>NC_092872.1:621262996-621868996 GCF_028372415.1 Notamacropus eugenii
CACCTCCTCCCTCTTCCCCTCCATTGAAAAAGCTTTTTCTTGCTTCTTTTATGTGAGAGATAATGTACCCCATTCTATTTTTCCCTTTCTCATTCTCCCAATATATTCCTCTCACCCCTTAATTCTATTTTTTAGATGTCATCCCTTAATATCCAACTCACCCTGTGACCTCTGTTTATATGTATATAATCCCTCCAACTACCCTAATACTGATAAAAGTCTCAATTTATAAATATTATATTTCCATGTAAGAATGTGTGATTTCTCTTTCCTGCTTACCTTTACCTGCTTCTCTTGATTCTTATGTTTGAAAGTCAAATTTTCTATTCAGCTCCGCTCTTTTCATCAAGAATGCTTGAAAGTCCTCTATTTCATTGAAAGACTATCTCTTCCCTAGAAGTATTATACTCAGTTTTGCTGGGTAGGCGATTCTTGGTTTTAATCCCAGTTCCTTTGACTTCTGGAATATCATATTCCAAGCCCTCAGATCCCTTAAGGTAGAAGCTTCTAAATCTTGTGTTATCCTGATTGTGTTTCTGCAATACTTGAATTGTTTCTTTCTGGCTGCTTGCAATATTTTCTCCTTAACCTGTGAGTGCTGGAATTTGGCTACAATATTCCTAGGAGTTTCCCTTTTTGAATCACAGGAGGTGCCATGGGATTCTTTCAATATCTGGTTTACCCTGTGGTTCTAGGATATCAGGGCAGTTTTCCTTGATAATTTTTTGAAAGATGATGTCTAGGTTCTTTTTTTAGTCATGGTTTTCAGGTAGTCCCATAATTTTTAAATTGTCTCTCCTGGATCTATTTTCCAGGTCAATTGTTTTTCCAATGAGATATTTCACATTGTCTATTTTTTCATTCCTTTGGTTTTGTTTTATAATTTCTTGACTTTTTATAAAGTCATTAGCATCCATCTGCTCCATTCTAATCTTTAAAGAATTATTTTCTTCAGGGAGCTTTTGGACCTCCTTTTCTGGTGAATTCTACTTTTTAGGCATTCTTCTCCTCACTGGCTTTTTAGATCTCTTTTGCCATTTGGATTAGTCTATTTTTTAAGGTGTTATTTCCTTCAGCATTTTTAGGTGGCCTTTAGCAACCAGTTAACATTTTTCATGAGTTTCTTGTATCACACTCATTTCTCTTCCCAAATTTTTGCTTTACTTCTCTTATTTGATTTTCAAAATCCTTTTTGAGCTCTTCCATGGACTGGGACCAATTCATATTTTTCTTGGAGGCTTTAGATGTAGAAGCTTTGACTTTGTTGTCTTCTTCTGTTTGTATATTTTGGTCTTCCTTGTCACCAAAGTAACCAAAGTAAGATTCTATAGTCTGATTCTTTTTCTGTTTTTTTTTTTCTCATTTCCCCAGTCATTTACTTCACTTTTGAGGTCTTTATCAAGGTAGCTCTCTGCTGCCAGTTGTGGGGGGAGGGGAAGGTGTACTGTCAGCTGCTCCATTCCCTCCCATCTGTGGCCTAGAACTCCAGAAACAACTGTAGCCTCTTCCCCTGCTGTGGCTGCCAGTGCCTCCTCCACTCCCTCCTCTGTCCTGGGGCTAGACCACTCTACTCTCTCATGCAGGTCTGAAAGGTTTTTTCCACCAACCTTCCAATTTTTCCTCAGTGTTTTGAGGTTATAAAGCCTGGAAATTGCCACAGGTGCCAGACATTCATTTGCTCCCTCCACCCCCACACCTCCACCCTGGGACTGCATCTATGCAGGTACCATCCATGCTGGACTGCACTCTGTTCCCACCCCAGAGCAATAGAAGTGACAAGCTGTCTTCGGCTGGAGGTTTGCTTCAGTCCATCATTCTATGGGTTATGCAGCTCCAGAATTTGTTTAGTCATTTTTTTTACAGGTATTTGGCTGGGTTTGGGAGGACAGCTATAGTAAGTCTCAGCTTCTACTCTACCATCTTGACTCAGCTCCCTAAGTACCCTCACTCTTTCACTGGGAGGCATGTAGGTGACTCAGAGAATAGACCTATAGACTTGCAAACTGGAAGACCTAAATTCATATCTGTCCTCCCACACTTACTAGTTGTGTGACCCCTGACCAAGTGGCTTTACCTCTGTTTGCCTTGCCATACTGGAGAAGGAAATGGCAAACCACTCCAACATCTTTGCCAAGAAAATCCCAGGGATGGTAAGGTCCATGGGACCATGAAGTGTCATACGCAACGAAACAACAAACTCTTGAACTACCTTGTATTTGTTTCCTATTTTTCCGGTAATACTTGTATAAGTACAGTTATTCCCTCCCTCAAGGAGAGAGCAGGAGGGATTCAGTGTTTAACTCCATATCCCAAGAGCCTGGTCACAAAGTGGGCTTAATAAATATCTGCTGCCTGACCCACTAGCCTTACTCCAATCCCTGTCATCAGTGTCCCCTTTCAAGTCTCTGAAGGTTTTCCACATGAAAACCAGAACAATACCTAGCACTGACAAGGCCAGGATGTGGCTGTGCTTTCCACATATTCGGGTTATGAAGTCCTCCCCACCTAAGACCACGACGCTGACTCAGGGCAGAAAGGGAAGTTACAGGGGAGGGGGATTAAGATCCAGGCTCCCAGTCAGGATATGAGGAGGTGTCACTGCATCTGCTTGGGAGATAACTTTTCCATTTCCATCCAGTCTCACACAAAGAAGGGGGATAGGGGAGGGGGGCAAAGGCCGTCAGCGTGTTTCCCTGAACCCATACTTCATTTGTCTCCAGCCCTTCCCCCCCATACATACAGACAATAAACATGCGCTACCTCTTCCCCTCCGTCCTGCCACCCCCTTGCCGCCCCACTCCCAGACAGGAGCTAAGCCTCGGCTGGATGGCTAAACTTACGGAGGTCCTGGAGCAGCCCAGGAAGCAGTAACCAGAGAGGAAACATAGCGCAGGGGACCGACAGATCAAAGGAATGCACCGTTGTGTGTGAGTGTGTGTGTGAACGGGGGCGGGGGCAGGAAGAAACCGAGGACGCCTCTGATGGTCTCGGGGGAGAACAGCGTGATGGGGCTCGAGAGGCTGCGCGGCTTGGACTGTGAAACGTTCAACTCCTTGGCACATGCTGGCACATGCTGGCACGCGCACCGTCTGGCTCCTTCAGCAATGGCTGGTACTTGCTGCTGAGAGAGGGGGTTTCTAAGGTCTGGGCTTACAGGGTCTCCGAGGGAGCCAGCTCAAACCAGCTGAACAGGTCATTAAATTTTCAATGAGCATTTACACCTGGAAAATCAGGTATGGGTAACAAAGCCGACCTAGATTGTTTAAAGTTTAAAAGATGCCCCGGACTTTTTCTTTTGTTTTAGGAGAACGTGTTGCTAAATATATGACAGCACACTTCTGCAAGACCTTGATTCCCATCAGTTATACTGTGGATTCACAGATCATCCATATCCAACACCTCTAATTTATGAGGCATCTCAAACACAGAAAAGTGAAGGATGTGACTTGCCCCACCCACTTAGTAAACTCCAGTAACTCATCATCTCGTTGTCATCATCATCATTATCACTGGCATTTATGTAGCACTCTAACTTTTGGAAGGTGCATTACAAATATCTGATTTTATCCTCACAATAACCCTTGAAGGTTGGTAATATTATCCCCATTTTATAGATGAGGAAAGTGAGGCAAAATCTGACTCACAAAGCAAGATCTGAACTTAGGTCTTCTTGACTCCAGGTCCAGCACTCCTGCAACACCTAGCTATACTACCCATTTCCTCTAGGATCAAATAAAAACTCCTCTGCTCAGACATTTTAAAATCTCCACAATTTGGCCACTCCTTATCTTTAGAATCTTCTTATCTGCTATTTCCCTCCTCCTGGCACCACTCTATAGCTAGGCTGACTTAATTACTGTTCCTCACATAAAACACTCCATCAGCCTTCTCTCTCTGTTTACACTAAGTAGCTATCCCCCATGTCTAGGAATCTGTCTTTTCTTAGCTCTACCTCTTAAAATCCCTGGCTTTTTTCAGGATTCTTCTGCAAAGTACCTTCTGCAAAATGCCTTTCCTATTCCTGCCAGCTACTACTGTCTTCCTTCTAAGTTGACTTTATTTATATATTTTGTATAGAACTATGTATGTATGTGGTAAGTTTCTCCTCCATTAAAATATAAATTCATTGAGGATATTTTTGTATCCCTGGTGCTTACAGTAATACTTGCCACAAGGCAGATGTTTAATGAATTCTTGGTAGACTGATTTCCACCAAGGAAACTACAGTATCTGCATAATTCATTGCTTCAAGGTTTTTTTTAAATGCCCCAGTCATAGTTCCATGTGTGGGTCAATGGATCCCTGAGAGTCTGAGGGTTCCAATAAGTAATCCTTTGAATAGAAGAATTTGATGTTCAGATATTCTAGGGTAAAAAGTATTTGCATAAGTGGTTAAAAAGCATTTCAAAGAAGAAAAAAAAACATAAAAGCCACTGGTAAGGAGGTTGCAATGAGCAGAGGTCTTGAAGGCTCACTGCCAGAACTCCAGAGCTGATTTTATATCTTCCTCGACTAAAGGGCCCAGAGCTAGTTCCCAGATCAATACATGTATTGACAAAATTCACTGAAACTGTCCAAGGTCTGCTCCGTAACTTTTTTGCTCACAACAGCTCCAGCAGTGTTAGCAGAAGTATTGGTTAACCCAAGCCTATCTACTAGTCACCTTTTCCACGACAACACTCCATCCCAAGGCCACCAATTGCAGAGTCATAAATCTCAGCTTTGCAATAGAGCAGCTCCCCCTCCATATTTACTGCAGAACTGGTAAAAGAAGCCCCACCAAAGGGCCATTCTTCATGGACCTATGCCTCTTTTCTTATAACACTGGGAAGGGAACTCACTTGCTCCAAGTCATAAAATTCTCCATGTCAGAGGTGGGACTGGGACATAGGTCTTCCTGATTCCAAGAATTTATTCACTATACCATGTTGCAAACTCTGATTGGGAGGAGAACTGAGTGAAGGTTTTCTAAAACAATTATGGATTATTAAATTGGAAATTCTAGATATAAAAATAAGTGAATGACAAAAGTCACATACAGAAGCTCTTGTAAGGCACAGGAGATTATATTTTACTCTTAAGAATTTAACCTTAAATGATAGATATGTATTTATTAGGGAACATGATACTCTCTCTAAAAATACTGTTAAATCTAATGATTTAATATATCTAGGTATGCTGATAGTTAAGTTAGCTTTGGCAAAGAATGCAACCTTAGGAAGTCAGAAATCAATAAGATTTCTGACTTTTTGAAGAAGTTTTAGGAATTACATTTTATGTTGAAAAATATGTTTATTTTATGTTGAAAATATTTTATTTTATGTTGAAAAATAAATTGAATTCAGAAATTCTGTTTTAATAAAAATATAGCAATCTCTTGATATTGTAATTAGAATTGATTTGTTCCTAATTTCATTCAGATACTCAAAAGATTGTCCCTTTTTTCACTGATAGTGCCACTTTTGAGAACTCAAAGATTATATCTTACTTCAATTTCTTAGACCTGGGAATATTTAGAGTTATTAAAACAGTTGGTCAAGTAGTTATTTGGCTTTTCCTATGTGCCAGAGATACAAATGCTAGATAGATACAAAAAAAAAACAAAGAGAGGGGAAATAATCCCTGGAATCAGGGAACTTACATTCTAGTGGAAACAATGCAAATAATTTGAAACAGAAAAGATACAAAGAGAATACATGGAAAGTGACCTTAGAGGAGAAGGCTTAAGTGGCAAAGGGAAACTGTTGAGGGCCAGGATGGAGTGCTGTTGGCAAAGTTCAGGATAGACCTTCGGGGAAACTATTCTTTGAGACTGTGCTCATTATCATCCAGAATGGCTCTCTAGGCCCGCCCCCACCATGTTGTTATCTCCTTTAAATGAACAAGAGAACTACTGAATACAAGGGATATGTAAAATAGATGCCCTCTAGGCTAATGGTCTTTAAGACAATAAGACTGACCTAATTACTAGGATGGGAGACGAGTAGAATGCCAAGTAGACTTGCAGTTTCTGTCTATAAATACCCTGACCCTCAGATCAATAAACGGAGTTGCCCTATCTTCTTCCGCTTGCCCGTGTCTTTCTTCTTCACCACATCACTGAGCCATGTGGGGATGCTGGCCATCCACTACAGGAAACCAATAAAGACTTCCTGCAAGAAGGAGATGGTACTTGAGCTAACTCTTGAAGGAAACCAGGGATTGATTGTAAGAGGTGGAGATGAGAGGAAAAAGCATTTTAGGAATGGGGAATAGCCATTGTCTTGTGAGAAATAGCAATTAGGCCAGTATGTTTGGATTATACGGTATAAAGTGTATGGAGACTAGAAAAGTAGGAATGGCCTGCTTTTGAAAAGTTTTAAATGCAGAACAGAGGACTTTTATATTTTATCCAAGATGTAATAGGAAGCCACTGGATTTTATTGAGTGGTATGGCTGGGGGAAGGGATGACATAGTTGGAATTCTGCTTTAGGAAAATCACTTTGGCAACTGAATGATAGATTGATAGACTCAAGAAATTTGAGTCAGGAAGACCAATTAATTGGGCTATTGCCATAATTCAAGGAAAGGGTGATGAGGACATGGTGAGAACATGAGAGATGTTGTTTATTTAGGAAGAACAGCAGCTGGCATTTATATAGCACTCTATAGTTTTCCAAGCATTTTCCATGTCAATAAACTCAGTGTATGATTTTTTTAGGTTCTACTAGGTATTAGGGGTAACTAGGTGATACAGTATGTAAAAATGGAATGAATAACAAATCTTGATTTATTTGAGTTCTCTTATTAACCAGGAGAGGATGAACTAACCTGGGAATCAGAATCAGCAATTCGGGAGGCAGAATGAGTGTTGCTCAAATTTGACCTAACAGTGGGCCTTGTGGTATTCGATGGGTGAACCTGGAATATATCTGCTGTGTCAGCAACCACAGAGCCACTCAGACTGGTTCATACCAGCTGCAAAAGGATAGAGCTTGCACAGAGATCCTAGTTCCAGGTACCCTGCACTCCTCCCATTCTCCACCCAATTCATTGGAACTCTTCTCCCCAGAATGCCCCCAGAACCTCCCCATGTCTTGCCTCCCAAACAACTCCCCAAAATCCAATCTTCAAAGCAGCCCAGACTACGTCTACTGCTGTCCCAAGCATATGCTGTCAAATACTTCTGGGCTTTGCACTTGAACTGTGCCTCCATTCCTTATGTTCAGGTGAACACTCTGCCTCAATTAATCAAGTAAATAGAATTCTGGACCTGGAATCAAAAAGATCATAATTCAAATCCAGTTTCAGACACTTATTAGCCATGTGACCGTTGGCAAGTCACTTAACCCATTTTCCTCACCTTCCTAAAATGAAGATGTCAACCTGACTACTATCAAAGTAGCAAAAACTAAGATCTTTAATAGAGGCAAGAGGATTGTGATCCAGGACTAGAGTACTGGAGTACCCAAGAAGGGAAGAGAAGCGACAGGGTTAAATACATTCTCATGGATAAGTCTATAGAGAAGCCTGGGGGACGCTCCAGAGTGATTGCAACTGAGAGGGACAGGAGAAGTTTGTTTTGTTTTACAAAACAGTCAGGAAAAGGTGGGGAAGGTCGTATCTTTCTTCACTTGGTTTGCATAGCCATCCTTTTAACTGGTTCCTACTTCCCTCAGGCAATTTGAAGCTCTGGGATCAGACCTGGTCAGTTCATAGTCAGCTGCATTCAACATGCTCAGCTGCTGGTCAAAACAAATTCTTTTGATGATCAAGGGGGGCACTGAGGAGTTCAGTGAGCTGCTGGACCATGACAGTATCAGTAACTTGGATTTCAAAATGAGGAAGGACACATAGGCAGCACTTAATTCCCAAAAAAGGAGTACAGAACACAGGATACTCAGCCTGCATCTGGCATCTGGGAGGAAGTAGTCTACTACTGCTATCAACTGCTTCTTTTTTCTAGATCAGAAAGAGTTTGAAATTGCTGGTAGTGGACTGGGCTGTCTACTCGGGGTAGGGGGTTCTCTTTAAATGAGACAGATGTATCCATCTGTCAATTCCTTTCACCTTTGCTGAGGACTTAGTAAGGTTCTTTCCACCTAAGCTGCAGGGTGTCCTGCAGATGTCAAAACTTCAGTGGTGAGGGAATCAACATAGAGTGAAAGAAGGGACATTGGGTGCCCAGTGACAATCTCAAGGAGTGAAAGGGAAAGCTTTCCTAAAGGGGTCATCCTAACATTCAGAAGGACTAAAGGAAGAGCTCTGACTCTAGCTCCGAAACTATCCAGGTGATATTTGGGAGATCTACTTGTGGGGCTCCTTATATTATGAAATATATGAAAATATATATGAAAAGAGGGATGAAGATTTAAAATTGAGCCCCACAGTACCTTATATGTATTTGATTTTCAATTATTGCAAGGCACACAATGAAAAACTTACCCATGCTCTCAGCTACATCAGAAATGCATCAACATTGGCATAATCAAAGTTTTTATCCTAATTAAAATATTTTATTATTACATTATGTTAAACCTCTCAATGAAACAAAATACTATTAATGGAATGTGCTTTTAAACAAAAACACCAAATAAAAAATTCTAATTTAATATTCCATTATGAAACAAAATAATTTTTCTACTCCCATAGAACTCAACATACTTAATATGCAATACTCTTCTGTACCTATTACTTTAAAAACTGGTTTTTATTATATTTTACTGAACTGCTTGCTCAAATACATATCAATGAAAAAGTGGGGAAAAAATGGAACAACTGATGCCCCCTTTAGGAGGAAGATACTGCTAAGGATCTAATAACAACATGCTTTGTAAATTTAAGAGTCACACAAATAAATTCACCTAAAAGATGCTTATTTTAATAGAAAGTTGTGGTGGGGCATCTGAATAGAGTAAGTAAGTAATTCCAAAATATACCAAATATACAGTAAAACATGTTCAGTTACTGACCATGCTTAAATGAACTGGAAATTGCACCTACCTTAGATTACTGTTTCAAATTATCTTTATATCCTTGTGTAATTTGCTTGCATTTCAGTGCATGCTATATATCCATATCATGTTCTCCTTTAAGTTTAATCCTTTTCATTTTTTAAAATATATAATTTATTTATTTTTCAGTTCTTAACATTCACTTCCATAAGAATTTGAATTCAAAACTCCCCATCTTTCCCCACCTCCACCCCAGAACAACATGCACCCCATCCACCCCTTCCTCCAGTCTGTCCTCCCTCCTATTTCCCACCCTTCTTCCACCCCCTTCCCCTCTATTTTCCTGTAGGGCAAAATAGATTTCTATACTCCATTGCCTGTATAGCTTAATTTCCAGTTAGATGCTAAAACAGTTTTTAACATTCATTATCAAAGCTTTGAGTTCCATATTCTCTCCCTCCTTCCTCATCCACCCTCATTGAGAAAACAAGCAATTCAACATAGGTCATACATGTGCAACAATGCAAAGCACTTCCATAATAGTTAATGTTGTAAAAAACTAACCACATCTCCCTCTGTCCTATCCTGCCCTTCATTTATTCCATTCTCTCCCTTGACCTGTCCTCCCACAATAGTGTTTGCTTCTGATTGTCCTTTTCCCCAACTTGCTGTCCCTTCTATTATCTTCCCTCTTATATCCCCTTCCTCCTTGCCTTCCTGCAGGGTAAAAGAGATTTCCATATCCAACTGAGGGTGTGTTATTCCCTCCTTAAGCCAAATCCTGTGAGAGAGTAAGACTCAATTAGTTCCTTTCTCCTTCCCTTCCATTATAAAAACTCTTTCTTCCCTCTTTTACATGAGATGATTTGCTACATTCTACCTCTCTCTGTCTCTTACTCCTACTATATTCCATTCAACAGCAAATTTTATGTTTTTAGGTATTCTCCCTTCATATTCAGCTCACTCTGTGCCCTCTATGTATATGTATATGTATATACATATAATATGTATATATATACATACACCCATGTACATATATATACCTACACATATATGATATACACATATATATCTACCCATATACACACATATATATATGTATGTATGTATGTATGTATGTATGTATTCCCTCTAACTACTCTAATACTGAAAATGTTCTCAAGAGTTACAAATGACATCTTTCCATGGAGGAATGTAAACAGTTCAACTTTAATGAGTTCCTTAAGGTTTCTCTATCCTGTTTACCTTTTCATGTCTCTCATGATTCTTTTATTTGAAAGTCAAATTTTCTATTCAGTTCTTGTCTTTTCAGCAAGAATGCTTGGAAGTCCTATATTTCATTGAAATTCCCTTTTTTCCCTTGAAGTATTATACTCAGTTTTGCTGGGTAGATGATTCTTGGTTTTAATCCTATCTCCTTTAACCTCTGGAATATCATATTCCAAGTCCTTCAACCCCTTAGTCTAGAAGCTGCTAAATCCTGGGTTATCCTGATTGTATTTCCACAGTACTTGAATTGTTTCTTTCTGGATGCTTGCAATATTTTCTCCTTGACCTGGGAACTCTGGAATTTAGTTACAATATTCCTAGGAGTTTTTCTTTTGGGATCTCTTTCAGGAGGTGATCAATGAATTTTTTTCATTTCTATTTTACCCTCTGCTTCTAAAATATCACGACAGTTTTCCTTGATAATTTCTTGAAAGATGATGTCTAGGCTCTTTTTTTGATCATGGTTTTCAGGTAGACCAATAACTTTTAAATTATATCTCCTGGATCTACTTTCCAGGTCAGTTATTTTTCCAATGAAATATTTCACATTGTCTTCTATTTTTTTCATTCTTTTGGTTTTGTTTTGTAATTTCTTCGTTTCTCGTAAAGTCATTAGCTTCCATCTGTTTCATTCTAATTTTTAAAAAACTATTTTCTTCAGTGAGCTTTTGAACCTCCTTTTCCATGTGACTAATTCTGATTTTTAAACCTTCTTCTCCTCATTGGCTTTTTGGACTTCTTTTGCCATTTGGGTTAGTCTATTTTTGAAGGTATTATTTTCTTCAGTATTTTTGGGTCTCCTTTAGCAAGCTGTTGACTCACTTGTCATGATTTTCTTGCATCACTCTCATTTCTCTTCCCCATTTTTCCTCCACCTCTTTTATTTTATTTTCAAAATTTTTTTGAGCTCTTCCATGGCCTGAGACCACTACATATTTTTTTGGAGGTTTTGGATGTAGAAGCCCTCATTTTTATATCTTCCTCTCATGGTATGCCTTGTTCTTCCTCATCTGAAAGAATGGAAGAAAATACCTATTCATGAAGAAAGTAGCCTTATATAGTCTTATTCCCCCCCCCCCCCTTTTTGGGGGCATTTTCCCGGTCACTTGAGTTTTAAGTCCTTTGTCAAGTGTAGGGTATACTCTACAGACCTGTAAGTTCTCAGTTCCTCCAAGGTGGCACAATCAAGGCGAGGAGTAAACTCCTCTCCTGACCTTCACTCTGTTCTGGGAATAACCACATTCTTATCTGCCCAGGATCTGTGAGTAGGATTCCCTCTCCAGAGATTCCACCAGCTCCATCACGCCAGCACTCCTCCTCACCCCAGGACCGCCACTCCAAACTGAGACCCAGATTGGTCACTCAGTTTCCCCAGGGTCTTTAGGCTGAGGGCTCCAAAAAGTGGATGCTGCTCCTGCAGTGGCTGCCACTGCCCTGGAACCCAGACTAGGGCAGGACTTGCTACCTTCTCACTCAGGTGAAAGAGCTTTCTTATTGATCTTTGAAGCTGTCTTTGGTGTTTGTGGGTTGAGAAATCTAAGAACCATAGCTGCTATCCATGAGTTCATTCCCTGAAATCTGCTCCAGCTCTGTCTATGCCATGCAGTGTGGTCAAGGCTGGGCTGTGCTCTGCTGCAAGCCCTGTGCGATAGACCTTTCCTGGAGGCATTTCAGGCTGTCTTGGGCTGGAAATCTCTTTCGCTCTGTTGTTTTGTGGCTTCTGCTGCTCTAGATTTGTTTAGCATCATTTTTTAGAGGTATTTTATGGGCTATGGGGGGAGAGCTTCTACAGGTCTGTCCTTCTACTCTGCCATCTTGGCTCCACCCCATGTTATTCCTTTTCTTTAAAACAAAACTGAAGATGTTTAAAGATTTTAAAGACCTTATTTTATGCATTAAAAAGTAATTATGAATAGGCAGATAACAAGGCCAAATACTCATTTACTTATTCAGAGATGGAATCTCAGTTTTAAGTTAACAACAATTATATGAAGGACTTGCCCTGGTTATAGAGATTTTGCTATGAGGGTAAGAACCAGATTGGGATCACTTATAGTAGCCTCAAGGCCAGAGCCCACAGCACAGACCAACTAAAATATCCTTAGTTCGAAATGATTCCAGATGAGAATAACATAATGACAGGATACTGTTGAAGTTTAGGGGTACTAGAACCCCCAAATAGCAACACATGAGTGCTGTCCAAATGAATTTGACCCAAACTCTTTTTTCAGCCAAAGAAAAACAAGGTCTATTAAACATGGATAGGTGGGCATGATTCTAAAAATCTGCCACATTGACCAGACTCTTAAGGACTCTCAGCATTGGCTAGACTCTTAAGGAATCTGAACATTTATATCACTAATGCAAGTGGGCCAGACTGAGCTGAGCACTTTAGTGGAAACAAGATGGATCTTATATACAGAAAAATTGTGGGAGGGATACAGGTGTGGCCAAGTAGCCCAGCTTCACTGGAGTAAGGGTCTAGGGAGAATCTTGGTGGGAAGGGCTGGTAGGCTAGTGTGAGTGGGTTCTGGATAGGATCAAGGGCTGGAAGGAGCTCAGAGGTAAAGTAGGTAACAGACAATGAAGTGCTGGGCTAGGTTAGGGGTAAAAGAGAATTGGGAGATTGGGCATTGACAATGAAAGACCAATTGAGAGGATTATATCCTTAGGTAATGCCAGAGACTTGATCAAGTAGGAAAATTCAAGGAAAGTTCAAGGGGTTTTCCAGAGCCTATACCCTGTCAATATCATAGTCAGGCTCAGAATTAATCCAGTTGGGGAAATTTCTTGTATGGGAAGCTGACTAAAGAGGGTCTGACCTTAGCCTTCCCAAGGTCACCCTCCTAACTTTTTTCCCAGGGACAGATATCCACTGGCTATAGGTTATAGACCTCATTTTCATTGAGCTTCTGGCATTTTCCCTGGAGCAGTGTAATGTTGGCTCAAGGAAACAACCAACTAAACAAGTTTGCTGTCCCAAAAGATTTCACCTCAAAGTCTAACTAATCACAATGGGGTTGGATATAATTGTTATCAACCCTGTCAAGCTGTTGCAGTAAATCAGCCAGCAAATAAAAAGTTATCAGGCTTTCAAAAAAATCACATGAAATATTTTGCACAACATTCTTTTCTTCTCATTTTCCCTTTTCTCAAATACAGCTCAAAATTAAACATGAAGTAGAAAAATGCAGTTATTATGATGCGGTTTAGACTGGTGCCCACCTAGGGACACCAAAAACTGTTGTGGTTTCATGATGTGCTCTGGTGGAACAGTCTCAAAGAATTCAGAGTCAGACCGCCTCTAATCCAAATGTAGGCACTGATTGAGACTGACACCTCTCATGAATCGAGCTAAGTTCCAAGAGCAACTTCAGAAAAAGCAAGATAGATTTTTATAGGGTAAATTAAATGTAATTACACAACAGAAATTATGAATATTAAAAAAAAGCAAGAAAGGTTTTTTTTAAGGTATTAGGTAATGGGGAGGGGTTCCAGCTTCAATGGAAATACACATTTGATTGCCCACAATGCATACAGAAAAACTCATTTGGGGGGGTGCATGTATGTATGATAAAAATGTAATAAGCCTCTATACATCAAAATTCACTCTAGGTGAGTTTTTGCTACTACTGTGTAGGTGCCTACTTAGGGAAAGTCCCTTTTATTGTTTTGGGGTCCACATCCTGTTTAGGCATCCAAGTGTTGCTGCTTTCTGATTGGATGAATATTGTGGTCCTATCTGAGATGAGATGGATATAGTTGTGATTGAGTGCATGGAGACACCTGCTGCTTCTGTGGGAAATATGAGAAATGGGTCTGGGGGCAGTGGCTAACTAGAGGCAGTGACTAGGATCCTATCACAGGGAGACACCTGCTGTTTCTGTAAGAAATATGAGTGCATGGACACACCTGCTGTTCTAGTGAGTAGTGGGGCATACATGAAGAAGTTAGGATATTGAGTGTGTGGGTGGGGGGAAGGTGAGTGGCTAGGTAGGGGCAGTGGGCCTGCTATTCAATGGGGCCTATAAGGAAGTTAGAATAATGGGACTGGGGGCAACTTTATTAGGATTCCATCAATTAGAATTTAGGAAAGTAATCACATTCTGTAAATTCACATAGACAATGAATATATGATAATTTACTTATTCTTTAAAGCAAAAAAAAATTTCTAAGACTGTAGTCTATTAAGACTAAGTTATCCAGATTAGAAGGGATCCTAAGTTCCTAACAGAACCCATGTGACCTCATTTCAGTTGAATGTATTTCCAGGTTACCTTTCATAGCTTTCATACAGCAGAACCAATTTAAGTGGAACTTACTTTCTTCAAAAAGAGAAGTCACTACGAATACTTGGCTGCCATAAGTCAATTATCTCTGTGGTAACCTTTCTAACACCTTCTGCTTAAAACCCCAAAGATTAGTTGGGTGAACAATCCAAAGCCTGGTGAATTCTGCTTTACAATGATAAGAAGAACTGAAATATCGAAAGATATTGTATAGCTCTCAGGCTTGAGCATTACAGAACTTATGCCTTATCACCAGCAGAACTGAAACAGACTTACAACCATATCAAACAGCAAGTCTCACCACATCTTACCAGGTAAAATAATGAAGAGATTTTTGAACCTATTATTGTAATCTTAATAAAAACACACTTAATACAAATAGCAACTTCTAGACAACTCTCTAACAACTAAATTTATAACCTAACAATATCTAAATTATAAGAGAAATTATTTTAGTATGTTGATGTTACAAAGTTTCACAATATACACATGTATTCAGTTTTACATTAATAACACTAAAAAAATACATACACAGCTTTACCAGTTTGAATTTACACTGTTATTGTTACCTTGAAGTTTGCTGAGCTATATTAAAAGACACTGAAGAGGACCCATCAAAACAGGTAGAAGAAGAACCAAGAGATAACAGCAGGATGACCAGCAGGAGAATATGGTCAGTAGTCAATAAGCATTTATTAAGCTCCTACTATGTACCAGTCACTGTGCTAAGCTCTGGTCAGTAGCATTGGAAGTTGGAGAGGAGAAGGGAAGAATGGAGATTGGGGAAAGGCTCTTCAATTTGGCAATTAAGATGTCATTCATATCTTTGAAAAAAGCAGTTTCAGTTGAAAATGTATAACCAAATTAGAGAGGGTTTAGAAAAAAGAAGAAATAGAGGCAATAAGTATTAGATGGATTTTTCCAAGTTTAGCTGAAAATAAAAGCAAAGATGTGAACTCAAAATGTGTAGGGGAGGTAGAATTGAGGAGAGATATAAGTTGTGTTTGAATGCAACAGAGAAGGAGCCAGTAGAGGGAGATGTGAATTAGTTGTCTATAAAGTATTTAAATGACTACTTTGAAATTAAATCCAAGAAATTTAGACCAAACTACCATAACTTTTTCAAGAAATTGTGATTCTGTCACCACACACTTTCTGTGGAAACTCTCATTGATCTCAGACAGCCCTTTAACAAACCAGAAACTTGTGCTGTTGTTGAATAAGTTTTAACAGAGAGATAATGGCTCAGTCACTCTATGCAGGTTATTTTGTTTACACTATGTACCAGCTATTGGGAAGTGGCCTCTCAAATACCATCTGACACTATCTTCTTTTTTCATCCCTGTTTTGCATGATGAGGTAGCCTGTCCTCTTGCCAAGGCAAGCCCCAATACATGTACCAGTGTTGTCACTCCATCCTATCATCTCCAGTACATTGCCTGCCTATCTCCTCTATCATTCTCTTTGTGTCTGTCTCTCTCTGTCTTTCTCTCTCTCTGTCTCTCTCTGTCTCTGTCTCTGTCTCTGTCTCTCTCTCTCTCTCTCACACACACATACACACACACACAGACACACACACACATATTTTCAAACTTTACTACTGGCTTTTTTCCATGTCTCTCTTATTCTCACAAAATCCTCACTTGATCACCTATTCCCATTATCTGTTATCCCATATCTCTCCTCTCTTTTGTGGCTAACCTCCTTGAGGTGGCTGTCCTATAATTAGTGCCTCCACTTCCGTTGCCTCCACTCTTATCTCTTCTATATGATTTCCAAAGTCATCATTCAACTAAAACTACTCTCTCCAAAGTTACAAAAGCACTCATATTTGCCTTTTTCCTGTCTCCTTCCTTCTTGACCTCTCTTCAGCCTGTCGATCATCCTGTTCTTCTGGATACTAGTGCCTCTGTAGATTATTTTTAACACAGCTCTCTCCTGATTATTTGTCATATTAATTTTATTATATTATGTCTTTTTATGTTATTTTATGTTTACTATATATCATATTTATTATATTATGTTATATTATTACTATGTTTATCACCCTTGTCTTAATTAGGATATGAATCAGCAAAATTTTTCATTGAGTGCTATTCCGTGAGTGTATTCTTGTCTATCATGTCTATGGAGGGCTTGGGAGCTCCATATCCTTGTCTCTGTGTGTCTATAACATAGTACTTAGAGGTCAGCCCTATTTGTTAGCATGTGCTTCTGAGTGACTTCAATCGTGTACTTCAGCAGAGAGCATAAAATGGTGGAGTTTTAGAATAGTTTGACCTATAAGACTTTACCAATAAGATCTTTTGTGTCTCTGTTGTCATATTATCTATGTTTAAAGGCAAACAAGGGGATTTATTTTTCAAGACAAAACTTCTTGGAAAAAAAAAAACTCAGCCTTTTAACCATGGCCAGGTTAGAAGACAGAGAGTGAAAGGAATCTTTCTCCCAGTTTACAGAAATTTCTAACATCTTAAATTAATTAGAAATCAAAGGGGCCAAAAAGTTAATTCTATACTATGGATCACTAAATTATGGTCTGCATAAATGCTGAAATATTCTAGAGAGTTTGGGGTTAACATTCTTTGAAATTTGTTTTAAGAAAATTAAGGAAATAACTGTTACAGACTTACTGTTTTATAGTGAAGAGAGAAAGAAAGCAGGTTGAAAGTAGTATCAGTGAAGTTTCAAGATTTTTTTTTGTTTTTATGTATGGGAGTGAATGTACATCCACCTAGGAGAGTATAAAGCAAGCAGTTTCTTTTTCTTTTTCCCTCATGGTCCAGTGAGTCTAGGTTTGTGGCAACAGAAGCACATTTGAGAATGTCTTTTTGTTTTTTGGTTTTTAAATAATGGGAACTAAGAATAGCAAAAAGTACAGCAAAAGAGATTGTCTTAATGGGGCACAGAAATCTATCTTGTCCTACAAGAAAATAGAGAGCATGGGGATATAAGAGAAGGGAGAGATATGACACAAGGGAGGGCAGATTGGGGGTGGGTTGGTTGTTGTCCTTCATCTTCGAAGAGGACCAATATGACATCACCATTGTAAAGTGAAATTTCAGTGTGTCCAACTGTGGTTGATCAGACCAGTAAGAGCTCTGAATGCTCTACCACAGGTTGAACACATATAGTCCCTGTGGATATCCCAAATTTGCGCATCCTGCTTTTTCTTTGCGCTGTCTCAATTCTGCTTTGATCAGAGAGCACAGCACCTTTTCTTATGTGGGCACGCCATGCTGAGCAGTCCTGTGCCAGTGTCTCCCATGCTGCACAGTCAAATCCAAAGTTCTTGAGAGAGACCATGAGGATGTTCTTGTATCATTTCTTGTGGCCACCATGTGATCGCCTGCCCCATGCAAGTTCTCCATAAAATAGTTTTTTTTTTGGCAAGCGTACATTTTGCATTCGAACAACGTGGCCAGGCCATTGGAGTTGCGCTCTCTGAAGCATAGTTTGAATACTTGGCAGTTCAGCTCAAGCAAGGACTTCAGTGTGTGATACCTTATCCTGCCAGGTGATCCTCAGAATCTTCCTGAGACAATTCAAGTGGAAGCAATTCAGTTTCCTGGCATGGTTCTGGTAGACCATCCATGTTTCACAAGCATAGAACAATGAGGTCAGCACAACGGCTCTGTAGACCTTCAGTTTGGTAGTCAGTCTAATATCTCTTCTCTCTCAAACCTTTCTTCGGAGCCTCCCAAACGCTGACCTAGCTCTGGCAATGCATGCATCAACCTCGTTGTCAATGTGTACATCCCTGGAAAGTACACTACCAAGGTAAGTGAACTTATCCACAGCATTCAAAACTTCTCCATTTGTTGTAACCAATGGTTCCATGTGTGGATGGTGTGTTGGTGGCTGGTGGAGCACCTGTGTTTTTTTGGTGTTAATTATTAGGCCAGAATTATCACAGGCAGCAGAGAATTGATCCATACATTGTTGCATCTCAGGTTCAGAGGCTGCATTGAATGCACAATCATCTGCAAACAGAAAATCATGCACCAGCACTCCCTCCACTTTGGTCTTGACTTGTAACCTTTTCAAATTGAAGAACTTACCATCAGTATGGTAGTTTACCTTGGTGCCGTGTTCATTTTCACTGAAAGCATTTGTCAAGATGGCTGAAAACATGATACTAAAAAGCATGGGAGCAAGCATACAGCCCTATTTCACTCCATTGGTGACTGGGAAGGCACAAGAGCATTGTTCCTTATCCAGAACCCAGGCAAACATGTCATCATGAAACTGACATACAATATCAATGAACTTCTCTGGGCAACCAAATTTTAACATAATTTTCCATAAGCCCTCACGTCTAACAGTGTCAAAGGCCTTGTTCAGATCCACAAGCATTGTGTACAGACCTCTGTTCTGCTCCTGGCATTTCTCCTGGAGTTGTTGGGCAGCAAACACCATATTAATGGTTCCTCAGCCCTTTCTGAAGCCACATTGGCTCTCAGGTATATGTTCATCTTCCAGGTGAAGGATCAGCCTATTTAGTAGGACTGTAGCAAGAATATTGCCAGCAATGACTAAGAGAGAGATCCCCCTGTGATAGTCGCAGGACAATCTATTTCCTTTACCCTTGTAGAGATGGACAATGGAAGTATCCTTGAACTCCTGGGGGATAACCTCCTCTTGCCATATAACCTGAAATATTTTAGTCAGCTTTTGTATGAGCAATGGTCCCCCTACCTTGTAAATCTCAGCTGGAATAGAATCAGTGCCAGGTGCTTTGCCACATGAAAGGAGCCTAATGGCCCTCAAAACCACTTCTTCAGTTGGAAGTTCAGCTAAGGAGGGATGGCCTCAGCATTGACTGATGATGGTCTGTTGAGAACACTATGGAAGTGTTCAGCCCATCTCTCTAGGATCATGTCTTTATCACTAATCAATGTGCCTCCATCAGCACTGAGTAGTTGTGAGGCACCCTAAGTTTTTAGTCCATAAATAGCTTTCAGGGAATCATAAAAGTGCTTTGGATTGTTACTATCAGCATAAAACTGAATTTCATCTGCCTTCTTAATGAGCCAGGAATCCTGCATCTCTCTAAGCTTTGCTTGTATTTTGTTTTTGATGGAATTAAATGCTGCCTTTTTAGAGGTGGAAGAACTATCCTGCTGATAAATCCTGTGGAGTTCATATTTTTCATTTAGCAGCTTCTGAATTTCCCCATTGTTTTCATCAAACCAGTCTTGATGTTTGTGAGTGTTCTGACCCAGATGAGCAAATGCAGTGCTGTACACCAAATCTCTGAATGCTGCCCACTCCTTTTCTGCTCCACTGTTGCCAACTGTGTGTTGGCTCAATTTTAGCTCCAAGTCAGCAGCAAAGTGTTTATGCTCAGAGAACTCTAATGTGTTGACATCAATTCTTCTGGTAGTCATTTTGCCTTGGGGGTGGCGCTTTTTATGAATGCAAATATTTAGCTTGCAAAGGATAAGTCTATGATCAGTCCAGCACTCTGCACCACACTTTGCCTTTGTCACTCTCACATCATGTCTGTCTCTTCTCCTTGCAATCACATAATCTATTAGAAGCCAGTGTTTATTGCAAGGGTGCATCCATGAAGTTTTATTGCATTTAGGTAAATGGAAGAGTGTTGGTGAAGAGAAAGTCATGTGACACACAAGTCTTCAGCAGTAAATGACCACTGCTGTTGCTGTTTCCAACTCCATTCCTCCCTAGGACTCCCTGCCAAGTCTGGTAGTCTGAGCTTACTCTAGCATTAAAGTCACCCAATATTATAAGCTTGTCTTCTTTTGGCACATTGATGATAAGGGTCTCTAAGAGGTCTTCATAAAATTTTTCAGTTTGTCATGATGGGAGCATAAGCACTAATGATGGTGGTATGGCGTTTTCCTGTGAGTGGCAATCGCATTGTCATGAGCCTGATATTCACTCCTTTTGGCAGGCATACCAGCTTGCTGATTAGATCGGGGGAAGTAGCAATCAGAATGCACACTGTCTTAGGGTTGGCAGAAGAGAAAGATGGGGAGAAAATGTGGAACCCAAAACCTTGTAGAAGTGAATGTTGAAAACTGAAAATAAATATTTTTTTAAAAAAAGAGATTGCCTTAGAAAGAACACCTGAAACAGGGAAAACAGAAAATTAAAAAGCTCTTTGGTCATCTAAAAACATCTAACTGCAGGAAAAAGGGCCATATTACCCAAAATTTTAGAAAGAAAAACCTGGGCTGCAGAAATGAGAAGGGGAATAGTGGTAGTAGATTGTCCCTAAGGAGCAATAAATAATGCATGAAGGAGAAGGGGTAAGGGCTGCAGCTATCAAAGATAGATTTTTTTCTTTTTTTCCAGACCCAAAGAACCCTACTCCTTACTTCTCTCCAGGTGTTCCCTTCACCCCCGCACTTTCACATCAGTTTTAGCAGTTGAATAGCTACCCTCTCTATTGATAAGTATGTAGAAGAAATTTATGCTAGTTGACTGACTGTTGAAGAATTTTTCTTTTAATTCAGAGAAGCAGCATCTAGAGAGTAGGTTTTCTTCTTGGCTTTAAATAAACAAATAAAAAATAAAACTTTAATTGGAAAATGATCTTGAATACTAAAAGTTTGCAAATCCAGGTTTAATTAGATCACCAAATTGAAGTTTGTTGATTATGTCCAGTTTGAATCTTGGGAACTGTCTGGTTTCTTGGTCACAAAACAGATTTTTAAATGTTAACTCTTTCCTGGTTCTAGAAAAGAGGAAGTTTATTTAAAGAAGCAACTTGGAGATGTGTGAGGATTTTTTATTCCCCAAGAACCTCAGGCCTTAACCCCAGTTATCCACATACCTCCTTGTTACCCTTGAGGTTGGGAACATATTAGGTAGATATTAAAGCCTATACATTTTCAATACATGGTAACCTCAGCTTCTTCCTAAATTATCCTCTACTTGACTTCCATGGATCACGTTTTTGTAGAACACGCCCCTCCTCTTATGCCTAAATCCCCTTGTAAATCTAATGGCATGAGAAGGGGTGACCATTTCATGCTCCCTGATCATATTGTGTCCCTACAGCTGCCCACCCAATGACTAACACTAGGACCATGTATTTAAAACTTCAAAAATAAATTTTTGCTTTAAAGGTATACATTGACAAAGGTTTCCCTATATTGGTCTTGAAAGTGATCAATGTAGAATGTCAGTAATTAATATTTAAGATATATGCTCCCTGATTGAACATGTATAACCTATATCAGTTTGCTTGCTGTCTTAGAGAGACAGGATGGAAGTAGGGAGGGAGAAAATTTTAGATCTCAAAATCTTATAAAAAATGAATGTTGAAAAATAAAATAAAATAAAAATTAGTGGGAAAAAAAGCCCAGAGATGACAAACATCCAACCCACTGACCACAGTGTTGCCAGAAACATTTCAGAATGCAGCTCAAACCAGATTAAAATGGAAATGAAAATGTTCATCAAAATAAATAAAAATACAATAGAACATAAAAAATGTATGTTACTACTGTAATAACTGTATAAGAAATATTGGTAAGAAATGAAAAATGCAACTCTTTTGATTTGGAAAGTGTGGAGTATTTACTGAAAAGTGAAGAGTAAGTAAACAGAAAAGAGAATATGATTTAATTTAAAAAAATGCTTTGAGCTGATCTTTGCAAATGACATAGCAGGCCTTGTTAATTGAGGAGTTCAGGCTTTTATAAGTTGTTAGCTAGGACTGAGAGAACCCAGAACCACCACTCCTATGCTTCAAAAGGAGTATAAAACACTTCAGACTTCTTAAAGACTTTTTTCTTTTTTTCTTTTCTTTTTTCTTTTTCAATTACTAAGAACATCTTAAAGGATTTTTGAGGGGAATATCCCACAAGCATCTCCATATATTGGAACTAAGAGTGAGAAGTGTAGGTTTCTATCTCCATTTGAGAGAATGGGAAAGACTTGAGATGCTTTAATCTTCTAAAGAATACTGAATCAAACAATAATTCAGCAGTTTAGTTGTTACAGGTAAATTAGTGGAAACAAAATTAACTATACAACTTGGGAAAGAAAGATTTTAAATGTCATTGGTTTTCTTTAACAACAATACATGCTAAAATTATAAAGGAAATAATCACTGAAGTGAAGACCATCTGGGACAGGGATTGGGAACTTGTGGCCTCAAGGCCATATGTGACCCTCTAGGTCCTCAAGTGCTGTCCTTTGATTGAATCCAAACTTCACAGAACAAATTCCTTTAATAAAAGGATTTGTTCTGTAAAACTTGGACTTAATCAAAAGACTTCACTCAAGGACCTAGAAGGCTTCATGTGACTCTGAAGCTGCAGTTTCTCCACCCTGATGGGATATGGTTGGAATATAGAGAATAATATAGGAATCTTTATGTGGTTATTCTTCATGATATACAGTTGGAATTTCCTAGGCTTCAGAGATAGGGTATGGGAATATGAGGTTGCCTAATGGGAGGGGTAGGGGGTAAAGGACAAGAGAGTGCCAGGCTCTCTGAGTGACTTGAAGATAGAGAAAAATGGTAGGGAACTGAGAATGTCACATTGTGTTTTTAAGAATGAGCTTAGTGACAACAATGAGTTCTCAATCTTGAAGTTTTGCCAGAAATCTGATGCTTTATATGTTTCCATTAGTAGTCATAAAACCCACATGGGATTTGGTTGAAATGTGTATTGAAACTAAATCAGAATGTGGTCTTAAGGTCTTAAGAATTAAGGTCTTAATGTGCTGCCCTATTAGGATAATCTTGGTAAATTGGGATCTTAACCAAGGGATTACCACTTTAAATTTTTTAACAGTGAATAAGCTGAAAATAGTAGGCCTTATTATATGAAGTACTTGAAATAACTGGGCCTTGTAAAGACTAATACTAAATAATTGAAATTATTACATAAGTATTCAGTATGATTTCAATTGGGAATATAGATTCAGGCATAATTTAATTAATTCTGGTTTCATTTTAAGTGGGAGAATTATGATCAATCAGACTTTATTGTACTATCTGGCACTGAGAAAAAGTGGTGGGAAAATGTGTGGATCAGAAAATTTGTTGATTATGTAATCTTAAAATAAGTTACTTCAGTTTGCCCATCTGTAATGTACAGAGAGATAATGCCTAACATTAATTCAATAAATCACTGTATTACAAATATCATTAGCAAAAACAACTTTTAAAATTTGGATTCCTGGGGAGGGGGCCAAGATGGCAGAGTAGAAAGACAAAAAAATACAGGCTCTCCCCACACAGCCCGTAAAACAACTGTAGAGAAGGACTCTCTAAAGAGAGAGCAGCAGAAGTGGAGAACAACAGAGTGGAGATTTCCAGCCAAGGGTGACCTGAAAGGCCCATGGAAAATGTCCATTGCACCAGAGGCAGAGCAGAGCGTGGAGCCCAGCCCAGCTTTGGCCACGTGGTGCACAGCTGGTGAACAGTCCTCGGGGGTGGAATTTCCAGTCGTAGAATCCCCAGTCGCAGAATCCCCAGTCGCAGCAATGGGTTCTCACATCCCTCAACCCACAGGTGCCAAAGGTCAGTGACGGGGGTTCTTTCAGCTGGCCGGGAAGGGAGAAGGGCCTTCCCATAGCTCCAGTCTTAGGTAGCCGCCACAGAGGCCACATTGTGCAGGCAGCAGCAGTTCTCAAGGCAGCCCCTACAGGAGCCTGAGACCATTGCTGGATCATAAAAACCCCTGGGGGCACTGAGGGAGCTGGTCTCTGTCTCACACTGAATGGTGCTCATGCCCCTATAGACTGCCTGAATCCCACCCCACCAGTGCTAGCTTGGAGTATCTGGAGGTCAGGGGCCTGTGGAGAGGAAAGTCTGCTAAGATTCTGGGCACAAAAATCCTTCCCTGCGCCCAGACCAGTACACGCTTGATTGTGCCACCTTGGAGGAACTGATATCATACAGGTCCCCAGAGTATACCCTACTCTTGACAAAGGACCCAAAAGTCAAGTTACTGGTTGGAAAAATGCCCAAAAGGGGGGAAAAAAATAAGACCATAGAAGGTTACTTTCTTGGTGAATAGATATCTCCTCACATCCTTTCAGGTGAGGAAGAACAATGCTTACCACCAGGGAAAGACACAGAAGTCAAGGCTTCTGTATCCCAAACATCCAAAATAAATATTCAATGGGTTCAGGCCATGGAAGAGCTCAAAAAGGATCTTGAAAATCAAGTTAGAGAGGTGGAGGAAAAACTGGGAAGAGAAATGAGAGAGATGCAAGAAAAGCATGAAAAGCAGGTCAACACCTTGTTAAAGGGGACCCAAAAAAATGTTGAAGAAAATAACACCTTGAAAAATAGGCTAACAATTGGCAAAAGAGGTTCAAAAAGCCAATGAGGAGAAGAATGCTTTCGAAAGCAGAATTAGCCAAATGGAAAAGGAGGTTCAAAAGCTCACTGAAGAAAACAGTTCTTTCAAAATTAGAATGGAACAGATGGAGGCTAAGACTTTATGAGAAACCAAAAAATCACAAAACAAAACCAAAAGAATGAAAAAATGGAAGATAATGTGAAATATCTCATTGGAAAAACAACTGACCTGGAGAATAGATCCAGGAGAGACAATTTAAAAATTATGGGCCTACCTGAAAGCCATGATCAAAAAAGAGCCTAGACATCATCTTTCATGAAATTATCAAGGAAAACTGCCCTGAGATTCTAGAACCAGCGGGCAAAATAAGTATTCAAGGAATCCACAGAACACCGCCTGAAAGAGATCCAAAAAGAGAAACTCCTAGGAACATTGTGGCCAAATTCCAGAGTTCCCAGGTCAAGGAGAAAATATTGCAAGCAGCTAGAAAGAAACATTTCCAGTATTGTGGAATACAATCAGGGTAACACAAGATCTAGCAGCTTCTATATTAAGGGATCAAAGGGCGTGGAATAGGATATTCCAGAAGTCAAAGGAACTAGGACTAAAACCAAGAATCACCTACCCAGCAAAACTGAGTATAATACTTCAGGGGAAAAATGGTGATTCAATGAAACAGAGGACTTTCAAGCATTCTTGATGAAAAGACCAGAGCTGAAAAGAAAATTTGACCTTCAAACATAAGAATCAAGAGAAGCATGAAAAGGTAAACAGCAAAGAGAAGTCATAAGGGACTTACTAAAGTTGAACTGTTTACATTCCTACATGGAAAGACAATATTTGTAACTCTTGAAACTTTTTTCAGTATCTGGGTAGTTGGCAGGATTACACACACACACACAAACACACACATACACAGGGACAGAGAGCACAGGGTAAATTGAATAGGATGAGATCATATCTTTAAAAAATGAAATTAAGAGGTGAGAGAGAAATATATTGGGAGGAGAAAGGGAGAAATGGAATGGGGCAAATTATCTCCCATAAAAGAGGCAAGTAAAAGACTTTTCAGTGGAGGGAAAAAGAGGGGACGTGAGAGAAAGAACATGAAGCTTACTCTCATCACATTTGACTAAAGGAAGGAATAAAATGCACACTCATTTGGGTATGAAAACCTATCTTACAATACAGGAAAGTGGGGGAGAAGGGGATAAGCAGGGTGGGGGGCGATGATGGAAGGGAGGGCAGTGGGAGGAGGGAGCAATTTGAAGTCAATACTCTTGGGGAAGGACAGGATAAAAAGAGAGAATAGAAGCAAAGGGGGGCAGGATAGGATGGAGGGAATTATAGTTAGTCTTACACAACACGACTATTATGGAAGTCATTTGCAAAACTACACAGATATGGCCTATATTGAATTGCCTGCCTTCCCAAAGGGAATGGGTGGGGAGGGAAGGATGGGGAGAAGTTGGAACTCAAAGTTTTAGGAACAACTGTAGAGTATTGTTCTTGCAACTAGGAAATAGAAATACAGGTAATGGGGTATAGAAAGTTATCTTGCCCTACAGGACAAAAGAGAAGATGGGGATAAGGGAAGGGAGGGATGTTAGAAGAGAGGGCAGATTGGTGATAGAAGCAATTAGAATGCTCGGAGTTTGGGGGTGAGGGAGGGGAGAAATGGGGAGAAAATTTGGAACCCAAAAGTTTGTGAAAATGAATGTTGAAAAGTAAAATAAATAAATTTAAAAAATAAATAAAATAAATAAAATTTGGATTCCTTTGAGCTATAGATTTAAATTGTTAAAAGACTGAGGTAAATGTTTGAAAATTATCTATTCATAAGCATAATAGATAATGGTAATAATCATCTTCAAAGTTGGCATGGCAAAAACTCCTCAAAAAGCCCCCTTCTGTGAAATCAGTCCTAAATATCTTACCAATTCTGCTAATCCTAATAGAAATAAGTGGTCTAGAGGCATTCTGAGTTAACTATTTAATAAATGCCATTTCAATCTTGATTGAGCCCTTGTCACTTCTCTGTAAATTCTCATGTTATTTCATAGTTAGAATTTATAAGATGGCAAAGCATGTTCCATTCGATCCACACAACAGCCTTGTGAGGTGGATACTGTATTATCTCCATTATAGAGATGAGGAATGAAGGCCAGGAGAAGGAAGTGACTTCCCCAGAAAGTGTCTGATGTAGGATTTGAATCCAGCTCTTCCTGACTGCAGGTCCAATGCTCTGTCTATTATAGTACCTAATAGCCTTGAGAGTGTTCATTTGCACCCTTATCATTTGCTTTGAAATGTATGAAGATTGAAATCTTTTACATAACATGTGACGACAAACTGCAGCTAATAGTGTGAAAGGAAAGCAGTTAAGATTGTTTTTAAATAGCCTAATACAGAAGTAGGTGCAAAAAATAGAATGTTTTCAATGCACTGTTATTATGTGTTGTTCTAGAAAGTAAAACAGCTCCAGTATTTTGTTGTCATTGAGTTATCAGAAGTGTTAGTGTGTGAGGTGAAATATGGGGATTTGCAAGTTAATTTTTTTTATTATCTGTGATCTCTTACTCCTGGTTTAAAAAAAAATGATGCTGACATATCAACAATCTACCAGCACCTCATATATTAAATCACTTCCATGTAGCTATGGATTTATGGAGGGATAGTACTGTGAAGCCTGGATCCCTGACTCATTTCTCTCATTCTCAGCTTCTCACTTTTCAATAGATAAAGTTCCCATTCATTACATCATGGACTTGGCTACTATAACTACTGAATAATGCAAAATTATAATTCATGAACTCTTGTTCCAGAAAGATCTCTGACCTATAACAAGGGTCAGAGTTAAGATGCTTCTCCTTACACACCTTTGGCAGATCCGTAATGTTTAGACCTAGATCTGATAAAACAGTACCAAACTTTTTAAACATTTGTCCTTACTCTCTTATGGTAAAATTCTCAAACCAATGAAGGACAACTATGTCTGAAACAGTTAAAGGAAACTGGTTGCTTCAAATTTCTTTCTGTACCCCAACAGCACTACTCAATATGTCAGTCATATTGGAAAATCTAAAAAGATGAAACAAGTAGATACTTTCCCACCATGAGGACCTTTTGGAGACATAAAAAATGATTTTACTCAAATGCCAAAATGCTCTTTTTTAATACACTTGTAAGCATTTGCTTGTATTCAGGATGAATTGAAGCTTTTCCTTTCAAGAAAACAAGTTATTAAAAGACTTTTAAAGGAATTTATTCCTAGATTTGATACAAGCCCTATCATAAGTAATCCAATTTACAGGCTAGTTTGTAAGAAAACTTTGCAAGGCTTTTCAGATTCAATATAATTTTCATTGCCTACTCTGGCTCTGCACAGGCAATAGAATGGCAAAATGGACTTCTTAAGAATACCATAGCTAAGATACTGGACTTCAGTGACCTAATGATCATCATTTTCATGCACATTAAGAACACTGTAAACAGAAAACATACCCTATACATGAGATACTCCTGATGTCTTATGCAAATGCCAGTCAGACCTCTAGTCCCTCTACTAAACAAATTGCAATTTAGAGATTAAGCCATGCTGAATTGCTATAAGGAACTAAAGAAATGTCTTGTTTACCAACAAATATCAAAAGTTATACCCTGACTACCTGATATCTCCTATTATAAACTCCAACAAGGAGACTGGATCTACAAAGAGGACTGTTCATTGAAAAATGCCCTTATAACCTTCTGGAAAGGTTCATTCCAGATCTAGCTTACCATCAACATTGACAGGGCCATCATATGTAAATCAAACTGCAAAAGAACTTACCCATCCTTTGAACTAGCCAATTTTACCTCCTTCTGTATCCCATAGTACCCTTTATGATAAAGAAAAAGACCTCCAAAAACAAATATACTAGGCTGCCAATCCCACATTACTTTTAACTCTCCTCTGATGCTCCAGCCTGAGACTTACTCCAAAGGTTCTCCACCAATAACAGCAACTCTGGACCTTCTCATCTCTTTGATTATCCAGGGCAGAATCTGTGCCCAGTACACACCTTCATTGATCAGTTTGGATTTATAGAGACTAAATTCCACACCATCTTGGACCATGTAGTCCTCTACACTTCACAGCTACAAAAGATATAGCCTGGGCTCTGTTCTTTAGATTGTTCTCCTTAATAAGTATTTCATCCCGAATTTACAGTATCATCTTAGAGTTAATCTCAATATTTATTGTTCATTTAGTCTTTTCCCTCGACCTATAGGGTTCCACATGTATCACCAAAGCTCTCACACTATCCAGCTACTTATCTTCTGCTCGGAGGAACCCAAGTACAAATTCTATTTACAGAAGATGGCTATCACTGAGTGAAGCTACTCAAACTGAAGAGCAACTGGGGGTGGAGGTTCAAAGGGAGGACCCCATATTCTCCTCCCATGAACATGAGTGACTCTATCTCAAAACTAGCTTTCATTTCAGTAGAACTGAGCAATCCTATAGATATTTAAGCTTCTAAGTTTACTTCTACCAGTCTACTCATAAGACCAACCACAGAGAAAAACAAAGTTGTCCTATTCTCTGTTCCTGGGGTAAAGGACAGGAAGATCTTGTTTGTCCTTGAAAGAAAAAAGTTGCCCTGTCCCTTCTCGAGATTAGCTGAAAAGTTTGTAATATAATCTACTCTTCATTCCCTCCTAATAAGCACACTTGCCCCACATGAATGTCTCTGTGAGCCTAATGGTGTTTTTCACTATCATTGCTTCTAATAATCATAAAGAATCTTTTGTCTGACCTATATTCTAAAATTGTGAGCTGTGTTCCCCTCCCATGCATATACATAAAATTAACAAGTGGTCATCCAGATTCTGCTTGAAGAAAAGCCTCCAGTGACAGAAAATTCTCTCCTACTAAGACAGCCATTTCACTTTTCGATGAAATCAAGTTTTTAGGAAGTTTTTCCTGATATCAAACCTAATTTTGCCTACCCAAAACTTTTGCTTTTACTTCAGCCCTCTGGAACCAAAAAAAAAAAATTCTAACTACTCTGATATATGATAAATCTTCAGATTATTTTATTTTTTTGTTTTCTACAATCACTTCCACATATCTTAGATTTTTCCACTCCCTCCCCCTCTTCATCCCCTCACTTGCCACTCCCTCCCTGAGATGCTGTACAATCTTATATAGGTTCTACATATACATTCGTATTAAATCCATTTTCACCTTAGATCATGTTGCATAAAAGAATTAAAATGAATGGGAGAAATCATGAAACAAAGCAAAATATAACACAAGAGAAAATAGTCTCCTTCATTCTGCAATCTAATTCCATAGTTCTCTGGATGTGAAAGGCATTTTGCTCAAGAGTCCATTGGGAATTTTTTAGGTCCTTACATTGCTGTGAAGAACTAAGTCTACCAGAAAAATTCCACACACACTGTGGTTGTTCTTGTGTACAAAATTCTCCTGGTTTTGCTCCTTTCACTCAGCATCAGTTCATATAAGTTCTTCCAGGTATCTCTGAAATCTTCCTGTTCATCATTTCTTATAGCACAATAGTATTCCATTGCATTCATATACCACAGCTTGCTCAGCCATTTCCAAGTTGATGGGCATCCCCTTGATTTTCAATTTTTGACCACCACAAAGAGAGCTGCCATATTTTTTTACATGTGGGATCCTTTCCCATTTCCCATTTCCATGATCTCTTTGGTATACAGTCCTAGAAGCAATATTGCTGGGTCAAAGGGTATGCACATTTTTGTAGCCCTTTGGGAATAGTTCCAAATTGCTCTCCAGAATGGTCAGATAAGCTCACAGCTCCAACTTAATGACTTACTGTTCCAACTGTCCTACATATTCTCCAACAATTATCGTCTTCCTGTTTTGTCATGTTAGCCAGTCTGATAGGTGTGATGTGGTACCTCAGAGTTGTTTGGATTTGCATCTCTCTGATCAATAGTGATTTAGAGCATTTTTTCAGATGAGTAGAGATAGCTTTAAATTCTTCCTCTGAAAATTGCCTGTTCATATCCTTTGAACATTTATCAACTGGAGAATGACTTGTATTATTATAAATTTAACTCAGTTCTCTATATATTTTAGAAATGAGGCCTTTATCACAGACACTAGTTGCAAAAATTTTCCTAGTTTTCTGCTTCCCTCTTAATCTTGGTTGCATTGGATTTGTTTGTACAAAAACTCTTCAATTTAATTTAATCAAAATTATCCATTTTGCATTTCATAATGTTCTCTAACTCTTGTTTGGTCATAGATCTCTCCATTCACCATAAATCTGACAAATACACTATTTCTTGCTCCTCTAATTTGTTTATAGTATCAGTCGTTATATCTAGATCATGTATTCATTTGGACTTTAATCTTGCGTGTCAGGCATTGGTCTATGCCCAGTTTCTGCCACTGTTATCCAATTTTCCCAGCAATTTTTGTCAAACAATGAGTTCGCATCCCAGAAGGGTTTATCAAACAGTAGATTGCTATATTCATTGACTATTGTGTCTTGATATCCAACCTATTCCACTGGCCTGCCACTCTATTTCTTAGTTTTGGTGACTGCTGCTTTATAATACACCTTGAGATCTGGTAGGGCTAGGCCACCCTCCCTAGCATTTCTTTTCATTAGCTCCCTTGATATTCTGGACCTTCTGTTCTTCCAGATGAATTTTGATATTTTTTTCTTGTTCTAGAAAATAATTATCTGGTAGTTTGATTGGTATGGCACTGAATAGGTAAATTAATTTAGGTAGAATTGTCATTTTTATTATATTAGCTCAGCAACTGATGTTTTTCCACTTACTTAGATCTGACTTTATTTGTGTGAAAAGTGTTTTTTAATTGTGTTCATGTAGTCCCTGGGTTTGTTTTGGTAGACAGACTCCCAGATCTTTTATAGTGTCCTCCATAGTTTTAAATGAGATTTCTCATTCTATCTCTTGCAATTGGGCTTTGTTAGTAATATATAGAAATTCAGATGACTTGTCTGGGCTTATTTTGTAACCTGTAGCTTTGCCAAAGTTTATTATTTCAAGTAATTCTCTGGGATTCTCTAAGTATATCATCATATCATCTGCATAGAGTGATAGTTTTCTTTGCCTATTCTAATTCCCACAATTTCTTTTTCTTCTCTTACTGCTAAAGCAAACATTTCTAGTACCATATTGAATAAAAGCAGTGATAAAGGACATCCTTGTTTCACCCCTGATCTTATTGGAAATGCACCTAGCTTACCCCATTGCATATAATGTTTGCTGAAGGTTTTAGGTAGATACTGCTTATTATTTATGGAAAATCCCATTTATTCCCATGATCTCCAGTGTTTTCAATAGGAATGGGTGTTGTATTTTGTCAAAAGCACTTTCTGCATCTATTGAGATAATCGTTAGGTTTCTGTTAGTTTAGTTGTTGATATGATCAATAATGCTGATAGTTTTCCTAATATTGAACCAGCCTTGAATTCCTGGTATTAATCCTACCTAATCATAATGTATTGTTTTTGTGATAAGTTGCAGTATTCTTTTTGCTGATATTGTATTTAAAATTTTTGGAGGGGGCAGAGCCAAGATGGTAGAGTAGAAAGATGCATATACTCTAGGACTTCCCCCACAGCCCGCAAAATACCTGTAAAAATGACTCTCAACAATGTCCAGAGCAGAAGAAGCCACAGAACAACAGAGTGAAAGAGGTTTCCAGCCAAAGGTAACCCAGAAGGTCAACAGGAAAAGTCTATCTCACGGGATGCTGAGCAGAGCAGAGCACAGCCCTGGTCATGTGGCACTGAGAGGAACAGGATCTGAACAGACCTCTTGGCAGAGTTCCCAGCAGGGAAGATCCCAGATACCTCAACCCACAAGCAACAAAGAAAGCTCCAAAGGTCAGTGGGGGAGGGCATTCCCAGCTAGGTGAGAGGGAATGATGAAGTTTCTCCAGCAATAGCCCCAGGTGATGGCAGAGGCCATGGAAGCAGCTATGGTGGCCAGAAAGCAACCTGGATCCATTGTTCAGGCAACTCAGCTTAAAGCCTCTGGCTGTAGGGAGCAGCTTATCTAAACCCCAGCACTGAGTGATGGCCCTGCCCCCACCCAAAGCCCAGGGGAACCCAGCAGCTGAGTTAAATCTCTTGACAAAGGATTCAGAAGTCAAGTAACTGGCTGGGAAAATGCCAATAAAAGGGGGAAAAAAAATAAGACCATAGAACGTTACTTTCTTGGTGAACAGGTGTCTCCTCCCATCCTTTCAGATGAGGAAGAACAAGGCTTTCTGTCACAGGAAGTTAAGACCCCTGCCTCCAGGGCCTCCAAAGTGAACTTAAACTGGACTCAGGCAATAGAAGAGCTTGAAAAGCGAGTTTGCAGCTTGCTAAAGGAGAACCAAAAAAATGATGAAGAAAATAACACCTTTAAAAAGAGGCTAACTCAATTGCAAAAAGAGGTCCAAAAAGCCAGTGAGGAGGAGGCATTAAAAAGCAGAACCAGCCAAATAGAGGACAAGGTTCAAAAGCTCACTGAACAAAACAGTTCTCTGAAAGAGCAAATTGAGTTCAGGGAAATGAATGACTATGAGATAAACCACGCAGTTAGAAAACAAAACCAAAAGTTTGAAAAAATAGAAGACAATGTGAAACATCTCATTGGAAAAACAACTGACCTGGAAAATAGATCCAGGAGAGACAATTTAAAAATTATGGGACTACCTGAAAGCCATGATCAAAAAAAAGACCCTAGACATTATCTTCTATGAAATTATCAAGGAAAACTGTTCTGATATTCTAGAGCCAGAGGGCAAAATAAATATTGAAAGAATCCACCAATCACCTCCTGAAAGAGACCCAAAAAGAAAAACTCCTAGGAATATTGTGGCCAAATTTCAGAGTTCATAGGTCAAGGAGAAAATATTGTAAGCAGTTATAAATAAACAATTCGAATATTGTGGAAATACAATCAGGATAACACAGAATCTGGCAGCTTCAACATTAAGAGATTGAAGGGCTTGGAACTGGATATTTCAGAATTCAAAGGAACTGGGATTAAAACCAAGAATCACCTACCCAGCAAAACTAAGTATAATACTTCAAGGGAATAAATGGTCATCCAATGACATTCAAGCATTCTTGATGAAAAGACCAGAACTGAAGAGAAAATTTGACTTTCAAACATAAGAATCAAGAGAAGCTTGAAAAGGTAAACAGGAAAGAGAAAACATAAAAGATTTTCTAAAGCTGAACTGTTTACATTCCTACATGGAAAGAAAATATGTATAACTTTTGAGATTTCTCTCAGTATTTGGGTAGGTGGAGGAGTGTACATACACACACACATACACATATAGACAGAGAGTACAGGCTGTGTTGAGTCAGAAGAGATAATATCCACAAAAAATATATAAAATAAAAACTAAGGGGTGAGGGAGGAAAATACTGGGAAGAGAAAGGGAGGAATAGAATGGGGCAGGCTATAACTCATAAAAGAGATAAAGAAAAATCTTGTTCAATGGAGGAGAAAAGGGAGAAGGGGAGAGGGGAAAAGTGAAGCTACTTTCTCCACATTTGGCTTAAGGAGAGAATAACATGCTCACTAAATTTGGTATGAAAATCTATCTTATACTACAGAAAAGTAGGGAAGGATGCGACAGGTGGGTTGAGGAGAATGATAGAAGGGAGGGCAAAAGGGAGAAGGGAGTAACTAGAAATAAAATACTTTTGGGAAGGGACAAGGTCAAATGAGGGAATAAAAAATAAGGGGGAGACAGAGTAGGATAGTGGACAATATAGTTAGTATTACACAACATGACCATTATGGAAGTCTTTTGCAAAACGACACATATATAGCCTGTATTGAATTCCTTGCCTTCTCAGTGGGGAGGGAGGGAGGGAAAGGTGGAATTCAAAGTATTAGAAATGAATGTTGAAAATTATTATTGCATATAGCTGGGAAATAAGAAAAACAGATAATGGGGCATAGAAATTTATCTTGCCCTACAAAAAGAGAGAAGATGGGGATAAGGGAAGGGTGAGGTGTGATAGAAGGGAGGGCTCGTTGAGGGGAGGGGTAATCCAAATGCAAGGTATTATGGGGTGGGGGAAGGGAAAGGATGGGGAGAAAAATTGGACATGTTACAAAGTGATGTAAAAGCAATTAGCACTAAAACAATTGACTGAATTAATTATTGAGACTAAATCAGAGACACCTTTAATTTGGGAAAATGAATTCTAGTCCAAGTCTCCTAGAGGCAGGTAACTTCAGGTAAAATTTGGCATTGATGGAAAAGTTAAGGTTTTAATAGTAAATTTGATTTTATGATTGTTATTTAAGCAGGAACTAGAACAGGTATAGAAAGGGATGTAAGCCACTTAAGACATGCCTCAAAAGATGTTCCTTAGCCACTGTGAAACTATAGTCATATCTGAAACCTTGTTATTAGAACTTGCTATTAGATGCTATGTGACTATTAAGTGACTGTTCTTCTGAGTCTAACTCTAGGTATGGATAGCAACAAAGGTGGTCTGAGCCTCCAATCCATGATAGCAGTAAGCCTGTGAAATGCCAGTATGAACTGAAAAAGGTGATCTCATGGGAAGGGTGGAAGGGCGGCTGTTCAGCCTGGGCTGAGGTAGGATTCTCCTGACTCAATTTCTCCACTGACACCTGACAGACTCTAATCCTCACTGAATGCAAGTGGACAATCTACTCCTGCCTGGAACTGACATGAAGTTGGGTAGATATTGTTTCCCTGCAATGTCCCTACTCTTAGTGGCAATTTCCTATAGTCAAAGGTTTGTAAGCTTAATAGAAGATCTATCAAATTATAGATTGTTGGTGGGGGAACATCCAAGGTCAAGTCTAAAATTAAGCTGTTAGGCTTAGGACTTTAGACCAACAACAAGTTAGAGTCCTTTAATTCTTAGTAATAGTGTGGGGACAAATAGGTCAAGTGCTTACAAAGTTAGCATACATAGTTATTTGTGTCTCAGCTGGTTAATGTTAAAAAAAATCCATCTGTGGTCCATACTGTAAATGCTTTAAAAGAAATATCACCTGACAAAAAGTTGGAATTGTGCTATGAGATATGAACTGTTAAAAATAATAAATTTTAAAAAATTTAAAAAAATAAAATTTTTGCACCTGTATTCATTAGAGAAATTGTTCTATAATTTTCTTGTGTTTTGGCTCTTTCTGGTTTAGGTATCAGAACCATATTTGTATCACAAAAAAAGTTTGGTAAGACTCCACCAATTTTTCCAAATAGTTTGTATAGTATCGGAATTAACTGTTCTTTAAATGTTTGATAGAATTCACTTGTAAATCCATCTGGCCCTGGAGATTTCTTCCTAGGGAGTTCGTTGATGGCTTGTTCAATTTATTTTTCTGAGATGGGGTTATTTAAATATTCAACTTCCTCTTCTGTTTATCTGGGCAATTTATATTTTTTTAAAATATTCATTCATCTCATTTAGATTGTCAAATTTATGGGCATACAGTTGGGCAAAGTGATTTCTAATTATTGTTTTAATTTCCTCCTAATTTTAGGTGAGTTCACCTTTTTCATTTTTGATATTTGTAATTTGATTTTCTTCTTTCTTTTTTTTAAATCAAATTGACCAAAGGTTTATCAATTTTATTTTTTTCATAAAACAACTCTTTGTTTTATTAGTTCAATATTTTTCTTAATTTCAATTTTATTAATCTCTCCTTTGGTTTTCAGTATATCTAATTTGGTATTTACTTGAGGACTTTTAATTTGTTCTTTTTCTAGCTTTTTCAGCTGCATAACCAAGTCATTGATCTCTCCTTTCTCTATTTTATTCATATAGGCATTTAAAGATATAAAACTTGCCCTAAAAACTGCTTTTGCAGCATCCCATAAGAGTTTGTAGGTTGTCTCATTATTGTCATTCTCATGAATGAAGTTGATTGTTTTTATGATTTGTTGTTTAACCCACTCATTCTTTAGGATTATTTAGTTTCCAATTATTTTTTTTATTTATCTTTCCATGGCCTTTTATTACATGTGATTTTTACTGTATTATGATCTGAGAAAGATGCATTGACTATTTCTGCCTTTTTGCACTGTATTGTGAGATTTTTATGCCCTAGTACATGGTCAATTTTTGTATATGTGTCATGTACCACTGAGAAAAAGGTATATTCCTTTCTATCCTTATTCAATTTTCTTCAGAAATCTATCATGTCTACTTCATCCAGTTTTATTCACCTCCTTAACTTCTTTCTTCTGTATTTTGAGGTCAGATTTATCAAGTTCAGAGAGGGGGAGGTTGAGGTTCCCCACTAGTATAGTTTTGCTATTTCTTCCTGTAACTCCCTTAACTTTTCTTCTAAGAATGTGGATGCTATACCACTTGGAGCATATATTGCTTTGTAATCTATGGTGCCTTTTAGCAGGATATAGTTTCCTTCCTTATCTCTTTTTATTAGATCTATTTCTGCTTTTGCTTTGTCTGAAATTAGGATTGCCACCCCTGCTTTTATTACATCAGCTGAAGCACAATATATTCTGCTCCAGCTTTTTACCTTTATCCTGTATCCCCTTACTTCAAATGTCTTTCTTGTAAACAATATATTGTTAGATTATGGTTTTTAATTTTTAAATTAATTTTAATTTAATTTTAATTCTGTTATCCATCTCCATTTTATGGGAGAGTTCATCCCATTCACATTCACAGTTATGATTACTATCTGTGTCTTTCCCTCCATCCTCTTTCCCCCATTTATGCTTTTAGTTTTCCTTTCTCCCTTCCCCTCCACAATAGTTTTAATTTTTGACCACCACCTCCCTTAGACTTCCCTCCCTTCTTTCAGCCCCAATCCCACCCCCTTTCCCTTACTACTTGTTTCCTCCTTTTTAGCGTCCCCTCCTTTTTCTTTCCCCTTTCCCCTCCTACCGCCTTTATAGCTAGTTAGATTTCTACACTTAACTGAGTTTATTCTTCTTGAACCAAATCAAATGAGATTAAATCTCAAACAATGCTCATCTCCCTCCCCTCTTTCCCTCTACCGTAATATATTTTTGTGCCTCTTCCTGTGATGTAATTTATCTTTTTTCTTACTCCTCCTTTTCACATCTCCCATTACAATCCCTTTGCACCCTTAAATCACATTTTTATCATCACATTTATTTTATACCCACTTGCTCTATCTTTGTATATCTCTTTTATATATCATAATAAATATACAGTTCTCAAGATTAACAAGTATCATCTTCTCTTATAGGGATGGAAACAGTTTGCCCATATTGAATAACAAGTTTTTTCCCCGCTGTTTACCCTTTTTATGCCTCTCTTGAGACTTGTGTTTGAAGACTGAATTTTCTATTGAGCTCTGGCTTTTTCATCAGGAAGGTCTGGAAATCCCTTATTTCATTGAATGTCCATCTTCTTTCCTGAAATATTACGCTCAATTTTGCAGGGTAATTGATCCTTGGTTGTAGTCTTGGCTCCTTTGCCTTACAGAATATCATATTCCAATCCCTCCGATCTTTTAGTGTAGAAGCTTCAAGGTCCTGTGTGATCCTGACTGTAGCTCCTTGATATTTGAATGGTCTCATTCTGGCTGCCTGAAGTATTTTCTCCTTCACTTGATAGTTCTAGAATTTGGCAACAATATTCCTTGGTGTTTTATTTTGGGATCTCTTTTGGGAGGTGAATGGTGGATTCTTTCAATGACTATTTTGCCCTCTGGATCTAGGACTTCTGGGCAGTTTTCCTTGATGATGTCTTGGAAGATATTGTCCAGGCTCTTTTTTACATCATGGCTTTCTGGTAAATCAATAATTGTTAGATTTTCTCTCCTAGATCTATTTTCCAGGTCAGTTATTTTTCCAATTAGATATTTTACATTTTCTTCTATCTTTTCATTTTTTAGATTCTGTTTGACTATTTCTTGATGTCTCATACAGTCATTAGCTTCTACTTGTCCAATTCTAATTTTAATCAAATTGTTTTCTTCAGTTAACTTTTGGATCTCCTTTTCTATCTGTCCAATGTTTCCTTTTGAGGAGTTGTTTTCTCCAGTTTGCTTTTGTACTTCCTTTTCCATTTATTCAATTTCCCCAGTTAGGTTTTGTGCTTCCTTTTCCATTAGTCTAATTTTCTTTTTAAACTCTTCTATGATTTTTTTCATATTTTTAAAATCTTTGACCAATTTTTCTTCTACTTACCTAATTTGACTTTTAAAATCCTTCTTGAGCTCTTCCAGGAATGTTCTTTGGGCTTGAGATAAGTTCATATTCCCTTCTGAAGTTTCAGGGGGGATTACAGTCTAAATGTTGCCCTCTTTGATATTCATATTTTGGTCCTTTTCCCCAAAGAAAGATTCTATTCTATTTCTGGTTTGCTTCTTGCTCATGACGATTGCCCTTTTCCTGGCTTTTAAAGTGAATCTCTGCTTCTGGGGCACAGTGATCTCTGTCCCACCATTCCTGTGCTTAGTGCTTGTATTGTGGCCTCAGAAAGAAACTAGATAGAAACTAGAAAGCTTACCTGGTGCTGAGCTGGTTGATGTGCCAAAGCAGAGGCCAGGTGAAGTCAGTTTCTGAGTTTCCCGCAGTTACTCTGGAGCTAGCTGCGTTAAGTGTGGGGGAGGGGTGGTCTGGCTACAGGAGGTCTCCTCCTGAGCAGAGGGAGGCTCAGTGGTTGGTGAACCCCATTTACACTAGTGCCTTCCCTACTCCCCTGGCTGTACTGAGGCATGCCTGGGGTCCTGGTGTTGACAATTGCAGGCTCCACCCCCCTGGGGTTCAGGATCTCCTCTTGGTTTGCTGAGGTGGGGCTATCTGGGACAGCTCCAGGCCTGCACTGGTCCCCTTCAGCCACAGGACCAGGGAACCCCTCCCCCACTTTTGCAATTTTCCCAGTTTCATGGGCTGAGACTATTTACCACTTTGGCTGATCCTACTGTTCCAGGATTTTTCCTAGGGAAATATTCTCTGGGTTTTCAAGGTCACCAAGGGGACGGGTAGAGCATTTACTGATCACTCCTCCATCTTGGCTTCCGAAAGTTCAAGTAGGTGACTTACAGACATTTAATTTGTGAGCTGATAGTCTCAGGAGTGACTGCTGCAGTTACCTGGGGTTCTGTAGTTCTCTCTCACTCCCATCCTGGGATGATAGATTTGAGATTCCACAGTGTGGCTGCTGCTTCAGACTGCCCAGGGCTTCCTGCTCAGCTTTGCTATGGTGGAATCTGTGCCAAACCTGTGCACTGTGCGTTCCTTTAGCTCTGTGCAACAGATCCTTCCTGTCGACCTTCCAGTCTGTCCTGGGTTGGAAATATGCCACACTCTGTCTCCTATTGGATTCTACCACTCTAAAATTTGTTCAGATTCTCTTTTTAGAGGCATCTGAAGGAGTTTATCTTAAGAGCTTAGGTGAGTGGTTGCTCTCAATCTGATTTTTGAAGAAGCCTACCATGCTCCCACCTTCCCCCAAGTCTTCTCTTCTCCAGGTTAAATATCCCCAGTTTCTTCAACAGATTCTCATGATTCAAAAGGAACTTTAAACCCTTTACGTACTGCTTACCTTCCTTAGCACACTATCTACCTTCTTAATGTTCTTTTTAAAACTTAATGTCTCAGTGGCACTAAGACTGATCACAAAAAACAGTTGCAGTCAGACCAGGGAGAGTACCTTCTGAATCATCTCCTTGTTCCTGGGAGCTATGCTTTTCTTCATGGAGCCCATGACCACCTTAGCTTTTTTGGCCACAACATTGTTGATTCATTTTCAGGCTGTTTTCTATACACCCTCATCCTCCCTCATCTTCTCTTTATAAGGTGATTTTGTGAGACCAAGTGTAAGATTTTACATTTTTCCTCTTGAAATCAACCCCCATTCTCCCTCCTCACCCAACCTCCTCCAGCTCTATTCCATATCAGAACCCCTATAGTTTGGCCAGTCAATAAGAAGGCCTGTCATCAGAAAGGATGCTTTCTCCCCTTTGTTCTGTGACAGGAGACTATCCCACTTTTTGTTTGTAGCCTTTTTCCTTTATTCCTTTACTCTGGTCTCTGAAAAAGAGGTGATCCTTTCCTTCAAGAAGGCCCACACGCTACTACAAGTACGTTGTTCCTTATCCCCTCCCATCTGTTCTGGAAGATTGTTCCTACCATGATCCTGTCTCAATCTTCACTCTTTTCCCATATACTGTCTGAAAACATGTTCAGGTCTTATCTATTCTTTAAAAACTCTCTTTCAGCCATAGTATTGTCCTAAGTAATTTTTCTTTCATCCTCTTTGCAGCCAAACTCCTCAAAAGAGCTGTCTACATATTGTTTCCAGCTCCTCTTAGTACTCAACCCAGTGTGTTGACTTCTGCCCCCCACTCAGACTGAATCATTCTCTCCAGAATTAGTTATACATCTCTCAAGTGCCATATTCTGTGGCCTCTTCTCAGTCATAAATTTTCTTAACTTCTCATAAACTGATGTTGAAGACTACCACTTTTATACATTCATTCCTCTAGGTTTTTGTAACACTGATACCTTTTTTTTCCTATCTCTCTTGACTATTCTTTGTCATTCTCTTTTACTGGATCTTCATCCACAAATCCCCTAACTATACCCAAAGGTTTTGTCCTGGAACCTATTCTCTATATGCAATAATAGGTGAAAAGTCATAAAAAACTTAAACTCTGTGAAAGATGGAAGCCTGGACATGGTGACCTGTTTACAATTTATATGTTAGACCCTGAGTCAAGATACTATGACCTATGAAAGCCAAAACAAGAATATTGTGACCCATATGTGACTAGAACCTGATCCCTACACAAACTTATGTTTGGGCATAACATTGGCTGAACACCTAAGCTCGTTACTAAGCATCAACCAATCAGTACTGATGTACAATTTAGCTCCTCCTGCCTTTGTCTGTTTTCTATAATTACCAGAGGATTTTAGGGTTCTTCAGTATAGATCCACAGAACTGTTTGGCTGCCTCCCAGACCAAAGATTGTCCCTGTTTGTAAGTATTCATAATGATTGATTAAACTACTACCTAAAATCAATCTAGAGCTCTGCAGCCTCTCCTTTGGTATAAAAAGAACACTCCATGGTGTTTCAGACCTTATACCTTGTCATACATCAACTGTGTAGTCTCACCAAACTGCTCCTCACACATAACATACCCCATTCCCATGCCTTTATATAGCTGTCCCTCATGCCTAGAATGCTCTCCCTTCTTATCCAGAGCTTCTTAAAATCTCTAGTTTCCTTTAAAACCCAACTTAGTTATCATCTCTTATATGAGGACCTTCTTGATACTCCTTCGCAGCTACTGGTGCCTCTCCACCCTCAAAATTTTATATACTTTTCACTTATATATGTTTGAGGCAGTGTTTCAGTACCTTTAAAGGAAAAAAAAAAACAAATATCCTCCTCTGAAATGATGGGATAAGACCTTAGGAAAAACCAGCTAGGCCTTAAGAAACACTGCTGCTACCATAGGATATTATGATATGTGAGGAATATTTTAGGGAGACACCCAGCCTTAATACCAGGTGGGCCTCAGTTCAAGTCCCAATTCTGACACATATTGACTATATGACTTCAGGCAATTCACTAACCTCTCAATGCTCTAGGCAATTCTCTAAGACTTAAAGTTTCAGAGAGGATCCTGCCCCTGTCTTTTATATCTGTATTTGCTGTCTCCATTAATAATATCTTCTTGAGGGCATGAAGTGTTTCATTTTTATTTGTATCTGCAGTGCAGTGCCCAAAACATAGTAGGTACTTAATAAATTTGACATGAATATTAACTTCTCAACTGATTTTGTTGAGTTGTAATAAATTATAATACCTTATTAGCTGTAATGTTACTGGATTCTGTTACAATCATTTTATGACTCTTTACTGCTCTTTTCTGTGTATTTTTCTATGTAGCGTACCTATTCCTTTCTGATTAATGTTTGTACTCTGGGTACCTTTTTATTTTCTTTTTCCCTTGCTAGGAAGAAGTCCTTAGACTTCAAGTCAACAACTACTAATAATTAGCAACTCTAAGTATCAACTTTCCTTAGAATGGCCTAGATAGGGGCAGGAGGCAATAACTGTGAAAATGTGGGGTTTATTTCCCCTGTTGAGAGACCAGGCTCTCTGACTTGAACTGGGCAAACTGTGCGAGTCAATAAAGGAGAGAGGTGAGTGCAGCCCTGAAGCCTCAGCTCAATTTAGGAAACTATCTTGCAAGTTATTATACAAGATTGTACAATTAAATTCACACTCTTGTTTAAATCTTAATACCTCATTGGGTGTACCCTTACATTTTGTGATTTTTGTCAGCTGAGCTGAGGAGATTTCAAATGATCAGCAGCCTCCTGATTAACTTAACCTTTTATGCTAAGAAAACTGATACCTCTGAGCCTGGTTCTATTATATTATGGAAAGCAGCTTTGGTGTAGCAGAAAAAAATATTGGATTTGTAATCAATGATCTGAGTTCAAAGGCAGGCATTGTGTGACACTGAGCAAGTCTCTTCATATCTCTGCCTCTCAATTTCCTTATCTGTAAAATGAGGATAATCTATACCCTATGAGGCTGTTCTGAGGTTTAAATGAGATAACACACATAAAAGATTAAAGGCAGGGAGATGATTCTGGGAAGACGGAATAGTTCATAAAATTTCATACTCTCAAGATTTTCCTCCATAAAAGAGGTAAAATAGCCTCCATGGCTGAATGTAGATCCATGAAAACAAAGAGTAGGGGCATACCAGGGGTTTTCTTGGGACAATCAAAGAAGACCCAAAGAAAAATTTTCTCCCATTGAAGAGCAAACACCTCCAAGTTAGAGTTCACTTTAACAACAAGCAACAAGCCTTGGGGTTAGCTGGGTTGGGAGGCTACCTTAGCCTGTCACAGGAACTTTTACCTCCAGGAAAGTGACAAGATTTGGGCATTTGAGCCAGGAAGATGGAGGAACCTCTGCTGACAAGAAAAGTCAGACACAGCTGTGCTGTGATAAGCAGCTAGGGCAAGAAGGAACCAGCACGCTCCAGGTGAGTGCACAAAAGCAGTGGGGCAGGGACACCAACAACTGTGGGTACTTACAGGAGGCTGAAGGTCTTGGTTTGAGTTCAAACCAAGGAGAACTGAAGAGGATCAGAGGCCAGAGGCATCATTCTCCCATACCCTAGGACTAGAGGTGATTATAAAAGCTAAATTATCACCAAAAAAAATGCACAGGCAAAGCAGAAAGAATCTAACCATAGAGAGCTACTATGGGAATAAAAATAATACAAGAAAAACAACATTATATCAAGAAAATCAACCAATCAGAAAAGGAGATTCAGAATCTTAAGAAAATGACTCCCTGAAAATTAGAATTGGGCAAGAGGAAACCAGCCAAATTATAAGAGATGAAGAAATAAAAAACAAAATATAAAGAATGAAAAAAATAGAAGACAATGTGAAACATCTCAAAGGAAAAACAATGGATCTAGAGAAGACATCAAGAAGAGAAAGCATAAGAATAATTGGACTACCTGAAAGTTCTGATCAAAAGAAGAATCTTTATACAATAACACAAGATATAATTAAAGAAAATTGTCCTAAAGCATTAGAACAAAAAGGGAAAGTAGAATTACATCAACTACACCAATCACCACTTGAAAGATATCCTATAAGGAAAAAACACAGAAATATTGTAGTTAAATTCCAAAACTTCCATATCAAGGACAAAATATTACAAGCAATAAGAAAAAAGCAATTTACATAGCACAGTATCACAATTAGAATTACACAATCTCTAGCACTGACAACACTAAAAGATCATAGGTCCTGGAACACTTCTGAAGAGCAAAAGAACTGGACTTCTGGCCAAAAATATCATACCCAGCATAACTAAGCATAATTCTGAATGAAAAAAAGATATTTAATCAACTGTCAGATTTTCAGAACTGTGTTAAAAAAACAAACAAACAAACCCTGAACTTAATAGAAGATTTTACAGACAAGAGCCAAGAGAAATACAAGGTACATACCAATGATCAATTACAAGGGACTAATGTTTACATTTTATGTATAGAAGATGTAAAACCTATATCTAAGATAGTTACTAAAAAATTGGGTGGCTTCTAAGGAAGACTGGGCTGGACCACAAAAAGTAAAATCATTCAAGAACAACTAAAAGAATAATTATCTTATACAAATGATTTGCAAAAGGAAGAACTAATGCAGAGAAATTAGATGGGGTGGGTTCTGGAAACCTACTTTCCTCAGGAATGGGTTTAAGAAGGGAAAATACATATACATCTAGAAGAATATAAAAGTCTTCTAAATTATGAAAGAAATAAAACTCTAAGGGGATACGGAGGAAGAGAGAAAAAAAGGAGGGATCTTTAGAGGGGAAGGTGAAGGAATAGGTGAAAAAGGGGATACAGAAAAATCTTTAGATTTAGGAGGGTAGGAGGATAAGGGAGGGATTGTTATAGTGGGGATAGGTTAAGGCGGGGCAAGGTAGCAGGGAGCAGTAAAGTAAAGGATTTAAGAGAAATAGGAAAAAAAAGATACGCACAAACATAAAAACAAGATTAGGAGTAGAATCTCTTAGGGAAAGTATATGTTTATATATGTATGTATGTTATGTATGTGAGTATACATGTATATATCAGTACCTATATATAAATATATCCATGCTCAGTTGTAGTCTTGGGGTGGTTGTTGGGGGTGGGGGTAGCAGGGGGAAAAAAGAACAAAGTAAAAGTGTACAGCAGAGAACAAAAGAAAACCTACAAAGAAAGCAAAGAAAAGGACAACTTTCAACATAACGCACAGTATTTAATATATGCTTTCTTGAAATGACAAGTTATTGCTATATATTCTGAATCCTCTCCTATGTTCTGCTGTACACATGACTTTTTTCCTTTCTATTTAATTTTATAATGTTTCTTTTTCTTTTCTTATTATGTATTTAAGTTTTCATACTTGTCTAAAATTTTTAAAATGTGGAAAAAAAAAAAAAGACTGGCTGCAATCATTATTATTATTACCCTGCTGTCTGGTGTGGCATTTTACTTCTTCCTGTTGAAAGACATGTATCCTTTCAGGATCTTCTTATCCAGTCCATGTTTCTGACCTTCTTATACCTGATTTTCCTACACACTGATAGGTCTATGATAACAAATAACCTTACACCTACAATAAGGTATCTGTCCTTGGACCTCCCTCTTTCTCCAACTTCATTTCTAAAACCTAGACCATTATATCATTAGAAGGGAAGCTTCTAGGCCAAGGTGGGGAACTTTTGGCCATGAGACCACATGTGGCCCTCATGCTCCTCAAGTATGGCCCTTTCAGTGAATCCAGACTCCACAGAACACAACCCCTCAATAAAAAGATCTGTTCTGTAAAACTTGGATTCTGTAACAAGGCTGACCTAGAACATGTGGTCTCAAAGCTGCAGGTTCCCCACCCCTGTAAATCTAAAGTATGAGTCTTATAATTATGACCAATGAATACTTAGGATACAGTATGTAATATCAACCTATCTTCTTCTTTCTATTCAATTCCTACCCAAGATGATTATTATTAGCAACCTATCAAACTGCAATGGAAAAGGAAGAAATGTTAGAACTTATAATGGTTCCAAAATTTCAGTTTATTATAATGAATATCTTCAAAAGTAGCAAGTCATGGATTGGCAAGGGTAAGTGTGGGAGGAGTGGAAGATTTTTCCTTTGTTCTAGCAGTCTGTCTTCTGATGCAGCAAATTGTGATTTCTTTCCTCCAGACCTTTGCTCTTGGCATCTTAGGTACTATGGTTACTGTGAAACAAAGGGAAATGCTCAACATTAGTAGCAGCTAGCTTTCCATTGTGATTTCTAAGAACAGCAAGATAAGTAATGTAGTCAGCACAATTCAGTGTCACACTAGAGGTGATTCCTTGTTACTCTGAAAACCTCTAAAACTGAATCAACTTCTCCAGACTTAGAAATTTATGAATTGCAAATTCAATTCAATGTATTTAATAATTATCACACACTAAGCACTGGGTTAAAAAAGAAAAACAGATAAAAGTTCTTCTTCTTAAGGAATTTTTATTCTACTGGGATAGATAAAAGCATATGTAGAAAAGTATAATACAGTGTAGAGCAAAGGACAAAGTGTCCTAAATTGGAGTAGAGAGAGAACATCCTTATCTAGTCAGGGTGGGAATGTCAGGAAATGATGGGATGTAATAATGCATTTTATAATTTTTTTTAAAATATGGTAAACTTCATAGATGTACTTACCTGCTACTGCTATATGAATATGTACTGAGTTCTGATCCAGATCTATTTAAAAGTAAAAATATTATTTTAAATTAGTAATTATGCCAACACTATATAATACCAAAGAATATTTTCTTTGGAAAATCAGTTTCCACAAGTATCTAACTCTACTTTTATTTACAACACACTTGCTGACAAATTCAACTTCCAAACAATTTTCTCCCTCTTATCAAGAAGTGTACTCATAGCAGATCAAGATTGGAAAAGTCAAGTCACTGTTTCTTCCCTGGCCACCTTCCTGAATTTTTCAAAATGGCTGCACAGGGCTCACTAAGTCAAGACCATAACTGTTCCTAATGACATACCAGGAAGGTTACATAGCTATCACAAGATTATGTATATTGTTAACACCTGAAGAGTGAGTGGTTCCTTTAACCTTCACAGATTCAGTGTATAGAAAGGTACCTCAACTAAACTGATTCCAAATACCTAAAATTTACCCATGGTTTACTTTAATGAAATTTATCCCTCTTCAATTGATAGATGACCTATTTTCCTTCTCATCATCTTTACTTGGATATGATTCACAAAATCAGTTAGTGTTATTTTCCCTTATATCATTGTGACCATTTTATGTATTATTCTCTTGTCTGTTCACCTTACTCTGTGTTAGTTCATGCTAATGGTGAAATGAAACTTGGTTCTTCTCAAGTTTCTCTGAATTCTTCATATTCATTGGTATTGCACAATATTTGATTATATTCATACATGTCAATTCATTTAGCCATTCCTCTTTCAAATACATTTTCCCATTATTCTTCACTATTATTTCACGGAAGTCACTAAGTTCCATTGGTGACATGGTTTACAAAATCTTGTCAAGTTCTCCATAGAATTTCTCTTTTTCTTCATTGTCTTGCAAATATTAGGATATAAGCTACAATCTTTATTGTGGTGTTTTTGCTTATGCTTTTCAAGAGTAGTATGAATCAAGATGACCAAATGTACCATGAAATCAAGTTTCTTGTTTCCTTTGGGTACACAACGAAATCAACTCCATCAAACTTCCTTATTTGCTTGCACAAAAAGAACCAATAAACCATCCTTCTATTTTTTCCAACTTTCTTGATTCTTTTGGTTAGGATGTCAGTATTAATATAATATTGCTCCTCCACATTATGTAAATTCATTAGCCATTCCAAAAGGATCTCATTTTTAAAGTACCAACTTCCTTAATACTTTGATGTTTGTGTTTTCATCATTGTGAGTACTTCCTACAAAAATGCAAATTGCAAACTATCCATGTCTCCTTATTCTTGAAACTCTTGTCCATATCCTCCCATGATTTCTCCTCAGGTTGTCCATCCAACTTTCTGAAGACTTGCTTCTAACTTTCCTGATATTTCTTAGATACTAATGGAGCATACAGGTTGCCCATTACTTATCCTTTGCCCTTGTTACATGACTGATTTCTACCTTCTTTTCGGTCCATACATCTCTGATTACATCCTTTATGCCACATCTTCAATGTAATTCCTTGTTAGAAATTCTTCAGCCTTCTCATATCATGCATTTTCTTTGAAAGATATTTGGACACTATAATATTCAACAAGACTTACAACCACACATCATCAAAAGAATATTGATATTGAAAAGATGGGCCTTCGTTTCAGGGAGAATAGCTAACATTTATATAGTGCTTTTGAAGTTTGTAAATTGCTTTACATATATTATCTCATTTGATCCTCATAAGCCTATGAGTTAAGCACTATTATTACCCTCATTTTAGAGATGAGGAAACTGAGGCTGAGAAAGGCTGTGATTTAGCGTCTGAAAAGAGATTTTTAACCCAATTCTCCCTTACTCCAGGTCTACCATTTTATCCACTATGAAACACTGCATCCTATTGCACTGTACAGTTTTCCAAAATTAATCCAGGCAACTTCCCTTCTATTGCACAACTCAAGGCTTACATTATCCTTCAAAAATGTCCATTAAAAATACAGGTTGTCTATTTAACAGCCTATCATATTCTAGATAATATGTATTGTTCATTCACTTGGATTTTCCAATTAGCTAGTTGCTCTGAATTCTTTTGAACTATCAAAATTCTTTTAGGAAGCACTGCAAAAATCTATCATTTGACGTAATCAGCTCAATGTTATCTGCAAAATTCTTGCTAGAGTCCTCCTTAATAGACTAGTCCTTCACCTGGAAGATGGGCATATACCTGAGAGCCAGTGTGGCTTCATAAAGGACTGAAGAAGTCAATACCGTGTTTGCTGCCTGACAACTCCAGGAGAAATGCCACGAGCAGAACAGAGGTCTGTATACAATGTTTGTGGATCTGAACAAGACCTTTGACACCGTTAGTCGTGAGGGCTTATGGAAAATTATGTCAAAATTTGGTTGCTCAGAGAAGTTTATTAATATTGTATGTCAATTTCATGATGGCATGTTTGCCCAGGTTCTGGATAATGGACAAAGCTCTTGTGTTTTCCCAGTCACCAAAGGAGTGAAACAGGGCTGTGTACTTGCTCCCATACTTTTTAGCATGATGTTTTCAGTCATGTTGACAAATGATTTCAATGAGGATGAACATGGCATCAAGGTCAACTACCATACTGATGGTAAGTTCTTCAATTTGAAAAGGTTACAAGCCAAGACCAAAGTGAAGGGAGTGTTGGTGCGTGATTTTCTGTTTGCAGATGATTGTGCATTCAATGCAGCCTCTGAACCTGAGATGCAACAATGTATGGATCAATTCTCTGCTGCCTGTGATAATTCTGGCCTAATAATTAATACCAAAAAAACACAGGTGCTCCACCAGCCACCAACACACCATCCACACATGGAACCATCGGTTACAACAAATGGAGAAATTTTGAATGCTGTGGATAAGTTCACTTATCTTGGTAGTGTACTTTCCAGGGATGTACACATTGACAATGAGGTTGATACACGCATTGCCAGAGCTAGGTCAGTGTTTGGGAGGCTCCAAAGAAAGGTTTGAGAGAGAAGAGATATTAGACAGACTACCAAACTGAAGGTCTACAGAGCCGTTGTGCTGACCTCATTGTTCTATGCTTGTGAAACATGAATGGTCTACCAGAACCATGCCAGGAAACTGAATTGCTTCCACTTGAATTGTCTCAGGAAGATTCTGAGGATCACCTGGCAGGATAAGGTACCAGACACTGAAGTCCTTGCTTGAGCTGAACTGCCAAGTATTCAGACTATGCTTCAGAGAGCGCAACTCCAATGGGCTGGCCATGTTGTTTGAATGCAAAATGTACGCTTGCCAAAAAAAACTATTTTATGGAGAACTTGCATGGGGCAGGCGATCACATGGTGGCCACAAGAAACGATACAAGAACATTCTCATGGTCTCTCTCAAGAACTTTGGATTTGACTGTGCAGCATGGGAGACACTGGCACAGGACTGCTCAGCATGGCGTGCCCACATAAGAAAAGGTGCTGTGCTCTCTGATCAAAGCAGAATTGAGACAGCGCAAAGAAAAAGCAGGATGCGCAAATTTGGGATATCCACAGGGACTATATGTGTTCAACCTGTGGTAGAGCATTCAGAGCTCTTACTGGTCTGATCAGCCACAGTTGGACACACTGAAATTTCACTTTACAATGGTGATGTCATATTGGTCCTCTTCAAAGATGAAGGCAACAACCAATCTGCAAATAGAAGCATCTGAAAGATGCTCATCATTTCTAAGGAATCCTTTAATTTGGACAATAGTGTACATGATGATAGCAAAGATATTTACTAAGCATATTCCTGTTTTGTGCCTTATTTAATATTAAGATTTTAATTTTAATCTATCTCATTAATAATATCTTTGAAGGAATTATGATTGTGTGATCTTCATGGGAGACATTTTAATGGAGGACAGCCTTTAATGCCTTTAAGCATTCTACTCTATGAAATAAAATGTCTTTTTATAGTCTACAGAAAGCAGATACACTGAGATCTTATGATCTCTGTGAATTTCAGTCAATTTTGTAAGCACCAAAATGGTATTCTGTAAATGTAACTTTAAAAATCTTCTCATACCTAAATAGTGCAAAAATGAAAAATTTCACAGCTCACAAAAAAGTTCACAAAAAGTAGACTGATTAGTAGTTACTGATTATTTTTGGTCAATTTTTTTTTTGGTAACAGTGTTTGAGATTTCCCCAAGCCTTTGTTATCCTCCTTTTTTTGTCCAGATACATTGAGAATCAATCTTTCAATAACTTCAAAACTGAATTGTCATCTACTCTGTATCTCCTCTGTGCATTCTTTACTCAGTCTAGCTATCATTTACACCTTTCTTTAGTGCCACTTCCATTTCCTCATACAGCAAATTGTGAATAGTAATTTTATGAATCTGAGTATGGTGGCTCCATTGAGAGAAGACTTATGAAAATTCTTACAAATTTCCATTCTTCTTCCATGTATTGTCCTCTTTTCAATTTATATTTTCCTATCTTTAGGATGATTTGGCTTAGTTAAATTGCTCAAAAAGTTTCTTGCAAATATGATTTTATCTCCATTGCTATGGTTTTGTGAGGTGATACTGTTCATACTCTACTCCATGTAATATTTTACAAGTGAGTTTATGTTTTAAATCCTGTCGCCTTTGTCTGACATACTTCTGACATGACAAGGAACTTCACTGATGGATAAAGCAGTTTCTAGTCTCCTCCAGTCTCATTAGGACAACTGATTTATTTCAGGTAAACTTCATCAGGAAATGATGTGCAGAGATCTCATTTTTTATATTTTTCTCATTTTCAGTATCAATACCTTATTTAAGTGAATCAATTTGAAGTTGCCTCATTTGTACTCCATATATCTTCTTATTTTTTATTCTTTCTTCTAGTTTGTATCGAATCTAAAATCTTCATTCTAATAAATCAATGATCTAACTTTATGCTGAATACTTATTCATAAATTGCTTTCATATAAATAACTAGTCATTTTCTGCCCATTAAAATGTAATCTATTTTATTGTTTATGAGGCTAAGGTGTTCTCCTTCCTTCATGAGCATTTTTTTAAAAAGAGAAGCTTCCACCACTAAACTTTCAGACACTCAAATTCTCTATTCTAACTAGTTTTAAAAAAATAGTATTTGGGATTTTTATATATATTGTATTTTATACAATCTTTTTTGGTTATAATATCTGACGTTTTATACCAGCCCCAGTGGTTTTATAACTAAACTAAACCCTATAAGAAATAACCAAGCTCTTTAACTAATCCAAGCAGACTTCCTTGGCAACGTCACTCCATCCAGTGGTTTTCAAAGACATCTAAATTGATCAAGGACTTTTCCCACAGACTCAAGGCTACAAACAAGTGATTGATTGATTCAGTGGAGGTGCTGTAGATCTTGTTTATACCCAGTGAACAACTGAGGTATGCTCACACCTGGTCCATAAAAATACACAAATTCAATTTACTCAGTAATTGGTGATTCCTCTGGGGATAAACATCCTTTCAGAGATTTCCATTTGACAGTTATTATGGCTATAATGAAAAGAATAGGTAGAGAAATGTAGAAACTTATAAGCAGCCAGTTCTTCCTAAGATTCTCTACAGCTCTGCCATAGTCAGAACCTAAGAATAAAAAAAAAAAAAGCAAGAAATTCAGTGTAATGATAAACTAGACTTTTTACTTTTAACTATGAATGACATAAAAACCAGCCACAAGGAGTATCAACCATGTACTACCCTTTCTTTAACTACATGAGATTCTGAGTGCCCTATATTCCTTTCCTGATGCTGATAAAGTTCATTTAATTTTATGCCATGCCTCTGCTCATTTGTTTATAGGCCATATTACGGATACTAACTTGGGGTCCATTCCATAACATCGAAAGTGACTGAAGTTTTCTTTGAATAACAACGTGGAGGTTGATATTCTGTTTCACATACGCAAATATCGTTATCATCAGTGCATGCCTAAAACAGATAAAAAACGTTAAAAAGTAATGTCAAGGGAGTTAACTTTGCTACTTAATATATGTACATCCTTGGACAATATATAATCTGGCTCAGTCCAGTTTTCCAATTATATAAAATATTGTGAATGATTTCTGTGATAGCAATGAGAGGACCTTATAATTACCCTTTCTCAACTTGAGTAATATCATTTTAGAATAAGCCTCTGTTTCACTATAAATGGGAAGTCAAGTATCTGATTCCTGTGTTTTGGTTCTCCTTATTCTCAGTCCTTTTACAACAATCAATATCTTGTGGCCAATGACAGAAGAGCAGATTACCTAAGACTTTTTCCCTTCCCTGGAAATGCAACAAATTGCCCTCAAGGCCAGTGACGAGGCTGTGAACCCAGAATGCCTATGTATTTTCTGTATATGATAACTACCTATAGAAATGACTTATATTGAGAAACCCACTTGCTCCACAAAGATGTCTTTTTCTGTGAACCAACAAATGCCATGGCTTAAAAATGAATGATTTACACCGTAAAATTTAAACAGTATGTTCTGAGCTAGGCCTAGCTCAGTCCAATTCAGTAGCTGGGATCAGAATTTAGAACTCAATTAAATACTTTTGGATCAAAAAATGCAATAAAATCAACTTTGTTTAGGCATGAGGCTAAAAAAGATAAAATTCATAGTTAAAAAGTATACTATTTCAAATAAAATATTACTTTCCTCTTTATCATCACAATGGCAACATTGTTAGATCATAAAGTCACTGTTATCCTTTTATAAGGTTTAAAGAAGTCTTTAATCAAGTTTGATAGAACTAGAGGCAGTAGACAACTCTAAGGAGAGCTACAGCAGACAAATGGAATTCTGCTAAACCTAGGGGTGTGCCTTTTACATCTCAGTCAGTAAAGAAATCAAAGCAATGACAAACCTGAGAATGCTCTCCTCACCCCTTCAAAGGTAAAACAGCCCTCTTAAGTGCTGTTCCTACCTTGCAATAAGTTTTCTTTCTACAATATCTCTAAATTCCCTTCAAATAAAACATCTAGGATCTGTGATCCTATGAACCTTTAGTAGACTGACCAACACAGCACCCACTTTTAAATCTCTTCAGCCTCACACAAATACAATACACTCAACAAGCAAAGATATACAAAGGAATTCCATTCTAGGGGTGATAACAAAAAACCAGATCTATCTCCTCTGGGACCAGAAACCAAGGCACTGGCTCAGAAGGAAACACACACTCACGTACAAAGAAAAGGAGGTTTAGCTACTTCAAGAAAAAGAGGATTAAAATATCAGCTTCACTAAAATTGTATCCTTCACTATGGATGCAATGGCTCTCCAGAAGGAAAAAAATTAGAATCATGTTCTGTTTAACCATAACAAAAGGGCAGCTTTTTGGGGGTATCAGTACAGAAATAGGGTAGAGCACCCTCATTGAACATAGGCTATCATACCCAACCCTGGGGTTAATTCTACAGCTACGTGGAAATAAACTGATGACATGACAGTTGAAACTGACTGTCATTCTATCTGCTGAGTCCCTCCAATCTTCTCAGTCTCCCTGGAGTCATTGAGGTAACAGGCAACTAGAAGGTCATTGTCACTGACTTGTATCCAAGAACCACACATGAAAATGTTTAACAATCAGCCCTCCCAAACCCCCAAAATAAGCCTGACACACTTTTAAGGTTAGTCTGTATTGCTAACATTTTCTCCATCACCTTTTAAAGTCTAGAAATTGACTAAACTACAAATCCAGCCTTAATTTGTAACAACAGGTTCTCAAGAACTGGTTTGAACCAGCTCCAAGTCACTTCTCCCTGTATCCAAAGGCATAGAAGCTACAGCACAGAGTATCCTAACCTATGTTAGCAAATTTACATATTTGTTGGCAGATTCTGTGCCCCTTAGAAATCACTGAACTTTAGTCATGATTGGACAATTATCTTAAAACTTTCATCCTAAACTAGCTTTACCTGTTTTGTGATGCAACTGCAAATTCTAAAATGATATTTGTAAATATTTAAAATGATGGCGATTAAAGGAAATACCTAAATCACACATTGCATTATACTAAATGATGCTACTGAATTAAAATGGTGTTACTTACTCCATGACCATTGCACCTGTTTTCTGAACAACTTCTTGCTTCATATATGATGTTATTCATATATACACACTCACCATTACGACAATACTACAAAAAAAAGACTCCACATCAGATGGGCCAACTCAACTTTCTACTCAACTTTTGTACAAAAAAAATCAATAATTAAAGATTATCAGAATTTGGGATGAAACAGAAATTTATGTGGACCTGAATTATTTCAGAGACAGTATGAAGTCCATATAATGTTATTTCTGACATTAATGTAGTCCCCTTAGGTCTACGAAATGAAGTTAGAGATTTCAAGACATGAGAACCTCTGTCATAGCACTGAACATTAGTCTGTGTAACGATGACATGAAAACTACTTATCATCAGAGGACCTGAATTCTAGTATTGGCATTGTCATTCTATTAACTATGTGACTATTGACAAGGTAATTTATTTCTCTGACACCTAACTTCCTGTCCCCATGCTCATCCCATTTTTATCCCCATAAAGGTAGTGAATAAAGCAATAGGCCTTGGATTCAAGAAGAAAGACCTGAATTCAAGTCTTGCCACAGACACTTAATATATGACTCTGGGCAAGTCATTTAATGTCTGTTTCCTCCAGTTTTCCCAATTGTAAAATGGGAATAATATCATCTACCTTGCAGGGGTGTTGTTAGAATCAAATTAGACAAATGCTTTGATCAGTACCATATACATAGAAGGCATTATGTAAATGTTTATTCTCTTCTCCTTCTATTTCTCCGTCTCTATTTGGTAAAAAATGGGGATAATAATATTTAATAATGATGCCTCACAGAGACTTGATGAGGATTAAAGGGAAGTGCATGTGAAAGTACTTTAAAAACCATGAAGTATTACAAAAAATATTCTTTATTTGATGTCTCTGAAATAAGACACAAACAGATAAAATTTCCAAGTAGATTTTACTTTTTTTATTAATCATCATAATTATTGACTAAACTTGCTTTTGTTCATATTTTTTTTAGAAAATATAGCTCTCAATATCAAATAAAAGGTTACTTGCTTAAAGAACTTTATCTTCCAACTCAACAACAGCAGCCGTAAGCTGGATTTACTGAGTTTTTTATAAAAGCTCAGTGCCTAAATGTAGTATCTGGGAGTCACAAGTTCAGAGCAGCTTTGGGTTATCTTGGTGCTCAATAATGTTATGGTCAGGAGTTTAGTTTAATAAATGAATTTTTAATCCTTCAGCCTCCTAATTTCAGAGGCAGAATTATATTTCATTTGCACAAGATCTGGACTGCTATGATTTAAACTGTAATTTATATTTCCATGAAATTCTTATAAATATAGATCATATCAGTGTTATCCTGAATAAGTGACTTTCAAAATGGAAATGCACCTGGAATCATCCAAGGGACCCTTGAGGTGTAGCGCAGTTCTAAATTTTAATTTGTGACTCAGAGAAAGCTGCTCTTCAACATAATAGGCTACGGAAGAAACAAAGCTACTATGCCCAAGTAAGATTGGTGGCCAGATTTCTAGGTATGTATTGAGGAATGATCTGTTTGCATTTTGTACTAAAAAAAGAAATGTGAACTTTTATGTTTTAATAGGAAATAAATATTTAATATTTAATATTTTCTCAAAGAGATGTTAATCATTTACCTTATTAATATCACAGGGATTTCCATATGCCATCAACATTGGATCTGGAGTACTCTTTTTAAACTTGTGATCTAAACTTATACATACAGTCTTTAGCACAAAATTATATATCACAGCAACATTTTCTCGAACATAAGGTTTTCGATATGGGTATGTACAAATTAACTTTCCACAGAGGATATTCCTACAAATATAAAAAAGAAATTGTTAAACACAGTGGGAGAACCCTGATCTGATTCCCAATGATACCATTTAATGAAGTCAAACAATGTGAGGGGGACAGGCAACAGAGACAATAGAGTATTAACTGAAGTGTAAAGATGTAAAAACATCAATCAGTTAAGCCTGACAAAACTAGAGGGTGGCTTTGTTACCCTTTTATAAAGTTTAAAGAAGTCTTCAGCCAACCTTGACAGAATTAGAGGGTAGATAACTTTCAGTCTAGGCAAAAGACAACTCTAAGGAGCGTGCGCTCTGCAAAGAGAAAGGAGGAAGGACCTACGAAAGAACAACCTGTGGGTTGACGTTTCTAAATCTATAGTTCATGAGCTTCCACCAAAATACTTATCTTTTACAGTCATCCAGTAGACATAATTAGCTCAAAACAAAGACATTTGCTGAGATGACATTATAAGATTAGTAGCTGCAAAATATACTTCCCAAAATCCTGGGCTACGCATTCTTAGGCTGTTGTAAAGACGTGATTCCCACTGAAGAAATCACTAATCCCTCTATTTATCAAAGTAAATATTTTTGAAACATACCTCCAACTACAGAATCTAAATCTATTTTCTCCTTGCCGGCCACAATTCCCAAACCTATCTTGCTGACTATTGATTTCTTCATAGCAGGCAAAGGGACCATTTCTGGAAGCTGAGAATTTAGAAATAAGATTAGATAATCATTTTCTTTTTCACTTAGACTACATTTTCCATTTATATATGAGGTATGAACTCCCTGACTCGTATAGCTACAGATCTTTCTAGAATGGGAAGAGAAGATGCATGAGAATAATTATCACATACCTGTCATTGCATAACATAATACCTCACATCCTGTCTCTTCTTATTGATTGATTCCAATATATCTCAAAGCCCATTGGTTTGGTGGTGGTTCAGTTTTGGTTCTAAAATAACAAGGCACCTAGATGGAGTGCCACCAAATTGAGAATGTCTTCCTGAACCTGCAAATTATAACTCTGAATGATGAAACGCACTGGAAAATGCAGTAGGTAGATAGAGCCAGCTGGGAAAATTTTCTAGCCAAGCAGAAGAGGTTGGTGATTTGGAGCCTGAATTAATCGTTATATTATATATGAATTATTATTAAGAATTCACCAATCACCTCCTGAAAGAAATACCAAAATGAAAACTCTCAGGAACATTACAGTCAAATTCCAGAACTATCAGATCAAGGAGAAAATACTGCAGGCCACCAGAAGGAAACAATTCAAATATCAGGAAGCCACAGTCAGGATGGTACAGGATTTAGCAATTTCTACATTAAAGGATCTGAGGGCATGGAATATGATATTCTGGAAGGCAAAGGAGCTAGGACTATAACTAAGGATCACCTACTCAGTGAAACTGAGCATAATCCTTCAGGGAAAAAATGGATATTCAATGAAACAGAGGACTTTCAAGCTTTCCTGATGAAAAGACCAGAGTCAAACAAAAAATTTCAAGACTCAAGAAAGATATAAAAAGGTAAAAAAGAAAGAGACAACATAAGGGATTCAATAAGGCTAAACTGTTTACATCCCTACACAGGAAGATGATACTTATAATCCTAAAGAACTCTATTACTATTGTTGCAGTTAGAATGAGTATATCTAGACAGAAGGAGTATATATAAGGTGAATTTGAGAGGATAACACAAAAAAATTAGGGGGTAAGAAAGAGGATTAATGCTGGGAATAGAAGGAAGGGAGAAACAGAATGGGGTAAAATGAATTGGCGCAAAAGACCTATTACAATGGAGGGAAAAATGGGAAGGTGGATAGTGGGCATTGCTTGAACCTTACTCTCATCAAAACTGACTGAAATTGAGAATAACATTCACAGTCAGTTGGGTATAGAAATCTATCTTACCCTAAAAGGAAGTAGGAGAAGGAGAAATAAGGGGGGAGTGGAGACTGACCAAAGGGAGGGCAGATGGGGAAGGCACTGGTCAGAAGAAAAACATTGGTGAGGAGGGGAAAGGCTGAAAGGAAATAGAGAAAGCTAAATCAGAGAAAAAATACAATGGAGGGAAATACACAATTAGTAAGCATAACTGCAAATGTGAATGGAATGAACTCTCCCCTAAAATAGAAGTGGATAGCAGAGTAGATTATAAGCCACAATCCTAAAAAATGTTATGTGCAAGAAACACATTTGAAACATAGAGACATATACAGAGTAAAGGAAAGGGACTGGAACAAAATTTATTATGCTTCAGCTGAAGTAAAAAAAAGAGTGAGGAAATATGAAAGACTTAGTTCTTCTCAGTAATACAACGACTTAAGACAAGTTGAAAGGACTTGTAATGGGAAATGCTATCCATATCCAAAGAAAGAAATAATGGAGTCTGAATGCAGGTGGAAGCAAACTATTTCCACTTGATTTTTTGTGGTTCTTTTCTTTTGCTTTGTTTCTTCTTTCACAATATGACTAATGTGGACATATTTTTACATGACTTCATATATAACCTATATAAAATATATAATATATCAAATCATTTACTCTCTTAGGGAGGGGGTAGTGAGGGAGAAAGGAGATAATTTGGAAGTCAAAATATTTTAAAAGTGAATGCTAAAAACTTGTTATTATTGATCAGAGAGGTGCAAATTAAAACAACTCTGAGGTACCACATAAACATATCGCTACTAGGACTGTATCCCCAAGAAATCATAAAAATGGGAAAGGGTCCCACATGTACAAAAATATTTATAGCAGCACTTTTTGTAGTTGCCAAAAACTGGAAGTCAAGGGGATGCCCATCAATTGGGGAATGGCTGAATAAATTATGGTATATGAATGTAATGGAGTACTATTGTGCCATAAGAAATGATGAACAAGAAGACTTCAGAGAGGCCTGAAAGGACTTATATGACCTGATGCTGAGTGAAAGGAGCAGAACCAGGAGAACTTTGTGCACAGCAACGACCACAGTGTGTGAGAGTTTTTTCTGGTAGACTTGGAACTTCATAATAACGCAAAAACTTAAAAAAAAAAAATTCCCAATGGTTTTCTAAGGCAAAATGCCTTCCACACTCAGAGAAAGAAATATAGAATTCATTCGCAGAATGTAGCAGATGTTTTTGTGTGTGTGTGTGTCTGTGTGTGTGTATTATGTTTTGATTTGTTATATGATTTCTTCCATTTATTTTAGTTTGCCTACACAGCTTGACTATAGTGAAAACATATTCAATAGGAAAGTATATGTAGATCCTACATAGAATTGTATGCCATCTTGGGGAGGCAGGGATGTGGTAAAAATCTAAGTTTTATGGTAGCGATTGTAAAATATTAAAAATAAATAAATAAATAAAAGAGAACCGAAAAATAAATAAATAAAATAATAAAAAATAATAAAAACTTGTTAATAGAAAATTTACTTGTAATTTTAGTCTTTACTTGTAATTAGAAAAAAATAAACTAAAACATCCAGTTCAAAGGTGTTGCCAGGATGAATAATTAAATATCTTAAATGCTGCAGCACATACTTTTTTTATACATTGGGTAAACTATAATTTTAAAAAAGACTTAATATTTATTCCTACTAAAAATACAGATTTAGCCCAATGATATAATCTACTCAGATCTTTTAAAATAATATTTCATTTTTTCCTGATTACATGTAAAGATGACTTTTAACATTTATTTTTTTAATATTTTGAGTTCCAAATTCTCTCCATTTCTCCCCTACTGCCCCCTCCCTGAGATGATAAGGAGTTTGATACAGGCTATATATATATGCAATCAGGCAAAACATATTTCCATTTTATTCCTGTTGTCAAAGAAGATTTAGACTAATAAAAAAGAAAGAAGGAAGAAAGTGAAAAATACTATCCTTTGATCTACATTGACTCCATCAGTTCTTTCTGTGGAATAGAATTGATAGAATTTTTTTTACCAAGTCCTTTAGAATTGTTTTGGACCACTGTATTGCTGAGAGTAGCTAAATCATTCGCTGTTGTTCACTATACAATATTGCTGTTACTGAGTACAATGTTCTCTTGGTTTGCCTCATTTCACTTTGCATCAGTTCATGTAAGTCTTTCCAGGTTTTTCAGTTTTGAACACATCTAGAAGAAAAATAAAAGATAAAATATAGAATTGAACAAAATGTCGGAGAAGCTAGAGTTAAAAAGACACATGGCATCTTCTAAATAGTACTCCTAAAGAGCATATGTGGGAGGTGGAGCCAAGATGGTGGGAAAAAGGCAGAAACTCTTCTAAGTTCTCCCTGAAACATCTCTGAATACCTTTAAATAATGCCATAAAACAATTCCTTGGGACAGAAGAACCCACAAAAGGACAGGGTGAAGTAATTTTCCAGACAGAAACAACTTGGAAGGTTGGCAGGAAAGTCTGTTGCCCTGGGGGTGAGAGTGGAGCACAATCCAGCAAAAGCTACGCCAGCACAGACTGGGCCCCAGGAAACCAGGAGCAGGTCTTGGGAGCCACTGAATCAACAGAGGCAACAGTTGGTTCCAGAGCTCTCATCCCACAGATGGTAAGGGAGTAGAACTGATCAGAAGTTTACAGGGGTCTCTTTGTTGGCACTGAGGACAGGACTCAGTTGTTTTGCCCATACTCAGATCTGGGACATAGTCCTAGGTGCCAGTCCCAGGGCAAGGGACCTCTCTTTTCAAGGTGTGTTGAGAGTGCTTCTCTTCTTCCTTTCTTAATTTTTCATCTATCCTCAAGTTTGTTTTTCCAATGGAAAAGATATAATGGCCATCATGGGGCCCTATGAACGAGGGCAATGGGCAGTGGATAGGCCTGGAGTTAAGAAAACCTGGGTTCAAATCCAGCCTCAGATACTTACAAGTTATGTGGCCCTAGGCAAGTCACTTAATGTGCTTGCCTTCATTTACTGGAAAAGGAAATGACAAACCACTCCAGTTTCTTTGCCAAGAAACCCTCAGTGGTCACCAAGAGTTGGACATGACTGAATCTATTTTCAGAAATTCCTAAAAAATTCCAATTCCATGAAGTAACTTCAAGATGGGTTTAAAAAATTCCTATATTGGCTTCTGGGAACCAAGATGATGGAGTAAACAGTGAATTGCTCTCAGTCTCCCTTAATGAACTCTAAAAAACCCCAAAAATAGCACCCCAGGAAAAATCCTAGAACAGTGGAGACAGCAGAAAGACAGGGAAAAGCAGTCCTGTTGCCTGGGAAACTTGGAGGACCAGCAAGAAAGGTCCATTGCACTTAAAGAGGGGAGCATGGTCTAGGATAGGGGCCAATGCAGCAGGCCAGAGGCAAGTCGCACCTCAGCAAACAAGCAAGAGATCCTGAGCCCCACGGTGGTACAGTTGGCAAACACCAACACCAGGACCCCCCATGTGCCTTGACATAGCTAGGGGAACCTATGGACTCTCCTTGTTAATGTAATTTTGCTCCTTAATAGGAAGATCTTTCCCATCTATGATGAGGCCCATGTGGCTCTTACGTCACATGGAAGCCTGAGTCATATGAGTCTAAGTCACATGGAACAGGAAGGGGTGCAACAGGAAGAGGTGGAGCTAGAGCAGAGCTGAGACTTAGTCAGAAAGCAATCAGAGTTGGTAAAGACAGTGAGAGTGAGAGAGCTTGTTTGTGATTTGTTTAAGGAAACTGGTTTGCGAGAAGCCTAACAGAGGGAAGGCTTGGGGATGGTACTGCCCTCTGCATTGTTATTGTGTATATATTTCTTTGTTACTATGATGGATTTGTCTTTCTGGTGTCTGAATAAATGTTTTGGTTCTGTCTTTCATGTGGAGAGTCTTGCTGTACTTCACAATTCAGAACTGTGCCAGCATATTCACGGCCGCCACAGGCACTGTGAATATTCTGTTGGCACTACAAATGGTGACGAGGATGGGATAGTGAAATATCAGACCTGTGTTTGGAGACAGAAAAAGCAGAAAAGCAGAGGGGACAGAAGAAGAAATGGATATCCCAGGATAGGGGGATCTATCTTATTTCTCCCTAGCAAGAGAATGGGCTAAAAGCACACAGCTCTGTGAAAACTGGGAGCCAAGGCTACAGAAGGGAGGACGCAGAGATTTAGAAGATGTTTACAAGGAATACCAGTAGACAGGGGAAAGAATTGGCAGGGGTATGTAGGAGAAGCTTGGTCTTGCTAACAAGTTAGCACCTTATGTGTAAAAGCAGAGACACAATGCTCAAAGAGAAAGCTCAGATGGAAAAGGAGTTGGTTGACTGGTTCGCATGAGCAACTTTTTATGCTGCATCATTCAAACTCTCCTTTAGAAGAGCAAGCTAGAAAGTCTCAGGTGGTAGAAGAAAAAGCTTTTGTTAGTTTAGCTCACAAAAAGAGGCAAAAAAGTAACACGAGTCTTGATTAGGGCCCAAACACCTGCCAGCAGGATGCATGAGAGGCTTCTCAGGCAGAAGTACACCCAATACAGCAGGAAAATTGGGAAGCACACAGTGCTTGTGGGGGTAATTGAGGATTTTACTCAGCAGGAGATCACAGACATTTTGAGTCAGTTCACCCAAAGAATGGGAAAATTGTTGATATCTTGGATGATGAGAATCAATGAAAACGATAAATTTCCTCAAGAGAGAAGACTAAATAGCCAGAGAATTCAAAATCAGAATACAATGACAAGAAAAGAATTGTTTACTGCTCTATTGAGAGCAAAGGTGTATTTTGGAAGCACAGATGGTATTGCAACTAAAGAAGCATACAAAATATTGAGAAAAGGGGCTTGATCCTAGATGGAATAGAGAAGAAAAAACTGCCCATACAGATCCTCCTGAACCCTTGCATCTAAGTTCGTCACACCTGCAGGAAGAATAGAAAATTGGCCAGGCCCCAGTTCAGATTAAAGAGAGTATACCTCTAGCCAGAATGATGACCCCAAAACTGCAAATTAGAAAACACTGAACAACAGTGAATGAGGCTACGATAGTGGGTTCACAGACTCCACAACCATGGCTGACCCTATCTACCCTGCTTCTGGTTATTGTCTCATTGTTTCTTTTTGGCTTTTTGTCTATTCGCCTTCTCATCAGATTTGTTTTCTGCAGGCACCTCCACCTGGAGATGCCTGATCACTTAAGCTGAATGTCAACCCACCACAATTGTGATGTGTCACCCTTGGACCTTGCGTCTTGAATGGGACCTCTTGGGGCAGGGACAGCTCTACATCCAATCTCAGCAGGAAGTAGCTATGGAAGAAGAGACCTTTGCCCTTTACCCCAAGATTTTGGGCCCCATTCTTTTGAGAGGGAATGATGGGGTGCTTGTGCTCAAGCCCACCCTAAGATATTGTTTTATATGCTTATTTTCTGTAATCCCTGTTAAAGTTCTGTTGATATCAGTTGTTCCATTGACCTATGTAATGGATAAGAAAGATCTTGGGGTCAAATGTATTGATAATGTATTGATAGTGCATTTCTGCTTATTGTTAATATAATCTTGTTTTTTAATGGGAAGATCTTTCCCATCCATATTTATGGCTGTTGTAAGCACTGTAAATAATTGGTGCTACACCAGTTCAGAGAACCACTACATGCACTAGTGCTGCCCCAAGTAGGTAGGCATCCTTCAGCAGCTAAGCTCACTATACTTCGACACAGCCCTGGGAGCCAACTTCCCCATGCTTCAGTGCAGCCCCTGGTAAGCAGTAGCTCTCCAGTGACAGAAATTCCCCATGCTTTGGCACAGCCCCAGGCAAACCCCCAGCCAAACCTCCCACACTGTGAGTCAGCACAGCTCTCTGGGCAGGCAGGCATCCTCTAGCAGCCAGACCTCACTGTGCATCAGTGTATCCCTAGGGAAATGCAAAGAACCAAGCAAGCCTCAGCATACACCAAACACCACCAATAGGAACCCAGCTTAGTACCAGGAAAGCTGCCAGACCCCTATAGCCTAAAGCTGTCAGCACCTGAGGCCTCAGCACACAAAGCCAATGACCAGACCCCTAACCCCCAGCATAAGCAGCTTGAGATCATTACCCCTGTGCTCCAGCAGGAGAGTTCAACTTCAAAAGTCTGGAAAGAGGCGAACAAAATGAGCAAAAGCAAAAAATAACACTGACCACAGAGAAGATCAAAATGCAAACTCAGAAGAGAATAACATTGTTAACATACCAACATCTGAAACCTTAAAGGGAAATATGACTTAGTCCCAAGCCCAAAAAGCATTCTTGGAAGAGCTCAAGAAAGATTTTAAAAGTCAAATAAAAGAAGTAGAAAAAAAACTGGGAAAAGAAATGAAAGGTATGTATGTAAGAGGGAATCAATAGCTTGGAAAAACGAGGGCAAAAACTGACTGAAGAAAATACCTCCTTAAAAAATACAATTGGCCAAATGGAAAAGGAGGTTAAAAAATGCAGTGAGGAGAAAAACTACTTAAAAAAGTATAACTGGCAAAAATGAAAAGGAGATACAAAAGTTAACTGAAGAAAATAATTCGTTAAAAGTTAGAAGTGGGCAAGTGGAAGCTAGTGACTCTATAAGATATCAAGAATCAGTCAAACAAAATTTTAAAAAAAGGAAAAAAATAGAAGAAAAAAATACCACACTGGAAAAACAACTGACCTGGAAAATAGATCCAGGAGAGATAATTTAAGAATTATTGGTCTTCCTGAAAGCCATGATCAAAAAAAGAGCCTGGACAGTAACTTTCAAGAAATCATCAAGGAAAACAGCCCTGATGTCCTAGAACCAGAGGGTAAAAGAGTCATTGAAAGAATCCACCAATCACCTCCTGAAAGAAAACTGCAAGGAATATTGTGGCCAAATTCTAGAATTAACAGATCAAGGAGAAAATGCTACAAGAAGCCAGAAAAAAAAAATTTAAATGTCATGGAACCATAGTCAGGATTATGCAGGACCTTGCAGCTTCTACATTAAAAGATTGGAGGGCTTGAAATATGATATTCCTGGAAGGCAAAAGAGCTTGGATTACAACCATGGATCAACTAACCCAGCAAAATTGAGCATAATCTTTCAGGGAAAGAGATTGACATTTAATGAAATAGGATATTTCTAAATCTTTCTGATAAAAAGACCAGAACTCAACAGAAAATCTGATCTTCAAATACAAGAAGCAAGAGAAGCATAAAAAGGTAAACAGGTAAGAAAAAAACATGTTATTATATAAGGGTAAACCGTTTATGTCCCTACATGGGAAGATGACAATAATTCTTGAGAAGTGTATCATTATTATGATATTTAGAAGGGGTATATGTGGACAGAGAATATGGGTATAAGTTGACTTTGACGTGATGATAAAAAATTAAGAGGTGAAAAAAATAAGATTGTACCAGGAGAGGAGGAAAGGAAATAGAAAAGGGTAAATTACATCACATGAAATGGTACGAAGACCCATTACAGTAGAGTTAAAGATGAACATTGTTTGAATCTTACTCTCATCAGATTTGGCTCAAAGAGGGAATAACATAATTAGTTAGGTACAGAAATCTAATTTACCCTGTAGGAAGGGAAAGGGGAAAAAAGGGAGGAGTGGGTAGAAGGGAGGACAGAAGAGAAAAAAGAAGTAGTAGGGGAAAGGGGAAAGAAAAAGGGAAAGGGGTTGATAGAAAAGAGGGCAGATTAAGGGAGGCAATGGGACTAATGAGACATGAAAGGGAGAAAGGAGAGAGAAAAGCATAAACAGGGAGAAATAGGATGGAAAGAAAGACAATCATAAGTAATCATAACTGTGAATGTAAACAGGATGAACTCTCCCATAAAGTGGAAGTGGATAGCAGAATGGATTAAAAACCATAATCCTACCATATGTTATTTACAAGAAAACACATTTGAAGCATAGATACACACACACGTAGTAAACGTAAGGGACATTTCCCTTTTTGTTTGTTTTTTTACCCTTTGGTTCTAATTATTCTTTCCAAGACTAAGGTGGAAATAGGTTTAATATGATTGTATATGTATGGCTTATATGTACTCCATCGTGAGGGGAGGGGAAGAAGAAAGAGAAAATTTAAAACTCAAAATCTTATAAAAGCTAATGTTGAAAACTAAAACTGACTAAATAGATATTTTTAATAAATGGAAAAATTCCTACATTGGATATTACAAAATAACTAAATTATATCTGAATTCCAAGGTCCTATAAGATTGGACCTAGTGGTCTTGAGACCACCATGACAGTTTCCCCTTAAGAGAGGCCATAGCTTATGGAACTCACATATGGAAACCAATGTCTGAGAGAATTGAGGGCATGAGCACAGCAAGTGGTTAATTGTGTGAATTGAGTGCACCACACTGACTCCATCTTATGACTTAACTCTGAAGCTAGTTCAGTTCCTTTTCTATTCAATTATGGGTCTATTCAAATCTCTGCCTTGTGAGAAAACTTTAGGCAATTGTGGGAATTGGGAGAAAATCTTAATGCATCATTTCTAGCCCTATATGGATGAGAAACTGAATCACCTCTATCTGCTGTTTGGAGATCGTTAATCAAAGACCTACACCATGTTGACAAGACACTCAGTCAAATCCAAAGGTTGATACAGAGAGTTTTCTCTCAGTTTTACATTTCAAGCAACCCATATGTCTTATCTGAAAATTGGTCCCAAAGTGATCAGTTATTGTTTCCATATTTCGTATTCATAGGCACTTGGGGTAGTGAGACACTTATTTTTCTGAATCGAGGGAATTGCATCTGTCTGTTCTTCCCCTCCCAGCTTGGAAAGTCTCTAATGTTTCCTCTAATTAGAAATTGGATTAACTAATATTGTATTGTTTTCTTTTAATTAATTTGTCTTATCTGATTGGTTTTTAAGTAATAAAGTCTGGACTTTTGTCTGTATTCAAGATCCAGGCCTAAGCTAAAGAGGTCTGGTGCCAGTTTGTTAGGCAATTACTATGCTTTTCTTAATAAATCAATATGCTCAGAAGAGCAAATCTTCGTTTCTTCAGTCATTTCATCTTTCACTCACAATGTAAGATTAAACCTGATGGTTTTGAGGCCCCTGAAGGAGTCTGTAAGCTAACAGAATATGAGAAAACACTAACAATAATATCTTTGAAAGTTACTACACCTGTGTTCCCCAAATAATATTTTGTCTATTGTCAGCTTGTTTTTTCTCTATGGTAACAAATTCCCAAAATAATATTTTTCCCTGATCACAATACACAGTTCAGTTAGCTCTGGGGAGGTCATCCAAAATTATAGTATAAAAACTTCACTCTCAGAAGAACACTTATCATACCCTCTTCTTCAGCAGGAGCACCCCCTCCCACTGGGGCAAACCCTTCTCTCCAGCAGAAGCATCTGTTCTGGCAAAGTATACCCTCCTCTCCAGCAAAAGCATACCTTACCACTGGAGCACCCCTTCCCCTCCACCAAGATCATGCCCTCCCTTCCAGCAGAAGGAAACCTTTCTAGTAGAGTACCCCACTTCTTCCCAATGCAGCACTGCCCTTATGTGAGTTATTCTCTTTGTTAAGGTGTATTTTTAAGTTGTCTGTCAGGTCCCCTTTTCCTTTCTCCTTTCCCCTGAATTTCCCATTGCTTGCAATAAAACTTTGCACTGAACTGGCTATTGTTTTACATGTTATTCTCAGCACCTGAACTCATGAAGGGTTGTTTTCCCCATGTCTCTGGCTGGCCCACAGGCCTTTCCTCTGACATAAACTGGGTAACCAGAGAAGGACATAACCTACTGCATGTACAGTGAGAGAGTATGACACTCTGACTGTAGAAAGCAAGGGTCAACAGGGAAACCCTGTCTTCCCAGGAGAAACTCCCTTATGCCAGGAGACTGGCACAAAACACAAAGTCAACCCTGGAATAACTAAAATTTCTTATGATTTTATGAACTAAGGAAGAGTCAGTGCCAGGACAAATCATTCAAGTCTATAATGGTACCATCACCCTAGCCAAGTCTGGATCTAATCTCTGGTATAAGCTCCATTGGTCACATAATTTACCTTGGAAAAAGAATATGTGCTTTCTCACAGAAAAGAGGCAAGAAAAAGCTTTTACAATGGAGGGGAAGAAGGGGAAGGTGAGAGGGAATGAGTGAACCTTACTCTCATCAGATTTGGCTTAAGGAGGGAATAACATACAGACTCAAATAGGTATGTTACCCTATAGAAAAGTAAGGGAGGAGGGGATAAGGGGGGTAGGATGATAAAAGGGATGGGAGATTAGGGAAGTGGGTAGTTAGAAGCAAACACTTTTGATAAGGGACAGGGTCAAAGGAGAGACTAGAATAAATAGGGGGCAGGACAGAATGGAGGGCAATATAATTAGTCTTTCACAATATGACAACTATGGAAGTGTTTTGCATAACTTTACATGCATAAACTATATTGAATTCCTTGCCTTCTCAATGAGGGTGGGTGGGGAAGGAAGAAGGGAGAGAATCTGGAAATCAAAGTTTTTAAAACAAATGTTAAAAATTGTTTTTACATGCAACTGGGAAATAAGACGTACAGGCAATAGGGTATACAAATCTATCTTGCCCTACAAGAAAGTAAGGGGGAGAGAAATAGGAAAGGGGATGACAGAGGGAAGGGCAAACTGGGGAAAGGGGTGATCAGAATGCATGCCTTCTTGGGGTGGGAGGTAGGGGAGAGATGGGGAGAAAATTTGGAACTCAAAATCTTGTGGAAATAAATGTTGAAGACCAAAATAAATTAATCAAAACCTTAAAAAAATATGTTCCTCCAAGCAGGATTTTGTTACACCTAATGGACTCTTCAAATATAGAATCAAGAAACTGGGCAACCATCTGTTATCACCTATCCCTAAAACTGCTAATATAATTTCTATCATTTGTAGTGGAATATATACTGAAATTGTAGTTTGAGATATTTTGTAGGTGAGAGACTAGAACTTAAAATGTGATTGTTTTCACTATGGAAGGCTGACTATCTACTATTTATGATAATTTTTTTAAACTTACTACAGTTTTTAAGTCAAGTTCCTCATTTAATTTACTAGTGTTGATGACAGTAACCAAAGTATACAGACTCATATCCTACCTTTTCCAAAGAGACGCTGACATTTTCTATCAGGGTTCTGGCACATTCCATCAAAACATTTACTTGAAAGATCAGCACATAAACTTCCATCCTTTGCCTTTAAATCCATTGGGCATACAGAAGAGGTCCCATTACATCTCTCAGGATAATCACAGAGTGTATCATATGCAGGTCTACATAAAGTCCCTCGATTAAACTGGTAGATAGTATAAGAAAAAAAGGAAAAAACAGGAATATTCCTCTGCTAATGTAGATAGTCTTACAAAATTTTCTACTTCAAAACTTTGCAAATTTTCTTCGTAATTTGGTAATAATGTCAAATGAGCTAAAAATTTATAAACATTCCAAATGAATGTTTCAAACCACACCTTCAAAACAAGTTGAGTGTTTTCAGAGATTTTGAGATTAAAGGGCAAGGAAATATAAAGCACAGGAAGCCAAAACGAGGCAAGTTACTATTTCTTCTCTCACTTCTAAATATAAATATTCTCTAATGGCCTATTTTTAGCACTCTTTTCTTCTTTCTATATGCCTTCTTTCAGTGTCCTCATCCACTTCCCATGGTTTCAACTACCAACTTTTCTACAGAGAACTCCCAAATCTACCTATCTAATACTCACCTACAGAACTTCACTCATTTTCTCAAATATCTATTGGACCTTTCTACCTAATATAAATTGTATCTACAGTTCAATTTAACTCATCATTCCATCCCCCCCCAAAATCTGTTTCACTTCTTTATTAGTTCAGCCAATGATGTCACTATTCTTCTAGTCATTTATTTGTAATCTCAGATATATCATTTTTGATTCCTCTCTGTTCTTCAATCTACATATCTAATCAATCACTCACCAAATACTGTCAATTTTATTGCCAAAATATCCCTTGCATCAAACCCTGCCCCTCCCCACACAAATACATTCCTACTGCTACTGTAATTTAGGACTTTCGTTACTACCCATCTGAATTGCTGAAATAGTTTTCTTAAATTTTTTCCTTAATTCCTATTGTTTATACCCTCCAATTTGTCATATATACCACTACCTAGGGCATAGGTATGATTCTATAACTCCAAGAATCAGAAACCTCCTATTGTCTTCAATAAAATTTCTAGTGTATCAGATAAGCAATCAAATCTCATTGAGTTAAGCTCCAACTTATTCTGACAACCTTCTCTTAGTCTATTGTTCCTCAGCCAAACTCTAATCACCATACTGCATAGATGACTAATACTTTCACATTTTTATGATCTTGTTCAAATTGGTCCTTATACCTATAACATTATCCCCCTACTACATCTTCACCCACTGACATCTTAATCATCTTTCAAAACTCAGTAGAAATGGTAATAACACCCTCCCCCTTTCTATCTTCTTCTTTTGAGGACCCAAAATTGTCATCAGCATGTATCATTGAACACATTAAAGTGAGATACTATGTGGACACATTCTGAAATATCAATATTCCTCACTCCATTTAGGATTTTGCAGGAAATTAATTCTCCAAGTCTTAATATTATCATATATTGAGTACTCTGTTCAACGATGTACCTAGTTGAGATAAGATAGCTTCAGTTAATTGTGGAATTAATCACCATGATTGTGTAACTTTGTCTAGTATGGAACAGCATGGAAGCTGGAGTAAATGACGTATACAGTGGGAACATTTCAGGCCTGGAGTTTGGCAAGCTCTGAGTAGTGATAGAACAAGGGAGTGAGGAATTCATAATTAGAGGACAATGAACTGGTTCATTAATGGGTTATGATTTGGAAGAGAGTGAATTAAAGCCAGATCAGGAGTGATGTATAGTCTAGGAATAAACTGAGGTGTGGAAGGATAAGATGATATGTTGAGGATGAAGAATGTGTTTAGGAAGAACAACTTACAGGAAAAACTGAAACAACAGGCTATGATTAGAGATAAAGCAATTTCAGAATTTTTGATCTTGAAAGTGAGGTACTTGTGGGCAACATAAACATCAAGGATATGACCATCCTTGGATATAACTGTGGTGGAGTGCGACAGTGGAATAGATTGAGGAACTGGGAGATTAAGGTGTCTGAGGCCATATCAACATGAATACTGAAGTTTCCTAGTATAAAGGTCAAGGTTCAAGTATTGAAAAAAGGTATGAGTCAGGAACCAAACTCTTTAAGAAAGGAAGGGAATGTCCTAAAGGTCCTATTGAATTCAGTGATAAAATTGGATACAGTTAACCTCAAAGGGGGAAAACTATAGTAGCAATTCATCAGTAGCCTATAGGAGATTCTGAACTAGATATACCAAAAGAAGACCTGAATGATGTGGCAGGTGGAGTGACTGCAAAGCAAGGGGTATTCTGACTCTCTGCAAAGCCAAAGCAATATGCACAACACTGAGGGCGACTACGAATATGCCAACACAGCTCTGAATTGCAAAGTAGAGACTGTCCATATAGAAGAAAGAAGAAAATCTTTTATTCAGACACCAGAAAGCCAAACCCCAACACCAGAAAGCCAGATCAATCACAGTACCAAGAAGTCAATACACATTAGCACTTCAGGGTACAACACCATTCCCAAGCCTTCCCCACACTGCTGTGGCTTTCTCACAAACAAATGCTCAGAAGACTAGCTGTGCCTGTGTCCTCTTTCCTCTGCCCTAATTGCTCTCACCAACTTCCTCCCAGCTCTGCTCCAGCCTTACTGTTCCACCTGTTCAGCAAACTCCTCCCACCATGTGATTTAAGCAGGGCATATGGGTCTATTAATGTGTGCGGAAGATCTTTAAGTAAAGCAAAAATATTTTAACAATATGCTCCCCCTCCCCCTTTAGTACCAGTCTGTCAGGAGAAAGAAGAGATGCATCTGTACTGAACAGGTTTGAGAGAAACCAACTCTCAGTGAGTGCCAGAAGATAAAAGATGCATGAGAGGGAGAGGTCCAAAAATGAAAGCTTATTATAGAACATGAGTTCCAGATAGTATGGTGGAAAGGTTGAGCAGAAGTGGTATGGGACATTGCAGAGGCAGGGTTGAAATGGATTGAGAGGAGAAAATGGATTGCAGAGGTTAGAGAGAAGAGAGTTTATTCTTAGGCATCCAAGGATTCAATATCACTAGTACTGGGAGAATAAGGTGGGGAGGAGGGAGGTAGTTTTTGTCTATTATGGTTGTGTCAGATATTAGCCTAGCTATGAGAAATTAATATCTCTCTAATTGTTTAGATCTATCTTTATTTGTATGAAGAGTATTTTGTAATTGTATTCACACAGACCCTGTGTGTATTTTAACAGGTAGAATCTCAAGTATATTTTACTGCCTGCTGTTATTTTAAATAGCTTTCTCTTTTTAACTCTTTCTTTTGAATTTTGTTAATAATGTAAAGAAATGCTGATGATTTGTGTTAGTTTATCTTATATCCTGAAATACTGCTGAAGTTGTTCATTGTTTTTTAGTTGATTCTCTAGGGTTCTCTAATGATAGATATGCATACAGCATGCAAAGACTGATAGTTTTGTTTCCTTATTGCCTTTGTGCATGCCTCCAATTTATTTTTCTTGCCTTATTGCTAGAGTTAGCATATCTAGTACAATACTAAAAGATAATGGTGATAATGGATATCTTTGCTCCACCCCTGATTTATCCATTTTATAGTTAATGTTTATTCTTACTATTGGTTTTAGATAGATACTATTTTAACTTTAAGAAAAACTCCATTTATTCCTGTGCTTTCTAGTGTTTTTAATAGGAATATTTTGTCAAAAAGCTTTCTATCTTTTGAAATAAGAAAAATTTTTTGTTTTTGTTACTGATCCAGATGTTTAGCCAGCCCCTGAATTCCTGGTATAAATCCAATCTGATAATAATGTATGATATTTGTTGATATGCTGTAAGCTCCTTCATAGCATATTATTTAAAATTTTCCATCAACATTCATCGGGAAAATTAATCTATAGTTTTATTTCTCTGTTTTTACTCTCCCTTATATGGGTATTAAAACTATATTTGTGTCATAGAAAAAATGATTCCCTTCTTTATCTATTTTTTAAAGCTGTTTCTATAGTATTAGAATTATTCTTTAAATGTTTGGTAGAATCGACTTGTAATTCTGGGCCTGGATTTTTTCTTTTTTTTTTTTTTCCTTTTTATTTATTCATTTATTTATTTATTTATTTATTTATTTAACTTTTAACATTCATTTTAACAAAATTTTTGGGTTCCAAATTTTCTCCCCTTTTGTCCCCTCTCCCCACCCCAAAACACCGAGTTGTGTTGTATAAGACTAATTATATTTCCCTCGATCCTATCCTGTCCCGTTACTGCTATTCTCTTTTGATCCTATCCCTCCCCATGAGTGTCGACCTCAAATTGCACTCTCCTCCCCATGCCCTCCCTTCCATCATCCCCCCACCCTGCTTATCCCCTTATCCCCCACTTTCCTGTATTGTAAGATAGGTTTTCATACCAGAGTGTGCATTTTATTTTTTCCTTTAGTGGAATGTGATGAGAGTAATCTTCATGTTTTTCTCTCACCTCCCCTCTTTATCCCTCTGCTAATAAGTCTTTTGCTTGCCTCTTTTATGAGATAATTTGCCCCATTCCATTTCTCCCTTTCTCTTCCCAATATATTTCTCTCTCACTGCTTGATTTCATTTTTTTAAGATATGATCCCATCCTCTTCAAATCATTCTGTGCACTCTGTCTCTATGTGTGTGTGTGTGTGTGTGTAATCCCACCCAGTACCCAGATACTGAAAAGTTTCAAGAGTTACAAATATTGTCTTTCCATGTAGGAATGTAAACAGTTCAACTTTAAAAAGTCCCTTATGACTTCTCTTTGCTGTTCACCTTTTCATGCTTCTCTTCATTCTTGTGTTTGAAAGTCAAATTTTCTTTTCAGCTCTGGTCTTTTCATCAAGAATGCTTGAAAGTCCTCTATTTCATTGAAATACCAATTTTTCCCCTGAAGTATTATACCCAGTTTTGCTGGGTAGGTGATTCTTGGTTTTAGTCCTAGTTCCTTTGACTTCTGGAATATCCTATTCCATGCCCTTCAATCCCTTAATGTAGAAGCTGCTAGATCTTGTGTTATCCTGATTGTATTTCCACAATACTTGAATTGTTTCTTTCTAGCTGCCTGCAATATTTTCTCCTTGACCTGGGAACTCTGGAATTTGGCCACAATGTTCCTAGGAGTTTCTCTTTTTGGACCTCTTTCAGGCGGTGTTCTGTGGATTCCTTGAATATTTATTTATTTAGCCTATTTTTCAAGGTGTTATTTTCTTCAGCATTTTTTTGGGTCTCCTTTAGCAGGGTGCTGACCTGGTGTTCATGCTTCGCTTACATGTCTCTCATTGCTCTTCCCAGCTTTTCCTCCACCTCTCTAACTTGATTTTCAAAATCCTTTTTGAGCTCTTCCATGGCCTGAGCCCATTGAGTGGGCTGGGATACAGAAGTCTCGACTTCTGTGTCTTTGCCTGATGGTAAGCATTGTTCTTCTTCATCAGAAAGGAAATGCCTGTTTACCAAGAAAGTAACCTTCTAGTCTTATTTCTTTTCCCTTTTCTGGGCATTTTCCCAGCCAGTGACTTGACTTCTGAATATTCTCTTCACACCCACTTCGCCTCCAGCTCCACCCAGCTAGCACGTGGGGTCTGAGATTCAAATGCTGCTTCCCAGCCTCAGGGCTTTGGGTGGGGGCAGGGCTGCTAGTCAGTGTGAGATTAAGTTCAGGTGCTCAGGTCGGGGTAGGGCCGCCTCTCAGGCTCAGTTCCCTCAGGGGGTTTATGCAGAGACCTTCAACAATGAATCCTGGCTCCTGCCTGCTTGGGGAGCCCTGGTCTGCTCCCGCCTCCACTGTTGCCTCCCAAGGGGGCCTGAGTTATGGGGGCACCCCATTCCCCTCTCGACCCACTGAAGAGACCCTCTCACCGACCCCTGTCACCTGTGGGTGGAGGGACCTGTGCGGCCGCTGGAGATTCTGTCCCTGAAGCCCGCTCGGATGTGCTCCTCTCGGCGCCGGGCGGCCACGGCAGGGCTGGGCTCGACTCCGTGTCCGCAGCATGACGGACCTTTTGTGAGCGGTTTGCAGGGCTCTCTGGAACAGAAATCTCCTCCACTCCACCGTTCTGTGGCTTCTACTGCTCCAGAATTCACCGGGGGTTCTTTTTTACAGATATTCTATGGGTTGTGGGTTCGGAGCTATGTGTATGTGCGTCTTTCTACTCTGCCATCTTGGCTCCACCCCCCTGGATTTTTTCTTAAGAAGCTGATTTATGGGTTAATTTCTTTTTCTAATATAGGATTATTTAAATATTCTATTTCAGACTTCCAGAAACCAAGAAGGCAAAGTAAGAAGTAAGTCACTCTCACCCTCTTATTAACCTCTGAAACTCAAGAAAATATTGCCTCAGGAAAAAACCCTAGAACAGCTGAGCCAGCAGAAAGATGGGGTACAGTAGGTTTGTAGCCCAGGAAGCTTGAGGGATTAGCAGGAAAGGCTCCTCTCACTCTGGGGGAGAGCAAGCAGTACAGGATGGGAGGCATCTCAGCAAAGCCCTACCTCAGTAAACCAGTGGGAGATCCTGAGCCCCAAGGTGGTGGAACAAGTAAGCACCAACACCAAGACTTCCTTTGCTTTCCAGTGCCTCAGCAAGGCAGGGGAACCAGTAAATACCAGCTCGGAAAACCACTACATGCACTAGCATTCTCCAGTAGCAAAATCTCCCTTTGCTTCAGTACAACTCCAGGAGGCACAGATCCAGGCTGGCAGACACCCTCCAGAAGCTAAACATTCAAGTGCTATAAAGAAGCTCAGGTGAACAGGCATCCTCCAGGGGCCAGACTTCCCACCCCTCAGCTCCACTGTTGCTGACCCCAATTCAGCACCAAGTAAGCTGTCAGACCCCTACAGTCCCCAGCTGCCAGCACCTGACGCCCCAGAACACAAAGCCAGTGACCAGGTCCCAGAGTCTCAGGACAAGAAGCTTGTATCAGTTCTCCCTGCATCCCAACAGGAGAGTTTAATTTTAAAAAGCCAGGAAACATGCAAACAGCATGAGCAAAAAGTAGAAATGGACAGTGATCATAGATTCTTATTCTGGGGACAGGAAGATCAAGGTACAAATTCAGAAAAGGACAACATTGTCAATATACCCACATTCAAAACCTAAAAGGGGAATGTGCATGGCTTTCAAGCCAAAAAAGTCTTCTTGGAAGAGCTCAAGAAGGATTTTAAAAGTCAAATAAGAGAGACAGAAGAGGAAAAGAAATGAGAGCTATACAAGAGAGAGTCAACAGCTTGAAACAGGAAGGACAAAAATTGACTATAGAACACAAGTTCTTAAAAAATAAAATTGGCCAAATGAAAAAAACATACACTAAAGAAAACAACTCCTTAAAAAGTAAAATGGGCCAAATGGAAAAGGAGGTGCAAAATCTAATAGAATTAAACAATTCATTAAAAATTAGAATTGGGCAAGTAGAAGCTAAATGACTCTCTGAGACATCAAGAATCAGTCAAACAGAAATAAAAGAAAAAAGAATGAAAAAATAGAAGAAAATGTAAAATACCTCATTGGAAAAACAACTGATCTGGAAATCAGATCCAGAAGAGATCATTTAAAAATTACTGGTTTACCTGAAAACTATGATGAAAAAAAGAGTCTGAACAGCGGAAATCATCAAGGAAAACTATCCTGATGTGCTAGAACCAGAAGGTAAAACAATCATTGAAAGAATCCAGAAATCACTTCCTGAAAGAGCCCCTAAATTGAAAATGCCAAGGAATACTGTAGCCAAATTCCAAAATTACCAGGTGAAAGAGAAAATACTGCAAGTAACCAGAAAGAAGCAATTTAAATATCAAAGTCAGGATTATGCAGGACCTTGTAGCTTCTACATTAAAAGATGGGAGGATGTGGAATATGATATCCATTAAGGCAAAAAAGCATGGATTACAGCCAAAAATCAGCTACCCAGCAAAATCTTTCAGACAAGGAGATGGATATTCAATGGAATAGGGGACTTCCAAACCTTCCTGATAAAAAGACCAGAGCTCAACAGAAAATTTGATCTTCAAATACAAGACTCAAAAAAGGCATAAAAAGGTACACAGGAAAAAACACATATCATTAATAAGGGCAAATTGTTTACATCTCCACAAGAGAAGATGATACTTTTAACTCTTGACAACTCTATCATGATTATGACATGTAAGAGAGGTTGGTTGGTTGTCCTTCTTTCTTGAAGAGGACCAAAACGACATCACCATGATAAAGTGAAGTTTCAATGTGTATGACTATGATGGATCAGATCAATATGAGCTCAGAATTCTCTACCACAGATTGCGCACAGAACATTTGGGGTGGCTACTCCAGTTTGCGCATCCTATGTTTCCTTTGTGCTGTTTCAATTCTGCTTTGCTCAAAGAGCAAAAGAGTACAGCACATTTTCTGATGGGGGCACACCAGGCTGAGTTTACCTGTGCCAGTCACACAATCATATCCAAAGTTCTTGAGAGAGACCTTGAGAGTGTCCTTGTATCATTTTTTCTGGCCACCATGTGATCTCCTGCCCCAAGTGAGTTCTCCATAAAATAATTGCTTTGGCAAGCATACATTTTGCATTTGAACAATGTGGCCAGCCCATTGGAATTACGCTTAGTGAAGCACAGTTTGAATGCTTAGCAGTTTAGTTTGAACAAGGACCTCAATGTCTGGTACCTTATCCTGCAAGGTGATCTTCAGAATTTTCTTAATACAATTCGAATGGAAGCAATTTAGTTTCCTGGCATGGTGCTGGAATACTGTCCATGTTTCACGGACATACAACAATGAGGTCAGCACAATGGCTCAGTAGACTCTCAGTTTAGTAGCCAGTCTAATACCCCTTCTCTCCCAACTTTTCTTCAGAGCCTCCCAAACACTGAGCTAGCTCTGGCAATGCATGTATCAACCTCACTGTCAATGTGTATATCCCTACAAAGTACACTACCAAGGTAAGTGAACTTATCCATAGCATTCAAAATTTCTCCATTTGTTGTAACTGATGGTTCCACATATGAATGGTGTGGGGAGGATATACATAGTCAGAAGGAGTGGGTTTAAGTTGATTTTGATGTGATGATAAAAATCTAATTAAGTGGTAAAAAGGGATTGTTCTGGAAAAAGAGGAAAGGCGGAGACAAGGGTAAATGACATCACACGAAAAGGCACAAAACCCTATTAAAATAGAGGGAAAGAATGGAGGGAGATAAGCACTACTTGAACTTTACTTTCATTAGATTTAGCTCAAATCAGGTACAGAAATCTAACCTCCCCTATAGGAAGTAGAAGAGAAAATGGGAAAGAAAGGGAAGGGAGGAGATAGAAGCAAGGGCAGACTGAGGGAGGCAGTTATCCAAAGCAAATTCCAGTAAGGAGAGAAAAGGAGAAGGAAAAGCATAAACAGGGGGAAAATATGATGGAAAGGCACAGAAAATAATCTACTTTCTCATGATTCCTCCCATTAGTTCTAATTCTTCTTTACATCATGACTAATGGGAAAATATGTTTAATATGAATGTATAAGTGGAGCCTACTTCAGACTACGTGCCATCTTGGGGAGAAGGGAGGAAAGAGGGAGAGAAAATATAAAACTCAAAATTTTATGGGAAGTGAATATTGAAAACTAAAAATATATTAATTATTTAAAAATATAAAAATATCTTATTTCCTTTTCTGTTAAGCTAGAAAATTTATATTTTTGCAACTATTCATAGATTTCATTAAGATTGTCATTTTTCCTAGTTGGGCAAAATAGTTTCTAATAATTGCTTTAATTTCATCTTCATTGGTTTTGCATTTACCCTCTTCATTTATGATACTGACAATTTGGTTTTCTTTTTTTTTAAATCAATTAACTAATGATTTGTCATTATTATATTGGAATTTTTTACCATCAAACCACCTCCTAGGTTTTTAAAATTTTAATTTATTAATTTTTCTTTTGATTTTCAGGATTTTGATTTTGGTGTTTGATTGGAAGTTTTACATTTTTTCTAGTTTTTTAATTGCATGCCCAATTTATTTATCTATTCTTTCTTTTATTGATTTAAAGGCTTAGAGGTACAAATTTTCCCCTAAGTACTAATTTGGACACATGTCACAAATTTCAGTATGTTGTCTTATTGTTGTTATGATACTAAAATTATTTATTCTTTCTATGATTTCTTCTCCAACCCATTCGTTTCTCATTTAGTTTAAAATTATTTTTTAATCTGTGTTTCAAAGACCCTGTACTGAAAGTAATTTTCACTGCATTGTGGTCAGTGGAGCACGCATTTTATGGTTCTGCCTTTCTGCACTTGTTTGTGAGGTTTTATGACATAATGCATGGCCAGTTTTTGTAAAGGTACCATACACAGCTGAGAAAAAGAATACTCCTTTCTATTAGCATTCAGTATTCTCCAGAGATCTATCATACCTAACTTCTCTAAAATTCCATTGATTTCCTTAACTCTGTTCTTGTTTATTTTATGATTAGATTAATCTAGTCTGAGAGTGGTAAAGTGAAGCTACTCACTAGTATATTTTTAATGTCTATTTCTCCTATAAATCATTTAACTTTTTCCTTCACAGTAAAAACACTTATTAATTATTTTAAAAAACAAACCATTTGCTTTATTTATCTGAAATAGAATTGTTATACTTTGGGTGAATTCAAAAAAGTAGAGAGAGTAATCGTAAGTCCAGATAAGGCTAAAGTAAATATAGACATGTAACTTCAGAAAAACATAGACCAAGAAAAAAGAGACAATGACACATAAGCAGGAAAAATATATTATGACTTAAAGGCACCAAAGATAAGGAATCAATACCAATACTTAAGACAGGTATACAAAATATCATAACATCTAAATAATTAAAGGAATTACTTAAGTTGTGAAGAGAAATAGATCGGAAAACTACTTATGGTAGAGCACCTCAATATACCATTTTCAGACCTAGATAAATCCATTTAAAGATAAGCAAGAAAGAATTTAAGAACGTAGATGAAACTCTAGATCAATTAGATAGGACAAATCTCTAGCAATTACTCAATATGGCAAGAAAGGAGTTTACATACTTGTAAGCAGTACACTGCACCTTCAGAAAATAATTAAACATGTTACAGGGCATAAAAACTTCACTAAACAGGAATAAAATCAGAAATATTAAAGACATCATTTACTGATGAAAATGCTGTTAAACATCCTATTCAATAGCAAGATTTTGAAGTGAGAATTCAACAATAAAGACTAAATAACTTAGTCCTAAGTAATTGGTGGGTCAAGAAAAAAATCAGCATAGAAGCAAAAGAAAATTTCATTGAAGAAAATGATAATCATGAGACAACATACCAAAAAATAAGAGTTCTTAGAGAGGAAAGTTATATCTCTAAACGTTTTCATCTAGAAATACAAAGAAAAGAGAGAAAAAAACCAAGACAATGAAATGAGAATGAAACTAATAAAACTAGAATAACTGAACAAAAACCTCCAACTAAAAACAAAGGGATAGTTTTGGAAACAAAACAAGAGTTTAATGAAAGTGGAACTTTAAAAAAAAAAATCACACTGAACTGATAAATGAAATTAGGACATACTTTTTAAAAAAAAACTAAAAAAAACATAAACAGCTAATTTGACGTTTTTCAAAGTCAGAGGAAAATTACGTCATTTACTTCAAAAAAAAGGAAAAGGAATTGTACACAGTAATAGCCACATTATGTGATGGCTAACTTTAATAAGACTTCTCTCTTCTTAGCAATGCAAGAATCTAATATAACTACAAAACGCTCATGATGGAAAATGCTGTCCACATTCAGAAAAAGAATTATGAAGTCTGAATGCAGATTGAAGCATATTATTTGCTCTTTTTTTTGCTGCTTTTTTTGTGTGGTTTCTCCCAAGTGTTCTAATTAGTCTAAAAAGTCAACCAAAAAATTGAATGAGACAATAAATTCACCAAAAGTCAAGATATAAATAAAGCTGCATCAACATCTTGTGTAGTACTTAAAAAAAAACACAGAAGAGACAGAGAGAGATTTCATTCAAAGTAACTACAGAGAATTTTCTCTCATCCACATGACTTTCTGAACCTCTCCAAATCATGAGATAAAGCATCTTCAACTGTCTCCATGGTCTAAGATAACAGAAAACAAAAAGGAGATTAAAAAAAACCCTCCACTTAGTAACAGCTCCCCCACCACAATACGGGTAGCAAGGTTGCTCTAGGTGATCCAGTCCACAGGCTTGCAACATAATACAACCCTATACCCTACATGGATCTCCCCTCTCTCTTTCCATTTTCATGGAAGTCCAAGCTCCAAACTGCAGAAATCTGCCAAATTCTCAATAATCAGAACCATGGCAGCATTATGTGCTTTAAGAGATCTCTGCAGGAAGGTAAAAGAACAGAAGGAAAGAGTCAGGACATTAATTTGGGCTTGAAATAGAGTTCATACTCCATTCTACTACCTCTAACCCCACCCCAAATTCCCCTTTACTTGCAGAGTCCTGGAGATTGTAATGAAGTTAAAAATCTTCACTGCCCATTAATAGACCTCAGGTGGGGCTATTATAGGAAGCTTGATGAGGGGAGGCTTGTTTTGTATGAAGGTCCACAGCTTTTGTTGATTGCTAATGAGGCACTGGGTCATGAGGGTCATGCCCTCCAACTCTTAAAAATGTATATATACTCTGAAGTGAGGTTTTGCTTTGGGGCTCAAATCATTGGAAGAGTGTTTGTGTGATTAGGCCAGATGAGACTCTGGGTAGTAGTAGTCCCCAGCTTTGAAAACCCAGATGTTGGTGCTTCTCTCTCTGGTAATGATGTATGTATTGTCTATGGTAAGACCACTGGAAGCCCTATTAGTCTTTCTGTCTGCAATTTCTGCTTGTAATTTCTCTTTGTATTTTCCCTGAAGTTCGGGGTACGGACTTTTCCCCCTGAACCAAGTGAATAACATATGTGCTTAACTAAAGTAACATTTGTTTACCTCTTTTAAGGTTGCTTTCCTTAGAAAAGCAGATCCAAGAACCTATGCAGCAAGCTCTCACAAAGATTCAAACTCCAAATGACAGAAATCATCCCACACTGCAATAGCACCAGTACAGAAGAATACTGTATAGCCAGTGAAAAAAACTGAGGAGAGGGAATGGGACAGAAAACCATGTGTGGCACTCCATTAATCTTGGAAAAGTGGTCCCAGTATATAGCTGAATGGATGTCCCCCACTACCACCACCAAAAATCACTTAGGGCAGAGACCTAGGCTAGTGAACTATGAATTGTTTAGTATGGGAAGAGGTTGAGTCTCTTAAATATCAAAGCCCTACGTGAACCACCATCAGAGGAGAGGGAGTCAAAAAGTAAGCAATAGAGGAAAAATAAGGGGAAAAGACTGAAATTATCAAAGATTTAATGAGAAAAAACTCAAAGACCTTGAGCATAAGCAGGTAAACCAATAGTGAAAACTTTTATAGCAGAAGGAAATATGGCCTCCAGATCAAATAAGTTCAGGCATCTATGAATAAATACTGATATATATGTATATGTATATATATATATAAAATATGTATGTATGTATATGATTTAGCACTTGATAACATAGAGGACCAGGTGGATTTTGAGAAGAACATGGTACCGCAACATGATGTTCTTGAGTGGTTTAAAAAATAAATGAGAATTATAAAAACAGAATTCATGGCTTGCACAGCAGAAATAATTTGCAGAACAGAAAAACTTGAATCTGCCATGGCAAGGTTCAACAAAGTAACAAAATAAAGAGAAACTGGTTAGGAATACAGCTACATATAAGTGAAGAACAATCTAGAAGAAGTGAAGCAAAAAGCAAAAACATTAAGAGAAATTATGCCCCCAATTCAAGCAGTACATAGCAATCTAGAAGACACAATACACAGAGATAACCTAAGGATTATGTCTCCCAAAAGAACAAGTCAAAAAATCTAAAACCATAATACAAGAAATAATACAAGAAAATTGATCAAACTTTCTGAATACAGAAATAAATGCCAAGTGGAAGAATTCACAGATAGCTTCCAGGGAGAAAAAAAGTTGCAAATAAGATATAAAGTGGTTAAATTTAACAATTCAACTCAGAAACAACAACAACAAAAAATGACCAAGAGAAAGACTTTTAAGCACCAAAGAAAATAAATTTGAATAACAAAACTATTCTGAACCCACCAGAAAATGCAGGAGAGAATGCAATAATGTGTTGTGAACAGAAGTGGGGCTGAGGATACATTCCAGAGTGACCTACCCTGCTAATCTAAGTTTAACCATACAGGAACTAAGATGGACATTCAACAATAAAGACAAAAAAACAAGAAATAACAAGATTATTTTCTTCTTGAACACTCCAGACAACAGAACTGTAGGAGGGACTAATGAATGCAGCAGCCACAACGACAAAGTGACAGCAGAAAGATCAGTAAAATTCTTTCTAAACATACACAAGGAGGACAGGGGTGAAGACATCAGGTGCAGTAAGAGTAGAGAGATGAGTCAGGGACATTATAAACAGGACTTTGGTAGGCAAAACTTTAGGGCGCCACTGAAGATTTTAATAAGAATAAAAGTATGATCAAAGTTTTGCCCCCAAAAGATTATTGTGATAGCTACAGGTAAGACATCCAGAAACAGAATGGGTGCAAAAAGATGTTCATTCTGCTATAACAGCCTATGTTAAAGGTAATGAGAATCTAAGGGGGATGGAGAATTAAAAGAATAGGATGGAAAAGAGATCAATTTTAGATAAGAGAAGAATGTTAGCAAATAATTACAGTGAAGAGTGAAGGAAAGAGAGAAGATAAAATATTTATTTTGTCTAACTACCCCAAGCCTGAATATTTTATATTCATAGTCTGACACTCCCATTTCAGTTTCTTTTAAATATATGGATTCAAAGACTTGTACCACTGCAACTTGAATCTTTAAAGGTCTGCTAATCTGATTACACACCCTTTCAAAGAAGGGGGTGAGAACTGTATGGCATATATGACAGTGGGGGTGGGGAGGACTGAAAGCAGTCTCATGCAGTTTCTTGGTTTGATATCCCTATTCTATATAGTTCCCCTAAATATTTTTAAAACTCCTTAGATGTTATCAAACAAAGCTCTTACCTGACAATTTGGCTGGCAGCAAACCCCAGTAACACAATACGCAAAATAATTTTCTCGACAAGTTACTGGATTACAGCATTGTTTATATCCACATACCTATTAATAAAAATGTAAAGAATCAAATAAATTAAATGCACTATAATTCATTTCAACAGGATTTACATTTATTGACTGTCTCTTTAAGTGTTAATGTTTTTTTCTACTCACAAAGTTACAACCTACAATGTTTTATGGAACAGTCACATATATGCCAGACTATATTTAAGGAAATATGATAATTTAAAATCTCCTTCAGAGTGGTACAAAGTGGGGAATGGAGACACGTGTGGTTGCCAAGACTGTAGCATCATGAGTTCTAGAGATGTTATGAATCTTTGAATATGAAAAGCTTACCAAAGTGAAAGAAAGTTTTGTGTCTGAGTCTAAATATTTTCCATGATGTTTTTCTATCTTTGTGCCACTAAAGGAATTGAATTGTAAAACCACAGAATATTAAAGATCGAAGAAACCTTAGAGATGATCTAGTCTAATCCTCTAATTTGGTGTTTGGGGAAAGTTGAGGCCAATAGACCTCATTCACTTCCCAGAGGTGATTTTGATTCTCCAGACTTTGCTACCATGACTCATACTGACATTTCCCTCAGTGCCTGAGGTTTTCTTGCCCTGGAACATCCCTTCACTATGCCAGCCCTTTTCTCTCCCTGGTAAATTCCTTTCCATTTAAGGGATCAAGTCTAAGCTGGCCATGCTTCATTTCCTTCCTGGATATGCTTTTGACTCTTCCAACTTTGCCACTATGACTTAGCTGCCTTCTCATCCTGGAATTTCCATGAGAACCTGGATTTGGATATGGACATGGACAGGGACGTAGACACAGATAGCCACATATGTATATTCCTTGAGTTTCATTACTAGAAGCCTATGGGATACACTGTATATGTTGCAAATTAACACGTCCAAAACAGAACTCATTATCTTTTCCCCCAAAGTCATCCTTCTTCCAAACTTCCCTATTTCTGTAAGACACCATCGTTTTTCCCTTTTCTCAGATTCATAACCTCAGCATCATCCTTAACACATCCTTTTATCTCACCTCACATATCCAATTAGCTGCCAAATTTTGTCATTTCTATCTCCATAATACCTCTTACATATGACTTCTTTTCTCTACTCAAAGGGACACCATGCTAGTTCATATCCTCCTGCCTAGCATACTACAAAAATACTATAAAAGTTTTCTAAATGGTTGTCCTGACATAAATCTCTCCTCACCCTAGTCCATCCTTTGCACTGTTGAAAAAAGTATTTTTCATTAAAGGGAAAGTCTGTCCATGCCAGTCACTTATTCAATAAACAATATTGGATCCCTATTTCTTCTAGGCTTAAATATAAACTCTTATGTTAAGCTTTTAAAACTCTTTACAACATTGTTCCCACCTATCTTTCCAGTCCTACTGAATACTACTTCCCATCACTCACTGTGATCCACCTAAACCGGCCTTCTCTTTAGCTAGAGAGGGTAGAGAGATCAAGTGAGGGTTTCTGATGATGGGAAAGATATGGATATATTTGTACACAGGAGGAAATAGACCAATAGACAAGGAGAGATTGAAGACAAGAGAGTAGGAATAGAGAAGGTAACTGGCTGAAGAAGACGGTATGATGGGATCACTACTGCAGGTAGCAGGATTTACTTTGGCAAAGCAAAGGCCTACTTCACGTGAGACAGAGGTGAAGAAAGATTGACCTCAATCTACATGTATCAACTGAATCCACTCTGATTACTGAATGATAAAAGGTCATCTGATTTGCTTCTGAACTGGAAGTGAATATGAATACAACAGAGACAAACTGTTCTCTCTCTCTCTCTCACTCTTTCTCCCTCTCTCCCTTACTCTCTATCTCTGTCTTTCTCTTTAAGTTAGGACTTAAAGAACTATAGGAAATTTCCAATAGGCAGTCAATACATAGCATCACAGACTGATAGAATTGAGGGTTGGAAGGAATTTTAAGAGGACATTTGGTCCAACTTTTAGAGCAGAGGTTTTAGAGAAGAGAAAATATAAACCTAGAGAAATGAAATAACTTTGCCAAGTTCTTTTTGTTAGTTACTGCTAAAGGAAGAATTTGAATCCAGCTCCTCTGACTGAAGCGAACAGTGACTTGACTAGGGTCACACACCTAGTAAGGATCTGAGGCCAGATTTGAATTTAAAGAGATGAATGTTCCTGACTCCAGGCCCAGCACTCTATGCCACCTCTCTGTGCCACTTAGCTAGGGAATGGGGGGCATTTTAATTTCCCTCAAACCACCTCACATAGACATCCTCCTGCTTTATACATGCATAGGTTGGCCTAAGGTACTGAAGTCTGATAATCCAATGGGTAGCACAGAATGGGAATACTGTTTCTTGGTATTTGGATCCTTCCTTTCTGAAGGAAATTCTGCCAGAATTCTTTCCATTATACCATGCTGCCTTGGACTGGAATTCTAGGGAGATATTGGGAATGAACGCATAAATCTGGGAATCAATTGAATAAAGATGACATTTAGACCCATGGGAGTTGATTAAGTCAACAAACTAGAGAATATAGGGAAGAAAAGAGAGCCCAACACAGAACGCTGTGGTATATACCATAATTAGGGACATAATGTGGCTGACTGCCTAGGAAAAAAGATGAAGAAAGAGTGGTCAGACAGGAAAGGAGAGAATCCAAAGAGAACAGTGTCATGAAAAACTTGGGAGAGGGTGATCAGCTGTAGAGGTGGTTAAATTCTGTAAACAGGTTAAAAAAAGATTATGATTAGGAAAAATCCATAATATTTTGTAATTAAAAGAGTACTGGGAACTTTGAAGAGAATTTTCAGTTGAGTGCTAAGGTTGGAAACCATATTACAGGAAGTTAAGAAGTTAGGAAATGGAGGAAGTGATATAGACAGCTCTTTCAAGTCTGGCTAAGAATGGAAGGAAAAATATAGAATGATAGATGCTGAACTTGGTAGATTCTCTGAAGGCTTTTGTTCTTTTTTTTATGGAGATTTCAGTGTGTTTATATAGGAAGGAGCCAGTAGATGGGAGAAACTGAAAGCAAGATATGAGGATGATAACTGTGAGGAGCAATCTGCTAGAATAAATAAGAAGAGAATGGGATCAGGAATTATAGGGATACAAACGACTTAATGGAGAGAAGAGTTACTGCTTCATCAGAGACTAGGGTAAAGGTAGACAAAATGGAAGATGATATCAAGGGAAATGTGGGTGGTTGGTTGGTTGGTTATTGTCCTTTGTTCTTGAAGAGGACCAAAATGATATCACTATGCTAGAGTTAAGTTAAGTTATGTTTGACTGTGGTGATCAGACCAATATGAGCTTGGAATGCTCTACCAGAGGTCAGGTACAAATAGTCTGTGTAAACACCTGGGGTGGATACTTGTGCATCCTGATTTCCTTTGAGCTGTTTCAATCCTGCTTTGCTCACAGAACACAGCACCAGAGAAGGTATGGCATGCCATGCTGAGTGGTCCTGTGCCAGTATCTCTCATGTCACACAATCAATTTCAAGGTTCTAAGAGAGCCCTAGAGAGTGTCCTTGTATTGCTATTTCTGATCATCATGTGAACACTTGCCCTGTGTGAACTCTCCATAAAAGTCTTTTTGTCAAGCATACATTTTGCATTCGAACAATATGGTCAGTCCATCCAAGTTGCACTCTCTGAAGTAGAGTTTGAATGTTTGGCAGCTTATTTTGAATGAGGACCTCAGTATTTGGTACCTTATCCTTATGCTCAGAATCTTCCCAAGACAGTTCAAATGGAAACGATTCAGTTTCCTGGCATAGCACTGGTAGACAGTCCATGTTTTGCAGGCATACGATGAGATCAGCACAAGGCTCTGCACACCTTCAGTTTGGCAGTCAGTCTAATACCTCTTCTCTCCCATGCTTTCCTTTGGAGTATCCCAAACACTGAGCTAGCTCTGGCAATATGTGCCTCAATCTCATTATCAATATGTACATCCCTGGAAAGTACATTACCCCAAGGGAATTTATCCACAGCATTCCAAACTTCTCCATTTGCTGTAACCAATGATTCCACGTATAGATGGTGTGGTAGTGGCTGATGGAGCACCTGTTTTCTTGGTATTGTTAGGTCAAAATTAGCACAAGCACCAGAGAATTGATCCATACTTCATTACATCTCAGCTTCAGAGGCTGCACTGAATGCACAATCATCTGCAAACAGAAAATCATGCACCAACACTCCCTCCCACTTTGGTCTTGGCTTGTACCTTTTCAAGTTGAAGAATTTACCAGCCGTGCGGTAGCTGACCTTGATGCCATATTCATCCTCATTGAAAGCATTTGACAACTTGGCTGAAAACATCATGCTAAAAAACATGGGAGCAAGTACATAGTCTTGTTTCACTCCACTAGTGTTTAACTCCATTGGGAAGGTGCGAGAGTATTGTCCATTATCTACAACCCAGGCCAGCATGCCATCATGAAATTGACGCACAATGCTGATGAACTTCTCTGGGTAACCAAATTTGGACACTTTCCATAAGCTCTCATGACTAACAGTGTCAAAGGCCTTGGTCAGATCTACAAACATTGTGTGCAGACCTCTGTTCTGTACTGGCATTTCTTCTGGAGTTGTCAGGCAGCAAACACCATATTGACTGCTCCTCAGCCCTTTCCGAAACCACACTGGCTCTCAGGTAGATGAACATCTTTGAGGTGAAGGATCAACTTATTAAGGACTGGCAAGAATCTTGCCAGTAATGACTGAGAGAGACCCCTCTGTGATTATCATGGGACAATCTATTTCCTTTACCTTTATAAGACAATGGAGGCATCCTTGAACTCCTGGGGGATAACCTCTTCTTGTCATATAATCATATAATCTTTCAGTCAGTTTTTTTATTAGCAATGGACCCCCTACCTTGTAAATCTCAGCTGGAACAGAATCAGCACCAGGTGCTTTGGCACATGAAAGGAGCCTAATGTCATTCAAAATCTCTTCTTCAGTTGAAGCTTCAAGTAGGGAGGGATTGATTTCAACCTGAGGTAAATGACCAATGGTCTCAGCGTTGATTGATGGTGGCCTGTTGAGAACACTATTAAGTGTTCAGCGTATCTCACTAGGATCATATTCTCATCACTAATTAATGTGGCTCTGTCAGCACCAAGTAGTTGAGCACCATAGGTCTTTGGCCCATAAATAGCCTTCAGGGTATGATAAAAGTTATTTGGATTGTTATTATCAGCATAAAACTGAATTTCATGTCTTGTTATTGAGCCAAGTATCCTGCATCTCTCTAAGATTTATTTGTACCTTACTTTTGATGGAATTAAATGATTCCTTCTTAGAAATGAATGAACTATTCCACTGGTAAACCCTTATGAAATGTAGAGAAAGGTAAAAGGAGCTTGTGGTGAATATCTTCTGTTTTATTGAGCAAACATAAGACTGAGTTTCCTCTTCAGCTCCAAGGATGGGGTGGGGGAAGAGACAAGTGATTTGGGTTATTTCTGAAAGAAAGAAACCAGACTTTAGAACAGTATTAACCTGAAAACATTCTACCCATATAAGAAAGATGAATATGTACAATTAATAAGAAAAAAAATTTCTGTTTTTCTCATTTTTTCTCATATTTCTGATCCAGAGTTACAGGGAACTGAAAGAGATCATCAAAGGACAATACAAAAGGATCTAAAGGTCTAAGAATTTATAGAGAATTTTAAGAGACAGAAGGTGGAAAAATGAAATTATTTCTGAATTTACAAAATCATGCTCCCTATAAATGAATATTCTTTTTTGTGAGTGTATCACCAGTCCTTGACTCATTCCCCATATTCAAAACGTTGCCAAGACTTGCTGATTCCACTTTCATAATATCACTAGTGTATTCTGTATCCTTTCCTCTGACAATGCCACCACACTGCAGGACTTCATTCCCTCATGCAACAACTATTTTGATGGTCTTCCTAACCCAACTCTCTCCATTCAATCTCTTTGCCACTCAGCTACCAAATTAAACTTCCTTAACCACAGATCTGATCATATCACCTCTTCCCCCCCCCCCCCCGCCCCCGCCAATAAACTTCAGTGGCTACCTATCACCTCCAAGATCAAATATACAATTGAAATTTGGCATTCAAAGCCTTCCATAACCTGGCCCGTTCCTACCTTTCTAGTCTTCCTATATTTTACTCCCTTGCCCATATGTGATGCAGTAACCCTGATCTCACACAAGATATTCTATCTCCTGTCTGAGCATTTTCACTGGCTGCCCCCCATCCCTGGAATTCTATTTCTTCTCATCTCCATCTTCTGCCCTCCCTGGCTTTCTTCAAGAACCAGGTAAAATATTGCCTACTACAGGAAGCCTCTCCTACTCCTGCTTAATTCCAGGTACTTACTAGTTGTGTGACCCTGTGTTACAAAAAAAAAAAAAAAAATTCCATGAGATGAAAAGGTCCCCATGCCTAGTTTTTCCAATAACAGGTATTTTTGTGGCATTTTTTAGCCTTATTCAAAACTCCACAGCTTACCTAATTCCCCTACATACTAAAACATGCTTTAAATTGCTTTTAATTTGACTTTTTGTTGCTTTTTATTTTGTTGGTTATTTGATGGATATTCAGATTTTGCAAAATATCTTATTTATTCATAGCAATTCAAAATATAGAATGTTCGCAATAAACTCTGTTTTGATAATATTTACCGATGGAGGGCCACAGTCACATAGTTCACCTTCATCTATTACATAATTCCCGCAGTTCCTAGACCTCTCAGAGTAATAATATTTAAAAGTTGGCTGATTTTTAAGACATTTAGCTCCAGTCTTTGAAATGAAATTCTGAAGGTCATTCAAGCTGCAGCGGCTAAAGACTTTAATCCCACTGGAGAGACTAAAAATAAATTGAATGACTTTGTCAGAAATATTACTTCTAAATGCATGTACATTTCTTGACCTATAAAAAAGCAATTGTGAATACTGATTTTAAATACCCTAAATAGGTTGGGAATAAATACAAATGGTTCACAATAGACATTTTAATAACTCAAAGTGATGACTGACAAGACAATTCCATTTCTCTCACTGGACTACATCATTAAAATATGATCCTGGTTTGCCAGTGATTTAGCTATGTGAGCTTAACTTTTCAGGTTTTTCACCTGTATTAGAATGTGAGAACACAGTCATAGGGAAACAGCAATGTGAAGCTACAGCCACCAAGTATGCCCAAGGAAATGACATTTATGAGGTATTTGGATGTGCTTTTAAGATCATGGGGTCATAGACCTAAAATGCTGCAATGAACCATAGAGGAATTCTAGTCTGAATCCTTCAGGTGAGGTAACTGAAGCTCAAAGCTCAGAAACACATATATTCTTTTGCAGTTCCATTGTGAATTTGGATACTAAATCATTTGGAGCATATATATTTATTACTGATAATGGTTTACCGTCTATGGTTCCTTTCAGCATATTATAGCTTCCTTTTTTATCCCTTTGTATGTTTTGAATGCTTATTTTTGGTTTATCTGAAAGTATGATAGCAACTCTTCTTTTTCGGATTCACTTGATGTACAGCAAATTTTCTTCCCATGCCTTTTGCTTTATTTTCTTTAAGTCCTTGTTTTTAAATGTGGTTCAACACACAAGCAACAGATCATAGGGTTAAATTTTCTTAGCCAAACTGTTACTTTTTTTCATTTTAATGGATTTTTAATCCATTAACATTGAAAATTACAAGTTTCTATTTTCTGTGTCTAATACTTTTTTTAAGGTATTATTTTCCTTCTTGTGCTATAAACACAGTATTAAATCCCTTTATTTTACCTTATTCTTTTTTAAAATGGCTTTCTTCCTCTGACCTTTGATCCCTTCCTCTTATTACCCCTTTGCCTTTGAAATTTTGTTTATTAGTTCCTTCTTCTCACCTGCTTTTATCTAGTTATGTAATTCTTCACCTTTTTTTCACCTCTCATTCAAGTAAATTCCTACATCATCTCCTTCCCTTTAACTAGTCCTGTTCATTATTTTTTTCTTAATACCTTTCAGCTATGGAGATCACATTTCCTTCCATTGTTAGCATTTTCCCTGTTAATTCATCTGCTTTTGTTCAAGATTTTCTCCTTCCTGAGATCGTCGATCAATTCAGTCTTTGCTTCTTCAAGATTTCACTCCTATTCACTTTCTTACTCTGAACCCTCTGATGGTGGTTTCTTTTGGGGATGGAGCAAAATGCCTCAGCCTTCTCCAATGTTGGGTAGATTATGGTTCACCAGACTACATTTCTTCCCCCAAGTGATTTAATTGGTCACAGCTGGAAGCTCTTTCCCAAAGGCTTGACAGAATACTGCACAACTCCCTAATCATCCCCCCTCAACACACATACACGGAGTGTCTTGTCCTGGTATTCTGACCTCTTCCCTCTGTTTCTTCATTCTCTGCCCCAGCACTAAAAATTCAGACCTTTGTCACATTGGTATCATGGGGCTTTCTACCATGGCACTATCTTTATTGCTGCTATTTGGCTACTTGCCCTGACAAAAACAGTTCAGAGTTTTGCAGCCATAGCGCTACAAGGGTGTGGCCCCATCTGGCTTTGGCTCTGAAGGGCTATCCTGTCACGGCCTAGGCAAACTTCCACAGTCAAAAGGCACTGGAAAAAAGGAAGGGGACTGGAGTGTGGGGGTAGGTTTGTTGTAAGCCTATGTTAGGTCCTTATAACTGCTAGTGCAGCCTAGCTACAGGCAGCATAGGAGGTGGGGTGACTCAAGTGAATCCCTTCTCTCTCCACCTCTTAGACCTTGTTTGCATAGTCTTCTTGAACAATCTGATTATATGACAGTAACTTTCCATCCTTTTCCTTGCATTATCTCCCCTCCCTTTTCTTCTTTCTTTTAAAACACAGCAAAATCACTCACAGACCCTCCTATTTAATTTTGTAACTGCTGACAAAATTAGGATTCTAAGGGAATGTGTTTCTTTCCTTCCTGATTGAATGTAAACATTTCATAATTGTTTATTTCGTTTTAATTGCCCACATTTATTTCCACTGAAGTATTATATTCAGTTTTGCTGGGTAGGTGATTCTTGGTTTTAGTCCTAGTTCCTTTGACTTCTGGAATATCCTATTCCACACCCTTCGATCCCTTAATGTAGAAGCTGCTAGATCTTGTGTTATCCTGATTGTATTTCCATAATACTTGAATTGTTTCTTTCTAGGTGCTTGCAATATTTTCTCCTTGACCTGGGAACTCTGGAATTTGGCCACAATGTTCCTAGGAGTTTCTCTTTTTGGATCTCTTTCAGGCGGTAATCTGTGGATTCCTTGAATACTTATTTTGCCCGCTGGTTCTAGAATCTCAGGGCAGTTTTCCTTGATAATTTCATGAAAGATGATGTCTAGGCTCTTTTTTGATCATGGCTTTCAGGTAGGCCCATAATTTTTAAATTGTCTCTCCTGGATCTATTCTCCAGGTCAGTTGTTTTTCCAATGAGATATTTCACATTATCTTCCATTTTTTCATTCTTTTGGTTTTGTTTTGTGATTTCTTGGTTTCTCATAAAGTCATTAGCCTCCATCTGTGCCATTCTAATTTTGAAAGAACTATTTTCTTCAGTGAGCTTTTGAACCTCCTTTTCCATTTGGCTAATTCTGCTTTTGAAAGCATTCTTCTCCTCATTGGCTTTTTGAACCTCCTTTGCCAATTGAGTTAGCCTATTTTTCAAGGTGTTATTTTCTTCAGCATTTTTTTGGGTCTCCTTTAGCAGGGTGTTTACTTGTTTTTCATGCTTTGCTTGCATGTCACTCATTTCTCTTCCCAGTTTTTCCTTCACCTTTCTAACTTGATTTTCAAAATCCTTTTTGAGCTCTTCCATGGCCTGAGCCCATTGAGTGAGCTGGGATACAGAAGCCTTGACTTTTGTGTCTTTGCCTGATGGTAAGCATTGTTCTTCCTCATCAGAAAGGAAGGGAGGAAATGCCTGTTCACCAAGAAAGTAACCTTCTATAGTCTTATTTTTTTCCCCTTTTCTGGGCATTTTCCCAGCCAGTGACTTGACTTCTGAGTGTCCTCTCCACCCCCACCTCGCCTCCAGATCTGCCCAGCCAGCACTTGGGGTCTGAGATTCAAATGCTGCTTCCCAGCCTCAGGGCTTTGGGTGGGGGCAGGGCTGCTAGTCAGTGTGAGATTAAGTTCAGGTGCTCAGGTGGGGGCAGGGCTGCCTCTCAGGCTCAGTTCCCTCAGGGGGTTTATGCAGAGACCTTCAACAATGGATCTGGGCTCCTGCCTGCTTGGGGAGCCCTGGTCTGCTCCCACCTCCACTGTTGCCTCCTGAGGGGGCCTGAGTTATGCGGGCACCCCACACCCCTCTCGACCCACTGAAGAGACCCTCTCACCGACCCTTGTCACCTGTGGGTGAAGGACCCGCGTGGCTGCTGGAGATTCCATCCCTGAAGCCTGCTTGGATCTGCTCCTTTCTGCGCCGCGCCGTGGAAGCAGGGTTGGGCTCTGCTCTGGGTCTGGGGCGCGAGGGACCTTTTGCGAGAGGTTTTCAGGCTCTCTGGAGCAGAAATCTCCTCCACTCCGTTGTTCTGTGGCTTCTACTGCTCCAGAATTCACCGGTGGTTCTTTTTTTACAGATATTTTATGGGCAGTGGGTTCTGAGGTAGCGTATCCACATTTATTTCCATACCTATGTATTTACCTCTTTATGCTTCTACCGATTCCTGTATTTGCATTTCAAAGTGTCTACTCAGCTTTGGTCTTTTCATCAGGAATGCTCTGAAGTTCTCTCTTTGATTAACTGATTTCTGCTATGGGATTTTACTCAGCTTTTCTGGGTAAGCTGTTCTTGGTTGTATGGTTTTTGTTTCATTTTTGTTGTGATTGCTGCCTTCTGGAATATTTTTTATTCCAAGCTCTCCCTCTCATTTAAAAAAATGTAAATACCTAATCTTGTGTAATGCATGTATCCCAAAGGCCGCAAGGTTGACATCTGTGCTTTAGAGCTCTTATTTCATTTATAATATAATTTTTAACTTTTACATCATTTCTTCTAGGAATTCTAGTGGACTTTTTGGCCTTATTGTGTTTTCCTTTGTGTCTTTGTTTATAAACGTAATTCTCCTGGATTTGTTTAGGGCATTCCTGGCTCCACATTCCTTATCAAATGTCTTGTATTTATCAATTCTTCTAGCCTTATTTCCTGAATTAGGTCTTTATATGAGGGCTGGCCTCTGGACACTTCTGAAGACATAGTGGAGGTCTTATTTGGCCCTTATCTGTATTATCTAAGGTCTTGTCACTGGTTCCTTGGACACTGAATACTGTATTCTACAAAGATCTTAGGGATGAGATCAAGTCAGTGAGCTATAGCTTCCAACTCAATTCTAGGTCAGACAACACAACTATAGGTTTTCACCTTTTTGAAGCTCCAGTACAGAATTGTTGACCCTAGACTACATCAGCTAACTGGAAAGTCTTTCAAGTTCAGAGTCACAGAATTTCAGGGCTCATCCCTGGTTTACAATCTCTGCTGCAGCCCAAGTCTATGAGCTGAATCTAAAATTCTGTTCTAGTATCAACTGGATTGCACAGTGAATAGCGCACCAGGTCTGGAGTCTGGAATATTCATCTTCCTAAGTTCAAATCTGGTCTCAGATACTTATTAGCTATGTGATCCTGGGTAAGTCACTTAACCCTATTTGCCTCAGTTTCCTTCCAAATGAGCTGGAGAAGGAAATGGCAAACCACCTTTGCCAAGAAAACCCTAAACAGGATCACAGAGAGTCAGACACAGCTAAAATGACTAAACAACAGTGACAGAGACACAGAGAAGCAGAAATGTTCCTAGTCCACACTTCTTGCCCTGCTATATAGCTGCAAACTCCAGTTTCCCTTCTTTGACCCTACTCTTAAGTCAGAATGACACAGCTATAGACTTAGCCCTGGTCTTCCCTACTTGCCCCAATATTTGAAAGCCACAGGCTCTCCCCACAGGTCAAACTGGAATGGCCCAATACTCTGCCCAGTCACAGCAACATAATTGCCAAATTACACCTCTTCCCCCTTCATATTCTAGCCCTATCCAGGTGCTGAAAGATTATCCTCTCCAGTGCCACTGGGTTTCTTCTTTCTCCCTGTACTGACCTGGGAAGGAAAAATGAACTACTTGGCTCATCTTCAGACCTTCCAACTGCCATTCACCCAATCTCATGACCTTCTTTGATCTTTGTTAGAGCAGTTCTGTGTGGGAGAGAGAGCACCAGGATATACTACTTCCCCTACTCTGTAATCTTTTCCAGTCTCCCGGAAGACTGCTTGTCAGTATGTCATACTAGTGATTCCATTTGTGTAGTACTTGAAATAAATAGCCACCCAAATCCCTTTAAACTCTCAAAATCTACATGATTTTGTGAGACTGTAATATTTGCAAGTGTGACTTTTATTTTTAAAGAGTGATGTCAGAGTAGATATTTTTGTCCTCCCAGGAAATACAACTTACTTCTCGGAGTCACTCTTGGAAAGATTATTAGCTATTTATCTGACATAGTATAACAGTTTTAAAGCTCTCACATAATTAGACAGAATGTCTATTTGATATTAAGCTTTTTTAAAGATGCAAGAGTTAGTCCCAGGGATTTATGCCTGCAAGTGGCCTCTCATAAAAGTACTCTGTATTTGTAATTCCCTTATGATTCATCTCTTGGCTCCTACCTAAAACAGGCAAATCACTGAGAAGAAAAAACTCAGAGAAGGCAACTCAGGTTATTCCTCTTTGACATTATTTTCTTATAGGCTCTTATTGAATAGCAAGCTAAAAGAGAGAACAATATGGCTTTTTTTGACCTATAAGCCTGATTATCATCAACTGTAAAAAAAAAAAAAAAAAAAAAAAAAAAAAGAAAATCAAATAATTCCTGTAAAGTTTGTCTCTTTTATTTGGTCTATAATGAAAATCTGATAAATTCATTCTGTAATGCAAATAACCAGAATAACTTTCCTAATCTATCTTCTAAATTAAAATGTGGTACCCTAAATTGTCCGACGGCAGGGCTTACCTGACCTCATTCTTTTTTATAAACATGTTTAAATAAAATATATATTTTATCGGGAAAGGGTCAGTTTGTATCTGTCAAAAAATAAACAACATTATCAAGAAACACAATGTTTTTTACTCTTACACAGCTTCTGGGCTCATGATGCAGGTAGACTGTAAACAGCGGCACCTCTTGTCATCGTATCTTATTCCCAGACTGAGCCCCAGCAATTGTGCAATAATGACAGAAAAGGCCTCGACAGTTATTCCCTTGGGATACTAATGTGGAGAGAGAAAGCGAGTGGGAGGGGGAAAAAAAGAGGAGAAGCTGTTAGCAGAGTTTACTGAAATGCAGAAGCAAAGTAAATTACCAAAACTATGAGTTTTTCTTATTAGCGCTGTAACATACATTTAGTAAGAGGGAGATTATCGAACACCGGATCACACATTGCAGGTAATGCCTAATAATGTGGTGTGCACAGAGTAGCCACAATGGTCAGGGTTTTAGCTTAATGCACAGCTTCAGCACTTGGCTTCATTCCAGGATACGTAGCATAAATACACAAAAGGAATATATGAATACAACCTATATTAACTTTTGGTTCTGTGCAGATACTGTCTTCTCCCTGCATTCATGAGGGGAAAGAAAGTTTTCCTAGGGCCACAGTGGTTAACAATGTGGTTTCCCTTTGCTATTATGAAGCCAAAACTCAGAAATTCAAAGAATAATTCTCTTTGTGAATTAGTGAGTTAGAGAAGCGGACCTTCCTTATCTATGCTTCTTAGAATTCCTAGTTTCCTTCAAAGCTCCATTAGGAATCTGCTTCCTCTATAAGGCCTTTCCTGCTTCCTCAATGTTAGTGCTTCCTCCCTAAAAGTAATCTGTATTAATTTTATACATAAGGATAAGTACAGGACTGATGATGTTACAGTTATAGGGGACTTCAAGGTGTGTGAAAATTCTCTCTACTGACTAAAGTCAGCAACTTCTCTGTAACTTATAGCCTTAGAAAGTGACTTAGGAGAGAGGCCAGGAAAGACTTATATGATCTGATGCTGAGTGAAAGGAGCAGAACCAGAAGAACTTTGTACACAGCAACAACCAGAGTGTGTGAGGAATTTTTCTGGTAGACTTAGTACTTCATTGTAATAAGGACTTAAAAAATTCCCAATGAATTCTTGAGGCAAAATGCCTTCCACATCCAGAGAAAGAACTATGGAATTTGATCACAGAATGAAGCAGACCATTTTCTTTTGTATTATGTTTTGTTCCATTTTGATTCATGTTAATTCTTCTATGCAACATAAGGTGAAAATGTATTTAATAGGAATGTATGCATAGAGCCTATATAAAATCGTATGCCATCTCAGGAAGGGAGTGGGGAAGAAGGGGAAAAAAATCTAAGATATATGGAAGTGATTGCAGAACACTGAAAACAAATAAAATAATTTAATAAAAAAATTAAAAAAAAAAAAAAAAGAAAGTGACTTGGAACACCAAAAGGTTAAGTGACTTACCAAGTCATATAACCAGTATGTGTCAATGGTGGGAACTGAACCTAGACTTTATTGGTTTTAGGGCTAGCTCTCTATTTGCTCTACTATGCTGCCACTCAGTACAGATTTATTTAGTTTGCTTTGACTCAAGTTCAAGTGTCCGGTTTCTTAGAAGGAGGAGGAAGTACAGACATTTACCAGGAGGCTTTATCTCAACATATAAATTTTTTTTCATTTAAATTTATTTATTTAAGTTTTCTACATTCATTTCCACAAAATTTGGGGTTCCAAATTTTCTCCCCATTTCTCCCCTCCTCCCACCCCAAACACCGAGCATTCTAATCGCCCCTATCACCAATCTGTCCTCCCATCTAACATCCCTCCCTTCCCTTATCCCCATCTTCTCTTTTGTCCTGTAGAGCAAGATAATTTTCTATACCCCATTACCTATATTTCTTATTTCCTAGTTGCAAGAACAATACTCAACAGCTGTTCCTAAAACTTTGAGTTCCAGCTTCTCTTCATCTTTCCCTCCCCACCCATTCCCTTTGGGAAGGCAACCAATTCAATATAGGCCATATCTGTGAAGTTTTGCAAATGACTTCCATAATAGTCGTGTTGTGTAAGACTAACTATATTTCCCTCCATCCTATCCTGCCCCCTATTTCTTCTATTCTCTCTTTTGATCCTATTCCTCCCCAAGAGTTCAACATATAAATTTTTTATACTTCATTTTCTTCATCTAAAAATGAGGGGCTGGACTTTCTAGATTCTTTGGAGTTCTAATGGTATGGTCTTATGATTTCTGAATGTTAGACCACTTTAGACCAAGACAACTGAGTTTATAGAATCAGAATCATAGAGTTAGATAGGACTTTGAAGGTCATTGAGTTCAACCAAAGCACAGATGCCTTCTATAATCATCCAATTCTATTTGAACATCTCCAGTTGCCAAAAAACTAATGCAAAAATCTTTATTTTTTCCATTAAGTATTCCTTGAAAGAAAAAAAAATTTAATCTTTACTCCCAATTCCACATTGTATTCTAGATATATTACCTTCCAAGGTGTAGCGCCAATGAGATATTCACAATGCCTATAGCAGCCATGAATATCCCAGTGCAATTCTGAATCATGAAATACAACAGACTTGCCATATGGAAGACAGAACCAAAATATTTATTCAGACATCAGAAAGTCAAATCCATCACACTAACAAAAATCTGTACATAATAACAATGCAGAGGACAACACCATCCCCAAGCCTTCCCCCTGCTAAGATTCCCACAAACCAGGTCCATCAAACAAATTACAAGCAGGCTTCCCTTAAACAAAATCACATACAAGCTTTTTCAGTCATGCTAGACAGAAGCCCTGTCTGTCTGCATCCTTCCTAGCTCCAACTGCTCTCATGACTTTCTCTCAGTTTTGCTCTAGCTCTGCCTTTTCCTGTTTCCCCCTTCCTGTTCCACCTATTCAGCAAGCTCCTTCCACTACAGACTCCATGTGAGTCAGACTTCCATGTGTCCCAGGCAGGTCACAAAGGCCTATTAATGAATGGAAAAGATCTTCCCATTTGAATTACCATGACACAAGGCATTTCTATAGCTCTAATTTTTAGAATTCCTTCCCTTCATTGTTGATAGCTCCCTCTAGAAACCTCTGAAGCCTAGAGCTATATACCATCCACTTGCCAAAGGATTCAAAAGTCAAGTAATTGGCTGGGAAAATGCCCAAAAAGGGGGGAAAAATAAGACTACAGAAGTTTACTTTCTTGGTGAAAAAGTATATTCTTCCATCCTTTCAGAGGAGGAAGAACAAAGCATACAACTGGAGGAAGACAGCAAGGTCAAGGCTCCTACATCCCAAAGCCTCCAAAAAAATATGCAATGGTGTCAGGCCATGGAAGAGCTCAAAAAGGGTTTTGAAAATCAAACAAGAGAAGTGGAGGAAAATTGGGAAGAGAAATGAGAGCGATGCAAGAAAATCATGAAAAATGAGTCAACAGCTTGCTAAAGGAAACCTAAAAAAATTCTGAGTAATTTAACACTTTTAAAAATAGACTAACCCAAATGGCAAAAGAGGTCCAAAAAAACCAGTGAGGAGAAGAATGCCTTAAAAAGCAGAATCAGCCAACTGGAAAAGGAGGTCCAAAAGCTCACTGAAGAAAATAATTCTTTAAAAATTAGAATGGAGCAGATGGAAGCTAATGACTTTATGAAAAATCAAGAAATTATAAAACAAAACCAAAAGAATGAAAAAATAGAAGACAATGTGAAATATCTCACTGGAAAAACAACTGACCAGGAAAACAGGTCTGGGAGAGATAATTTAAAAATTATTTGTCTACCTGAAAACCATGATTAAAAAAAAAGGGCCTAGACATCATCTTCCAAGAAATTATCAAGAAAAACTGCCCTGTTATCCTAGAACCAGAGGGTAAAATAGAAATGGAAAGAATTCACTGATCACCTCCTGAAAGGGATCCCAAAAGGAAAACTCCTAGGAATATTGTAGCCAAATTCCAGAGTTCTCAGATCAAGGGAAAAAATATTACAAGTAGCCAGAAAGAAACAATTCAAGTATTGTGGAAGTATAATCAGCATAACACAGAATTTAGCAGCTTCTATATTAAGGGATCAAAGGGCTGATATTCCAGAGGTCAAAGGTGAAAGGATCAAAACCAAGAATCACCTACCCAGCAAAATCCAGTATAATACTTAAGGGGAAAAAATGGAATTTCAATGAAATAGAGGATTTCCAAGCATTCTTGTTGAAAAGACCAGAGCTGAATAGAAAATCTGACTTTCAAATACAAGAATCAAGAGAAACATGAAAAGGTAAACAGGAAAGAGCAGCCTTAAGGAACTCATTAAAGTTGAACTGTTTACATTCCTACATGGAAAGATGTTATTTGTAATTCATGAGACCTTTTTCTGTATTAGGGTAGTTAGAGGGAATATATATATGTAAGTGTGTATGGGTATGTATGTATGTTTATATTGTATATGTATAGTTAGAGGGACTATACATACATCATATATATATGTATATATACATATATGTCTGTATGTGTGTGTGTGTATGTGTACGTAGGTGCCTAAATAAAAGGTACTATGTTCTATATGCAAAGCAGAATTGCACTAGCTTAAAAGAAATGTGAGATACACCAATTTCCATTCCAAAGGTTCACAGAGACTATTTGTGTACTACCTGTGATAAAACCTTCTAAACTAATAGTCTGATCAGTCAGTTACACAGTGTACCTTGACCCCAACATAGTGATGTCATTTGGTCCTCTTTAAGTATGAAGGATTATAACTAGAATGTATACATAGGCATCAATCTACCTTCTGTAGACAATAAAGTATTTGACTGCAAGAACCATAGTGATGCTTCAATAATTAAATGGATATATACGTATATTGTCAATGTTGGCACTACTTCCAAAGGTGAAAATCCAATCCTTTCATGGTTGCCTATGCTATTTATCTCTTTTCCAAGTCCTTCAGCAAATCTACCACAAGAGGTCCACTCAACATGCTAAGGGTGTTTCTCCAGAACATCTGACAGTGTGTAACCATCAACAGAATCTGAAGGTCTCCACATTATTTCTTACTCTTGTTACGTAACCAAAGCATCTTATTTTCTAGTCAAAAGTTTGTTGATGATATCCTTTAGGCTACTTTTGTAAAATTCTTCAAGTCTCTCCATTGGTTTCATTCATTTCTTCAGAGACTGTGGTATTCCATGATTTTCAATCATACATTGTCACTGGAAGAATTTTGGTATTAAAAACATAAACTGTGGGGCAATTATATACATATAGACAGAGGGCACAGTGAATTGAATAGGAAGGGATGATATGCAAAAAAAAAATAAAATTAAGGAGTGAGAGAGGAATATATTGGGAGGAGAAAGGGAGAAATGGAATAGGGCAAATTATCTCTAATAAAAGAGGCAAGAAAAACTTTTTCAATGGAGGGGAAAAGGAGGGAGATGAGAGGAAAAAAGGGAAGCTTACTCTCATCATATTTGACTTAAGGAGGGAATAACATGCACACTCAATTTGGTATGAAAATCTATCTTACGTTACAGGAAAGTAGGGGAGAAAGGGGTTAAGTGGGGTATGTGGAGGGATGATAGAAGGGAAGGCAAATGGGTGAAAGGGATAATTAGAAGCAAACCCTTTAGGGGAGGGACAAGGTCAAAAGAGAGAATGGAATGGGGGGGCAGGATAGGATGTAGGGAAATATAGTTAGTCTTTCACAACATGACTTTTATGGAAGTCTTTTGCACAACTACACATGTAAAACTATATTGAATAGCTTGCCTTCTCAGTGGAGATGTGTGGGGAAAGAGAAAGGAAGCTGGAAGTCAAAGTTTTAAAAACGAATGTTAAAAATTGTTTTTACATGCAACTGGGAAATAAGAAATACAAGTAATGGGTACAGAAATCTATCTTGTCCGATAAGAAAATAGAGGAGATGGGGATAAGGGAAGAGAGGGGTGTGACAGAAGGGAAGGCAGATTGGGGGAATGAGAAATGAGAAAACTGAGTCCCAGGGAACCTTAATGACTTGCCCAAGATTATATCAATAGTAAGCAAGAAAGCAAGGATTTGAAACTAGGTCCTTAAACTATAAAAATATGTAAAAGCTCCCATTATGCATTTGTTTGTGAATGTTTTTAGATACCAAAGTATTATGTAGTTTACAAATATTTAGAAAGAAAACAATAAGGTTAATTAAGTCACTTGCATACCAAAACAATTCCTGCAGCATAATGAAGAATGCACATCTTTCCAGGAAAAGTTGCTCCTACAGAAGTGGGATTGTCCCTATAACTGAAGAAAAATTATACCTTTATTCAAAATGATTATTAACAAAAATATCAAATTTCAATATTATCTTTCAGGATTTAATTTGATTGATAATAAATACTTTCCTTGCTTTCCTCTCCTGCCTTCTCCCTTCCCTTCCCTTCCCTTCCCTTCCCTTCCCTTCCCTTCCCTTCTCTTCTTCTTTCTTGGGTCTCCTAAAACCTTAGACTCCATGCACTCTGAAGCTCATGGATGGAACAAGGAAGGATCCCTGTCCAACCTCCACTCAATGGCTGGTTTTGGACCCTCCTGGCTTAGAGTGAATGTCAATAGTAACAATTTCTCTTCCAAATAACAACCCTGAGGCTCCTGCCCCTGCCAGTGTGATTTATCTATTTATTTTCACTTTTCTATTAAAGGAGCCATCACCCTGACTACCTTTTAAAGAAGACTATTCACTAAATGGGTATTACCTCACTTTAATTGAATACCTAAAAAAGGCCTCAGCCTAAAAGGCCAAAGTCTCCCATTTCATCCTGGGCCACCTCCAGTCATCCTAATGAATACCTGGTCACTGGATACAGATGGCTCAGGAAGAGAAAGTGAGGCTGGTGACCTGCACAGCCCTCCCTCACTCAAAACAAAGTGAAGTGCAAGTCATGTCATCATTTCCCTAATGTCATGATCCTCTTCAAAAATGAAGGACAAACACAACCTTATAAATACACATACTTACTAGAACACAACAGAGAAGACAATTTGCTATATCAGCTTTTATCATAAATTTGAAGGATTTTCAGACATATGAATTAGATAATTTCTTTTTTTTTAATATGTATTAAATTATTTCTTGAAAGATGATGCTGAGCCTCTTTTTTTGATTATGGCTTTCAGGTAGTCCCATAATTTTTAAATTGTCTCTCCTGTATCTATTTTCTAGGTCAGTTGTTTTTCCAATGAGATAGTTTACATTGTCTGCTATTCTTCCATTCCTTTAGTTTTGTTTTGTAATTTCTTGATTTTTCATAAAATCATTAGTTTCCATCTGCTCAATTTTAATCTTTAAAGAATTATTTCCTTCAGTGAGCTTTTGGAATTCTTTTTCATCTGGCCAATTCTGCTGTTTTAGGGCATTCTTCTCTTCATTGGCTTTTTGGATCTGTCATTTGGGTTAGTCTATTTTTTAGTGTCATTTTCTTCAGCATTTTTTGGGTCTCTTTTAAAGCAGTTGACTCATTTTTCATAATTTTCTCGCATCACTCTCTCTTCCCAATTTTTGCTCTACTTGTCTTATTTGATTTTCAAAATCCCTTTTGAGCCCTTCCATGGCCTCAGACCAATTCACATTTTTCTTGGAGGCTTTGGATGTAGGAGCTTGGACTTTGTTGTCTTCTGTTTGCATGTTTTGGTCTTCCTTTTCACCAAAGTAAGATTCTACAGTCTGATTCTTTTTCCAGTTTTTGCTCATTTCCCCAGCCATTTACTTGACTTTTGAGCTCTTTGTCAAGGTAGATCTCTGCTTCCAGTGGGGGTGGGGCTGGGGGTGTACTGTGAGTTGCTCAATTCCCCCCAAATCTGTGGGTCTAGAGCTCCAGAAACAGTCATTGCTGCTGCCCCTGCTGCTGCTGTGACTGCTGCGAGTTCCTCTGCCCCCTTCTCCCTCCATTCCCCAGACCACTCCCCACTCTCCCACACTAGTCCCACAGGCTTTTTCCACTGATCTTCCAATTTATTCTTAGTGTTTTAGGGTCATGAAGTCTGGAAACCACCATGGGTGCCTGAAATTCAGTCCCCCTGAGGCCTACTCAGGTACCCCCTGTGCTGGTGTGACCCATGCTGGCTGCACCCTGTCACCACCATGATGCTATAGATATATATATCTATAGATATACAGATTCCCAGGGATCTTCCAGGGTGTCTCAGGCTGGAGATTTGCTTCACTCTGTCATTCTGTGGGTTCTGCAGCTCCCGAATTTGTTTAGAGCCATTTTTTACAGATATTTGACTAGGCTTGGAGGCAGCGCTCTGTAAAGTCCATCCTGTTACTCCACCATCTTGACCCCCTTCTATATTTTCTGAAACTCATCCAAAAGATTAAGATCTTTGAAGCCTTCCAGCTCCCTACACAATGACACTGAATTGTACATGAGGCCAGAAATGGAAAGAACAGCAAACAATAACTTGCTCTGGTGTTATATTTTGACCAGCAAGAAATATCAGTTTCCCTACACAGGAAATGACTCTTTTCCTAATCAGGGTGCATACATGCAGTCAGATTCCAAACTAGTTGACACAAAGATCAAAATCAACACCAAATTAGAATGGATAATGATAAAAAGAAAATCAGAAGGACAATTAAAGGTGAAAAGACATTAAGTACAACTAAAATAGCTTTGACCTGATCCATTCAAATAGTTTTTAATGTCAAAACATAAGAAATGAATAAGGGTAAAGCTATAATCCTTGATTATGATATCTAATAGATGGAAGTTTAAATGATGTCAAGCAGCTAACTTAAGAGAGGACAAAAGAACCTCCAAACTGCCACAACTAGCAAATATCTCATCTCTTTATCAAGTGGGGACATGAGACAGCCAAATGTAATCCCAGTTGAGAGTGCAAATTCATTTGTAAAATATTATGGAAGGTCAAAAAATCAAATCATAAAACTTCAAAAAACATTTGAGGTTTTAAAAAAAATACTTCAGAAAACTTTGTTGAAGGACCCAACTAAGGCAGATCATCACCAAAGCATTGATGGATTACAGAAAACCAGTATTTTAGAGCTGAAAAGACCTCAATGGTCAGGTAGTTCAAACAGGAAAAAAAAATTACTCCAACATACCCAACCAATGGTCATCAAGCCTTTGCTTGCAGACCTGAAATGGGAAAAACTACACTATATCCCAAGTCCATTTTTGGAAGTTAATAAGTTTTTCTTCCACCTATGTTAAGTATGCCTCCTTGGAACTTCTCCCAAATGCTCCTAATTTTGCTATCTGTCATCATTTGCAAATTTGAAAGTGTTCTCATCAGGGTTTTGTCCAAATAATCAATAAAATGAGCATCACAGAGTCAAGCAGAGATTTCTATGGAACTCCAATGAAGACCTCCTACAAGTTAGCATAAAGCCATTATTGACTACCATGACTACTCTTTGAGTCTGTCTATTCAACAAGTTTCATGAAGAAATACTGTTAACTAATCCTTATATTAAAAAAAAAACCAATACTGTGAAATACTCCATTCAAGTGCCTTGCTAAAATCTAAGTGAACCACATCTGCATTTTCCTATACTACCAGTTAAGTAACTATCAAAAAATAAATAAAATTACTATACAATTATCACTTCTTAGTAAAGTGCACTGGCTCTTAATAATGACTTCCTTTTGAAAGAAAACAAATTTTGCAAGGAACTAAAGTTAATCTCATTGGCCTATAGTTTGCAGACTTCATTTTCTTTGCCTATTTGAGAAAATTTGCTCTCCTTCAATCCTATGGTTCTCATTTCTGTTTTCTATGATCTTATAAGGATGACTGTATTTGCCCAGAAAATGCACCCACTTACTTTTTCATTACTTTAGAACGTAGTCCATATGGAGCAGGTAACTAGAGGACATGAAGTTATTCTCATGCTTTTCCTCACTTATCTTGAGTATCAACTGCCTATGAACTATTATTTCTCCTCTTTTCCTGTACAAAGACTATTTTCCTTGGCAGAAGAAACAGAAGCAAAATAAGACTTGAGTAGCTCTGTCTTCCCTGCCATCTGTTGGTACTGTCCCTGCTACTCTAAGCAGCATTTCCAAATCTTTTTTTGAGTTTCTTCTTCCTGCTTTAACTTAAAAACCCCACAGTACATTGTGTGGTCTTTTGCTTTCCTAACCAGTCTCAGCTGATTTTTCAGTTGTTGTTCTGTCATTTTTCAGTCATGTTTGACTCATAGTGACCCCATTTGGGGTTTTCTTGGCAAAGATGCTGGAGTGGCTTGCCATTTCCTTCTCCAGTTCATTTTACAGATGAGGAAAGTGAGGCAAACAGGGTTAAGTTAACTTGCTCAGGGTCTCATAGCTAATAATTCTCTAGGCCAGATTTCAACTGAGTCTTCCTGACTTCAGACTGGACACTATTCACTGCTCCATTGAGCTGCCCTCATTTTGGCTTTGAATGCCAAACAAAGCATTTTGTATTTTATCCCGGAAGCAGTAGGGGAGCCACTGGAGTTTACTGACTTGGAGTGGGAGGCTGGAGTTTGAATTGGTAGGGAGGGAGTTGATTGAACCTGTGTTGCAAGAAAATCACGTCAGTGGCTGAATAGAGGATGGGTTAGAGTGGGACTTGGGGCAGACAAACCCACCAGCAAGCTATTATGATAATCTAGGTATGAGGGGATGAGGGCCTGCCTAGAGTGATGGCAGTGTCAGAGGAGAGAAGGGGGTTGAGCCTTGTTGACTCCTAAGTTCTGAGCTGTAGGGACTAAGACAGGGGTGGGAAACCTGTGGCCTCAAGGCTACATGTGGCCCTTGAGTCCTGAAGTATGGCCCTTTGATTGACTCCAAACTTCACAGAAGAAATCCCATTAATAAAAGGATTTGTTCAGTAAAACTTGGAAATACCACATTCAAAGACCTAGAAGATTTCATGTGGCTTCAAGGCCATGGTTCCCTAGTCCTCCCTGGACTAGGAGGACAGTATTGCCTTCTATAGTAGTAAAGATGATAAGAGATGCATAGGGTTTAGAGGTAAAGATAATGAATTCCATAATGAATATATTGAGTCAAGTTGGTCTAATGGACCTCCAGTTCAAGATGTCTGAAAGGCAGTTGGAGATGTGAGATTGTAGGTCAGCAGAGAGATTCAGCAAGAAAGATAAGATTTGAGAATCATCAACATAAAAATTGTAATTAACAAGTGAAATAGTATAGAGGAAGAAGAAAAGAGGCCCACAACAGAACCTTAAGGGACACCTATAGTTAAAGTATGTGATCTAAAGAAGGATCTAGCAAAGGAGAGAGAAGATTAGTTAGATGAGTAAGATAAGAACCAGTACCGAGTGGTGCCCCAAAAACCTAGACAGAAGAGAGTATCAAGGAGGAAAGAGTGATAACAATGTCAAAGGCTTCAGAGAGGTCAAGGAGAATGAGAATTGGGAAAAAGCCTTTAGAGTTAGTAACTAAAATATCATTAGTAACTTTGGAGAGAGCAATTTTGGTGGAATGACAAGGTCAGAAGCTAATTGTAAGCTTCGAAGAAAGTGAAAAGAAAGTGGAGGTACCTATTGTAGATGGCCTTTTCAAGTTTAGCTGCAAAGGCAGAAGAGATATAGGATGATAATTAGCTGTGAGGGAAGGATCAAATGATGATTCTTTCAGGATAAGTAGACATGAATATGTTTGTAGCCAATGGAGAGTGAGCCAGCAAAAAAGGAGAAATTGAAAATGAGTCAAAAGATTATGGATGACAGAGGAAGCAATAGGTTGGGGGAGACAGTATGGAATGGGATCACTTGAACAAGAAGAGGCGCTAGCCTTGTGTAATGTAAATGTAAGATTAATGGTGGGAGGGAGGAAGAGTTAAAGATCTTCCCTATCCATTAATAGGCCTCAGACACCTTTTGTTAATTTCTAATGAGGCCCTGGGGGATGAGGGTCATGCCCTCCAGCTCTGAAAACTGTATGTATACTCTGAGGTGAGGTTTTACTTTGGGGCTTGTTTTTTGGAAGAAAGTTCATGTGCTAGATGAGACTCTGGGTAGCCAGTAAGGAGACCCCTCTTCCTCACCCTTTGAAAACCCCTTAAAAGTTGCTTTCCTTTTAGAAAAGCAGATCTAAGAACCTGCACAGCAGGCCTTCCTGTCTATGCCAGGGTCCTTGCTGTTACAACTTTATAAGGAGCAAGGCTGTTTCATCATATGAAACAAGGGTAAAGGAGGAAACTACCAACCCATATATTCACATGATTAGATCTGCTAGAATTATCTAGTTGAGCTCTGGAGAGCTGATGGTTACATTTTCAGGATAAAGATTTAAAGCTCAGAAAATACTATAAAACTAGGGTTGACTTGTTGTTTTGTTGAATATACAGACTTGGGAAGTGATGGGAAAAGTATCAATGAAGATTTAACTTAAAATTATGCCTTGACTTTCGTTTTTCCAAGAATTAACTGGTTATTAAACATTTACCAGCACATCATGGTTAGATGCATTTCAGAACTATACTTACTTACAAATAGCAACTCTGGGGGTGATCTTTGTCTCTGGAATACCAGCTTTATACCTCAGGTAAAGATGGTCAGTATGGGAAGTTAGACCAGACTCCCTATGCCTGGCTCACAAATCCACCAGGTTTCACGATAGCTCACAGTCTCAAGTACTCAAACCTATTTCTGATTATTGTCTAGTTGTTTCTGTAGCACTGGACTCTAGTACTGGTCACTATAAGGAGAAGCTTGGGCCACTGTAGCCAGAAACCCAGGAGTCTGACTCCCACAGTCTTTGCAAGGAGCCTCAAAACAAATGCAATGATCTCACTCGAGGGCAAAAAAATAAAAAATAAAGAGAGAACCCGGTACCATGTCCATCTATATTCTATAGAGAGATCTTATCATACAATAATAATCAGAATAATAGCTAGAATTTACATAGTGTTTAAAGTTTGCAAATCTACAAATCCTGGGAAATAGGGGCTATTACAATCTCCATTTTACAGACAAAGAAAATGACACAGATAGACATTAGATGACTTGTCCAGTAACGTAGCTTGTGTATGCCTATGGCTAGATCTAAACACAGATCTTCCTGATTCTAGTTCCAGAGCTCTATTGACTATGACACCTTACTTACTATCATATCATGGTGTCTCACAATTATATTTTCCCATATAAGAGTTTCTGAAAACCTCTCAACACAGAGTTAAAATACCATAACAAATCCCTGATATACATATATGTGTTACATTTTGAGCAAAGCAGAAATACTAGACTTACATGAATAAATATGCCATATCATGAGGCCGCAGGACCAAATAAGAATTTTTCCATTCCAAAAATCTTTGTAGTATTTCATCTGGCTCTCCAGTTGTAGAAATCTTATTTTTATATGTCCACAATTCCAAAGATGACAACACAATTGTCATTTTAAATTGGGTAAACATCTAAAAATAGAAAAGATAACAATTACACAGATACTTCTTTATGTTGCATTATGAATGTACTAGGTCAGCCAACAGACATTTACTAATTGCATACTACAGGCTAGGCACTGTGCTAAAGGCTGGGGATACCTGCTCTAAAGGAATTCAGAGTTTAAGCTATTTAAACACAGTGGCTGCTTAGTAAATGATTGCTGAGTGGAGCTTAACTGAATTGCTGTGTTTTGATGGAACCACATAGTTTCTTTATATTTGGCCTTTGGAATGATTTATTATACAACAAAACTATAGTAAAACAATTTAACTCTAAAGTTAAAACAATAAATTTTTCCCCCATATCATAAAAAGTGAGAAAACTTACTGCATTTATAAGACCAAGAATCTGGATGACTTTATTTGTGACAGCCTCAATATCAGAGCCCATATAATCATACTGAAAAAAAAATTATTTTTATTAATAACTTATTTAAAAAATTTAAATAAAATTTAAATACACTTATTAATAAAATTATTTTTAGATCTAAGCACAAATCAATAAAATCATTTATTCACTCAACATTGCTAAAGATCTTAAACATAAACGGACAAATCAACAGGAAAAACAGTAACAACAAAAGGAAATATTGGGCACCAAATTGTAAGGTTAATGGTGGGTGGGGGGAAGAGTCAAAGATATTCCCCAAACATTAATAGGCCTCAGACACTTTTTCTTAATTTCTAATTAGGCATAGGGTCTTGAGGGTAATGCCATCCAGTCTTGAAAAGAGTATATATACTCTGAGGTGAAGTTTTGCTTTGGGGCTTATTTTCTGGAAGAAGGTTCATATGCCAGATAAGACTCTGGGTAGCCATTTTAAGAAGCCCCCCAGCTGTGAAAACTCAGATGTTGATGCTTCTCTCTCTGGTAATGATGTATGTATTGTTTACGGTCAGACAGTTGGAAACCTTGTCTGCTGGTCTTTTTTTAAATTTCTGCTTGCAATTTCTGTATGTATTTTCTCTGAAGTTCAGGATGCTGACTTTTTCCCCTGAACTAAATAAATGATACATGTACTTGATTAAAGTAGATTGCTTTCCTTTTAGAAAAGCAGATCTAAGAACCTGTACAGCAGGCCCTCCTGCATATGCTGAGGTCCTTGCTAATACACAAATATAAGCAAGTTCAGGCATTTATGAATAAATACTGTAAGACCAAGGGAAATGAAGGGAAATGATCCAACATTTGATGAGACTGAGGATCCTGTGGAATTTGAGGAGAATATGGAATCACAACATGCTTTTCCTGACAGATTTAAAAGAGAAATAAGAATTATGAGGGGGGCAGAGCCAAGATGGTGGAGTAGAAAGACAAAAAAAATGCAGGCTTTCCCCACACAGCCCATAAAAGACCTGTAGAGAGGGACTCTCAACAAATTTTGGAGCAGCAGAAGTAGAGAACCACACAGTGGAGGAGATTTCCAGTCCAGGGTGACCTGAAAGGCCCACAAGAAAGGTCGGTTGCACCAGACGCAGAGCCAAGCAGGAGCCCAGCCCAGCCTTGGCCGTGGGCGCAGAGAGACTCTGGGAGAAAGACACCTCAGGGGCGGAATCTCCAGTCCCAGCAGCAGGTCCTCAGATCCCTCAACCCACAGGTGCCAAAGGTCAGTGACAGGGTTCCTTCAGCTGGCCAGGAAGGGAGAAGGGTCTTCCCATAGCTCCAGCCTCAGGCAGCAGCCCCAGAGGCCACATTGGGCAGGCAGCAGGAGATCTCAGGACAGCCCCTCCAGCAGCCTGAGGCCATTGCTGGATTGTAAAAACCCCTGGGGGCACTGAGGGAGCTGGTCTTTGTCTTTCACTGAACGGTGGCCCTGCCCCCACAGCTTGACTGAATCCCACCCCACCCAGTGCTAACTTGGGAATTGGAGGTCAGGTGCCTGTGGAGAGGAAACTCTGCTAAGATTTTGGGCACAAAAATCCTTCCCTGCACCCAGACCAGTACATGATTCATTGTGCCACTTTGGAGGAATTGATATCTTACAGGTCCCCAGAGTATACCCTACTCTTGACAAAGGACCCAAAAGTCAAATAACTGGTTGAGAAAATGCCCAAAAAAGGGAGAAAAAATAGACTTTAGAGGGTTACTTTCTTGGGGAACAGATATCTCTTCCCATCCTGTTGGATGAGGAAAAACAATGCTTACCATCAGTGAAAGACATAAAAGTCAAGGCTTCTGTATCCCAAACATCCAAAATAAATATTCAATGGGCTCAGGCCATGGAAGAGCTCAAAAAGGATTTTGAAAATCAAGTAAGAGAGATGGAGGAAAAACTGGGAAGAGAAAGGAGAGAGATGTAAGAAAAGCATGAAAAGCAGGTCAACACCTTGCTAAAGGAGATCCAAAAAAAAATAGTGAAGAAAATTACACCTTGAAAAACAGGCTAACTCAATTGGCAAAAGAGGTTCAAAAAGCCAATGAGGAGAAGAATGCTTTCAAAAGCAGAATTAGCCAAATGGAAAAGGAGGTTCAAAAGCTCACTGAGGAAAATAGTTCTTTCAAAATTAGAATGGAACAGATGGAGGCTAATGACTTTAGGAGAAACCAAGAAATCACAAAACAAAACCAAAAGAATGAAAAAATGGAAAATAATATGAAATATCTCATTGGAAAAACAAGTGACCTGGAAAATAGATCCAGAAGAGACAATTTAAAAATTATGGGACTACCTGAAAGCCATGATCAAAAAAAGAGCCTAGACATCAACTTTCATGAAATTATCAAGGAAAACTGCCCTGATATTCTGGAACCAGGGGGCAAAATAAATATTCAAGGAATCCACAGAACACTGCCTGAAAGAGATCCAAAAAGAGAAACTCCTAGGAACATTGTGGCCAAATTCCAGAGTTCCTAGGTCAAGGAGAAAATATTGCAAGCACCTAGAAAGAAACAATTCAAGTATTGTGGAAATACAATCAGGATAACACAAGATCTAGCAGCTTCTACGTTAAGGGATCGAAGGGCATGGAATAGGATATTCCAGAAGTCAAAGGAACTAGGACTAAAACCAAGAATCACCTACCCAGCAAAACTGAGTATAATACTTCAGGGGAAAAAATGATCTTTCAATGAAATAGAGGACTTTCAAGCACTCTTGATGAAAAGACCAGAGCTGAAAAGAAAATCTGACCTTCAAACACAAGAATCAAGAGAAGCATGAAAAGGTAAACAGCAAAGAGAAGTCATAAGGGACTTCCTAAAGTTGAACTATTTACATTCCTACATGGAAAGACAATATTTGTAACTCTTGAAACTTTTTTCAGTATCTGGGTAGTTGGTGGGATTACACACACACACACACACACACACAGAGAGAGAGAGAGAGAGAGAGAGAGAGAAAGCACAGGGTGAATTGGATAGGATGGGATCATATCTTAAAAAATTGAAATTAAGTGGTGAGAGAGGAATATATTGAGAGGAGAAAGGGAGAAATGGAATGGGGCAAATTATCTCTCATAAAAGAGGCAAGTAAAAGACTTTTCAGTGGAGGGAAAAAGAGGTGAGGTGAGAGAAAAAACATGAAGCTTACTTTCATCACATTTGATTAAAGGAAGGAATAAAATGCACACTCATGTTGGTATGAAAACCTATCTTACAATACAGGAAAGTGGGGGAGAAGGGGATAAGCAGGGTGGGGGAGATGATGGAAGGGAGGGCAGTGGGAGGAGGGAGCAATTTGAAGTCAGTACTCTTGGGGAGGGACAGGATCAAAAGAGAGAATAGAAGCAAAGGGGGGCAGGATAGGATGGAGGGAATTATGGTTAGTCTTACACAACATGACTATTATGGAAGTCATTTGCAAAACTACACAGATATGGCCTATATTGAATTGCCTGGCTTCCCAAAGGGAATGGGTGGGGAGGGAGGGATGGGGAGAAGTTGGAACTCAAAGTTTTAGGAACAACTGTAGAGTATTGTTCTTACAACTAGGAAACAGAAATACAGGTAATGGGGTATAGAAAGTTATCTTGCCCTATAGGACAAAAGAGAAGATGGGGATGAGGGAAGGGAGGGATGTTAGAAGAGAGGGCAGATTGGTGATAGGTGCAATTAGAATGCTTGGCGTTTTGGGGTGGGGGAGGGGAAAATGGGGAGAAAATTTGGAACCCAAAACATTGTGGAAATGAATGTTGAAAAGTTAAATAAATTAATTAATTTTTTTAAAAAAAGGAAAAAAAAGCATGGGAGCAAGCACACACACACAAAAGAATTATGAGAGTAAAACTTATGTTCTGCATGGCAAAAATAATGCATAGAACAGAAAAACTTGAATTTGCAAGGCAAACCAGACCAAAGAAACAAAAGAGAACAATAGATTAGGAATGCAAATATGTAAAAGTGAAGAAGCAAAAGAAGATTAAAAGAAAATATGCTTCCTACAAAAGCAAAATATATAGATATCAAAGACAAGATGTGTAGACACAACCTATGTAGGTCACCTAGAATAGGAGGACAGAACAAAAAAACCTTAACACTACAATGAAAAAACAACAGTAGGAGAGAATTGCTTACTTTCTGAATATAAAAAATGAAATTCCAATTAAAAGATTTCACAGATCACCTCCAGAAGAAAAAAAAACAAGGCTTCTGGTTCTGAAAGCCATCAGGAGAAAGGCCTCCAAATGCAAAGGAACGGACATTTAAATAACAAAAGCTTATTCTGCACTCACTTAAAAAAGGATGAAGGAATAGAATGATGTGTTCCAAAGAACCCTACAGCTCAGTATGCAGCCCACAGTGACCAATCTTGCAAATCTAAACTTAACAATATAGGACAAATGATGAATGCTCAATAATAAATAAGTTCAAAATATTTCCAGAAACAAAACCACGGACAATTATAGGGACCCAAGATGGTGGATTAGAGGCAACACAACTGAATGCTTTCAAAACTTCACTCCAAATAACTTTAAAATAACTCCTCAAGTCAAATTTTGGAGTGGCAAAGACAAAACAAGGCCAAGGTGATAAATTTTTCTGGCCCACAAAAACTTAGGGTATTAGCAGGTAAAGTTTATGACAGTAGAACAGAAGCCTGTCTAAAACCCACACATAGCAGCAGTAGCAATGATAGCAGAAGCAGCAGATTCATGAGCTCTCAACCCAGAGATCAGAATGGGGTTAGAAAACTGGTCAGAAAGAGAGTAAGGGGACCCTTTGCTGACACTCGGTACAGTTGACACAGATTGGCAACTTTATTGCCCATATACAGTTCTGGGTCACAGTTCCAAGGAGCAGAGAAGGGCTGGGGGTTGGTCATGAGGGAGCAGAGGCCCTGGTTACAATTCTAAGGCAAAAAGAACACTAGTGCTTGTGGTTGCAGAGGACCAGGGGCTCCTCATGGGTAAAGATCCGAGTGCAGACCAGAAGATAAGTGACTACATCTCTACCAGGATCATACTACCTTGGAAACACCAAAACCTTGCAACCCTCCAGAATTAACTCTGCAAACAGCAGCATAAAAAATATTGAAGCTTAGGATGTTGCCTCCCCAGTGCAAGATGAGCAGAACACAACTTAACATGAAGCTCAAAGTCAAGAAATAGGCTAGAAAAATGAGCAAACAACCAAAAAACAATTTGATCATAAAAAACTTCTATAGTGGCAGAGAAGACCAAGATGTGAACTCAGAAGAAGATAACAATGGGAAAGCAGCTTAAAACAAAGGTTAATTCAAAGAAAAAGGCTAATTGGATCCAAGCCCAATAAGAAATTCTGGAAGAGTTAAAGAAAAGTAAGTGTGATAGAGGAAAAATTGAGAAAAGAAGTGATGCAAGAAAATGATGAAAAGACAATTACATATAGTTTGGTAAAAGAGGCATCAAAATACTAAAGAAAGTAACACCTTAAAAAACAGAATTGGCCAAATGGAAAAAGAGAGACAGAAATCCACTGAAGAAAATAAAGAAAAACTAGAATCAGACAGTTGGAAGTTAACAATTCTGTGAGACATTAAGAAACAATAAAACAAAGCCAAAAGAATGAAAAGTAGAAGAAAATGTGAAATATCCCATCAGAAAAACAACTGACCCAGAAAACAGATCAAAGAGAAATAATTTAAAAATTATTGAACTGTCTGAAAACCATAATCAAAAAAAGAACCTAGACATCATAGTTCAAGAAATTATCAAGGAAAACTATCCCAATATCTTAGATCCAGAGAGTAAACCAGACACTTAAAGAATCTACTGATCACCTGAAAAGAGATCCCAAAATGAGAACTCCCAGGAATATTAGAGCAAAATTCCAGAGCTCTCTGTCAAAGAGAAAAATACTTCAAGAAGCCAGAAATAGTTCAGATGTCACAGAGTCACAGACAAGATCACACAAGATATAGCAGCTTCCATGTTAAAGGAGCAGAGGGCTTGGAACCTAATACTCGGTAAGGCAAAGGAGCCAGGATTACAACGAAAAATAACCTACCCAGCAAAATTGAGTATAATCTTTCAGTCAGAAAAACAGACACTTGAAGAAACAGAGGACTTTCCAGTTTTCATGATGAAATGATCAGAGCCGAATAGAAAAAACTGACATTCAAACAGAAGATCAAGAGAAACATAAAAAAGGTAAACATGCAAGAGTAATCATAAAGGTCTCAATAAAGTTAAACTGTTTGCTTTCCTATATGGGAAAACAATTAATGGAACTCCTAAAATCTTTATCTTTATTAGGGCAGTTAAGAGAAGTTCATATAGACAGAGGGCATGGGTATGAGTCAATTATATGTTGGAATAAACTCCAAAAAAAAAAGAGGGGGTAAGAAAGGAAGATGCCCTGGGAGAAGAAAGGAGAGGTATAATAGGGGAAATTTTCTCACATAAAAGAGATGTACAAGGAAGAGCTTTTACAGAAGAGAAGGAAATGGGAAGGGGTGGCAGGCAATGCTTGACCCTCACTCTCATCAGAATTGATTCAAAGAGGGAAGAATATATACTTATACACACACACACACACACACACACACACACACACACACACATATAGACAGACAAATAAATAGACAGATAGATATAGACATAGATATAGATATATACTCAGTTGTGTATAGAAAAATAACTTACTCAATCTGGAAATAAAAAGGGAAGGAAGTAAAAGAAGGGGAGGGTGATAAAAAGGAGGGGAAATTGAGGGAAGTTGTGATTAGAAGCAAAATAGACTTTTGAGGAAGGACAAGAGAAAGAAGAAAAAACAGAAGAAAATGAGATGGAGGGAAATACACAGTTAATAATCTTAACTATGAATATAAATGGTATGAGCTCACCTATAAAACAGAAGCAGGATGGATTAGAAATCAGAGTTCAACATGTTGTTTAGGAAAGACACACTTGAAACAGAAAGATACACAGAGTTAAAATAAAGGGCTAGAAAAGAAGCTAATATGCTTCAGCTGTATTTTTTTAAAAGACAAGGGTAGTAATTATGATCTCAGACAAAGCAAAAGCAAAAACAGACCTAATTTAAAGAGATAATCAGGGAAACTACATTTTACTAAAAGATACCAGAGACAGTGAAGTAATATCAAAGTTTTTACATTGTTTCTCTGATAAAGGTCTCATTTCTCAAATATATACTGAGTATAGAACAGAGTCAAATTTATAAAAATAAGACCCCTTCCTCAATTGACAAATCGTCAAACAATACAGATAGGCAGTTTTCAGAAGAGGATATTAAAGCTACCTGTAATTATATGAAAAAATGCTTTAGATCACTATTGAAGAGCTCTGAGGTACCTCTTCATATATATCAGAAAATACAAATGTTGTGGATGAGGGAAAAATACGTACACTAATGAATTTTTGATGGAGTAGTGAACTGATCAAACATTTTAGAGTATAATTTGGAACTAGGTCCAAAGGACTATAAAACTGTGCATACCTTTTGACCCAGCAATACCACTACTAAGTCTGCACCCCAGGGATCAAAAAAAAGGGAAAAAAACCCTATATGTACAAGAATATTTGTAGCAAGTATACCACAAAAGAGAATGCACATCAACTGGGTAATGACTGAACAAGTTGGGGCACACATTTGTGAGAGCACTTGTACTGAGAAATGACAAGCGAGGTGGGATGGTTTCAGAAAAACATGGCAAGATAAACTGATGCAAAGTGAAGTGAGAGAAACTGGGACAGCACTATACACAATAATGGCAGTGTTATAATGATGATTAGCTATGAAAGATGCAGCTGGCTACTCTGATCAACATAATGATCCAAGACAATTTTAAAGAACTCACTGTAAAAACATACTATCCATCTCCAGAGAAAGAATTGATAAACTCTTGGTTGTGTCCTGAAGCATAATTTTCTCACTTTATTTTTTCCTGCTTTTAAAAAAATACACATAGATTATATGGAAATATCTTTTGCATGATTTCACATGTATAATGTTTAGCATATTGCTTGCCTTCTCAGCGAGTAGAGGACTTAAGAGGGAAGTAGAGAATTTGAACTCAAAAGTTAAAAAGAAAATAATTTAACATAAATAATAAATTTTAAAACATTTTTTAAAAAATAAAGAAAACCAGAACTCAAGAGATTATTTCCTTCTTAAAACATCCCAAACAATGGAAATGTAGGAGTAAATAAATGCAGACAACAACAGCAACAGAATAACAAAAGAAAGACTAGTAAGAGATTTATTTCTAAATGTATATATTAGAGATATTAGAGACTGTAGTTTATTGAGTGGAAGTTTGACATAATCAGCATGGTCTGTGCTTTAAGAAAATCATTTTGGCAGTTGTGTGGAGTATAGATTAAATGGGACACATTCAGGAAGAAGGATCAATTAGAAAGTTAGCAGTAATAATCCAGGAAAGAAGTGATGACAGTATGAATTAAGGTGGAGGTTGTCAAACCAAGTCAACAAGCATTTACTAAATGCCTCCTATGTGATGCACTGTGAGTGAAGGGAAAAGGATACAGAGAGATGTCATGGAAGTATAAATAAGAATGGGCAAATGATTCAACATATGGGGTTAGTGAGATGGAGTGAGAAGTTGAGAATGGCCCTGAGGTGGCAAATTGGAGTCAGAATGGTAGTGCTCTGAATATTATGGGGAAGTTCTGAGAAGGGCAGGTTTGGGGAGAAAGTTCTGTTTTGGACATATTGAATTTGAGATGTCTATGCCACTTCAAAATATATAACGGGTAAATGGTAATGCAGTACTAGAACTCAGGAGATAAACTAGGACTGGATATATAGATCTAGGGATAAATTTCATAGAGATAACCCACATGTGCTGATGAGATCACTAAATGAAAAGTAAGAGAAGAAAGACCATAAAAGGCCATTAGGGGACATTCATCTTGAGTGGGCATAACATCAATGATTATTTAGCAAAGGAGACTAATGAAAAATAATCAGGATAGAAGTAGAAGAAAAACCAAGAGAGAGTAATGTTATTAAAACTCACAAGAAGAGAGACTATCCAAAAGGACAAAGGCAATCAACAGTGCCAATCAGCAAGGCAGAGAAGTTGAGAAAGATTAAGAGTGAGAACCTTTGGTACACTAGATCATAAGCAATTTTTCTACAAGAAGTCTCCATTGAATGAGGAAGTCAGAAGCCAGATTTCAGAAAGGTTAGAAAACAGTGAGATGAGAGGAAGTTGAGGAACTAAGTGAAGGCAGCGTTTTCAAGGATCACTTAGGTGAAGATTGTATATGGCATGTGAGTACTTTTTTTTAAGGATGAGAAAGACTTGGGTCTGTTTATAGGCAAAGATGACAAAAGAGAATAGTAAATATTGGAGGAGTTGTTCAAATAAAGACACACTGATGCAAAATGGTAAAATATTCTTGAAAGCAATCTGGAATTATACAAAAAAAGTGAGCAAAATGCCCATAACCTCTGGCCCAGTTATTCCACAGCTAGGTGCATACCTAAAAAAAAGGAAAGGCTCTATGTACCCCAAAATATTTATAACCATACTTATTTTGGTAGGAAAGAACTGGAAATAAAGTACATTACAAAGGTAAGTAGATTTTGGTACGAGTGTAATAGAATATTATTGTTCTTTAAGAAACAATGAACAAAAAGCATACTGAGAAACACAGAAAGATTTATATAAACTGGTACAAAATAAAGTAAGTAGAATCAAGAAGACAGTACGCACACAGCATAGAGCAATGAAAATAGAACACCAAACTATTGAAACTGAAAGCTCTAGAATTATAAGGACCAAGGTTGGCCCCAAACAAATGATAGGAGAATATATCACACCCTGCCCCCAGTGCCTTTATAGAAGGGAGAAACCATGAGGAAGGTACGGCCTCTAATACTAGACTTCTTTATTTATTTTTATGCCAGTTTTTTCTTTCTTCTTCCTTTCTTCATACTTTATCTTAAGGGATGGCTCTCTGAACGAGCTAGAAGAAGGGATATACTGGAAAATGTATGTAACGCAAAAACAAAACATATCAATAAAAAGTATTTATTGCAAATTCCATTGAGTAGCATGTAGAATTAGTTAGTAGAGTGGCCTAGAGGATACAACTTCAGAGCTTGAAGGGATCACATAAATTGTTTATTCCAGATCAGAGATAACATTTAGAGTCTCCACCACAAGCCTGTAAAGTCGGTTGTAGTTCAAAGGCTTCTCTGGCCCAGTCTCTGAGCTTGTGTTTCTCACCTACTCCTGTCCTACTGAAAGAGTATGAGCATGAGAACCTTTAAATTTTACACCCTCTAAATTTTCTTCTATAGCACAAGTCCTAGATTACTTTTTACTCTAGTCCTTAATGTTCACTTTCAGTAATTTCACCTGGATAAAAATTTTAGGGGAGTTGGAAGAGATTGAAGGGATCCACAGTGTAATTTGTGCTAGGCCCTCAAAATGGAAACAAACACCCATTTAAGATCAAAGAAATAAAGACATACCAAACCTTTGTCCAAGACAACATGTATTTCCACATACTGTGATGATATCTTTGGACCAAGTGATCTTGACTAGAAAAAAAAATGAGAAATTGTGAGAAATTTCATAATTCACTATATATTAGCAACATATCAACAACATTGATGGGGATAGGAAAGTAACAGTAGATAAATTTTAAAATTAAAATTGCTCTAAGATTTTAGGGACAACCTGTCTATAATTGGTTCCTTACCATGTTTAACACACAATTTCTTTTGGGAAAGTACCCAAATTTCTTTTTTTTAATTTATTTATTTTTAATTTTCAACATTCCTTTCCACAAGATTTGGAGTTCCAGATTTTCTCCCTATCTCTCCCCTCCCCCACCTCAAAACACCATGCATTCTGATAACCCCTTCCCCAAGTCAGTCCTCCTTTCTATCACACCCCTCCCTTCCATTATCCTCATTTTCTCATTTCTTGTAGGGAAAGATAAGATTTCTATACCCCATTACCTGTATTTCTTATTTCCCAGTTGGATGGAAAAAACAATTTTCAACATTTATTCCTGAAACTTTGAGTTCCTACTTCTCTCCCTTCCTCCCTCCTCACCCAACCCCACTGAGAAGGCAAGCTATTCAATATAGGCTATATATGTGTAGTTATGCAAAAGACTTCCATAACAGTCATGTTGTGAGACTATATTTCCCTCCCTTCCTTTTATCCTGCCCCTATTTATCCTATTCTCTCTTTAGACCTTGTCCCTAATTACTCCCTCCTCCCATTTGCCCTCTCTTCTATCAATCCCCTACTCCACTTATCCCCTTGTCCCCTACTTTCCTGTAGTGTAAGATAGATTTTCATACCGAATTGAGGGTGCATGTTATTCCCTCCTTAAGCCAAATGTGCTGAGAGTAAGCTTACCTTTTTTCCTCTCATCTCCCCCTTTTCCCCCTCCATTGAAAAAGCTTTTTCTTGCCTCTTTTATTAGAGATAATTTGCCCCATTCCATTTCTCTTTTTCTCCTCCCAATATATTTCTCTCACCCCTTAATTTTATCTTTTTAGATATCCTTTCCTATTCAACTCACCGTGCCTTATGTGTGTGTGTGTGTGTGTATGTATGTGTGTGTGTGTGTGTGTGTGTACATGTGTATAAACCCTCCAACTACTCTAATATCGAGAAAAGCCTCAGGAGTTACAAATATGATCTTTTCATGTAGGAATGTAAACAGTTCAACTTTAGTAAGCCCTTTATGATTTATCTTTTCTGTCTACCATTTTCATGCTTCTCTTGATTCTTGTATTTGAAAGTCATATTTTCTATTCAGCTCTAGTCTCATCATCAAGAATATTTGAAAGTTCCCTATTTCATTGCATGACTTTTTTCCCCCTGAAGTATTATACTCAGTTTTGCTGGGTATGTGATTCTTGGTTTTAATCCTAGTTCCTTTGACTTCTGGAATATCATATTCCAAGCTCTTCAATCCTTTAATGAAGAAGTTGCCAAATCTTGTGTTATCCTGATTGTACTTCTTACTATTTTCTCCTTGACCTGAGAGCTCTGGAATTTGGCTACAATATTTCTAGGAGTTTTCCTTTTAGGATCTTTTTCAGAAGGTGATTGGCGGATTCTTTCAATATCTATTTTACCCTCTGGTTCTAGAACATCAGGGCAGTTTTCCTTTGTAATTTCCTGAAGATGATGCCTAGGCTCTTTTTTTGATCATGGCTTTCAGGCAGTCCCATAATTTTTAAATTGTTTCTCCTGGATCTATTTTCCAGGTCAGTTGTTTTTCCAAGGAGATAGTTCACATTCGTTGCTTTGGTTTTGTTTTATACTTTCTTGATTTTTCATAAAGTCATTAGCTTCCATCTGCTCCATTCTAAGCTTTAAGGAATTCTTTTCTTCAGTGGGCTTTTGGACCTCCTTTTCCATCTGGCCAATTCTGCTTTTTAAGGCACTCCTCATTGACTTTTCAGATCCCTTTTGCCATCCGGGTTAGTTTATTTTTTAAAGTGTTATTTTTGTCAGCATTTTGGGTCCTCTTTAGCAAGTAGTTAACATCACTCTCATTTTTCTTCCCAATTTTTACTCTACTTGTCTTCTTCAAAATCCTTTTTGAGCTCTTCATGGGCTGAGACTAATTCATAGTTTTCTTGGAGGATTTGGAGATAGCAGCTTTGATTTTACTGTCCTTCTCTGTTTGTATATTTTGGTCTTCCTGGTCAGCACTTCTTTTTCCAGTTTTTGCTCATTTCCCCAACCATTTACTTGACATTTGAGCTCTTTGTGGGGTGGGGGTACTGGCAGTCATGCAATCCCTCAACAATCTGTGGGCCTAGAGCTTCAGAAACAGTCGCTGCCTCTGCCCCTGCTGCTGTGGGGTCCTCCACCCCCTCTACCACCCTGGGGATGAACTACTCTACTCTCTCACACAGGCCCAACAAGTTTTTTCCACTGACCTTCCAATTTGTCCTCAGTGTTTTGGGGGTTATAAAGTCTGGAAACCACTACAGGTGCCACACATTATCCCCCAAGGCCTACTCAGGTCCTGTCTGTGCTGGCATGACCCACACTGAACTGCACTCTGCTCCTAGCATGGTGCGACTGACGCTTTCCATCCTCCTTCTAGGCTGTCTTGGGCTGGACATTTGCTTCACTCCCTCATTCTGTGGGTTCTGTAGCTTCAGAATTTGTTTAGAATCATTTTTACAGGTATTTAGCTGGGCTTGGGGGGAAAGCTCTAGAAGTCCCTGCTTCTACTCTGCCATCTTGGCTCTGACCCTATTTGAATTATTTTCAAATGATTGTTGATAGTGTAGAGTTCTTCGTTTGCATGCTGGGAAGACTGACTCTGTTGGGAAAAGGTATCCTTCATGCTAAGTCTATAAAAAGTGAGCCAACACACCTAACATTGTCTTTTTAGCCACTTTTTATGTTTTTTCCCTTCCAACTTTCTTCCATTGTGCAGCATGTGTATAAGGGAGATTTCTCCCACCAGGAATACGTCTCTGTCTTTGTCATTAATAGTTCTCTTGAAGACAGAAAGAAATCCCTACCCTCATGGTTTGGAACCAAACCCTCTGGCCCCAACAAAGGACATCCCACTTAGGAACTTCTATATGAGCAACCCTCTGCCCACAAGTTGTACTATCAAAATAATTCCCTGTAAAAGAGGGGTAGCTAGGTTTGGATCTCTTCCTCCCCTATCTTCCAGAAGAGTCCCTTGCTCTTCCAATTGTAGGGGCTATGTTTATGATCTTATTTTCACACAAGAAGCAGGATTTTCATGAAATTCCCCTTCTCTCCATTGTACACTGACTCTCCAAATTCTCAAACTTACTTGCAACATAAGGCTTGCAGTACCCAACAAATCTTCCTTGTCTGGCTAGAAAGATTAAATTTCTGAATCAGACCATCTAAGAAATATTTTTAATTTTTAAAAAATTTCTATATGTATTTAGTATTTTATTTTCCCCAGTTACATGTAAAAACAATTTTAACATTCATTTTTAAAACTTTGAGTTCCAAATTCTCTCTCTCCCTACTCCCAATTGAGAAGGCAAGCAGCTCAATATAGGTTACACGGATATAGTCATGTTAAACATTTCCATATTCATCATGTTGTGAAAGAAAACAGACAAAAAAAATAAATTTTCAATAAAAATAAAGTCAAAAATGTATGTCTATATTCAGACACCATCAGTTCTTTATCTGGGGATGGATAGCCTTTCTTATCATAACTCCATCAAAGTTGTCTTCATATTGTCATTGTATTGTGAGAACAGTTAAGTCATTTGATCATCTTACTTTGTTCACGATACATTTCAATTTGTATCATGTTCATGTAAGTCTTTACAGGTTTTTCTGACAGCATCCTGCTCATCAAAATTTCTCCTCTTCTAACGAGGAGGAAACAGTTCATACGTGACCTTGTTGCTGATCTCCTCTCTTGGACAAAATGGACAAGCATATGTAGCAACTATATGTTTCTCCAGGATGCCCTAGCTGCTGTCATTACTTAGGGAAAGAACCTTTAGCTAGCTGTCTTGAATCATTTAAGTGCTATCATATAGAAGAGTAGCTAGACTTGTTCTGGTAAACTACAAAGGGTGGTACTGGATACCATAGGTGAAACCTACAAAGTGGAAAATATAGGTTAAATGTAAAGAAAAACTTCTTACCAGAACTAGCCAAAATGAAATGGCCTTCTTTAGGATATAACAGATCCTAGTCAGTGGAGGTCTATACAAAAGCTCAATGATCACTTTTCAGGTGTCTTATAGAGAGGATTCTTATTCAGATATGACTTGAAATAGATGGCCTCTGAACTTTTCTGAGTTTCTAAGATTCTATAGATCTGTGACAATATACTATAAGAGTTATACAAATAATCAAACTCTTTAACTCATGTATCCCATTATTGGGAATGTACCCCAAAAACCTCATCAAAAAAGAAAGAAAATGAGATCTCTGGTCAAAGTTTTCATATCTGAATTATTTTCATTGAAAATCTGGAAATAATTTGAAGATCTAATGGTGAATGGTTCAACAAATTTGCACACCAATATAATAGAATAGTGTAAGGCAATTAATGACAAATATGAAAAATATTTTAAAATATAGGAAGACACAAAATAATTTCAAATAAAGAAAACAGGTTAGCATATACACAAGAATATAAGCATAAACAAGCAAACAAACAGAATAGGATAATAGAAGGGGAATACAGAGGAGAGGAGTAACTAAACAGTAATTATTTAGTAATTGTGTAATATACATTAATAAGATATTATATATTAATATTTATTATACTTATTTTAATTGCTTTTACATTGTCTTCATTTCTATATCCCTCTTCCTCCCACTAGTAAATGCTTTCCTCAGCTTGCAATCCCTTGTAATAAGGATTTTAAAAGAGGAAAAAATGCAGATCAACAGAACGGGTCAACAATGTAAGTCTTTTTTTAAAAGTTCAAATAGTTAAAAATAATAATAATCCCCACTTATGTCGCTCTTTAAAGCTTTCAAAGTGCTTTCCTCAACACAATTCTCTTCTACTTTAGTCACAGATAACAGTGTTTCTTTCTGGTTGTGTCCTAAAATTGTATTTATGTAATTCTTATTTGGAGGCTTTTTTTGAGGGATAACAATTTTATTTCAATTTGTTTGGCTTCATCCTATCATAATGCAACTGGTGAATTTGCCAATGTGGTGCATTTCTTAAAAGTCCAAATGATACTGCATGCATAATTAACTGTTATATGTTGATACATGAAAAAGTCATTGGTACCATTTTCATGATTTGAATTCATGTTTTTTGCTATACTATTGAAACTGCTTAAGTACAATATATAAAACCAGCAGATCATTGTTGATGTAAAACTTTGACATTTATTAATTACATTAATATCTGTGTGTTGACATAGGCACATATGGAACAATCTCTAGAAAAGATGAGAGTTAAGGTAATTGAAAAGTAATGTCTTGCCTTTGCGACTGAAAAGCAGAAAGGTCTCCTAATATTAGGAGGACCCAGACCATAAGAATGAGGACATTTTAAGGATACTGGGCCAAAAAATGAAAAGATTCTAGCCACTGATGTCAAAGGTAGGTAAGACAACTCAAGAAATTTTTCTGATCCTTCCTGAGAATTTTGACCACAAAGATATATCTGAGGAATTGGCAGTAGGGAATTCCTGGGAATTTCAAATTTGTCTACCCTCTGAGGATGAAGAATTACTTCAAAAAGTAGCAGGTCTTCTAATCAAAGAAGGCTTTCCTACAGAGGGACTGAATGTCACAATTAAATCCAGGAATCCTATTTCATATACAAGCAAGGCTGAGGCCACCCAAAATTGGCATTTTCTAGGGACATGAACAATGCATGTCCCCCAGAGAATAATTCTGGGAGACTAAAATGGGACAGGCAAGAGTGTCCCTGGGACACTGGAAACCCCCTGAGTCAAACACATGGATGAGACTGAAAGTAGTAGTAGATAAACTCATAGAAGTAAGGTCAAATGTTACCTCCAATACAAGCAAATGGCAATAAACATCTATTAAGCACCTACTATATGCCAAGCACAATTACTCCTTGCCCTCAAGGAGCTTACAATCTAAAGGGCAAGACAACAAGAAGGCCAGAACAGTGAGTGCTCAGGAGGAGGGGGAGAACACCAGGGAATATCTGGCACAGAGGTATCTCATTTCCTGGAGTTAAAAGCAAGCAGAGGAGCAGATACAAAGTCAAGTGAGCGGAGAGTCCAGTTTTTGTCCTCTGTGAAGGCAGGCACTGGGAGGAGTCTGATACTCTGCCCTCCAGTACTCCAATGAGAGTGGAGAGGATAAGAGAGAGGAGTAAGGGGAATGTATACATACATTAATGTACACAAACTTTAGCTGAAATATTTGAGGGGAGGCAAATAAGAAGACCCCTATGCTAATTTTGTCTCTAGTGCTATGGGGCAGAGACTGATACAGAGAAGCACTGTAAACCCTGAGAATGCAGGAAAAATTGTACTGCAGAGATACTTCCTGGGTTTGGTTCATAAACTTCACATATTTAATGTCATCAGAGCAACAAAGACACATAAATCACTGAGAAGATGAGAGACGTCATATACTAAGAAAAAAATGGCCACCAGAGATCCATTGCTTTGCCAGCAGAGGTTTGACTGACAGTGAGTCTCACTACACTGTCCAAAAGCTTAAATTATTGTCTTTAAAGTGGGACATTACTAAGACATTCAGAAAGCATATATTATGGAGCAAAACACCAAGTGTGGATTGATGGCGATCTATTGACATATCTTGACCAGTTCCAAGTTGAATGTTGCTTGCTACAGTAGAAGCACTTGTAAATTATTATTTTAGCACACATTATAGGCCTGCAAGAACTAATGGAGATGCAGATACTTTGTCCAAAATGTCACAAAGCACTACAACTATGTATAGTGATACTAGAAGATTAAGAGCAAAATCTGTGAAATCTGAGGCACTACATTACAACTGAACCAAAGTATGGCCAAGAACATGGGACTTCTATCAGACAACATACTAAGTGTGTATGTAAACCTTGTGATGCTAAACTAATCTTTGCCACAGATATCTACAAATGACTGGTGGTGAGAAAAAGGACTAAGAGAAGTAAAACAGCCCCTAAAGGGGGAATGATCCTACTCATCTAAAGTTCCAGACAGCCAAAGGCACCTTACTGCCAAGGTAATGGCAGGAGGTTGAGCTGTGCAGTGGAGTGCTATCTTAGACTGTGACTGATCCACACATGAAATCAGAATGAGGTTGGTTATGTCCAAAAGGATATGGCTCAATAGCCATGAATACCTTACATGATAACTCTGAACATACGGGTCAAGAAAGAACCCTAGCACTGATTAAGAAACCACCTAAGATGACTTTAGGTTCACTGAAAAGTTGTGAAATTTATACCAAACGTATACAAAAGAAAATATTACCAACTTAAGCTGCTTATTTAGAGCACATAAGTACCAACAAATTTAGAATAGTAAAAATCTGAGTCATTTCTTAGTAGTAACCAACCATTTCACTAGATATGCAAAAGTATTACCCAACCAAAAGAATGTACTGTTGCTAAAGTGCTAAGGGGAAAGTTTGTCAGCATATGAATTCCCTGTCAAGATTTATTCTGAGTAGAGAGCAAGTAGAGAGCAAGCAACTTAAGGAAATCTTGACCTTAGCAGTTATCAGAAAATCTAAAACTACTCCTAACCATCCTCAAAGAGGCCTACAGTCTCAACGATTTAAATGCACACCATTGAACGTGTTAGACTGTTGTTGCTGTTCAGTCATTTTCAGTTGTGTCCAACTCTCCATAACCCCATTTTGGTGTTTTCTTGACAATGATATTAGAATAGTTTGCCATTTCTTTCTCCAGCTCATTGTACAGATGAGGAACTGACAGTTAAGTCACTTGCCCAGGGTCACACAGCTACTCAATGTCTCATGCCAGATTTGAACTAATGAAGATAAGTCTTCCTGACTCCAAGCCCAGTCCTCTATCCACTGTGTCACCTACCTGCCTTGAACATGTTAAATACATCTCACAACTTAAGGAGAAGCTGAGAGATCTCTACTAATCAATCATAGCTTCAGCTCATAATATCTGTGACAAGAAACAAAAGACATATCTTGCCAAAGAATGTCAATAACTTAAACAAGGAAAAAAGAGCTCTGATTAATGGAAAGCTCACCCATACAAAGTTATTGAGAGACTGGACAACTTACTTATTTACAAAATAGCTCTGGACAATGGAAGGGGACCTATTGGAACTATTGACCACAGCCACTAGTGCCCATAGGAAAGTTAGTTGAGCTTTCTAATGAGTAAGTGGAAAGAACTGATGAATACCTAAGCAAAGGTTGAGGAAAAAAAGACTGTCCACCAGTTATACAAAAACCTTCTGACTCAGTTATGGGCTCTATTGAAGGAGACTTGTGTGTATTATTAAAAGGTAGGAGAAGTGAACCCAGAGGCAATTCCTTTCCAGTCTGTTACAGAGATTCTTTAAGGTACAGATTCAAACAGCAGAGCTCCAACATCTTGATAGTCAACCCTGGCTGCCACCCCACAACCACAAACAACTATAATGATCCTGATGGTTAGCCTATACCAACAATGAGAGAGCTCCTTCATTTGTCTTGTATGGTATAAATTCTCATATGTATATTTTTTCTGATTTCTGTTTTGCTATTAACTTGGATACATGAGTTTCTTTGCCATTTGCTCTACGTGTTTACTGTGGAGCTGGTATTTGGCGGGAAGGGAATCAGGCTTGGAAATAGAGCCTGGTCCCCCTTTCCTCATTAATAAATAGTAATCAGGAGTTTAGCTTCAGTTACTTCCCCTAAACTAACAATACTTAAGAGAGCAGATAAATATAATTCTAGCTAGCCACTCCCTCTCTCTGAGAAGAACAAAGTAGAGTAGTGAGGCTCTGGCTCCAACTTCCTGCTTTGTTTATTGGCAGGAATCAAAGTCTCCTTTGGAGAAAGGGGGGGGGAGGGGAAGATGCTCAAAATGTCTATTCTTGCCTCCCTTTGAGCCATGTTGAGACAGCCATACTACATGGATATAAAATCTGAGGCTCAGAAAGGATGAATGCCTAGTCCAAAGTAACACAGCTCATAAATGTCAAGCTAAGACTTTAACCTAGGCTCTGCTATTACCAAATCAATCCATAAATTACTACTTTTAATAAAGTTCTGTCAGTTAATTATTTGAAATTACCCTTTTTTGCCCTGGAGAAACTTACCAACTGAAAATAAACGGTTTCTATTTAAACAGTCTGGGACAGCATTTTAAGGAAACGTAGGCCATCAATCATCCCTCCCACACCTCATTCCTCTCCTCACTACTCACTTACCCTCAAAAATCTTTTTCAGTTCTAAGAATTGAAGAGGCAGCATTATATACTAGAGAGTGATGAGTTTATAGTCCACAGAGGCTAAGTTTAAATTATTCATTATATGACCATGAGCAATCTCTCTGAGTCCTAATCCTTATCTATAAAATGGAGATAATCATACCTTTCTCAATTACCTCAGTTATGAGGACCAAATACGATAATATAAAAAGGTACTTTGCAAATCACTAAAAACAGCCACCTACTGTTAAAAAGACAAGCATAGTATTAACTAAATGCTTATGATAACTGGCATACTAAAGTTCAATTTATGATTCCTATAGAGTTAGATTAAAATGTATTATATGCCATTTTGACTTAAGTTTACCCTTTACCTTAAGTTTACCACTTAAATCCTCTACCAACAACAAGAGTTCTTAGTAAAGAGTTAAGATTTCAGGGAGTCTATAAACTTGGATAGAAAAAAATTACAGCACTATTTTCACTAACCTCTAACTTAAATTTAGCATTTCTTTCAATTATTTAAAAATATTATTCTGAGGAGCTTATCATTTTCTGCCAAAGGGATCACAAAAAAAAGACACACAAAAAAAGGTTAATAAACCTAATCTACAATATGGCACAGTATGCTGAAGCTTTCATATAACCAATATTTAAAAATATATTTATATCAGTTTTATAGATCAGAGTACAATGCTACTATTTAAATGACTCCAGAGATTTGTAGTTGTTGAAACTGCTTTTATGATATATTGCTAGACATATTTATGATGATATGACTCCTAATCCTTGGTTAGGTATGAAACCCCCTGTAATATCATCTTTATAACAATCATCTTTATGACTTTATTCCCAAGAATGTACTGTGATTTTAAAAAATGACAACTTGTATTTAAGTTCACTTTGAACACAGCACTATATTACATGGCCAATTTAAAACAGGATCAAAAAATGCTACACTCTGTGCACGTATGGATGAAAGAACTACAAATCAGATGCTTAGAGAAAGCTTCCTTAGGAAGTAATGATGGGAATAAAGGGGAACATAAAAGCAAATTGGTCACAATTGGTGATTAAGGACCAAAAGGTAGGATGATTACAGAAGGCACAACACCCTAGTTAATTTTCATAATCATTTTAAGTAAATGAGTAATAAAAGCTTTGTAAGTAATGGTAAAATTTCTAGAACTCACTTCAATACTAGAATCAACGTTATATTCTGGGTCTTCTGATTCCACTTGTGTATTATTTTTTGTTAAAACAACAAGATCTGTGTTTTCACTTCTTAATCGATAAATAAGATGCTGAAATCCACTTGAAGACCCAAGGGGCTCAATTCCATAAGTAACGTTTTCAAACTGCAATAATCCTCTGTAAAAAAAAGTCATTAAGTTTAAAAACAGGAAAATCAAATATATATTATAGAATTTTGATAGATTCTCAGAATACAAGAATTCAGCAAATACATATTATGTCTACCTTGTAACAAGTCCTACGTTAAGAGGATACAAACACAATGAATGAAAAATTCCTACTCAAAATGAGTAGGGATTCCATTCTAACAGGGGAGACAACAAGGACATATACAAGTATATACAAGATAAGTATTAAAAGGACAAATACAAAAAAATAAAGCAGTTAAATACAAGATAAAGAAGACACTAGCAAGTCACTTAACCATCCCTAGAAATAAGTTTACTCATCTATCAATTAAAGGGATGGAATTAGATGCCCACTGAGGTCCTGTCCAGCCCTAGAATTATGATCTCTTAAAGGAATCTAAAGAAATATGTGGTGCTACATAATTGGGAAGAAGCTCAAAATATATACCAATTCTGCCTCCAGTACAGACAGCTCTCCTCTTCTCTAGACTACAGGGAAAATCATAACCCTCTAAAGCTAGGATCCGAATGTGCAGAACAGAGAAATTATGCCAAAGGGGCAACTGAAACATACAATTTTTCATAAAATCAGTTCCCCATTTCTCTAAGATTATAAAAAAGGAGTATGAATTGTTCAATCCATGGATTCTCGGATGGTTTCACAGAGGTCAAGTGAACTATTTTGCCCTCAAAGTCAAGGGAATAGATGCATGGCCTTTTGAAGTCTGATAAAGATTAGATATTCCCCAAATGTATGAGTTCATAATCAATCTGAAGATAGATGAGAAAGTTTCATCCAGGTTTTCATTCTGTAACTGCTACCATACCTCTGCACATGTATCTACTTTAAACGGGCAAGTTCATTATAATTAAATATTATAAATCTGGTTTTTGTAATCAACCATGTTTATATATACATATATATATCTATATATATATAAAGAACCTGAGTCCAGAGCAGGCGTGGAGTGTGACAACTGAATTTGGGAAATCTGCAATGTGTCCTTGATAGTTACAATATTTCTGAGGGAAAAAAAAGAACAAATATGTTATTTGGGAACTAGTTCTATCCAATTCTTTCATATTCCCTTAGGGTCTTTTACAATTGCTTTTTTTTAACCTAGCTATAGTCTCCTAAACCAAAGAATTTCCCACAGTTTTACATGGCTCATTAGTACTATCCCCTTAGAGATAAAGAATAATTCTCTTCTAAATGGCCTTGGGATTCTTATTCCATTTCCCATCTCCAGAGTGAATCAGCCATATCACAATCCTCAGTGAACAAATTCTACTATACTAACATGCAAAGAATTTTAGCATAATTTATACATAGATAATTTAAAGATGCTTGGCTTACTCACAGAATTCAGCATGGCAAGGTTAACTCATACACATGGCTTTTTAATTTCAACCTATTTCACCTTCATGGCAGAACTGGAAAAAAATGACTGAAAGTATTTTCTCAGATTAGGAACAGAGTAGTATGGTAGAAAGAGTGCTAGACTTGGAATTCAAAGAAGTGATCTCAAGTCTCAACTCTGAAATTTACTGTCTATCTGACCTAAGGCAAGTCACAACCTATAAGCTTAAATTTTCTTTACTATAAAATGGGAACATAATTATATTACCTATATCACAGAGTATAGATTGAATGACCATATGTCATTAGACTTGTCCCACTCCAATTTAAATGCATTTATATCATTCCCGAGCAGTCATCTCATTTCTGCTTCAAGACTTACAGTGCTAGGGAACTATCTACCATTTTTTTTAAACTGTTTGAAAATCTTCCTTTATATTGAACCAAAATCTCTTTCCCTAACCACTAGTCTTCATTCCCCTTAGAGGGAAGAAGTAGAACAATTCTAATTGTTCCACATGTTAACTTTTATAATACCTGAAAATAGCAGTCAAGTCCCCACGTCTTTTTTTTTTCAAGACTAAAAAAAGAAGGCAGTATGGTATAGCAGAAAAAGCACTGGCTCTTAAGTTAGGGAATCTGAGGTCAAATGCCATGTCTAATTATTTCTACCTGTGTGACCTTAGGCAAATTCTTGGGCACTCTCTTCACTGGTAAAATGAGGAGATTAAACTACATGACCTCTACAATCCCTTCTAGCTCTAAGTCTGTGATCCTGTATAAATTACCTTTTTAGGATTTTATGATTTCATGAACAACTCTGAAATAGGTGACATAAATATTTCCATATTACTACAAGGAAACTACAAGTTCAGAGGTTATGCAATATGTTTGTAAGGCCACACAGCTGATAAACTGTAGAATCAGGACTCAAACTCAGATTTTATCTAACTTTAAAATTCTTAATCTAGGGTCCAGTCCTCTTTCCAATAAACCATGAAATATCTGAGTGGGTAGAGGGGAATGATTCTAGTAGTAAAAACATGGAGTAAGTCAAGGAAATGGGACTTTCTTTCTGAGAATCCTACAATCCAAAAAGAAGAGGTATTGAATGGATAAACCTCTTGGTGATATACCAGCATCAGGTTTGGAAACCATTTGGTAGATCCTAGGGTTCAGAAATTTTGCCTAAGGGCTAATTGCTCCATAAATGTTATATTCCTATGCATATCTGTACTCAGTAGAAACCAACTACGGAATTGTTGCCTCAAAAAGAGCACATAAATGTTGTATTTTTACAATTATGGTTATTACCATAATATAGTTATAAATTCCTCAATTTGTGGAATACTAGGAAAGAAGACTCACTCTTCCAGGCTACATACAAAACATGTGAAACTTCTGGAATACTGGGAAAGCAATCAAATAACTTCTAAGCAATATAAACCCTTTCATAGTTTCTCTCTGACCCTTCTTTATTATTTTAGTCAAACAACTGTGAATTCCAAACAGATTTCTGATGGACCCTCAGATAAGCTTAAATTTATTTTTATAAGTTAATTAATTTCTAAAGTCAGGTAAGGATAAAAAAATCTCCCTTAAACTTTAGAACTGTTGAAATAAGGCAAAATGAAAAAACAACATTATCCTAAGTTTTCAAGATTTCATCTCAAGGGACAGAATGAATGTAAACTTTTAAAAAGAAACATGCCTTTGCAAAAATGAACCATTTATGACTTAAAGGCTAAATATGACACATGCTGATAATTGCAAAAATGTGTCATTTTCTTCACTGAGTTACTGAGAATAAAAAGATCTAGAAGATTTACCAGTTCTATAATGCTGTGAATAATCTGAACAATCTGACCCTAATACATTTGAAACACAGGAAAACATTGTCAGCATTTGTTGTTTATAAGAATATCAATTCTAACCTAGTAGAAACACCTCCATGAAGATGAGGTCTGAATCATATTTTATTTTTATCTTGTATTCTTTTCATGTTTACAAGTCTAGCAGTCAGTAGATAATAAATACTAGTTGAATTAAAACCTTGAGGTAGGGGAGTTTTCATTATCAGATCTCTATTTTGTTTCCTAAAGGAGAGAAAATATTTCTCTCTCTTGAAAGTGGTACACATCACATCCCATGTTACATGCCAAAGTCTCTGCTGCTGAACTATCCTTGTGTTTGAAAATTAAGGTGTTGACCCTAAAGCTTTTAATGCAGTTTTGCAATTTTTGTAAAATCTGGTGGGGTTCATTTTTTTGAAACTCAGATAATGCCCCTATAGGTAATAAAGAAGTTACCATAAATTCTCCCTTCATTGTTTTGAATGTTTAGTGTGCTCATTCATATTTTCTCTCCTATTATTCTATAAGGCTTATAGGTACAGAGGTACTAACAAAGGTAAAGAGGCAGAAGAAAGTCAAATATACATGTGACTAAGTTATTAAATAACACTGACAATCTATAGAATTATACATTCCTCTGACAAGACTAATTTAGGGATAAGGAGTGTCATGTAGAATTAAGCAAGTGTATGAGATCTTTTTTCAAAATGTCATCCATACATTCCACCAATTAGTTTCATTTTAATTAATGTTTTATAATACAACTACTAATTGGGAAATTTAATTCCATTGGTAATTCATACCTTAATGTCAATTAATTTAAGTAATATAGTAGGGATCAGCTTAGCAAGTGAGTTTTAATTGGAAGTTGGTTAGAAAAGAATGAGAAAATAAGAGAAACGTGCACTAGCATAGATCTAACAATGTTCTGACTCTTGGCTCTTTACAGCTTTCTCATCACCATCTCAATTGTTGGTATGCCCAGATTTCTCTATGCTATAGTGAATGCTGAGGCCCTTGGTAAAGATGTTTTGGGTTCTGTTCAAGATCTGTTATTTCATCTATTTGGAGAACTGCCTCCACCAGTATCAGCAATTCATCTGTGATTTATAGTCACAGGACCCTGAGAACGTGGGAGCATATAACAAAGTGGAAAGGACCTTAGAGGTCGTGCAGCCCAGTGTTTCAAACACTCAGCCTATGGGACTCTTGAGTCCAATCAAACCAAAATAAAATACAACTGGGAAAATTTAACAAATAAAAATGTGATAGAACATAGGTAATATTAACACGTGGTTTTGTAAATCAATTTGCAACCTATAAGGATCCTTATATATAGTTAAGTCATTTGTGTTTGATATCACTGGTCCAACCTGTTATTTAGAGGTCATCTAGTTTGACCTTATATTACAGATGAAGTAAACTAAGACCCAATGAGATGAGGTGACTCAGCCTCAATCACCTAAATAGTATATCAAAGACTGGAAGAAGCAAGGTTTTCCAGATCTCAAGTCTGGCCCTTTATCCACTACATCACACTACCTCTTCTTAGAAAAATACCCATGCTAAGTAACAAAATAAAAAGAAAGGAAAAATATCTAAGACATAAAACATCAATCTTACCATAGTACTTTTGGAACTAGAATACAAAGTTCCTTCACGATTGTACATATACACAATAAAATCATCTGGTAAAAACAATCTGGATGTCAGGAAAATAAAAACAAAAAAATGTGAGTTGTAAAAGCTGCACTGTTCATTTTTTTATCATGTTAAGTTAGGAAAGTTTTCCACCATTTAAATTAATTGCATTATCAAATAAGTGTTGCCCAAGATATTAGTATACATCTCTCTCCCCATTCAGGCTCTCCCAACTGGATTTCACGTTATCACTCTGTTCATCCTAAAGTTCCCCCATCTCTCACTATTCCCAATTCACTATTTCCTTCATGCTGCCCCTCCAATCCAGTTTCCCTTCTTATGAAGGAATACTTATCCCAAGTAATAGAATAAATTAGAATAAAATACTTATCCTAAGTGGAGTTCTGTTTGAATAATTAGTCTCCCAATTAATTCAATTTTAACTTCAGTGATGAATACCTGTTTATCAAGGATGCTTCTATCCAACATAATAAATATTTATTAAGTACCTACTATGTACCAGCACTGTGCTAAACAACTGAGGATGTAAAGAAGAAAACCCCTGCCCTCCAAGAGCTTGTAATCTAACAGAAGATAATACACAAAAGGATGCAAAAAGGGAAATGGGGGGACCCACCACAGGTACTTAGCCCAGAGGTATAAGGATGGTGGAGTTGAAACCAAGCAAAACAGCTGGCAGCAAATGAAAAGGTGGACAGGAGTTTGAGCCCTCTATGAAAGGAGGCTATGGGAGTTCTTTGTTCTTCCCTCTAGCCCTTCAATCAGATGTGAGGTCCAAAACTCAAGCAAATTGTGCTTCTGAGTTTTCTGGTGATGAGCTTATCCTAGTAGAAGGGGAGGAGGAACAGGGAAGAGTAGAAGAATGATGATGATGATGAGGAGGAGGAGGAGGAGGAGGAGGAGGAGGAGGGAATCCAAAGCAAGCAGAGCAGCCAGTGGCAAACTATGTCAATTAAGAATTGACTGATGCCTTAAGTCTCTATACATCACAAGATACTAGATGCCTTTATTCCTCATTTCTGTAATTAGTAAAAAGAGAATTAAGAATTCCATAGGTAAGAGAGCTGGCCTCAGAGGCAGGAGGATTTCTGGGTGTTCAAGTCCTGGTTATGTGATCATGGGCAAGTGACTTAATCTTTCAGTGCCCCAGGCAACTCTCTAAGACTGTCAATCATCACCGAAAGTGGAAGTTCCAAGCTAGGAACTCCCTGCTGTGATGAACTAGGGCCAATTATTTTTTAATTAAACTAATTCTTCTGAAAAAGATTAATGCAAAGGAAATCCTAGGAAAATAGCAGAGTGAAATGATTGCTGGGAGTCACTTCTCACACACCCCATATTTTGTCATATTTAGAGCTCCCACCTCATCAATGATAAGAAGAAAAACACCACAAAGAAATTACACAAACAATAACTGTAGACCAACTGAACCAGCCCATAACTACTAAAATGATTTCAGGACCTCCTGCCTTAGCTTCCCCTGCTCCCACCATCAACACACAGGGTCCCTAAGACTTCCATAGTTTTGCAGCAAGTTTCCCTGATGAACAACTCATTTCTACAATGTATAAGCAACTAAATTAAATTTGTAAGAATAAGAGTCATTACCCAAATAATAAATGGTCAAAGGATATGAATGGATAATCTTCAGAGGAAGAAATCCAAATGATTAATAGCTGTATGAAACAATTATTTAAATCACTAAAAACTGGAGAAATGAAAACTAAATGAAATTAAATGAAAACTAAACTTACAATTATCAAAGGTCACAAAATAAGAAAATGACAAATGCTAGAGGAACTGTAGAATATTAGAGATCATTAGAGAACTGAGTCAAATTTATTAAAATACAAGTCATTTCCCAAAGGATATGAACAAGCAGGTTTCAGACAAAAAAAAAGCTATCTATAGTTATATGAAAAAATGCTCTAAATCACTACTGATTATAGAAATACAAATTAAAACAACTCTGAAGTACCACCTCACACGTATAAGATTGGCTAATATGACAATGATGTTTGCTTGATAAGAGATGTGAAATTGTCCAGTTCTGGAAAGCATCTTGTAATCCTGCCCAAAAAGTTATTAAATTTTGCATACACTTTGAACCAGCAATATGCTATCTAGGTCTACATTCCAAAGAGATCAAAGAAAAGAGGAAATGGGCCCATATGTACAAAAAAATTTATAGCAGTTCTTTATGGGATGACAAAGAATTGAAAACTGGGAAGCCCATTCACTGAGGAATATCCAAACAAGTTATTACATACAGAAGTGACATAATACCTAATGTGCTAAAAAAAAAAATTATGAAGGGGATGATTTTAGAGAAAACTGATGGGAGTCGGAGAAAGGCAGGAGGGAGAAAATGGGGATATGAAAAATAAGAATTCAGATACCAATTTCTGGGAGGTGGAGTAGAAAGACTCAGCTACTCTAGCTAGTCCCCCACAGCCCATTAAATACCTGCAAAAAATGACTCTAAATAAATTCTAGTGCAGCAGAAGCCACAAAACAAAAGAATGAAAGATATTTCCATCCCAAGACAGCCTGGAAGGCCAACAGGAAAGGTCTACCTCATGGGGCATGGAGCGGAACACAGTCCACAGAGCCCAGCCCAGCCTTGGCCATGCGGCACTGGCAGGAACAAGACCAGAACAGGCATCAGGGGCAGAATCCCCGCAGCAGCTGCAGTTCTCAAATCCCTCAACCCACAAACACCAAAGATTAGTGAGAAAGATATTTCACCTGGGTGAGAAGGGAACAGGGTCCTCCCCTAGCCTCTGCCCCAGGCAGCGGTAGCAGTACCAGTAGCAGTGGTAGCAATAGCAGCAGCAGCAGCAGCAGCAGCAGCAGCATCATCCATTTTCGAAGCCCTCGGCCTAAAGCCCCTGGGGGAATTGAACCACTGATCTGATTCTCAGCCTGAGAGGCAACCCTGGGGTGAGGAAGAGTGCTGGCTGGCATGGTGGAGCTGGTGGAGGCTCTGGAAAGGGAATTCTACTTGCAGATCCTGGGCAGAAAAGCTTTGGTATCTCCCAGACCAGAATGCAGGTCAGGAGAGGAGTAAATTCCTCTCCCTTGATTGTGCCACCTTGGAGGAACTGAGAACTTACAGAGTATACTCCCCTCTTGACAAAGGACTCAGAAGTCAAGTAACTGCCTGGGAAAATGCCCAAAAAAGGGGGAAAAAAAAAAAGAAGGTTACTTTCTTGGTGAAGAGATATTTTCTTCCATCCTCTTGGATGAGGAAGAACAATGCATACCATCAGAGGAAGACCTAAAACTCCAGGCTTATGCATCTAAAACCCCCAAAATAAATATGCAATGATCTCAGGCCATGGAAGAGCTCAAAAAGGGTTTTGAAAATCAAGTAAGAGAGGTGGAGGAAAAACTGGGAAGAGAAATGAGAGCAATGCAAGAAAATCATGAAAAATGAGTCAACAGCTTGCTAAAGGAGACCCAAAAAAATGCTGAAGAAAATAACACCTTTAAAAATAGATTAGCCCAAATGGCAAAAGAGGTCTAGAAAGTCAATGAGGGGAAGGATGCTTTAAAAAGCAGAATTAACCAAATGGAAAAGGAGGTTCAAAAGCTCACTGAAGAAAATAGTTCTTTAAAAATTAGAATGGGGTAAGTGGAAGCTAATGACATTATGAGAAACCAAGAAATTACAAAACAAAACTGAAAGAATGAAAAAATAGAAGATAATGTGAAATATCTCATTGGAAAAACAACTGACCCAGAAAATAGATCCAGCAGAGACCATTTAAAAATTATGGGACTACCTGAAAGCAATGATCAAAAAAGAATCTAGACATTATCTTTCAAGAAATTATCAAGGAAAACTACACTGATATTTTAAAACCAGAGGGCAAAATAAATATTGAAAGAATCCACCCATCACCTCCTAAAAGAGATTCAAAAAGAGAAACTCCTAGGAATATTGTAGCCAAATTCCAGAGTTCCCAGGTCAAGGAGAAAATATTGCAAGCACCTAGAAAGAAATAATTTGAATATTGTGGAAATACAATCAGGATAACACAAGATCTAGCAGCTTCTACATTAGGGGACTGAAGGGTGTGGAATATAGTATTCCAGAAGTCAAAGGAATTAGGATTAAAATCAAGAATCACCTACCCAGCAAAACTGAGTATAATACTTCAGGAGGGAAATGATCATTCAATGAAATAGAGGACTTTCAAGCATTTTTGATGAAAAGACCAGAGCTGAATAGAAAATCTGACTTTCAAACACAAGAATCAAGAGAACCATGCAAAGGTAAACAGGAAAGAGAAATCATAAGTAACTTCTAGAGCTGAACTGTTTACATTCCTACATAGAAAGATAATATTTGTAACTGTTGAGGCTTTTCTCAGTATTTCAGTAGGTGGAGGGATTATACATACACAGAGACAGAGAGAGACAAGAGAGCACAGGGTGAGTTGAATAGGAAGGGATGATATCTAAAAAAATAAAATTAAGGGGTGAGAGAGGAATATATTGGGAGGAGAAAAGGAATGGGGCAAATTATCTCTAACAAAAGAGGCAAGAAAAAGCTTTTTCAGTGGAGGGGAAAAGGGGGGAGGTGAGAGGGAAAAAGTGAAGCTTACTCTCATCACATTTGGCTTAAGGAGGGAATAACATACACAATCAATTTGGTATGAAAATCTATTTTACACTACAGGAAAGCAGGGGAGAAGGGGATAAGTGGGATGGGGGAATGATGGAAGGGAGGGTAAATGGGAGGAAGGAGCAATTAGAAGTAAACATTTTTGGGGAGGGAATAGAATAGAGAGAATAGAATAAATGGGGGGCAGGATAGGATGGAGGAAAATATAGTCTTTATATGACTATTATGGAAGTTGTTTGCAAAACTACACATATATAGCTTATATTGAATTGCCTGCCTTCACAGTGGGGTTGGGGCGGGGGGGGGGGGGAGGAGGAAGGGAGAGAAGTTGTAACGCAAAGTTTTAGGAACAAATGTTGAGAATTGTTTTTTTCATACAACAGGGAAATTATAAATACCGGTAATGGAGTATAGAAATTTATCTTGCCCTACGAGACAAGAGAGAAGATGGAGATAAGGGAAGGGAGGGGTGTGATAAAAGGGAGGGCAGATTGGGGGAAAGGGTAATCGGAATGCATGGCATTTTGGCATGGGGGAGGGGAGAGATGGGGAGACAATTTGGAACTCAAAATTTTGTGGAAATGAATGTTCAAAACTAAAAATAAATTTAAAAAAAATTCAAAGAGTACCCAAGAGGGGAGAGTGATCAATATTGGCAAATGCTACAGAGAGGATAAAAACTGCTGATGATTTGGAGTTGCTAGATTTGGTGATTTAAAAGATTATTAATAACTGGGAAATACAGTAGCCTGCAATTTAAAAACCTACTTTCTAATATAGTCTGTTTTATGGAAGAAATTTTATAAATTTGTTATATATATATATATATATATATATATATATGTCTGGATGTATGTATGTATGAAAAAGCCATTCCTGTCCTGAGAAGGATGAATTGATAATACAAATCTTAGTGAAATTAGATGACTAGTGAAATTAGGGAGCAGTGTATTAGAGCCAGGTAGAAGTGGCTCCTGAGAACTGCTGGTAAATATCAGTGTGAGCATACGTTTTTTCTGAAGACCTGGTTGTTAAACATTTATTAGTGCAGCCCTGGTTTTAGATCAATCGTTTAGTGACCCCAAATGCAAATTTAAGATCTGGAAAAACTGGTTCAATGAGGCAGAAAATTTTTTTTAACAATTTTTTTTACTAAATATAAACATTTAGCAAGTATATACATCGACAGGTATAGATGTCCAGTCCACATCCACCACAACTCACCCAGGTTGATAATAGTACCCAATATCAGAACTGATATATATTGATACATATTGATAAAAATGAATATGCTAACTGCCTGAGCTCCCTAATTATCCAGGTAAGTGAGGGGAGCGGTATGGGGCTAGCTTGACAAACTAAGAATTCTTTGCGGTGACCAGTCACCAAAAGTAAACCTAACTAGAAGTACAGAATCAGTGAACTTGAAACTACCTTAGCTCAAACGAGCCTTGGGCAGCCCCTGAGCTGTCAGCTAGCCTTGGGCTGTTAGAGACATCCTGTTGATCTTGTCTGTCCTCAAGACTTGGACTCTCTGAGTCACAGTGCTTATTTTGTTTACTCTTCAATGTACCAAGAAGTCAGTGTACCTCATGCCTGGTATTCTCCATTCATAACATGCCCCATTCTCTTCCCAGATCAGTCTATTTCCCACCTGCCTCTCATTAGAAAAATATATAAACCACTCCCTGCTTCCCCCAGGACTGAGCTGTTTCAGCATTAGGCTGTGGGCTCCACATGCATGTATGGACCTACTTAATAAAGATCACTCTTGACTTATACAGGCACAGTCTCCCTCTGGTTTTCTTTCTTTGGAAAGAGGGATCCAGGTCCTGTAAGTTTCATGTCTCAGCATACAGAACAAATCACCAGCTCATAGCTGCATTAATTTCTTGACATACGATGATATAGGATTCACCACAATGTTAATTCAATAAGGGTTTATAAACACCTATTACATGCCAGGCCAAAAAGGGTATCTTAGTGTAAATTTAGCCTATTATCACTCCAGTAATCATGAGTTATGTATGCACTTTAAATCACTAAGGTCAAGCAGCTCACTTGGTCCCTTAGGGTCCAACACCTAGGCAGAATGAATCTAAGACAATGACCTCCAAAGACAAGTAAAATTGCAAAAGTAGTGGTATATAGTGTAGAGCAAAAGCAAAATTCAAAGATAACAACCCTTTCATTCACCATCTCCTGTTTTCAAGAAGTATAGGGTAGATGGGACAGATAAAGCTGCAATACAAGGCATGGAATCACCAAAACATTTTGTAAAGAAAAAAAGTTACGACATTCTGGTATTAAATCTGTATGTATATGAGTCAGAATGCATAACTGAAGCTTTTTTTATTCTGTTTAAATCATCTTGCTAACATGGTTTTAGATGTTTTCCTTCTTTTTACAATGAAGTGCAAAGGATGAAAGAATAGGGATATTTTATTAAGCTCTGACTTGGTGTGTATGTGAAGATACATCTGGTTCTTCAGTGAGAGGAGAAATAGGCCTCAGTAAACTGAAGTCAAAAAAATAGAGGGTTTCAATAAATGAAAACTTCCAAAGAAATGAGACTAAGATTGCTGTAAGAAATTCTCTTGACTTTGGCATTGTGGTTTATAAGCCGTAAGGATTCATGATGCTCATATCTCAGCTAAGTTAGGGACACAATTTCTTGCTCCTAAATCAACTGCAGTAAATGAAGAACTACAAGAAACACATAATAAAGAGCTGATACTTCTGACATGAGACTTTTTATCCCATGAAAATTACTTTGAATATGTTCTGTAGCTATTCATCTGTGCACACATTTGGTACATCAACACTAGCACAATGCTTGAAGAAAAAATGCTTTAATTTTTGGTTTTGTATTTCTAGCTTCTAGCACAGTATCTGGCACATACTGCTCAAATTTTCCAATGAGTCTGTGAAATCATTGATTTGGGAGTTCCTCCAAGGATGCAGTGTGCTAATCATCCATGCCTCCTTACCCTGCTTTTATTTGTATACTCTCTAAAGTTCACCACTGAGTATCCACCCAAATGCCAGTGAACTACCTCATTTACTCTTCAAATTTCAAGGATACTTACCAATGGAGTACTCTTACTCATCATCCCTCTCTTGCTATATGAATAGCCCATCTTCTTTTTCTGTCATAAATTCCTTTATATGTATGTATGGGAGATACCTTGTTCTAAAAGCACCTGCAAGGTGGCATTTTGTTCTACTGAATCAATTCTTTTTTTTGCATATGATCAACAAACAAGAGGCACAGTGGAGTCTTATATTCATTCAGTTCATTTTGAAATGTTCAATAGCTGGTCTGTTGTTGAAGACTTCTAGAAAAAGCTTTCTTGTTGTCCACCAAAGCCCATGACTAATGAGACCCTTAATTCATATGTATAGAGGATTCTTTTTTTGAAATTATTTTAGTGTTATTTTTTCCTCAATTGCATGTAAAAACAATTGTTAACATTCTTTTTTTTAAATGTTGAACTTCAAATTCAATCACTCCCTCTTCTTTTCCCTCTTTGGAAAGGAAGCAATTTGATATAGATTATACATGTGCAGTCATGCAAAACATATGATACTCATTATTTTGTGAAAGAAAACAGACCAAAAAAACCAAGAAAAATAAAGTTTAAAAAAGTATACTTAATCTGCATTCAGACTCCATCAGCTCTTCCTCTGAGTACAGACAGCATTTTTTATTAAGTCCTTCAGAATTGTCTTAGATCACTATATTGCTAAGAACAGTTAAATCATTGATCATCATATAATATTGGGGTTACTATGTACAATGTCCTCCTGGTTCTGAATATTTCACTTTGTATCAGTTCACATAAGTATTTCCAGGTTTTTCTGAGAGAATTTTGCTCATCATTTCTTATAGCACATTAGTATTCCATCACAATTATATACCACAACTTTTTCAAACACTACCCAATTGATGGTCATCCTCTTAATTTGCAATTCTTTACCACCACAAAAAGAGCTGCTTTAAATATTTTTGTACAGAAGATGGCGGAGTAGAAAGACACACATACACTACCTCCGAACCCACTGCCCATAAAATACCTGTAAAAAAAAAGGAACCACCAGCGAATTCTGGAGTAGCAGAAGCTGCAGAGCGGAGCGGATGAGATTTCTGCTCCAGAGAGCCTGAAAACCTCTTGCGGAGGGTCCCTCGTGCCCCAGACCCGGAGCCCAACCCTAGGTTCAAAAAGTCAATGAGGAGAAGAATGCTTTCAAAAGCAGAATTAGCCAAATGGAAAAGGAGATTCAAAAGCTCACTGAAGAAAATAGTTCTTTCAAAATTAGAATGGAACAGATGGAGGCTAATGACTTTAGGAGAAACCAAGAAATCACAAAACAAAACCAAAAGAATGAAAAAATGGAAGATAATGTGAAATATCTCATTGGAAAAACAACTGACCTGGAGAATAGATCCAGGAGAGACAATTTAAAAATTATGGGACTACCTGAAAGCCATGATCAAAAAAAGAGCCTAGACATCATCTTTCATGAAATTATCAAGGAAAACTGCCCTGAGATTCTAGAACCAGCGGGCAAAATAAGTATTCAAGGAATCCACAGATCACCGCCTGAAAGAGATCCAAAAAGAGAAACTCCTAGGAACATTGTGGCCAAATTCCAGAGTTCCTAGGTCAAGGAGAAAATATTGCAAGCACCTAGAAAGAAACAATTCAAGTATTGTGGAAATACAATCAGGATAACACAAGATCTAGCAGCTTCCACATTAAGGGATCAAAGGGCATGGAATAGGATATTCCAGAAGTCAAAGGAACTAGGACTAAAACCAAGAATCACCTACCCAGCAAAACTGAGTATAATACTTCAGGGGAAAAATTGGTCTTTCAATGAAATAGAGGACTTTCAAGCATTCTTGATGAAAAGACCAGAGTTGAAAAGAAAATTTGACTTTCAAACACAAGAATGAAGAGAAGCATGAAAAAGTAAATAGCAAAGAGAAGTCATAAGGGACTTTACTAAAGTTGAACTGTTTACATTCCTACATGGAAAGACAATATTTGTAACTCTTGAAACTATTCAGTATCTGGGTACTGGGTGGGATTACACACACACACATGCACACGCACATGCACACACACACATAGAGACAGAGTGAATTGAAGGGGATGGGATCATATCTTAAAAAAATGAAATCAAGCAGTGAGAGAGAAATATATTGGGAAGAGAAAGGGAGAAATGGAATGGGGCAAATTATCTCTCATAAAAGAAGGAAGCAAAAGACTTATTAGTGGAGGGATAAAGAGGGGAGGTGAGAGAAAAACATGAAGTTTACTCTCATCACATTCCACTAAAGGAAGGAATAAAATGCACACTCATTTTGGTATGAAAACCTATCTTACAATACAGGAAAGTGGGGGATAAGGGGATAAGCAGGGTGGGGGGGATGATGGATGGGAGAGCATGGGGAGGAGGGAGCAATTTGAGGTCAACACTCATGGGGAGGGACAGGATCAAAAGAGAGAACAGAAGTAATGGGGGACAGGATGGGAAATATAATTAGTTCTCACACAACACTACTATTATGGAAGTCATTTGCAAAACTACACAGATTTGGCCTATATTGAATTGCTTGCCTTCCAAAGGGAAGGGGTGGGGAGGGAGGGAGGGCAGATTGGCAGACAGGGGCGATTAGAACGCTTGGTGTTTTGGGGTGGGGGGAGGGGACAAAAGGGGAGAAAATTTGAACCCAAAATTTTGTGAAAATGAATGTTAAAAGTTAAATAAAAAATAAATAAAATTTAAAAAATAAAAATAAAAAAAAATATTTTTGTACAAAAATTCCTTTTCTTTTTTGCTTTTTATCCCTCTCTGGGATACAGACCTAGGGTCAGAGGTATGCATGGCTTTATAGCCCTGTTGACATAGTTCATAATTGCTTTACAGAATGGTTGGATCCATTCACAATTCCACCAACAGCATATTAGTGTCTCAATTTTCCCAAATCCTCTCCAATATTTGCTGTTTTCCTTTCCTGTCATATTAACCAAACTGATAAGTCTGAGTTGGTACCTCAGAATTGTTTTCATTTGCATTTCTCTAATCAATACTTAGAGTATTTTTCATATGGTTATAATTTAACTCTGATTACTTCATTTGAGTGCCTGTTCATATCCCTTGACTATTTATCAATTGGAGAATGTCTCTATTATAAATTAGAATCATTCTTTATATATCTGAGAAACGTGGCCTTTATCAGAGAAACTTACTGTAAAATTTTTTTCACAGTTGTGATTGCTAACTGTATTTCCCTCCATCCTGTTTTCCTCTGTTACCCTACTCTCTCATTCCACTCTGTCCATCAAGTGTTTTGTTTCTGACTACCACCTCCCCCAATCCACCCTCTCGTGTATTAGCAATACCCCCTTCTTTATGCCCTTCCCCTTCTACTTTACTGTAGGGTAAGACAGATTTCTAAACACAAAGAAGTATGTATGTTATTCCGTCTTTGAGTCAATTCTGATGAGAGTAAGAATCACACACACACACATACACACACACACCTCCTCCATCTTCCCTTCCATGATAGAAGTGTTTTTTCACTTCTATTATGTAATTTACTCCATTATACCTTCTACTTTCACTCAGTGCATTCTTCTTTCTCATCCCTTGTTTTTATTTTTGAAAATATTATTCCATCATATTCAACTACATCCATGTCCTCTATGTATACTCCTAAGTGCCCTAATAATAAGAAATTCTTATGAGTTGTATCATCTTCCCATGTGGGAATTCCAAGTAGGAATTAACAGTTTAACCTTATTGAATCCCTTATGATTTCTCTTTCCTGTTTATCTATTTATGTTTCTCTTGAGTCTTATATTTGAAAGTCAAATTTTCTATTCATTTCTGGTCTTTTCCTCAGGAATGATTGAAAATCTTCTACTTCATTGAATTTCCATGTCTTCTAAAGGATTATATTAAGTTTTGCTGGGTAGGTAATTCCTGGTGTAATCCAAGCTCTTTTGTCTTCTGGAATATCATATACCAAACCCTTTGATCCTTTAATGTAGAAACTGCTAAATCTCGTTATCCTGACTGTGGCTTCATGATCTTTGAACTGTTTCTTTCCGCCTGCTCGAATCTCCTTGCAATCATCACCTTGATGAGGAAGTTTTGGAATTTGGTTATAATATTCCTGTGAGTTTTCATTTGGGGATCTCCTTCAGGAGGCGATTAGTGAATTATTTCAATTTCTATTTTACTCTCTTGATTCCAGAATATCAGGACAGTTTTCCTTGATAATTTCTTGAAAGATGATTGTCTAGGTTCTTTTTTTGATCATGGCTCTCAGGTAGTTCATTAATTCTCAAATTACCTCTGCTCTATTTTCCAGGTCAGTATTTTTCCAATGAGATATTTTATATTTTCTTCTATATTTTTCATTCTTTTGATTTTGTTTTATTGCTTCTTAATATCTCATTAGCTTCCACCCAAATTCTAATTTTTAAGCAATTATTTTCTTCATTGTGTTTTTGTACCTCCTTTTGATTTAACCAATTCTGCTTTTTAGAGTTTTCTTCAGGGAATTTTTGTGCCTCCTTTTCCATTAGGCCAATTCTGCTTTCAATTGGTTCTTCTCCTCAGTGATTTTTTTGTACCTCTTATACCATTTGGCCTAGTCTGTTTTTTAAGGTTATTTCTGTGCTTCCTTTACCAAGTTGTTGACTCTTTTTTTTTTCATGATTTTCTCGTATCACTTTCATTTTTCCCCATTTTTTTTCCTCTACCTCTCTTATTTAATTTTAAAAATTTTTTTTTGAGCTCTTCCATGGCCTGAGACCAACTCACATTTTTCTTTGAGGCTTTGGATGTAGCAGATTTGACTTTGCTATCTTCTTCTGAGTTTTGATCTTCCCTGTCACCAAAGTAACTTTTTACAATCAAGATCTTTCTTGTCATTTGTTCATTTTTCCAGCCTACTTTTAACTTTATATTAAAATTGGGCTTTGCTCCCAGAGTGGAGAGGGCACTGTTTCAAGCTTTAAGGTTTTTGTGCAGCTCTTTTCAGAGCTAGTTCTGAGGGTAAGCTTTCAGTTCTTCCAGTATGAGCTAAGGAGAGGTGTGTTTACTATTCTTGTGGTTTGTGCTTTGGTCTGTGAGTGACACAAGTACTCTTTTCTGCCCTGGAACTGTGACCATGGCCCCCAGTCCTCTGATGCCTCAAGTTCTGGTGTGTTATTACTGCTCCTTACCCTGTGACTACAACCTGGATCCAAGCACAGGCAATGCAACAGAGTCCTGTGCCCACAGCCAACAAATAGACCTCTGTAATCTCCTTTTGACCAATTTTGCAACACCTTTGCTATCTGTGGGCTGAGAGTTCCAGATGCAGCCACTGCCACTGCCGATTCAGTTGCTCCCAATGCCTGCTCCTGGTTTGCTGGGGCATCGCCTGTGCTCTACTCTCACACCAATGTGACAGACTTTTCTGGCCAACCTTCTAAGTTGTCTTGGTCTAGAAAATTATTTCACCTTGTCCCTTTGTGGGTTCTACTACTCCAAAATTTGTTTTGAGATGTTATTTAAAGTTATTTAGTAGGAAATTTGGGCTTTTCTTTGCCATCTTGGCTCTGCCTTGTGTAAATGATTCTCATAAGGATTCTGTATAGATGGGGCATGAGGCATACAGTTTACTACTTCTTTTGGTTGCCTTTTTTTTGTATTATTAATATGATACAAAATGTGTTTTATATCCTTTAGTATCTTCCCCTCCTTTGGATGCCTTGTTTATTGATCCTTAATGCCCTCACAACTGCACTGCTTTTAGCAGAGATCTCCTCTATATATACTTGGTCCAATATGGCTGCTTTTCCTGTCTTTGGTCTCTTAAATGTCACTTCTACCTCCTCTACAAGCACATTTGGGACTGTAATATTAGGATCCAAGTGTGTTATGGCTCACTGCCCTCCAATGATAAAATGTCTGTGAAGTCCTACACTAATGCCTTATGTAGCATGGAGGTGACCCTGGCTTCTCTGGACCATAAGGTCAAAAAGATTCTACTATGTTAGACACTGAGCTTGGAGCTGGAAACACACTGAGTCTGTCTTCTGAAAATTAAACTTGTTGATTATCAAAATGCGTAACATTTGCAGGCTGGCCACCTAGTGATGATTTTTTTTGGTGATTCCAACCCATGAAACAAAAATTTTAAATGACTCTCAGTCTCTTGTGATCCCCTTCTGCTTTTGCAATGATAGTATCAAAGTAGAAAACAAGAAGACAAAGGCATTAAAAATCACACAGCTTTTATAACCTCAGTAAACTTTAATTTGCCTATTGGTACTCAATAAACACAAAATCCTTGTCCACTTCCCAGTGTACAAACACTGGGGGAGTAGCTGAATCATAAATCTTGACATTCTTGCTATAGGCTAAACCAGAATCGTTTCACTCTACTTGGTATCAGTGAAAGGGGTCTTGGCCTCATACTATGGAATAATCTTGAAACCTTCTCAAACTTCCCAGTTCTGTTTTACTTATTTCCCATGACCTACTTCTCCACAACATCCCATCTACACAAAAAAGATGGATTATCCCATGCATGTACATGAGCATGAGCACACACATACACATACACACACACACACACACACAACATCTGTTGTCTTTATTTCTATTTTTGGATAAATAGAGCTGGAGAAAATCATGGAACTGTGATAACTAGGTCCACTATAAATCTGTTACATAATCTCAATTGGGTTCTCACTGCAGCAAAGCAATCCTTTTATACCTTCCTAATTCATTCACTATTCCATGAATCATAGTGACTATTCTAAACTTCTTCTTCTTTGTTCAGAATTCCCATGGTATGAGGACCTTGCCTGATGCTTCACTGAGAAAACTGAGGCCATTTGCCCAGGTTTCTGTCTTCTACCTTTGTCATCTCACATCCCTCAAATTCCTCCCTTCACTATCTTTCCCCTTTACTTGTCTCACACAAAGAAGTAACCCTTCCTCCTGCCAAGGCAACCACCTCTACATGTAAGTTTGTTTCTATCCTTTCCTGTCTTTTTCAGACACATATTCTTTCTATCATTCTCCCTCTCTTATTAATCTTCAATTTTTATTAGCTACTTCCTTGCTACCTACAAACATACCCAGGGGGGCAGAGCCAAGATGGTGGAGTAGAAAGACACACATACGCTACCTCCAAACCCACAGCCCATAAAATATCCGTAAAAAAGAACTCCCAACAAATTCTGGAGCAGCAGAAGCCACAGAACAACAGAACAGACAAGATTTCTGTTCCAGAGAGCCCTGAAAAGCTCTTGCAAAAGGTCCATCATGCTGCGGACCCGGAGCCGAGCCCAGCCCTGCCTTGGCCGTGTGGCACCGAGAGGAGCAGATCTGAGTGGGCTTCAGGGACGGAATCTCCAGCGGCCACGCGGGTCCCTCCACCCACGGGCTCCAAAGGTTGGTGAGAGGGTCTTCTCAGCCTGCAGAGAGGGAGAGGGGTGCCCCCATAACTCAGGCCCCCTCGGGAGGCAGCAGCAGAGGCGGGAGCAGACCATGGCTCCCCAAGCAGGCAGGAGCCTGGATCCACTGTTGAAGGTCTCTGCATAAACTCCCTGAGGGAACTGAGCCTGTGTGGTGGCCCTGCCCCCACCTGAGCACCTGAACTTAATTTCACACTGAATAGCAGCCCTGCCCCTGCCAAAAGCCCTGAGGCTGGGAAGCAGCATTTGAATCTCAGACCCCAAGTGCTGGCTGGGCAGATCTGGAGGCGAAGTGGGTGTGAAGAGAATATTCAGAAGTCAAGTCACTGGCTGGGAAAATGCCCAGAAAAGGGAAAAAAAATAAGACTATAGAAGGTTACTTTCTTGGTGAACAGGTATTTCCTCCCTTCCTTTCTGATGAGGAAGAACAATGCTTACCATCAGGGAAAGACACAGAAGTCAAGGCTTCTGTATCCCAGCCCACTCAATGGGCTCAGGGCATGGAAGAGTTCAAAAAGGATTTTGAAAATCAAGTTAGAGAGGTGGAGGAAAAACTGGGAAGAGAAATGAGACATGCAAGTAAAGCATGAAAAACAAGTAAACACCCTGCTAAAGGAGACCCAAAAAAATGCTGAAGAAAATAACACCTTGAAAAATAGGCTAACTCAATTGGCAAAAGAGGTTCAAAAAGCCAATGAGAAGAATGCTTTCAAAAGCAGAATTAGCCAAATGGAAAAGGAGGTTCAAAAGCTCACTGAAGAAAATAGTTCTTACAAACATACCCACATCTGCCAAATCCTCAAGAAATCCTCACTTGATCCTACTATTCCCCTCTAAATGTCATTCTCTGGCTAAACTCCATGAGATAGCAATCTAGAGTGAGTGCTTCTGCTTCTCCTTTCATCCTCTTCTAAATCTTTTGTAGTTTGAATTCCAACCTCATCATTCAACTAAAACTATTCTTTTCAAAGTTATCAGTAATTTTTTAACTGTCAAATGTATAGGCCTCTTCTCAGGCCTACTCCTTTTTTGACCTTGTTGTAGCCTTTGGCACTGTTGTTCACCTTCTATCTCTGGATACTTTCTTCTCTCTAGGTTTTCATGACACTGTCCTTTCCTGGTTCTCCAATCTCTTTGATCACCTTTTCTCAGTCCTCTTTATTTTATCTTCATCCAGGTCATGCTTTCTAATTGTGGGTGACTCTCAAGGAACTGTCCTGGGTTCACCTCTCTTTTCTATCTCATTTGGTGATCTCATCTGCTTCCATGGGTTCAATTATCTTTGCAGATGATTCTCATATCTATTTATCCAGCTCTGACTTCAATCTTGACTGCTAATCAAATCAATAAGCATTTATTAGGCACTTGCTGAATGCCAATCTTACATAACTGCCATTGGACACCTCAAACTGGATGCCTATAGACATCTCAAACTTACCATGTCCAAAACTTATTATCTTCCTCCCCAAACCCTTCTTTTTCCCCAAATTTCCTACTACTTTTGAGAATACCGCTATCCTTCCAGTCACCTAGGCTTCTAATCTTAGTGTCAACCTCAATTTTTCATTCATACTCATTTCACAGTTAAGTTAGGGTTGGCTTATTTGTAATTAAAATTAGTTAAAATCAATCCAAGGAAATAAACATTTACCTTTTTTTGAGGTGTAAAGTATACAGTCTCCCTTCTATTGACAAACTATATGAAATCCCTTCCTAGAATATCCAGAACAACAAGAAGTCAGCATAGCAGTTTATAAAATAAAACAGTATACCTATTATCACTCAAGAGATATTTACAATGTCTTTCTTCATTAGCACAGTGCTGTGCATATAGTACTTAACGAATACTTCTTCATTAATTCAAAATAATCTTCATTTAAAGTTTATATTTAGAATTTTCTAAAAATGATGTTAAATATTATGTCCCAAGCTCATAAATACCATAATAAATAAGGAGATCTGTAGGAGACACAGATAAAAGTAGGACACCAAGGAGCCAAAAAAACCCCCAAAACAGAAAACAATTAGAACCAGAAAAACAATAGGAACCAAAGAAATGGGATCATAAGAGAGCATCAGTGAGGCAACTGGCACTATTCAACTTATATTAAATCCTCTATGCCTCAGATCAGTGTGATTCTCTGTGCATTTCTGACTGACTCAACAAACTCATAGCATTTCCCATATCCTAGTTAAATGTTTGTAAATGCATTCCCAGATCATAACATTCTATCCAACTCCCACCCACAGTAGTAGATAGCATAATTTCAAAAAAGATACAGTTATTCCACATCTTAAGATGACAAGAAAACATTTGAAGCACTATACCATTTAATTTCTTGGTGTTCTGAGCTAAGGCTTTTAATCAGGCCAGTTTTCCGTAGTTTAGGTTTAATAAAGGAACAACATGAGACACTCATAAGTCACTCAGCAGTTTACAAAAGGAGATTAGCCACAGCAAGAAGATATTAAACAGGTTCCTCAGGGCTGTTTTGTACTCAGGTAGATAGGAAGTGATATCAACAGCCTGAGCCAATCAAGTCTCATGAATAGTCTGAATGTTTTAAGAAAAAATTAGTTTAACTTGAATGAGGGCAGGGATTAGGTTGTTAACCTTGTGAAGAATACAGATTTGAGGACTCCTCTCAGGAACCATTCCATAACATCCAAACTCCAACAAAATCTATACTCATTATCACTGGACTTGGAATCAGAAGACCCAAGTTTGAGTCCTAGTTCTTCTTAATCCCTTTCTGCTCTAATAATCTCATCCATAAAACAGACAATAATACTTATCCTGTCTACCTTACAAAATTGTTATGAAAATGAAGCAAGTTAATTTTAGCTACCAAAAATACCTAGACAAACCTGGTCTTAGAAAAGGGATGGCAATCCACCTGGTAAGGGAGGGAACAAAGATTATGATCAAATCTATCTGTTCCCTATTAAGTGTCTCAATCATCATGAGAAAGAATTATGGTGTCTCTGCTCTCTTGTCTGTCTTGTTCCTGTTACTATGACTTTCTTACAAGGGTCATCTTCATATATAAACTGAAATTGGTAGGTATGAAATAGTTCTAGGGTATGGAGGTGACACTTGGGTTCCCATGTGGTAGTCAGGTCCAAAGCCTTTCTAGTTTACCAAATGTCACAGCTCCCCACACAAGCAACATAATTAAGTACCTTCCGGACCACAAAATTCTTCCTGGCAATCTGTAAGTACCGGAGACAGTCAATAAATGGATGCATATAGATCAGGGTCCTTATGTGACAATTATATCAAGACCTCACAGTGGTCTTACACATGACCTCCAAATCTCACTGTGTTAAGCTCCTATCAATATTCCATAGGCACTGGTAGACTATGCCCCTCAGTTTTTACTGAAGAATTCCATTCACATCATCTTAGTGACAACAGAATAGCTAGTCAAGATAGCAAATTTTATTCCCTTGTTAGTATGGTTTCAAATGTAATTTTTATCACAAGTGAAAAAAGAGAAAAGAAAGGAGAATATTGGAGGGATGTGACATTATTGGCAGTTATTATCTAGGACCATAGAGAGTTTAAGAGTATTTTAAGGTTTCTAATAATTAGATAAGTGGAACTAAAAATAAATTCATTCCTTCAACCAATATTTATTAATCATCTATTTGATAAAGGAGACTACTCCAGGCACTGGTAACACAAATGTAACAGGGACCTAGCCAGCGGAACCCCATTGTCAGAGCATATGCTTTACCTGCTGCCAGACACCATGGAGAACCTGTTTCTGGAAGGAAACAATGATGTGCAATAGAAGTTCCCCAACTTAAGATATGTACAGACATTCTGTAACTGGTTCCTCTCTTCTAACTACATGGGGAAAGGGATGGACTGTTGATCCACTCCTAAACTAGAAGTAGAGGGCATTCAAAAGGCACTAACCGCCAAAGAAATCTTCCTTTGACTCTTTCCTGCTTAGATGTGTTCCAGTTAGGAAGCAAGGCCTACAGTGAGCCCTTTGTGGGGAAAAAGACCATAGGTCTTTATTTCTCTACTGAAGCTGCTAAATCTTGTATGAGTGACTGACCCTGTTGTTTTGTTGTATCTGTCCATCCTGTTTTTAGATGGAGTACTGGAGACAGCCACAAGCCACCCAAGGTCTCAAAGTCAAAATCCATGCAAAGGTTTTCAGCCAGCATAGTCTGAAGGTAACTAGGAGAAAGCTATGATAATCTATTTGTTGGCTATGTCAAATTTGAATGTAAACTCAGGGGTTCAGATACTATGTAGAAAATGCTCTAAGTCTGACTCTATGAAACAAAAGAGGAGAGTGTGCCTCAGGTATTAGGGGCAAATGTTTATACTTCTGTTCTTGATCTATTTTCAAAGGAAATATCCTTTTGTAAAAGCCAATTCCTGTTAATTGGTTAAATTAAACTAGGGAAGTAATAGCTGGTGGCTAACTTTAGGAAGAACACACCAGAACAGGCACTTGTGATAGCATTAGAAAAACTCTCCCACAAACCTTCAGAGGTATCCTAGAACTTTGAAAAGAAAATGTAGCCTCTCTGTCTTAGGAACCTGACTTGCTAATGTGCTTGTGGGTTGGGAGAGTAAATCCAGAGTCTAAAAAAGGGTACAAAGGTAAAAACAGATACAGTCCCTGACCTTCAGGAACCTAAAATCTAAAGAGACAACATGACGTAGTACATAAAGTAATAGACTTGGATTCTGGAGTTCAAATTCTACCTCAAGACAGTTAGTAGTTATGTGACTCTGGTCAGGTTATTTAACCTTTCTTGACCTCAATTTCCTCAAATGTAAAATAAGAGGATGGACTTGATGACTTCTGAGATCCTGTCCAGGTCTAAATCCATGACTGTATGACCTAATAGAAGAGATTTTAAAATAAATAACTGTAATACAATAACTATAAAGAAAAAGTCTGTGCAAAATGTTCAGAAAAAATTTGATAGATTCCTCCCAGCTGAGATCTTGGAAGGCTTTATAGAGTTGGATATTAAAGAAAGGTTGGATATTAAAGAAACTTCCACATAGGTAAACTAGTTATTTTCTGTCTCTTATGGCAGTTATTTCTATTTTTTGTTGATATTACTCAGTGTTGACTTGCATTTAGTGCTCACTTGGGAGTTCTATGTATCAATGAAATCATATATCCAGTCCCTATCCCACAACCAATATCTTCCTATTTTCTTCTTAAAAAAAAAGGTTTCATGACATACTGATGAATCCTTGTGATGATCTTTTTCATTTCATTCCTTAGTCCTAAATTCTGTTTTCCAACTTTATTTGAAATTACTAAATATTAAGGTATATACTTAGTTTGGAAAATCTTTTTAGGTTCTTTAGGTCATTTTTCTACTTGTTAACTAAGCACAGTATCACAAGCCCATGAGACAATGTGTTGCAACTAGCTTTATTACAAGAGAAATCAACATGAATGTGGAACCTAAAACCACAGCAAAAAATTCACACAGAAGTTGGCATATTTATGACAATACAACAAAAAAAGGGAAATAGAAATCTCCTCCTAAAGGGGAATGAGTGGCATGGGAAGGAGAAAGGTGCAATAAAGATGAGAAAGGGATAAAACCCCTCCCAAAAGGGAGGAACAAAGTAATGGCAAAAGCAGTATTCTTTTCAGAAAGACCTGAGATGAAGGTCTCAGCTACACAAGCAGTTAGTTTCTCAGCTTAGTGCAGATTGACAGGCATCTGTCTTGACCCTCAAGGGCATATGGGAGTCCAGCTTGGGGTGCAAACAAGAAATTATGCCAGCTGGGGGGAGGAATAAGACTTTATTTTTGACACATTCAGGGCCTTCTGCATACTCTATGTCCAATGTTTCTGGAAAATATGGAAATTCAAAAAGATAAGTTCAGGGGACCCTTTAACATACTTCTTCCTCTGTGATAGATGTTGGCCCATAAGCAGCACTTAACTTCATGGTAGTCTGTTTTTTATGATTATCATGATCACTGCAAGGGGAGATAAACTGTCCCCTTAAATGATACTTCTTAATGTCTTTGTGTGCATGACCAGTTAGGCCAAATCATTTCCCTAAGGAGAGTCTGTGAGCTTTCCTTTCATTTAACAGCAAACTTACTTAAGTCTTTTTGTTTCATTTATAGCATAAATGGCCAATATGAAAATGCTTCTAATCATATTGATTTACTGGTTATTTCACATCGATTGATTTACTGGTCATTTCACGTCTGATCCCAAGCAATTCTCTGTTTTCTGCTACCTGTATTATTTCTCTGACAGCATGGTTTTCTTCAGCAATGAAGGACGAACACAACCCTGTGAGTAGACACAGCTGCCTGAATGGGGACCCAGCTAGCTGGGTAACTCAGCTCCTCCTCTCCTGTCTGCCTCCCCCTCCCATTCCTTCTCCTCTCCAAAGGAAGGTAAATTTGGATGGCCAAAAGATGCCCAGCTGACTTGAGTTTTACTGGCTAGATACCTCCCTTCCACTTCCCTCCCTTCCTCTCTCCTCTCTCCTCTCTCCTCTCCCAAAACCTTAGATCTACTGCACTCTGAAGCTCAGAAGTTTCCCTTCCAGCCTGATATCTTACCTCATTAAAGGGGCCATGCCCTGGCTACCTGTTAAACAGGCCTATTCAATGAAGAGGCCAAGGTCTCCCAGTGTATCCTGGGTCATATCTAGTCATCCTGATGAATATCTGGTCACTGGACTCAGATGGCTCTGGAGGAGAAGTGGGGCTTGTGACCTTGCACAGGCCTCACTTACTCAAAACAAAGTCAAGTGCAAGGCATGTCATCATTTCTCTGATGGCATGGTCTTCTTCGGCAATGAAGGATGAACACAATCCTGTGAGTAGACTCAGCTCCTCCTCTCCTGTCTGTCTCCCCTTCCCCTTCCTTCTCCTCTCCAAAGAAAGATAAATTTGGATGGCCAAAAGATGCCCAGTTGATTTGGGTTTTACCAGCTCCTTCCCTTCCCTTCCCTTCCCTTCCCCTCCTTAAAACTACTGCACTATGAAGCTCAGACACCATGGGGCCCCTGCCTAAGGGCTCTTCTGGTCCCTCCTGGCTTAAGTGTGATTATCAATAGTAACTGTTCCTGCTTCCCTCCTAGCCTGATATCTTTCTTTTTCTTTGAAAGTCATATAAAGAAAGTAACATACAGAGATAAGGTAATTTTATATATAAAATCAAGCTAAAACATTTTCCCCCTCAAATAACTGGATTTTCCAGTGAAAAAATTTTAGGCTTAATCTTTCAGGGAAAGAGTAAGATATATAATATTTAATGCCTCAGTTCTCCACTTCACTTATGATATAGAGATATTATCTAAAAGGCTATAAAAACCCACTATTTATTTACTCTCATCATCCCACAATGAACCTGATAGGTAAATTTATGTTCCTTTTAGGTAGTCATATATGCTGGTAGCCTTACTTACTGAAGTGTTGCTAGGTTTCTTGGTGCTATTAAAGAAATATGAATTAATATCATACTTAGAATTCTGAGTAATCCTTCTTACATATTCTGAGTCTGAATCACTTGAATTTGACAGAATCTCCTCTGGAATTGTGATCTCAACGAACGACTGCTGAAAATCTGGAGAAAGCAAATAAGTTTTTATTACCTGCTAAAATAATCTCAGTTCAGGACCTACCAGTTCTCTGACTCCCCTTGATAAAGTATTCTTCATTTCTAAGTTTCCTTAGTATGACCAATTTAATCTTTTCTATGTATCACTCCCATTTGTCTCTAAAATTAGAGCTTTTATGCCTAAAATTTGTGCCAGCAAGATTCTTGTAATTCTTATAATTTTTCCTTATTTTAACTCATTATTTTCCGCTGCTCTCTCCAGGTTCTATAATCTTCCATTTCTCTACAACGGTCTGAAAAGGCAGTGTTTTTCACCCAGGATACAATCTGGGGTCCTTCCTCTACCTTCAATCCCACTTACCACTAACCTTTTCTTGCATCTTTCTTATACCCATGCATCTTCACCACCTGCTACTATACAGATATTGGAGCCATATACAAATTAAAAAGTAGAGTTGAAAAAGGCTGTTTTCTATTTTCCACTTCCACAGCTACAGCAGTGAGATAGCAGACCTTGCCTTATGATTCCATCAACGGTGAGTGTCATTTCCCATTTGTCTATTTCCCTTAGTTTTTTCTTATTTTACCCAACTCTGTCCTCCTCCCCAGCTTCTTTATATATATATATATATATATATATATATATATATATATATATATATATATATATATATATATATATATATATATATATATATATATATTTGTGTATATTAGGTTCTTCTTGTTTAATATATGTATTTATTAAATATATATGTATGTATTTATACACAAAGCATTGTGCCACTTACTTGCACAATGGGTGTACAACAAAAATAAAACATTCCCTGCCCTCAAGGAGTTTATATTCTAATTAATGATAGGATACAGCATGTACACAGATTAGAATACAAGGTAATCAGAGAAGGTAAGAGGCACTAATGGTGAGGAGAACAATAAGGAATTCAAAAGACAGAGATGAGGGATTAGTACATACCAGGTGTGAGAAACAGGTTGAATAAATCATCTGAATCTGGAGATGGGATATTACAATAATCCCAGCAATAAATGGTGAGTTCTCAAACTAGGGTACTGGTTAGTTGATCAGAGAAAAGGTGATAGATTCAAGAAATTTTGTAGTAGTTGAATTGACAGAAACTGATAATGGATTAGATGTGGAAGGATGAGGTAGAAGTCAAGTATGATCCTAATAAAGCTGCTCCCAAGCTCCAATATTAAACTTCCTTATGAGCTTCACTGAACAACAGGCATGCCCTGATTTGTCCACACAATCTGGCTTTAGCCACATGACAAGTCTCCACACTCAATAAATCCACTGCCTTTAGCTAGTTACTAATCCCGGATCCAATTCACATATTTGAATAGCTGTCCTTGTACTGGGCCAAAATTACCTCATTCATTTAGCCCAAGACAGGACCACAATACCTAACTATCCATCTTGACCATAAAGGTTCATAATAGCCAATCAAAAAGAAGTCTGACCACCAGATCACAGGAGACGCTTCCCTATTCTAACCCTTTAATCCCTCCTTGCCTTTTAATATTCATAATTTCTGTTATGTAATCAGCATCATTACACTACAAATTTGCCTGTGTTGTCTTACTCGCGACACCTAGTCCACTTCTGAAGGGCATAAATCCTCAATAAATGCCAATACTTGGATTAGAAGTGGTCTGATTCTAAATTCTTTGAGATGACCCCACAACACACCATGAAACCACAACAGTTTTTGGAGTCCCTGGGCAGGCAGAGTCTCTGATTGACCCCATGCCCCATTCCACATGGAGCAGAGTCTTTGATTTGAACCCCCTCTAAATCCACAGGCAAGCCTATCTTTTTCCCTTCTCTTAGCTAGGAGGTCCTTCAAACAGCTAGGAAGGCTTGATTGGATCTTTTGGGCCCTGCCACCCAGGGCTCTTGCAGCCTGGCAAATTCCTTCTAGACTAAGGATGCTCTGTTTAGGAATTTCTCAAGGAGTTCTTTATGAACTCGTTTTTTTTCTTCATCCTTCCAGTGGGATGCCACTGAAGAGATGAACGCAACTATAGGGGGGGATTTCCTTAGGCCTGCTGGCATTCAGTCCCAGATCCCATCTCACAGGCCTAGTAACTATAATAGAGTCTGGTCTCAATATAATCTATAAGACCAAGAAAAGTTATCATTATCTGTGCTTTCTGTTTGTGTTTGTCTGCTCTGGGTCCATGGGAAACTCTATAAATAAAATGCAGCCAGTCAGAAAAGAAAAAACTGAACCTGATCTGGAAAGACTGATGAGTGTCTCTTAAAGAAAAGCTGTTAGAAAGAATCTCTATCTCTATCTCTCTAATTTTCTCTCTCGCGCGTGCACGCGCACGTGTCAGGTTCTGAATGTGGAGGGACACATGAGGAAATCAAGACTAAGGGGGAAACTTCCCCCCTCAAATCTCTCTGAAAAAAAAAGGTTACTTCACTGATCAAAGAGAGGCAGGTGTCAAAGATTCACTTTGGAGTAGAACTAGCACTTAACCCTTTCCTGGGTCACTGAAAAAAGAGAAAAGTTGAAGTCAGTTTAACTGCAATTATCCCACTAGGATTTTGGAAGTCTTATAAACTAAACTTAAGTTCTGGTTAAATTTTAAATAACTTTTAAATCAGTATGTGTGTTAAAACTGGAAACTTGACTAAATTATATAAGATTCCTATTCATTTTAAGAAATCAGAGAGAGCTATGGATTCCTTCCAAGAATGTGGAACCCAGATCTGAACTAAACTAAAGAGGCTCTTAAATGTGAAAACTGGGGTACCTTTGGGTAAACAATAAAATATAACTACAGTTAGTATTAAAATCCTAACCCCAGATTCTGTGTAATACCATTTGAAACATAGCTCCAGGTCAATGAATTCATTCTGGTTACATTTAAAGTGAAATGTCTCCCTTAATTTTGATTTTTAAGGTAAGTCAGAATTTATTATACTATTTCGCACCAAGGTAAATTGCAAGAATGCATAGATCTGATAAAGAGATGCCTCAGTTTTGAGCTCTCCAGTATGAGGGAAAAGAGGATCAGGTGCCAGGGGATCTTTTCCAGAAACCCAATCACCTTGACTGGCAAGTTCAAAGTTCCCAGTCTTGAAGAAGTTTTTAAGTGTGGACACAAAACTGAAGTTTATTTGAGTAAAAGTTCCAAAATTCTTAAAATTCTCCTCTCTGTCATCCTGGCTCTGACTGGGTTACAGCTACCGTAAAATGTTAGAAACACCTACCAACCATCCTACCAGATTCTGTTAACCCTTCTCATCCCAAATGAGATTAAGAAAAGAGAGTGCTGGAAAATAGTAGGGAATTTGAGTTACCTTCCCCCACCTGGCAAAAGGAAGGAGTGGGAGGCCCAGCAGCTCCAGCAGGGGCCCCACTGGCAATAGAGGCACCCTGAAACATGCCCCTCTAGGCAAGCAGTGTCAGCCTCAGCAGGGACTGAAGCTGCCGGGAGGGGGGAAGAGGAATGGGGCAAGAAGCCAGCCTCTGCACTTGGGAAGACCAACCTTCTATCAAAAATTTTTATATGCAATGATTTGGAAATGCAATTAATGTCATCTGAAGTTTATTGTTCATATTATTATTGTATTTCTAAATTGTACTGTAAAATTTGAGCGACCATTGTGAGCCAGAAATGGTGCTTTTTAATCTGAATTTTGTGGAAACTAAATGAGTGTAAAAAATCGTTTTAAACCAGTTCCGCGCTTTTTTTTTAATTAAGCCCTGCTAAATCCTGTCTTATGTTTTGTAACTGCCATTTCGGAAACTAAGTATTTCCACCTTTGCCTGCAGATGAGAGGAAGTTGCAGCTAAAATAATCTGTCACTTATTTAGACTTTAAGATTGCTAACTAAGTTAATCGGGGTTATTGTTATAATGTTAAAAGCTAAAACTGGGTCCACAGCAGCTCTCAGGGTAGAGGGGGTGGATACTTCCCACTCTCCCACCCCTTTAGGAAGACAGCCAAGGTCACCTCCCATGTAGCGTTATGAGGGCTGACCAGAAATAGGGGAACCCCAAACGATACCCTGGCAAGGAAAAAAGATAAGTCAGAGTAAAACAAGTTACGTTAGGGCTGAAAATAGGGGCCTTGCCCCGCAGACAGCACGGGGCTTTCACCGGTCCATGGGGAGGACAGGCAGATCGGTCCCTTCTTTGGGGTCCCTGCCGATTCCCCAGGTTTTGTAAACTCGCCAGATCCCCCAACCATCTCTCTAGCCTTGTCAAACACTTCCCCTAATCTACTGACCAAGTAACCCTGCCCGAGAGAGAACGTTAAGTAAAAGTAATGCCCCGTTCACCGAGCGCTTTGAGGTCACCAGCGTTTTCACCACAGCCCTTGGAGGTGGCATATTTTACACAGGAGGAGACCAAGGCTGGGAGGGATGTGGGCTGTCTGCAGCGGAAGCGCAGGCCAGGCCTCAATTCTCCCTCCCTCACTGCCCTCCTTGGAAAGCTGAGGACACCGGAAGCAAGGGCTCCACATCAGGGCGCTCTTTTAAAAAAGCGCTTCCTTCCTAAGACGGCCACTTGGTCCAAGTCCCCGGCTCCTCCGAAACTCACCAATCCCCAATATGAGCCGACCACCGAGCCCGGCGAGCAGGGGCAGGAGGTACAACATGGCGTGGGCGACTCGTCCCGGTGGCGGTCTCGGCCTGAGCAAACCGCCCGGGCAATCAACCGTTACAAGGCTAAGGATAGCAGGCTGGCGCACGCCGCGCCAAAAGTGCGAGGAAACAGGACTGGAAGGTAGGCGCGTGCGCAGGAAGTGTGTGTGTGGGGGGGGGGGGGGGGGGGGGGGGCGGGCAGGGCTGGAAGTAGGCGCGTGCGCAGGAATGTGAGTGGGGCGCAGAGCTGGAAGGTAGGCGCGTGCGCAGGAATGTGAGGGGGGGTGGGCAGGGCTGGAAGTAGGCGCGTGCGCAGGAAGTGTGAGGCGGGGCGCAGAGCTGGAAGGTAGGCGCATGCGAGCCGGAAGTGCGAGGCTGGAAGGTAGGCGCTTGAGGACATACGTGAGGATGAGTCTGAGAGCTTGTCAGGAGCGACCTGCGGACAGAAGTGGACCTCCAGCTTACCTAATGAGCATCTTTGGCATTCCTTTCCCTGTTCTCTTTTCCACAGAAGCCCCAGCACCATCATCACTAGTTTGCAGGTTCCCCAAACGAACTTCCACTCCCTGCTGTTGGCTTTCCAATAAACCGCCACTTGACTGAAAGCTTGTGTGTGAATACATTCCAGGCAACTCTGTCTTGGCATTCTCAAGGTCCAGGCACCCCTAAACTGTATGAACACCCCCAAATACAGTCATCAGTATTAACAAAGTAAATACAAGGTGATTTGGGATTGGGGGATTTAACAGCTGAAGTCCATTAGGAAAGGTCTCAGGTAAAAGGTGGTATTTGAACTGCGCTGTGAAGGAAATGAAATCTGAAGGAGAGAAGTGAAGATGGAATAGAGTCCAGGTACAGGGGTCCCCAGAGATAAGAAATGATGTGCCTTGTGTGGCTTTGCTGTTGAGGAAGATGGCTGGCACCTTTGCCAAAGGAGTGGCTGTGAAGGTTGGCTGGAAGCCAGACTGGTAGCATGAGGGGTGCTGCCACTTCCGGGGTTTCTGTCTATCTGCCTCTTGGTGACAGTTGGTCATTGGGGAGCCCTTTCTCCACAATAATTTCTCCCCTCAATGACAGTTATGGAGGTTGGGCAAGAAGCTAGTGTGGTGATCTGGGAGATACTACCATTCCTGATGCTGAAGCTCAAGCTCCTAGGCTGTCTCTGTCAGGGTCTAAGGAAGAGAGATGATGGTCAAGGTGGCGATGGGAATTTGTACAATATGTTATCCGATATAGAAAAGTGTGAAATACAAAGCTTCCGATTATAATTGAGTGGAATAGATTCAGTGAAGACTTTTCCCAGGGGTAAAGGAGACCAAGAGGCTCAGGTTACAATGCCTTCATTGTGGAATAATTCCCATAGAAGGACATAGACTATGTAGTGCATTAGGGTCTCAAAGACTGGATAAAACTTACATAACTTTTCGATGCCTTCATTTCAAAGGGGACTGGCTAGATTTCGTGTCTAGAATGTAAAATCATATTCTCAGCTAACGAGAATAATGGTCAGTGGTAGAAGGAGGGTTTTGCGTTAGGGTCTGTACATATCACTGCTTTTCCCTTTGTCTTCAGCTTTTCCTGCTCCAGACCACCTTTCCAGTGGAGATTGCCCCACTTCTTGAGAATCGAATAAATAAACTTTCTGTTATCACTTGGAGAGGCCTCTGAGTAATTAATTTGAGTCAGGGATCTTGCCATCCCATACATAATGATTTTATTTGGAAAGCTACTGATTCCTGAGAGGTCAGAGGCAAAAAAGTGATTTACAGAGCTTATTTTTATAACAGAAAAAGAGAAATTAAAATTACAGCAATCCGAGAAAACTTGTTTTGAACATAATAAAATTGAACAAGGCAGGTTATCTGTCATTTACTTTTCCAGGGATTTCCTAACCCAAATTAGTACAGTTGTAATGTCAACATTTTGAGTGTGGGCTTGTAGAAGGCTTAATGGGGTGTAGAGTGGAACAGCTTTTAGATCTGATATTCTTTTGGATAGGGCCTATCAACCTGTTTGTCAAAGTGAGATTACCTTAGAAATCTTTGTCCTATAGCTGTAGCATTTGCAATTAAAAGCATTACTTTTTAAGGGGCTTGTGTAGACTGACAGTTTTTTAGTTATGAAGAAGGGGGTCTTCGTAGAGTCCAGGAAAAGGGGAACTAAGACTGGAAAAGAGAAACTTAACCTTTAGCAAATAGTCCTATAATGTCTAACTTAATCCCATGATTCTTATTCCTATAAGGACATATATTTCTTTACCTTATTTTTTATCAAATCTCTGTTCACTAAATCTATATAGGCAGAAAGGAATGTCAAAATATTTTTGAGGATACTCTGTTTCCCAGAGCTAAGACCCAGCAAGTAGGCTGTGCCCTTTAGCATAACAATAATACTTTGTGCTCAGGATGATATCAATCTCTGGCAAAGTGTATTGTTTGGACCAGCACCAGATGTTCACTGAGGGATTTAGGCCCCCCTATTTTCCAGGGCCATCCATCACATGTTCACAATCCCTGTTCCTTGTAACTGTCAGGTATTGCACTCCAGTTCTTGTCACAGAACTCTGGTTCTGCATCCTGCAGAATAATCACGACTCCCAAGACTTAAGACAATGACTGTTCCCACAAGCCCAAGAACCCCTGTATTGTTCCAACCATGAGAACTGTCTCAAGACCTGAGAATGACTGTGTTGTAGGCCAACTCCTTTCATGTATATAAGTGGCCCAACCCTCAGCAGCAGTAAGCCCACCTTCTTAGGAAAAGAAAAATAGAGTTTAACAAGTTAGCAGCAAAATATTCTATTTATGTCTTCTGTACTTTTTTTCGTTTGTGTTTCAAGTTTGCAGCCAGGGACCAGATAATTGTGGGGACAATCTGATGAAGACATAAATGGGTGAGATCAAAGATATATGTAGGAGAGCACTGGCAAAGAAAAGGTCCACCTCATTGTCTCTAAGTGGAGGGAAAAGAAGAGAGAAGACAGAGTTATTTCAAAGCTTTATGAAAAGACAGTCAAAAATACCTTCATGGAGTTTACATTCTATAAAGATGGGAGAGGAAAGGATAAAGAGCACAATGAGAGAGACTGACTTCAGTAAAAAAAAAAAAAAAAAAGAGGGGGACCACCCTTCCTCTAAGACTGGGGGAAAGGAATAGAGAATGGGGAATGATATAAAGAGGTTTTAAAGCATAGAATATGAGAAAAGAGGGAGTTTGTTACAGATGTCTCAGTTCTAGTAAAACAGAAGGTGAGATCTTTGCAGAAAGCAAGAGATAAAGGAATGACATAGGAGGTTTGATGAGGTTAGATTTGCAACAGTCTCATGAGAGAGTGTGATTGGAAATTAGGAAAGATTACCCCAGTGCCTGGTACTTTTTTTTTCCTGCCACATCACACTGTTGACTACTATCCATTTTGTTTGCGTAATTAATATGACCCTAAGGGTAGAATTTGTATCAATTTAATGTCATCTATTAAGAAAGAAGTTTTTTAAACCAGTACCAAGTTGCTTTAATGATTACTACTTTATGGTATAATTTACCCCAAAGTATTATTGAGTTGAGATGTTTTGGGATCCTGATTTTATCATCCAAAATGGTGGCTTATTTTATCTGCAATAATACAGTTAACATTTAAATAGCACTTTCAGGTTTGCAATTTTTTTTTAAATTGCAATTTAAATATATTTTCTCATTTGGCCCACACAATATTTCTAAAGACAGTTGCTACTATTACCCTTATTTTAGAGATGAGGCTAAGTGAAGTGCCCAGGATTCCCTTTGAAATGCATGCATAATAGTATCATCAGGTTAAACGGTAACAATTTTGTGATTTCATGATTATAATTCTAAATTTCTTATTTCTTATTCTAACTGCATTTATTCTGGTATACAAAAAAGCCTTTCAATATTTAATGTAATAAAAAAATGTTCATTTTATCTTTTATGATTTATTATAATTAACTCATTCAATTCCAGATCTCCCATACTGAGATCTCTTCACTTGATTGGCGAAAGCTTCACTTGGCCCACTTTATCTAGGGAGTCTCTTCCCACCATCAGCCTTACTGTCCAGAGTGGAGATCAGGCACTAGAGTACCTCTCCCTTTCAGCTCCATTGCTAAGTGACTCATGCAGCTCATTATGTTTACACTGACTCCACGAATGCTTCATTTTATTCCCCAGCTCTCTTCCTGACAGCTGCCTTGCATGTCATCAGTAATGCCACTGCCCCTAGAAATTATCTTGATCTACTTGTCTGTGACTCCATCTTCCCTATAACTTTCTAAACCAAAATTTCCCTGGCCACCAATCCCCTATATGTGATATCTTCAGGATAATTAAAACAAACTCCTCAAAGTCCAGGAATGTCTTTGCTTTTGTATTTATTATCCTCAGGATTTAGTACTGTGTTTGGCACATAGTAACTGCTTAATAAGTGCTTATTTATTCATTCATTTCTTTCCCTTGTTAGAATTCTTCCCACCAGCCATAGTTGTAAAATGTATATTCTTTTGCTCTCAAATTTTTAAAAAATGAGTCTTTTATATTTAATATATTAACTAGGAATTTATTGTGGTATATGGTGAGATATAGTCTAAACAAGGCAGCCAGGTGGCACAGTGTATAGAGTACTGGACCTGGAGTCAGGAAGATGCATCTTTATGAGTTCAAATCAGGTTTCAGATACTTAATAGCTATGTGACCCTCGGCAAATCATTTAATCCTGTTTGCCTCAGTTTCCTCATCTGTACAAAGAGCTGGGGAAGGAAATGGCAAACTACTCCAGTATCTTTGCCAAGAAAGCCCCAAAGGGAGTCACTATGAGTCAGACACAACTGAAAAAAACAACTGATAGCCTAAACTTGTTCTGCCATACTGCTTTTCAGTTTTCCCAGCATATGTTGTCAAATAGGAAGCCCTTAGTCTAGTCATTGGTGTCTTTGAGTCATTCACTTGCTTCTGGGCCTTGTTTAATCTTTTCTATTGATCAAATTTTCTATTAGGATAGGGATTTTTTAAACCAGTACCAACTTATTTCAATGATTATTACTTTATAGTATGATTTGTGATTTAATACTACTAGACTCTGTTCTTTCCTACTTTTTTCATTATTTTCCTTGAAATTTTTTACTTTTTGTTTCTCTAAAATACATTTTGAAATGCATTTGTCCAAATTTATAAAATTATCTGTTGATGTGGGACTAAATTTGTATATTAATTTAGGTAGCATCATATATTATTATAGCCTAGCCATGTACAATTAAAATCTTCCCAATTATTTAAATGTAACACCATTACATTAATTATAATTAGTTCATTTAAACTTAGAGGCCTAATTACGTCCTTGAGGTTTATTCCTAATTGGCTTTCTGGAGTTTATTTTAGATGTAAAGTTATGAGTTCAATAACAATTGCTCTGAACCCCTAGTTAAGAATATTCCTAACCTTTAGGAAGAAAATGAATTCTAACTTCACGTGTGTGTGTGTGTGTGTGTGTGTGTGTGTGTGTGTGTGTGTGTGTGTGTGTATAGCTAGTTTAATTAGCCCCTAGACTCTTCACAGTTGAGGCAGAATTCAGTTTATTAGAAATGTTTGGATAACAAAACAGATTGTAGATGGACAAGTACTAGAAGAAGTTCTAAAAAGAGCTTAACTTCTACTGGGATTTCCATCAGCCCATGTCTTCTGATGTAAGAAGCCAGTAGAACGGATGACCTTCTTTCAATATTCCCTTTCTCTTCCACAGTCAGTGCTTCTAAGGTGTGCTGGAAAGCTGTATTTACTACTACCTCTCAAATGATTCTGGTTCTCTAACTTGATAATTTATAGAAATGATGTAGTCAAGGTTCCTCAGCCTGTCTGAACATGATTCTTGTAAAATATCACCACAGTTCAAAAGACTTACACATTTAGTTTAAAGATATAAAATTGATTAGGCATCTTATCACTGAAAGTGGGATTGAATAAATCAGTAATCCCACCTTCAAATTTTCTTTGTTATATCTGCTATCCCTATAAAATCTGGTTTAGTGTGTTTAGCAAAGCCTTTAGTGCCAAATACTGTATAGCAACAGTGCCAAATTCAAATGGAAATGGAACCTTGTGGTACACATATCGATTTAGGAAACCACAAATATTACCTGTCACGTTCTTATTTATTTTGTTAAACATGTCACAAATATATTTTAATCTGGTTCAATCTGTACTTAGCAAAAATGCCAAGTACAGGCAGTGAGTTTGACCCTTCTGCTCTGTAGCTCTTTCATATCTTTAGAAGGTTTTGCATTATCCATTTTGATGCCCTCCTGAGTGTCTTATACTAAATCTTGAGAAAAGCCTATATATATGCCCAGTTTGTAATCAAATTTTGTAATTAACATTCTTCCCTCTCCAGATGATTCAAACTCTTATTAAAAAAAAAAAAGGGGGGGGCGAAGCCAAGATGGCGGAGTAGAAAGACGCACATACACATAGCTCCGAACCCACAGCCCACAGAACGGCTAGAGGGGACCAACCCACGGTGAATTCTGCACCCAGAGGCCATGGAATATTGGAGCGAGGGAGATTTCTGTTCCGGAGAGACCTGCAAACCTCTTGCGGGGGGTCCTTCACGCTGTGGACTGGGCGCCAGGACTGGGAGCTGAGTGCAGCCCTGCAGCGGCCGGGACACCGTGAGGGAAAGATCCAAGCGGGCTACGGGGACGAGATATCCTGAGGCCACGGGGGTCCCCCCACCCACAGAGGGACCTGCAAACCTCTCGCAAAAGGTCCGTCGCGCTGCAGACGCAGAGCCCAGCCTGGACCTGTGGCGGCGGTGGGGGCCGCAGCTCCAAGAGGTACAGATCCGAGCAGGCTTTAGGGACGGGATATCCAGCGGCGGCACAAGCCCCCCCACCCACAGGTGACGAGGGTCGGTGAGAGAGTCTCTTTGGCGGGTCGAGAGGGGAGTGGGGTGCCCCCATGGCTCGGGCCCCCCCGGGAGATAGAAGCTGAGCAGCAGCTGCAGACAGGGGCTCCCCAAGCGGGCAGGAGCCTGGATCCATTGTGGAAGGTCTGTGCATAAACCCCCTGAGGGAACTGGGCCTGAGAGGCGGCCCTGCCCCGACCTGACCATCTGAACTTAATTCTCACACTGAATAGCAGCCCTGCCCCCGCCAAAAGCCCTAAGGCGGGAAGCAGCATTTGAATCTCAGTCCCCAAACGCTGGCTGGGAGGACCAGGAGGCTAGGTGGGTGTGAGGAGAATATTCAGAGGTCAAGCCACTGGCTGGGGAGAATGCCCAGAAAAGGGAAAAGAAATAAAACTATTGAAGGGTACTTTCTCGGAGAAAAGACACTTCCTCCCTTCCTTTCTGACGAGGAAGAACAATGCTTACCATCAGGCAAAGACACAGAAATCAAGGATTCTGTGTCCCAGCCCACCCAATGGGCTCAGGCCATGGAAGAGCTCAAAAAGAATTTTGAAAATCAAGTTAGAGAGGTGGAGGAAAAACTGGGAAGAGAAATGAGAGGGATGAAAGAGAAGCATGAAAAGCAGATCAGCTCCCTGCTAAAGGAGAACCAAAAAAATGTTGAAGAAATTAATACCTTGAAAACTAGCCTAACTCAATTGGCAAAAGAGGTTCAAAAGGCCAATGAGGAGAAGAATGCTTTCAAAAGCAGAGTTAGCCAAATGGAAAAGGAGATTCAAAAGCTCACTGAAGAAAATAGATCTTTCAAAATTGGAATGGTACAGATGGACACTAAGGACTTTATGAGAAAGACAGATATCACAGAACATAGTGTGAAGATTCTAAAAATGGAAGATAATGTGAAATATCTTATTGGAAAAACAACTGACCTGGAAAACAGAATCAGGAGAGACAATGTAAAAATTCTGGGACTACCTGAAAACCATGATCAAAAGAAGAGCCTAGACATCATCTTCCATGAAATTATCAAGGAAAACTGCCCTGAGATTCTAGAACCAGAGGGCAAAATAAATATTCAAGGAATCCGCAGAACACCGCATGAAAGAGATCCAAAAAGAGAAACTCCTAGGAGCATTGTGGCCAAATTCCAGAACTCCCAGGTGAAAGAGAAAATATTGCAAGCAGCTAGAAAGAAACAATTCAAGTATTGTGGAAATACAATCAGGATAACACAAGATCTAGCACCCTCTACATTAAGGGATCGAAGGGAATGGAATAGGATATTCCAGAAGTCAAAGGAACTAGGACTAAAACCAAGAATCACCTACCCAGCAAAATTGAGTATAATACTTCAGGAGAAAAAATGGTCTTTCAATGAAATAGAGGATTTTCAAATTTTCTTGATGAAAAGACCAGAGCTGAAAAGAAAATTTGACTTTCTAACACAAGAATGAAGAGAACCATGAAAAGGTGAACAGCAAAGAGAAGTCATAAGGGACTTTACTAAAGTTGAACTGTTTACATTCCTACATGGAAAGACAATATTTGTAACTCTTGAAACATTTCAGTATCTGGGTACTGGGTGGGAGTACACACACACGCGCACACATGCACACACGCACACATACATAGAGACAGAGTGCACAGAGTGAATTGAAGAGGATGGGATCATATCTTAAAAAAAAAATGAAATCAAGCAGTGAGAGAGAAATATTGGGAGGAGAAAGGGAGAAGTTGAATGGGGCAAATTATCTCTCATAAAAGAGGCAAGCAAAAGACTTATTAGTGGAGGGATAAAGAGGGGAGGCAAGAGAAAAACATGAGGTCTACTCTCATCACATTCCACTAAAGGAAAGAATAAAATGCACACTCATTTTGATAGGAAAACCTATCTCATAATACAGGAGAGTGGGGGACAGGGGCACAAGCAGGGTGGGAGGGAGGATGGAGGGGAGGGCATGGGGAGGAGAATGCAATCCGAGGTCGACACTCACGGGGAGGGAAAGGATCATAAGAGAATAGAAGTAATGGGGGTCAGGATAGGATGGAAGGAAATATAGTTAGTCCTATACAACACAACTACTATGGAAATCATTTGCAAAACTACACAGATTTGGCCTATATTGAATTGCTTGCCTTCCAAAGGGAAGGGGTGGGGAGGGAGGGAGCTAAAGAAGTTGGAACTCAAAGTGTTAGGATCAAATGTAATGTTCTTACCACTGGGAAATAAGAAATACAGGTTAAGGGGTCAAGAAAGCTATCTGGCCCTACAGGACAAAAGAGAAGACGGAGACAAGGGCAGGGAGGAAGGATAGAGGAGAGAGCAGATTGGTCACAGGGGCAATTAGAATGCTTGGGTTTGGGGGGAGGGGATAAAAGGGGAGAAAATTTGTAACCCAAAATTTTGTGAAAATAAATGTTAAAAGTTAAATAAAAAAAAAATTCAGATGATTAACATTAAAAAAAAAAAAAGCCTGTCCTTCACTTCTGATCCGGAAATCACTTCCTCTTTTCCCACCCACACTAGGAAAAAATACAACTCCCAATTTTTAGAGAGTTAGCACTCCTCTCTTTCTCTTACCCCCCCCCCCAACTCTGTAAAGCAGCCAGTCTAAATCTTACCAGTATGACTGTTACATTCATGTAATAACATGGATAGGCTATACAAAATATATAACTCAATATAGATTTTGTAACAAAATGCTAACAAATTAAGCATTGTTAACAAACAATACTATAGCCTTGTGATGCTAATACAAAGGAAGTATATTAGTGGAGAAAAAATAGAAGCATACAACAAAATTTGCATCAGTGAACACATATATTACATGCTAGATGCATACTTCACAGGTAAGCATACAAGGTGAAGCAAGGAGCCAGTAGGCTTGTGCTAATTCCTTTTTGGTGAGGTGAGAAGGGAAGGGAGACTAAGCTCCTGTAAGAAGTGAGGAAATGCTTTTGAGTATGAATATTGAGGTTTTTAAAAAAAAAGGGGAAGCCTGACTATCAAGTAACATAAAAAACTAAGCAGTTTACAAACCCACAGCCTTACATTGCTTTTTTAAACCTTACACTGGCGTTAGTCCAGTTTTCTTGTGACATCTAAAATCCCTGGAGTGATCCTAGCTTTAGATGCTGGCTATTCTGTTCTTTATGGAATGAAGGAGCTCAGTAGTGTTTTCTTTGGTTTTGTTGTCCTGTATGGCCATCTTGATTGTTAGTAGCGCTGGGGAGCTAGGGATGGGGAACCTTTATCATAACCATCTTAGCCAGAAGTCTTTAAATTAGTTAATTTCAATGCATTTCATAACATTTTTCAGTTCCTATTTCCTATAAGGATTGAAAATCCCTGTAAGGATGTTTAATCCATTCTCACTTACCTTCCTCCTATAATTACAGTCAATATATACTCTATTCTGATTTTTTAATTTTGTATTATTTCATAGAGATCTTTCCAGATTTGTGTTTCTCATACATGTCCATCTTAATTATATTCTAATGTTCTATTATGTTAATGTACCACAATTAACCCATTATACTGTTACTGGATAACAGTAGCTACATACATTTGAAAAATAATTAACATATTTATGGGCAAGATATTAGCTGACTATCTACAGAAGATATGCTTAATTAATTATGGAATCACAGATTCCATAAATCTTCTTGGACTTCTTGCAGGAACTCTGTGGCTCTTCAGAAATAACCAATGGACTAGATCACTAAACAGGAATTACACTGATGCCCTGCTTTTTCAGATTTCTACTATATGTCTCTTCTTCACTCTAGCCTACAAGATCTGCTCCCAAAATAGAAACCTCCATCTAAAAATATGATAGGGCACTTATTGGAATACATGAATCTATTCTGTAAATTCCTTTCACTATAATATTTGGTTCCCAAGGTAGGTGGATTTCTCCCTCTGATTCCAATGGTGGCTAACTAGTTTACTGGGCAGTATCAGAGCTGCCAAAAAGGTAAATTCCAGATCCCCTCGAGGTCCATTCACTCATCTTATTTTGGATCTTGAGATCATAAATTAAAACAATTACCATTAATCACCGATGGAAAAAAATTGGAAAGAAGACTAGAAAGAAGTGAACAAGTTTTCATTCACTGATTTATGTTGTGAGAACTAGTACCTTTAACAAGAAATGAACAGAAAGTAAAGTTTTTCTTTATTTCATTAGTCAGGATTCTGTGAAAGTCTAATCATTTCCTCACTCTAGAGTCCACTTTTTGGCAATTTAGGTGCTCTGATCACTGAAAAGCAAAAAAAAAAAGATATAAATACTTAGCAAGAAAGCATGAGATTTCCTAATTTAGCTATTACAAATTTCTCAGTGAAAAATGTAATTAATTAGTACAGTTATTAGGAGAAGTTGCCCATCTTTCCCTCTGTCTTTGTTAAATTGATCAGCTGAATCTAATGAGACCTCTAAAGCATAATATTCTCTCTTTCCCCTTGGGAAGATTTATTGGAGAGCCATAGCTGTCTCTAGATCTCAAAGTACCTAACTCAGTTTGGGAAGGAATTTTGGTCTTGTCAAAAATGGATATGAAACTCTATTCTAGGGACTAGTAGTAATTCTGGAGAAAATAATTGGACAGAAAAATTACATTGAGCATTACTGAACAGGGAGGCGATGAGAGAGGGAAAGCAGAAAAAAATGTGACTGTTTAAGCTAGAACCATCCCAGTGTGAGCCAATAATTCCAGACTCCACTGGAATACGGAAGACCTTTCAGACTAAACTGCTTTCGTTGTGCCTCACTTCAGCAGAAGTCAAGGCTCCATCTTATGACACTCATCAAAACTTGAATTTGGTGTCAAAGATTAGGGCAAGAAACAACATCCTGTTCTTCAGGAGTCAAGAGAATTTTCTCTGGGCTGAAATGCCTGCTCTAAATATAATTATTAGATAAATTCATGAATACTGAGGACTCGCAGTATGCAAGGTACTAGAAGAAATCAGTTCACATAGTTCAAGTTCTAATTACATTCACTAACTTCTTTGATTGATAACTGAACACCTATTCAACCCGGATAGATTGAAGATTGCTTTTTATTTATTATCTATATTGTCTTACGTGGATATTTGGTTAATAAGAAAAATGAGCTACAGATTGCAAATTTCTGGATAACAAGAGGTAGATAGTTCTCATCACCACTTTAGTACAAAAAATGTCCAGTCCTTGCATCTCCAACTTAATAAAGACACAATGAACCTGGAAAACGTTTATAACCTAATCAGAAATATCTGTGGGGAAAGTTCAATTCATTTTGGCTTTATTATATTAATCTCTTTCTCCTGCTCATTTCCTATTCATACCTTTCCTATCACCCCCAATAAAATACTAGATTTGAAGGAGTGAAAAAACATGTATTTCTGCCTACATTATGGAATTGAAAACAAAAGTAAAATTTAAAAACCATTTCTTTGAATACAACATTTATTTTGTGCCTATCGTACCCAGTCCTGGAATACAAAGATATGCAACACCACATAGGCTCTGGCCTCAAGAAATGTATGGTCTAACAGGGTGAATGTGATATGTATATCAAGTATAACTGAGGAAGGGTCTGATGGGGACAAAGGAGAAATCCAGATAGAGTACATTAGGAAGATCTGAGAAAACTAATTTGAAAAAGAAAACTTCAGAAAGAAAACACTTTCAGCTGGGTGGGGAGGATGGGGAAGCAAAATCAGCAAAGGTTTCAAAGAGAAGGTGAACCTTGAAGAAAGGGAAAGATTGTGAAAGGTGCTGAAAAGAAAATGAATTCCTAAGCACAGGAGATGCCCTGTATAAATGCAGAGGATGGAAGGAGTAATGCCAACTTCATTTAACAATCACTAACTTAGTTCAGCTAAAATGTACAATTTAGGACAGAGAGTAAAATGAAATAAGACTGAAAAAATAGACCGGAAGCAGACTATGGAAAGCCTGGCCTTAAATACCAGAATAAAGATAATTTTATTTAATCTATAAATTAGAGGTCTCTAAGGTGAGGGGCTTTGTACTCCATGGAGGTATTGTGACATGACCCCAAGGGATACAATGATCATAAGCAACAGTGTTAAATGCTGCAAAAAGGTCAAGGAGGAAAAAGTCACCAGATGGCAACTGAGAGAATATTGGTGATTGTTGCAAAAGATATTTCAGTACAATAGTGTGGTTGGCAGCCATATTGTAAGGGGTTGAAGAGTGAATGAGTAATGAGAAATCAATACAGTGATTCTTTTCTTCTCTAGCAGAAAACATATAACCTCACCTTGCACTATATGATATGCTGCTCTCTCCTGATAAAGATCTGTTTTAAGAAAAAAAGATTTATCTTAAAATTAATATAAAATCCTGAAGAAGTGGTTGCTTGAAGCAAAATCTCAGAAAGAATCATTCTTAATTAAACGCAACATAGACAATAACAAATAACTGGTAGCCACTGATCAGGCTGCATTCTCCCACACACTTTTGCTTTATGGCTGCCTCTCTGTCATGATGAATTTGTTTAAAAGCTGTTGTTTTTTTCTTTTAGAAAGCCTGGTTACCTTTAGGTGGTAATTCATCTACTAGTACTACAGTTTACTAGGGCTGGTGAAACAAATTTCACAGTAACTAAGTCCTGAAATAGGACCTACAAAAAAAAACACATAACATTCCCTCTCTCCTAACTCTATCCCCAGTTTTATTCCCTGCTATTCACTACAGATAGTAGTTGGTGGTATCTTGAAATACAAGAGGGAAAAAAGCAGTTAGAGTCTAGAATTCATTCATTCAGATTGAACTAGAGGAGATAGCTGCTTAATTGCCATCTGACTGTAGCTACAGGTGAGAAAAGTGCTAATCAAAATGTTCATCACCCATTTAACCTTATAGATCTCCGCATAGACAGCCAGTCCTTAATAAATCATAAATATAATAAAATAAAAATAAAACATAAATCTCCCAGGCATAAATGTAGGAGCCACACTGCCTTTTCTTTTTACCAAAATACTACAAAATCAATGCTTCTTACAATCTTTGAAATAACTAGAATAGTTCTCTTTTACATTTTTTACAGCAGATGACAAATTAGATAACTGATTTTGATCTGAAGGTAGAAATATCTGCTGAAATGGAAAATGCAGGCACTCCACAGTCAATTTCCAAAGTGAGGCCCATTCTATTAGCTTATCTCCTTCATTCTCTGCCAAGATTCCTAGTTTTTGATCTTTTTTTCATGTCCATTTATTCCCAGTCATCATTAACAGGGAAGAGTTATTTCTGATGGTTCCTGTTATGATTCTGAGATGTTTGGGAAGTTCAATGCATATCACAATACATTCTTAGCCATCATTGTTCTCTGCTATGGAGGGGGCCAAAACTCTCCCAAGAGTTAGAGAAAAGTTAAAAGACCACTTTAACTCTCTAGAAAGGTTTTTAAATGTTCGTATCTTCCCAGCTAGAATACAAGTTTCCCAGGAGCAAAAATATATTCTCTTCTTCTTTATTTAATCTTTTACATAAGCATACTCTTTATGATCTTACTAATTTATTCAGCAATGATTTTAAACTTGGGATGCTCCAAGTGTAAAGTTGGGTATTATTTCCTTAATTTTACCTAAAAAATAAAGCGTACAAAATTAATTTACCCTTCACTTTGAATTTCTTCTACATTGCATAATTCTTTCACTTTATCCCATTTTACAACAATAATGATAGTAATGATGAGAAAGGGTAGAGAAATGTAGAAGCCTAGAATAAGCCAGTTCTTTTGAGCAGCAGTATAACCTCGAGCAACGACAGTATCTAGAAAGAGAAAACATATCAAAAATCCCATATGAATATAAACTGTGCAGCTAACCATTGGGGGTCAAGTTGTACAAGCTTAGACATGGAAACAAAACTACCCAGGATTAATAAAAGAATAGAGAGGCCCCATGATATTTCATAAGGTCATTCTGCCTACAGGGATTATATCAAGCAGAATGTAATTCATAGGATTTCCTTCTGTCTCCTGTTATTTAGGAAGCTGTGACTCCTGAGTAGAAACATAATTGCTTTATAATGGCCTTTTTGTGCAACTAAGTTTTTTATATAGTTTGTACAGAAAAGAAAGTAGAAAAATGTAGCCTGCAAAATACAACATAATCAAATGAATTAACATTTAAGAGGATTATGAAAAGAGGGTCTTGTGACAGAGAGAAACAGCTGGGTTTTTAAGGACAGACAGATGGATAAAAGCAGGGATAAACAAAGCAGTCTCTTCATCCTTAGACTTCTTATATTTTACTTGGTAGTACCCCTTCTGAGCTGACCAAACTCCACTTGAACAAGCAGAATATAATCCATATAAGGAAGTAACCTGGAGTCCCAGGACCTTTTTGCCAAAGTTCTAAAACTGTTTTTATATTCTCCTTGCCTGAGGGCCCATATCTGGTTCCTAGATTAGTCCACATGAGAGTATCATCAAGTTAAATGACCCCAGGTCTACTCCATAAATTCTTGGCTTTCAACAGCAAAGGTTGGTGTTTGTGGGAGTGTAGTAGATTAACTCAAACCTCCCCAGTTCGACTAGGGGTCTAACCCACAATGACATAGTATCTGATTACCAACTAGGTTTAATTTTCCTAATTCAGAATATTATATTACAATTACCATTGTTGTAATGCTGATTTTACTAAGTCTGAGGTGGTTTTCTGGAATTGTACTGTACACTGCCTATAGAAGGACATGTGACTCCTGATTGGCAGAGAGGAGCCTAGCCAGGAACTACTGAAATAAGTAAAGAAGAAGCTGACTAGCAAACACTGGAGAATTTTTATAAAAGATGTTCATGAGAGACAAGGTTGAAGATTTCCTTAATTACTAACACACAGAAGATCATGATACGTTGAACTTCCAGCATTTGTAATGCAGGGAGAATTGCCTGTGGGTAAGACTATTCTCTCTCTCTCCTAGTTTGATCTGAGGTCTTTATGTCACTCCCAGTGAAAATATCATTCACTCTTGCATAGTCTTTGATATATTAATCTTTATAACTTCTTCAGTTTGCTCTTTCCTTGGATACATGGATTTATTTGATATTTGCAATTTGTGATGGTCTCTTATGTAATCAGCACTTGTTGAGAGAAAACTAGGCCAGTTCTCCTCAAGAGTAACTAGAGAAACAGCTTCCCTTCCAAATCCAGGATCATAATAGTAGATCAGTGGTCTTAGAGGAATGGCAGTTATATAAAATTCTAACCCAATATCCATCCATCCAATATATCCATCTTAGGCCCAGTCCGGCCTAAGAGGCACTCCTAGGGCCAACCTGTCTCCTCTCCCCTCAAACAGTGTACTGACAATACAGACAGAGCCCTTGGTTTCCCTCCTTTCTGCAATAGCAGGCCAAGCTTCAGATTATATATATCTATGTCATGCATGTACCATCTTTATACATTTGGACAATACATGTGAAAATACCTGTCATACTATTATATTATCAATATTTTTAATGGTGTTCATATAGAAACAGTCATGGGACAAGTTCAACATTCTACAGAATATCTTACAGGTAGATTAAATAACTACTACTTGCAGCTGAATCCTCTGTAGGCTCACTGAACCACCTTTAGAACACCTTGAGTAAGAGATAGGACAACAAAGATGCCATATATCTCATCCTATTTACATATGATCTTGATGTCCTCTGTTATGTCTCTATTTTTTGTAAGACTTTTGCTCTATGTTGTTTGGAAATTATGATTATTTGGCATTGTGACATCTACTTAAAATATTGTTAAACTTCTATGGATCAGTGTTATGCTCAGGCAATTTGGACAACAGTTTGGTTTGTGATGTCTTATTCCAGTACAATTAATTAATTCAGTTCTCTAGGATATTTTGAAGTCAGTATTGTCAATGATAAGTCTATGAAAGATACCAAGCTTCTGACATACAATTTTAGCCATGTCATCCTAGGTACTTAGTAGGTAAAAAATCTTTTGCAATCTGCAATAATATGTTGCATTGTCTCCAATATTTCTTTGCATAATTTACATTGATTTTTAAGACTGGAACCTCTAAGGAAAATCCTTCTGTAGTTTCTGATGGCTATAACTTCATCCTGAATTCCTATCACAAACTCATTCTCACAAACAAATCCATATGGCAGTCAACTGTCTGGCATGTCTTTGTTGACATGTTGTTGACTGAGTTCATATAGATATCTCCCACTGAGAGCTTTTTGAGTCTACTCTTGAATTTTGATCTTTACATGGGTTTCACTAAGAGGTATGATACTTTGCGGTGCAGTGGATAAATCCAGTGGTATATATCTATCATCAACCTTGGAGAAATGAAGTCTGCTTATTACAAGATGTTTATTAGTATTTCTCCTATCTATGTTCTCAGACCACATAATTACAGTAGTATTTGACAGATATTGTAACAGCCAGGACCCTAACATACACAGCAAGGCCTGCTGTACAGGTTCTTAGATCAGACTTTCTAAAAGAAAAGCAACTTTTGAGGGGTCAACAATCACTTTAATCAAGCACATATATCAATCATTAAGTTCAAGGGAAAAACTCAGCATCTTGAACTTAAGAGAAAATACAGAGAAACAAAGATCAACCAACAGACAGGGCCCCTAACTACCTGACCATAAGCAATATATCCATCCCAGATCAAAAGACAGATCCAACTGTCTGACCATTACATACATACATAGTTACTAGAGAGAAGCACCAACATCTGGATTTTCAAAGCCAGGGAGCTCCTTAGCGATTTCCCAGAGTCTCATCTGGCCAGACAAACACTTCCAATGAGTAAACCCCGAAGTAAAATCTCACCTCAGAGTATATATACTCTTTTCAGAGCCAGAGTGCATCACAACCCTTGAGAACCAGTGCCTCATTAGAAATTAACAAAAAGTGTGGGCCTTCCAACAAAAAAAATCTCCCCCAATCAAGGTCCCCTTAATGAGCAGTCCCATTAATGGGTGTGGAAGATCTTTAATTCTCATTAGCATTACAGATGTTTATTAGTATTTCTGCTGTGTTCTCAGACCATACAATCCAATTCTCATAGTAGCGCACAGTCACCCTATTGGAAGTCTTATCACTTTGTACTGGGCCTTTTGTTATATTTACATACAACTATTTATCCAAACTAATGATTAGACACATAGTTTCTGACCTATTTTTTTCTTGGCAATTTTAAATGCTGCTGCTAGGAATATTTTAATGTAAAATATTGGTATTTTTCCATAATTTATGTAGCCTTTTTTTAAAGTGAGATTGTTAGATCTAACTATGAATGTTTTTGTAACTTCTGTGATTACATGATTTCCTCTGTATTACAAGGGCACTAAATATGGAGTGAGAGAAATCTGGGTTAAAATCCTAGCTCTGCCACTTAATACTTGGAAAAACTAGATAAATCATTTTACCTTTCTGGGCTTTAACTTCCTCATCTATAAAATGGGAGGGCTGGACTTAAGGGAATTAGTTTAAACAAATAACATGAGCAAAACTAAACATGGGCTGTTCCACAGAAAGAAAACAGTAAAACAGTAAAAAAGCAAAATGGGGTAACAAAGATGATAGAATTACAGTTTCTGTTCTCAGTGAATTTGCATGCTACTCAGAATAATGACATAAACAAAAAAAAGTAAAATACAAAGTAAGGCATTATGGGTGCAAATGGGAGAACTAGATGAGGTGCTCTAAAAAAAATATGAAGAAAAGAATAGTTCCTTTTTAAAAATTTTTTTTTTCAATCAGCAAAAATAAAATAATTTTCCTCATCGAAAAATAAATAAAAACACTGATGCAAATATGTATAGTCAAGTTAGACTAATTCCTGTTTTGGTCATATAAAAAAAGTCCTTTAAAGTGTCAATCTGCATTCTGTATCCATCACTTCTCTATCAAGAGGTAAACAGCATTGCACCCACTGTACTTTGACCCACAGTGACATTTTGGGTCTTCTTTAATTACAAGGGACAGCAACCAATAACCCCTTATGCCTAAATCATTAGTCCTCTGGAATCATGCCTGGTCATTATATTGATCAAAGTTGCTGACTCTTTCAATGTCATTTGGTTTTACAGTATCTTGGAATAAGATGTTCTTCTGCTTCTGCTCACTTCACTTTCTGTCAGATCATGTAAGTTTTCCCTGGTTGCAGTGAAACTATCCACTAACTTGCAACCTCTCAGATTCTAATTCTTTGCCACCACAAAAGAGCTGCTCTATTTATGTACATCCTTAGAATTTGATTTGCTAAGGGTTAATCTCTCCCTTAATGTATCCTCTAGTTTCCCCTTCTCCCTTTTCCTGTCTATATCCCACTTCACTTAAATATATTTTTGTATCCAATTATGTGTGCATGTATTCTTCCTTCCTTTAACCAATTCATACATGAGGGTCAAGTGTCTACCACTCTCTCCTTTCCTCATCTATATAAATTTCTACTTGTGTACCTCAATATGTGAGATAATTTTTCCCTAACCTACCTTTTCCTACCTGCCCTAGTACATTTCCCCTACCATTCTCTACTTTATCATCAAGATAAAACAGAACCATCTCAGGCCTTTTGTTTACTGATATTCCCTCTATGACCCCTGATGATGACAGGATTCATCTCACCTCCTTAGAATGTAAGCAGTTTAACCTTATTTATAGTCCCCTGTGATTATTCATTCATGTTTCTCTTGACTTTTGTGTTTGTACTTTAAAGTTACCATGTAGTTTGAGTCGTTTCATTAGACATGTTTGAAAGTCCTCAATTTAATCTAAAGGTCCATTTTCCATAAGATTATATTCAGTTTTCCAATATACATAATTCTTGCTCGTAAACCTATAATTCCCCAAACCACAACCACCCACCCCCAGATCACTCACTGCCTTGTCACAGTGGAGGGATTTGTGGAGCTCAATGAAACTATGAGCTATGCTGTGCAGAGTTATCCAAGTCAGACAGGTCAGATTGTTTGAATCCAAACTTCACAGAACAAATCCCCTTAATAAAAAAAAAAAATTGTTCTATAAAACTTGGAATCAGTCAAAAGGCTACACCCAAGGACCTAAAAGGTCACACGTGGCCTCAAGGGCACAGGTTACCCACCTCTGCCCTATTCAGTAATTTAAAACAAGACCTGGAGCTGACTCTAGCTCAGAGTATGGGCTTCTAATCACAAAATTCAGATTAAAGAAAGTAGGGCAAGTCATGAGACCTTGTAGGTATGACATAAACAACATCCTTTATAAATATGAAGTAGAGATGATGAATAGATTTAAGAAATTAGATCTGGTAGATAAAGTATCTGAAGAACTATGGACACAGTTTTGCAATATCATACAGGAGGCAGCAACAGAAAACAATCCAAAGCAAAAGTAGAGCAAGAAAGCAAAACAGATGTCTGATGAGGCTTTACAAATAGCTGACAAAATAAAAGTAAAAAGGAAAGGCAAAAGGAAAAGATATATCCAACTGACTCCAGAATTTCAAAGATAAGGAGAGAGAAGGTTTTCTTAAATAACCAATGCCAAGAAATAGAAGAAAACAAAAAAATTGGAAAGACAGAAGATTTCTTCAAGAAAATTAAGAGATAACAAGAGAAAGTTTCATGTAAAAATAGGCATGATAAAAGAAAAGATGTTAAGGACTTAAGAGAAGGAGAAATTAAAAAGAGGTAGCAAGAATACACAAACGTCTATGGTATGGTTATTGATCTAGAGCCAGACATCCTGGAGAATAAAATCAAGTGGGTCTTGGAAAGCACTGCTAACAATTAAGACTAGTGGAGGTGATAGAATTTCAGCTGAGCTATTTAAAATCCTGAAAGATGATGGATATTAAAGTGTTGTACTCAGTATGCCAGCAAAATTGAAAAACACAACAGTGGTCACTGGTTTGGAAAAGATCGATTTACATCCCAATCCTAAAGAAGGGCAATGCCAAGGAATGTTCAAATTACTGAACATCTCCACTCATTTCACGTCAGCAAGGTTTTGCTTAAGATTCTGCAAGCTAGTTTCAGTAGTATGTGAACCAAAAATTACCAGAAGAGCAGGTTGGTTTTTGAAGAGCTGAAGAGGAAAGAGAACAAATTGCCAGTATTCATTGGATTATGCAGAAAGATGGGCATTCCAGAAAAACATTTACTGCTACTTAATTAACTACACTAGAACCTTTGACTGTGTGGATCACAACAAATTGTGGGAAGTCCAAGAGATGGGAGTACCAGGTCATCTTTTAAGGAACCTATATGCAAGAATTCATAGAAAGGAACATGAAATAACTGATTGGTTCACGAATGGAAAAGGAGTACAAGGTCACTGTCACCTTATTTATTTAACTTACATGCAGAGTACAAATGCCAGGTAGATGAATCAAAAGCTGGAATTAATGTTGCTGGGAAAAATATTAACAATTTCAGATATGCAGATGATACCACTATGATGGCAGAAAGTATTAAGAAACCTCTCGATAAAGGTGAAAGAGGAGAGTGTTAACAGTTGACTTGAAGCTTAACATCAAAAGATCTTGACTACTTGTCCCATCACTTCCTGGTAAATAGAGGGAGAAGAAATGAAAGTCGTTTTGGGGTCTTAAAGATCACAGCAGATGGCAACTACAGCCATGAAATCAAAAGAAACTTGCTCCTTGGAAGGAAAGCTATGGCAAATCTGTATAGCATACTGAAATCAGAAACATCACCTTGCTGACAAAGGACCAAATAGAAAAAGCTGTGGTTTTTTCCAATAGCAATATATGGCTGTGAGACTACAAGGAATGCTGAGCACTGCAGAATGAACAAGCAGCCTAAAATTTGCATTCTGAAATACAGTATTCCAAACTCTCCATTCCTTCATGACAGTATGTGCTAACTTAGTACTAGAATTCCTTCTTTGTGACTGCTTGCAAGATTCTTTTCTTTGTCCTAAAAGCTCTGAATTTTGACTATAATGTTTTGAGACTTTACATTTTGAGGTTTCTTTCTAGAAGTGGCCGATAGATTCTATTTCTGGTTCTAAGAGGTCTGGAAAGGTTTCTTTTATGATTTCTTGAAATACAATGTGGCTCTTTTTTTTGTCGTGACTGTGAGATACTCCAATGACCCCTAAAATTTCCCACTTCAGCTTTCCACGTCAGTTGTTTTTGCTATGAGATACCTTACGTTTTTCAATTTTAAAAGTCTTTGTTTTAATATTTCCTGTTGCCTCATGAAGTCATTGGCTACCTATGATCTTTTGAGTTTGTACTGATCTATCAGCCACAGTCAGACACACTGTACCTTGATGCCAATATAGTGATGTCATTTTTGGTCCTCTTCAATTAGGAGGGATAGCAACCAATAACCCTTTATGGCTAAATCATGTATCCATTTTGACCTTATCTTGGTATATGGAATGAGATATTGGTCTATGGCTGGTTTCTGCCACGTTGCTTTCCAGTTTTTGTCAAATAATGAGCTCTTGACCCAATAGCTTGGATTTGGGGTTTATCAAATACTAGGTTGCTGTAATCACTTACCTCCATATATTCTGTACCTAATCTATTCCACTGATCAGCCACTCTATTTCTTATCAAGTACCAGACTGTTTTGATGATTACCACTTTTTAGTATAGTTTGAGATCTACAACTACTCAGCCACCTTCCTTTGTGACACAAATATGGTGCCAATACCAACCAGGAAGATAAAAACGAGAAAGAAAATTAAACCAATTACCCTAATGAAAAATCCTTCATTTTCTCTTTGATCTGTGAGCTTTGGAATTTGGCTATAATATTCCTGGGAGATTTGGAAATTTTTTCAAGAGGTGAGCATGAATTCTTTTTTTTCATAGATTCCCATATTTTTTTGTTCCTCCAGATGAATTTTGTTATTTTTCTCCAGTTCTATAAAATTTAGTAGTATGATTGGTATGGCACTGAATAAGTAATTGAGTTAAAATTGCCATCTTTGTTATATTAGCTTGACCTATCCATGAGCAAGTAATATTTCTTCAGGTGTTTAGATCAATATTTGCATCAGAAGTATGTTGGAATCATGTTCATATAGTTTTTATATGTGTCCTGGTATGCAGTCTCCCAAGTATTTTGTACTGTCTGCTATTATTTTAAATGGAATTTCTCTTACTATCCATTCCTTCTGAGTTTTATTGGTAATACATAGAAATGTTAATGATTTACATAGATTTCTTTTACATCCTGCAGCTATGCTAAAGCCCTTCATTGTTTTTGACTAGTTTTTTTTTTTTACTTGATTCTCTAGGGTTCTCTGTTTATCATCATGTCATCTACAAAAAGTGACTTTTTGCTTCCTTGTTGTTTATTCTTATTTCTTCAATTTCCTTCTTTCTTACTTGATCTAGCATTTCTAGTATAATATTGAATAATAACGGGGAGAATAGACATTCTTGCTTCATCTATGACTTTATTAGGAAGGCTTCTAGCTTTACAAATAATGTTTCCTGACAGTTTTAGTTAGATACTACTTATCATTTTAAAGAAAGTTCCATTTAATTTCTATGCTTTCACGTTTTGAATAGGAATAGATGCTTTATTTTATCAAAGGCCTTTTGTTTCATCTATTGAGACAATCATAAGATTTGTTGGTTTTGTTGGTGATATGATCATTGTGCCAATAGTTTTTCTCATAATGAGCCAGTCCTGTATTCCTGGTATAAATCCTACCTGGTCATAGTGTAAGATCTTTGTGATATATTACTGTAATTTCCTTGCTAGTATTTTAAATTTTTTACATCAATATTCATTAGAGTAATTGGTTTAGAGTTTTCTTTCTGTTTCGGGCTCTTCCTGGTTGGTATCAGCACCACATTTGTATCACAAAAGGAATTTAGAAGGACACTGCCTATTTTTCCAAATAGTTTACATAGTACTGGAACTGTTCTTTTATGTTTGGCATAATTCACTTGTGAATCTATCTGGTCCCGGGAATTTTTTCTTCGGGAGTTTTCACTGATGGTTTGCTCATTTTTTTCTAAAATGAGATTAGGTATTCTATTTCATCTTCTGTTAATCTGGGCAATTTATTTCTTATAAATATTCATCCATTTCACTGAGATTGTCAATAGTTTCTCTGTTTATCTCTTTTAATTAAACCTATTTTAGCTTTAACTTTGTCTGAGATTATGATTGTTACCCCTGCCTTTTTTACATCAGCTAAAGCATAAATTCTATTCCAGTCCTTTCTCTTATCTCTGTATCATTTTTAAATGTGTTTTAAATGTTTAAATATTTTCAGATTCTGATTTTTAATCATTCTAATATCCATTTCTGTTTTATGGGTGATTTCATCCCATTCACATTCAAAGTTACAACAGCTATTTGTGTATTTCCCTCCATCCTATTTTTTCCTCACTATTTTCCTCAGCCTCTTTTTACTCTATCCCTCAGATGTCTAGTTTACTTCTACCCACTACCCCCTTAAACCATACCCTTTTAAAGAATCCTTTCCTTATCATCTCCCCTTTCCTTCCTATTTCTTTTTTATCCATCCTTCTTAATCCCTCCCTTAACTTCTCTCATTCTCCTAAATCTTAATCTACACACACTTTTCAAAGTCCCTTTCTTATCCTGTCCTCATACCCTCTTATGTCTTTATATAAGTTTAGAAGATTTTTATACATTTTTTTATGCATATGTTGTTCCCTCTTTACCCCAGATCCTATGAGAGTGAGACTGCAGCACTACCAGCCCCCCACTCCAATTGCTTCATCTGTTATCAGTACTTTCTTTCACACCTCAATTACTCCTTTTTACAATTTCCTACCCAAATTTGTTTTTTAGAGTCACCCCATCTACTCAGCTTATTCTCAACCCTTCTTTCAAATTACCTAAGTAACGATAACAAGAGTACAGACAACATTTTCCCATGTAGGAAGTAAACAATTTTATCTTATTGAGTCCTTTATAATTCGTCTTTAATGTTTACCTTATATTTCTCCTGGATCTTATATATTGTATTTTCCATTTTTGTAACAAATTTGAACTAAAAAGTCTTTCAAGCATTAAATGTACATTTCTTTTTCACTTAGGATTATGCAGAATTTTGCTAGGTAAGTTGTTTTTATTAATAACCCCAGATCTTTTGCTCTTTGAAGTATATAGTGTTCCAAGATCTGTGGTCTTTTAGTGTGAAAGCTACTAAGTTTTCTGTAGTCTTGATTGTAGTTTTGCAGTATTTAAATTTTTTTCTTCTTGCTTCTAATATTTTCTCCTTAACTTGGAATGTTAAAACTTAGCTATGATATTCTTTTAAATTTTCTTCCTAGGATTTTTTTCAGGTGGTGATCAATAAATTTTTTTTCTATTACTTCTTTAACCTCTTGTTCTTCCAGACAATTTTCCTTAATAATTTCTTATAATATATATCAAAGTCCTTTTTTGATCGTTACTTTCAGATAGTCCAACAGTTCTTATGTTGTCTCCTTATCTGTTTTCCAAGTCACTTGTTTTTTCTAATGAGATATTTCACATTCTCTTCTCTTTTTTCATTCTTTTGATTTTATTATTTCTTGGTATCCTATGACATCATTCACTTCACTCTCTCCAATTCTAGTTTTCAAGGAGTTAAGTTTTTTTAATCTCTTTTTCCAATCACCTGACTCTCTTCATAATTTTGTTGATTTTCTTGAATTGCTCTTACTTTTTTCTAATTACTCCTCAATCTCTCTTATTTGATTTTTAAAGTCCTTATGACATTCTTCCAAAAGCTATTTTTGGGCTTTTGACCATTTGACATTTCTCACTGAAGTAGGAGTGCCTTTTCTTTCCACTATCTTCTGAGTATAACCCAGATTTTCTCTATCGCCATAGTAGCCATATATGACTGAGTTCTTTCTCCTTCACTTACTCATTTTTATTATTTCATTTTGGTTTTTAGCAGTCTTTTTTTTCTCTTTTATAGGCCTAACTAGGTCGGTAGGTGCAGTTCAGGTCTATAATAGGTTGGCTTACTCCAGACATCCCTCAAATGTTAGTAATCAAGAAAAAATGGACACTCATGTCTATCAAGGAAGAATAATCAAAATCTGCCCCTGGCAAGGAAATATAATTGAAGTCCCAAACAACAAGTTCATCCTTTAACTTTGCAGCTAAAGCAAATTAGTTGAGGCCAATTCTAAGTCATCCCTGTACACTTGCAATTATTAAAGAGGACCTATTTGGCCTTGGGAAATTCAAATAACCAGGCTCAAATGGACTATAGCTTCCCAGTTAAACTACAGAAAGATGTAAGGCTGAAGCACTGTTACTGATCTTTGAAAAAATCATGGATAATGAACAAGCACAGTAGTGGAAAATGCAAATGTCCCACTTTTCAAAAAAAGAAGAAAAGGTTAAGAGGCAGGGAATGAGTCTGGAAACTACTGGCTTGACTTGAATTTCTCCATAAATTCTGAAATATTATGAAGCACAAAACTCTCAATTGTACTCAATTCTTATCCTCTTATCTCCTCTTTTTGATAATTTATAATCATTTTTAAACCCCATTTATCCAATGTTCCCTTAGCATTAACCAAAAACATACCCATGTCTCTCACTTATCCTAAAAATATATTTAACTTTGTTGCCCTTTGAAATTAACACATTTACTCTTTTGCCTTTCACAGCCAAACTCCTAGAAATCAATCAACAAACACTCACAAGGAAAAGAGGAAAACATTCTCTGATCTCAAGGAACTCATGAACTAACAGGAGACACAACATGCACATATATAAGTATGTAAAAAAAATCTCTAAAGAAAATATAAAGGAACCTTAGAGGAGAAAATGCTAGCAGTGGAGGAGACCAGGAAAGTATATCTACACTCATGGCCTACATTTCCTTACCTTCCACTCATCAGCCCTTTGCAATCTGTCTTACAACCCCAACACTTAACTGATACTAACTGATATTGCTTCTCCAAGGCATCACCTCACCCTAAGTGAGTGCCTGTAGGAGATCAAGGTCTCCCAGTGCATCCTGGGTCATCTCCAGTCATTCTGATGAATATATGATCACTGGATTCAGATGGCTCTGGAGGAGAAGCGAGGCTGGTGACCTTGCACAGCCCTCTCTCACTCAGTCAACTGCAAGTCATGTTATCATGTCTCTGATGGCATGGTCTTCTTCGGCAACAAAGAACGAACACAACAACAACAATTTTTACCTGCTGAATCCAAAGACTTCTTCATAGTTTCCATTCTACTTGACCTATCTGTCAACCATCCAGTCCCTCATTTATTTTCTCTCTTCCTGTAGTCACTCTAAACTACTTTATCTTGATTCTCGCTTTCTAATGATTAGATAATTCCATCTTAATCTCCTTTACTGTTATCCATTTCTCAACCATAAGCATGGATTGACTGCCAAGGTTCTGTCTTGAATCTTCTTTTATCTCCTTACTATACTTATCTCATTAGTTCTCATGGTCTCACTTCTCATCTCTCTGTGGATGAATCTATACTATATAGAGCCCCACCAATTTCTTTACCTCAAGTTCCACATCAGCAGGTGTTTACTGTATATCTTCAGCTAGATGTCCTATTTTTGTTGTTCAGTAACTTCAGTAGACCAATTACTCATGACCCTACTCTTGGCAAAAATACTGGAGTGGTTTGTCATTTCCTTCTCCAACTCATTTTACAGATGCAGAAACTGAGGCAAACAGGTTTAAGTGACCTGCCCAAGGTCACACAGCTAGTATCTGAGACCAGATTTGAATTCAGACCTTCCAGACTCCAGGCTCTGCACTCTATCCACTGTGCTACCTAGATGTCCCATATGCATCTCAAATTCAAGATCTGCAAAACTCTATGACTCCTCCAAATTTTCCTCTTCCTGTCAAGGGCACTATCATCCATATGGTTACCTAGGTTGATATTCTCAGTGTCATCATCACTTACTCAGCCATAATTCTAATTCAGGCCTTCATCACCTTTTGCATGGACTATTGGAACAGCCTCCTTAATTCATCTCCCTTCCAGTCTCTCTGGTCCATCTTCCATAAAACTGTAAAATAAATATTCCTAAAATACAGGTCTGATCACATCACTCTCTCACTCAAGAATCTTCAGTGGCTGCCTTTAATGCAAAATAAAATTTCTCAGCTTAACATTTAAATCTCTGAACAATTTGGCTTCAATTTGCCATCAGATCCCTATTTCATACTATTCTCTATCAGTATTTCATGTTCTAACCAAACTAACCTATTTAATGTTCATCAAACTCAATATTCCTTTTCCCACCCCTAAGTCTTCAAACAAGTCATGCCCTATTAACAGAATATACTTCTTCCTCACTTCTACTTTTAGAGTTCCTTTTTCCTTCAAAGATCAATTACAATACAAAGTTGTTTAGTTCCTACTGAAATTACTTGGTATTTGCATGTGAAAGAATTTTTTAAAATATATTAGAAAACATGGCTTGAGATCAAGAAAACAAAGGCATGTCAACTATATGGGAGCTTCAGACCCCTATCTCATAAATATTACAAGAAAATAATAGATACTAAACAACACTGTTATTCAATATGGTACTAGAAATGTTAGCTTTAGCAATAAAAGAAGAAAAATAAATTGGGAATTAGAATAGGCAAAGAAGAAACTAAATAATCACTCTTTTGCAGATGATATGATGATACACTTAGAGAATCCCAGAGAATCAAGTAAAAAAACTACTTGAAATAATAAACCAACTTTGGCAAGGTTGCAGGTTACAAAATAAACCCAGACAAGTCATCTGCATATAAGCCCAACAGCAAGAGATAGAAAGAGAAATCCCATTTAAAGCTACGGTAGACACTATAAAATATCTGGGAGTCTACCTGCCAAAACAAACCCAGGGACTATATGAACACAATTACAAAACACTTTTCACACAAATAAAGTCATATCTCAGTGGAAAAACATCAGTTGCTAGTCGGTAGGCTGAGCTAATATAATAAAAATGACAATCCTACCTAAATTAATTTCCCTATTCGGTGCCATACCAATCAAACTACCAGATAATTATTTTCAAGAGCTAGAAAAAATTATCTCAGAATTCATCTGGAAGAACAAAAGGTCCAGAATATCAAGGGAACTAATGAAAAGAAATTCTAGGGAAGGTAACCTAGCTCTACCAGATCTCAAATTGTATTATAAAGTCATGTCATCATTTCTCTGATGTCACTGTCCTCTTTGAAAATGAAGGACAAACACAACAATGTCAGGGAATAACATATAAGAAGACTAGAAAGGTGTGAAGGAGCTAGGTTATGAAGGGCTTTGAACAGAGCATTTTATATTTGTTCCTGGAAGCAATAGGAAGACAGTGGAGTTTAGGGAGTGGAGAGAGTGTTACATGATCAGACTTGCATTTTTAGAAAATCACATTAGTGGCTGAATTGAGAATGGAGGCCCACCCACGATCAGGCTATTGCAGTAATCAAGGCATCAGGTGATGAGGGCCTGCCCTAGAGTATTGGCAGGGTCAGAAAGAAGAGGTTATATTCAAGAGACGTTACAAAGAGGAACTGATAGACCTTAGCATCATCTTGAATGATTGGTGAGAGACAGTGAGTAATTCCGAAAGACTCCTACACTGCGAGTCTGATGGAAAAAGGAGGGTGGTATTGCTCTCTACAGTAATAGGGGACACAGGAGAGGGAAAGGGTTTAGGGGGAAAGGTAATGAATTCTGTTGAGTGGAGTTTAAGATGTGTATTGGACATCCAGTTCAAAGATATCTAAAAGGCAGTTGGAGATGCAAGATTGGAGGTCAGTAGAGAGATTGAGCAACAGAGGTTGATTTCAGGACCATCAACATAAAGATGGTAATTAAATCCATAGTAGCTAATAAGATAGCCAAGCATGAGGAAGAAGAGAGAAGTGGATATACACAGAAACCTGAGAGATGCTTATGATTAAAAGTCGTGAACTGGAAGGGGGTGTAGCAAAGGAGAGGGAGAAGAAGTAATCAGATTGGTAGGACGAAAACCAGGAAAGAAAGGTGTCCAAAAAATCTGTTCTGGGACACAGAACAATGGAAAAGGGGAATGCACAGGACACTATAAGGCAGTGGGAGAAATTGCCTAGAGGGGACAGCCTAGAGAAAAGAGAGACCTGACATGGTTACATGAATGTAATCTTCCCCGTTAGAATGTGAGCTCCTTGAAGGTGGGAATAGTTTTTGCCTTTCTTTACATCCTCACCCCTTAGCACAGTATCTGACACTAATAAGGGCTTAATAAATACTTACTGGATAACTGACTGCCTATGAATATATCTAAGCTCTTTTGGCTTTCTCATCATTGTGGATTCTTTAAATCATTTAAACTTCCATAAGAAATGATGATAGTCCACATCAATGTCTTTTTATCTAGTTCTCATTTTTCAACACTGGTCATGTATTTAAATCTATCAAGTCAGATACGTTTTATTGGGTGCTGTATCTTCTCATTTTTATTTTTTCGTGTACTTTAGTATTTTTTACATTCCTGGTACAGGCTTTCCTCACCTCATACCTGGACTATTGAAATATCCTTCTTATTGCCCTTCCTGACTCAAGTTTCTATTCGTCTAAACTATTCTCCTCTCAGCCATCAAAGTGATTTCCCTAAAGAACAGATCTGACCATGGCATACCCACTACACATTAAATTCAAATATAAAATGCTCTGTTTGGTTTTCAATATCCTTCACAATCCATACCCTTTCTAACTATACCATCTTCTCAATGTACTCTGCAATACAGTGACACTGGCCTCCTTACTTTTCACGGCACAAAGACATGTTTAGAATCTATACCTTTTCACAAGGCTATTCCCTACACCTAGAATGGTCTTCTCCTTGCATTTACTCCCTGGACTCTTTTTAAGGCTCAAACAAAATCCCACCTTCAAAAGAGGTTCCCCATTGCTACAGTCTGCCCTCTGAAATGTCCTTCTAATTACTCTTATGTGTAGATAGATATTTTCATGTGGTCTTCCCCCTTTAAAATGTCTTTGGGGACAGAATACTGTTTCTGTCTTCCTTCCAGTCCCTAGCATAGTTTCTGGAATGCAGTGAGTACACTATAAATAATTACTGACAGATTCACCATATTCAGTGACCTGATGCTCTTCATGAAGGAAATGTTCATAATGTATGGGGCTTCTTAGTAGGCTACAAACCTTTGGAATATTCCATTTCTTAATCCTGTACTGTGTTTAAAGCATAGTTTTTGCTATCCTCTCTATGTCTATCTCCTCATTAAAGTTGCCAAATATTAAAGTAAATGCTGACAGTTTGAAAGATGTTCAGTTCTATTCCACAAATATATACTGTATGTAAGGTAGTGCTTAAGCACTTTGGAAATACAAAAAAAAAACAAAACAGAGTCCCTTCTCAAAAAGAGTTCCTTACATTTTATTTATATTCTTGTTAAATTGCTGAGAGAATTTCTTTAGAATAGATGCTGGTGTATAAGAGGCAATTATTTTAAGAGTGGTCCATTTGCTTATAACCATCCTGAATATGCAGCAAGACAAAGTAACCAGTCTTCCACAGAACAACTGTTTCTAATCATTTGGCATATGATAAAAACTACTCTATCAACTTCTGTATTCATCTCTAAGTTATTCTTCCACTTCACGGTAATCTCTTTGTTTTCTAGCGATTCTATAATCCTAAAATGTCAATATGGATGTTTCAGTTTCTCTAGTAATGTAAAAACACATTGATGTTTGAAAAAATATTATACTTTAGGAATACCAATTGTTGATTTCATGTTTGTAGATGGAATAAGAATGCTCTGATTCTTAATATCATCTATTCCCTTTTTCCCTACTTTCCATCATCATTGTGGAAAGAGGATGAGGAAGAGGGGTCATGAGACTAAGAGTTATTTTCTGTTTCTAATTTGCTTCACAGGTCTCCATGATCTACAAATTCATCATCGAGTGATCAACATTCTGTTGATTAGCCTTTCTCTGTTGTTGTTCAGTTGTTCAGTCATGTCTTTGTGACCCCATGGACCATTTTTCTCATGGGGTTTCCTTAGCAAAGTGATTTGCTATTTCCTTCCCCAGTGGATCACCATTTCTTTTTGATCAGAGCTCTCTACCATGACCTGTCTGTTTTGGGTAACCCTGCATAGCACAACTCATAGTTTCATTGACCTATGCAAGCCCCTCAGCTACAAGGCAGTTTATTCAGAAGAGGTCTTTTTAGACAAACAGGAGCTGAGTGATTTGCCAAGAGTTACACAACTAGCAATTGTCTGAGACTGGATTTGAACTCAAGTCTTCTCTCTCCAGGGCCGACACTCTGTCTGTTGAGCCACCTAACTGCCTATCAACCTTCCTCTTCTTAAGTCATTTGTTCCTCCATCTCTCTGATATGGCTAACACCACTGGATATCCTCTATGCTCTTACAGATTGTAGTAGATTGTACCAGAGTTTGTGTTTTGTTCTGATAACCTTCAAGAATGCAAAATAAGCCCCCACCACAAGAAGGCATCTGAGTAGGACTTTTGATCTTAATATAACAATAGTGAATGGGCCTATGATTTCACTCATATAAGGGACTAAAATTATGAAAATAACCCCTCTACCAGTGCAAATTGCCACCTTTTTGCCATTTATCATCTTACAGAATTGCTTAGAGTACATTTGATGTTTTATATAATGTATTTTAATTTATAAAGTGTTTTTAGATAGTATCTCATTTGATGCACATTCACAACAACCCTTTAAGGAAAACTGTGTAGGTGTTATCCCCATTTAAAGATGAGGAAAAGGAGGTAAAGTTATTTTTCCAAGGTGACAAAGCTACCAGTCAATCTGGAATTTGAACTCAAGATTGCCATCATGTAAACATTTTGGTTTTATGTGCCAGAATTTTTAAGTTATACCACTACATATAAGCATCTAATTCAAAATATTTATTTTAGATACTAACCAGGCTTTGCTAAATGCCCATCATCATAACTTCCCCATGATAAGAAAGACATTTTCTTGCAATCTGGAGGTGAGTAATGAGTATTACAATGGCAGGAGTTGAAATTATTGCAGCGCTAAAAAAAGAAATTAGTGCAGTTGGTTATTATGTTAAAATGTTTTTTGAAAAGGAAACATCATATTATTCATCACACTTATTAATTCTTAAGACGTGAAGAAATTCTTAAATTAACATCCATTTTTTAATCACAATCAAGCAAGGTCTTAGTATGAGAAACGAGGGCATCATAGAGTGGTAGAAAAGGTTAAGATGAAATTATTCACCTCTTTTGATCCAAACCTTCAATCAAAGTATATTCAAATGGTAGTGCCTACGTTACATGACCACATTAGGTAAATCTCTATGTTGTGACTATTCATCATCTTCATAACATCAAGACTTCTAAGGCTATATATTAGTTAATCCTTATTAAGGAGGAATACACCCTTCTGTGGGAATAAGCAACAAAACAAAACCTTAACCACTTATACCACCCCTCAATTCCTCTTCTTGCAGAGGTGATGGTGGTACAGGAAAGCAGAAGTGTGCCCTGCCTAAAACATCAATGTGCTGTGCAGTAAATATGCTCCTCAAAAGAACTTAAGAATAGAGAGAACTATGACAGGGTAGTAGTGTAGTGGATTTAGGGGGGCTCTACCAGGCAAGAAGGAAAGGAGACTAGAATCCAGCTACAGATAGTTTGATCCTCCAAGAAGGGATAAAGACTTAGTGAAAAGTGAATGCCTCATTGTGGGAGGAAGCATCAGTTTCCTTTGAGAAGTGGCCTCGGGGGATCCACTACTAAAGGGAAAGGAGAAAGAAAGTGAGTGATAGGAAAATATAAGGACCACAGACTGGAATTACCAAAGATTTTAGCAGGAAGGAAACTCACTTTGAAGTGCTGAAGTCAACAAAAGACAACAAAAAACAACACAAAAGAGATGTGCAAATGAACTTTAAACATCTCAATAAATATTGTAAGACAAAGGAAAATAAATCACCACTGAAAGGGCAGAAGATCTTGTGAATTACCAGTACAACATGGAACCAGAAAAGTATGTTCTCAGATGATTCAGGAAAGAAATATAAATTGTGAATTAAAATTTGTGGCCTTCAAAGCAGAAATAATAGGCAAAATAGGTACATTGAATTCTATAGTTTCAAATCTAACCAAAGAAATGAAATAGAGAACTGATTAGAAATTCAAATACACAGAAGTGGTCAATGTAGAAGAAAGGAAAAATGTTTTAAAACATATGGGAAAACAAAACATATTGATGTCAAATAAAAATTGGATAGAGACACTAAATAAGAAGCATAGGTCTCCAAGAATAGCTTAACAAATCAAAAAACTTGAACACCATAATGGTGAGAAAAGATTATTATTTTCTTATTATGCTAATAACCAACTACATTAGGGGATCCAAATGCTTGCTCACTGAAAGCCTAGTTTCTCAAGGACATTTCTGACCTTGCCCCAAAATTCACCCCACACAGATCATCTTCTCTAGGTGGAATTCTTACTGTAATCTCACCACTGTTCAACTCAGGTAGGACGGTGGAGAACAAATTCTTCTGTATATATTGCCAAAGGTGTAATGGTCTGAGAGAGTGCTGATATGATCAAAGTCACATCTCCCAGCCTCTCATTAGAAAAAGCCCATCTGAATTACATATATCTCCCTTTGAAATGCGTTTTAGACACACTCCTAATCCAAGCAAAATCTCTTCCCCCAGTATTACTATAGGGAGATACCTCTGTTGCCTCCCAAACACAGGAACTGCAAATCAGGATGCAGAAACTCCTGTTCAAGATATAACCCAAGCCATCTCTTAGACATCCAGTAAGAGTAACAGATATCTAACTCTTTAGCAAAGACAGTCCTGCAGAACTCCTTGGCCTTCATGACTCCAGGCCTGGTCCTCTATCCACTATATCATCTTGCTGCCTAAAAAAAAGAAGAGAGAGATGAGAGGACACTCCCAACTCATGTCTTTATGGAGGTGAGAGGTCCATGATTGTTGCACATTGCACATATTTTTAGACTTTATCAATATATGATCAATTGTGCTAATTTTTTCCACTTCATTTTCTTTTTCTTTTGTCTTGGAAAATATTATCTGTTACATGAGTTAGCTTTCTGGAAGGAAAGGGAGAGAGATACTGGGGGAAAATATGAGGACAGAAAAAAACAAAAGACATTAATAAAAAAAAAAAAGAAAAAACTTATATCCTCCAAATGTCTTGGCGTCTAAATTCTTAAAAAAAATTAATTGAATTAAAGAATACATAGTAATACAACAATAGCAGCAGATTTTAATGTCTCTATCTCAGGTTTGGACAAATCTAACAAAAATAGTTTTTTTTAAAAAGGAAAGTATATTAATTGAGTATATTTCTGGAAAAATTAGAAAAAAAAGACTCATGATATCTTCTAAATGGGGCTGCTAAAGCATTCTGTTTGTCCTTCACTGCCGAAGAAGACCATGCCATCAGAGAAATGATGACATGACTTGCACTTGACTGTTTTGAGTGAGGGAGGGGAAGAGAAGGGAGGGGAAGGGAAGGGAAGGATATATATGCATATATATAAGCACAGAACTTTTTAAAGAATTGCCCATTTATCAGGGTATATTACTACTGCAAATAAATACAAGAGGGTAGAAATACTAAGCTAAACACACCCTGTACAGACCAATAAAATAATCATCAGTAAAGTAGCAAAAATGAACAGAACCAACCAGAGAATTAACAATGAAATAAAAAATAACATTTGGGCCACAGAACAAATCATAGAAATAATTATTATGTGAAAGAAAATGATAATGATGAAATGACATAAAATTTCTAAGATGCAAATATATTACTAAAAATATACGTGAACATAATGAAAAAGTAGAGGACTATTGAACTGAATATGCATTTAAACATTCAAAATCTAACAAATAAAACTAAAATAGGCACAAAAGAGGAGGTTTTGAAAATCAGAGTAAAGAGAAAGATATTGTAATCCAAAGATTACAGAATTTATAATCAAAACTAGAAGCTCATTATTTGAAAAGGCTAACATAACTGATAAGATCAACATCTTACATCATTTATCAAGATAAGATCAAAATAGATACATGATCTATATATATAAAGGGAGATATAAGAAAAATAAACATGGAATACATTAAATTATGAATAAATGAGAGATAGAGAACACTGTGTGATATAAAAATTGATAATTTTTATTACAATAAATTAAAAAGATTTTGTACAAATAAAACCAGAAAATTGGGAGATGGGGATTTTATGGACAGTTTGTCAAATAAAGGTCTCATATCTCACACTGTCACATTTATAAGACTGTAAGTTGTTCCCTAATTGATAAATGATCAAAGAATATGAACAGGCAGTTTGGGGATAAAAAAATCAAAGTTATATATATATACATATGTGTCACATGAAAAAAGCATTCTAAATCATTATTGATCAGAGAAATTCAACTTAAAACAACTTAAAAGTAAGTATCTTACATATATCAGACTGGCTAAAATGACAAATGCTAGAGGGGATGTAGAAAAACTGGCACTCTAATAAACTGCTGTCAGAACTGTGAACTGCTCCTACCATTTTAGAGAACAATGTAGAATTATACCCTAATATACGCTTTGACCCAGCAATATCATTATCAGGTCGGTTTCCCAAGGTGATCAAAGAATACAGAAAAGAAACTCCATGTTCTATAATAGTTGTAGCAGTTCTCTTTGTAGTGGCAAAGAACTAGAAGCTGACAGGATATCACTAACTGGGGAATGGCTAAACAAGTTATGGTATATGGTTGTGATGGAACACTACTGTGCTGTAAGAAATGAGCAGCTGGGGGCAGAGCCAAGATGGCAGAATAGAAAGATGCATATACACTAGCTCTTCCGCAACAGCCAATAAAATACCTGTAAAGAAAGACTCTCAACAAAATCTAGGGCAGCAGAAGCCACAGAACAGGAGAGTGAAGGAGATTTCCAGCCCAGGGTGACCTGAAAGTTTGATGGGAAAGGTCTGTTGCACTGGACGCAGAACAGAATGCAGCCCAGCCTTGGCTGTATGCAAGGCACCAGGTGGAGGACCTGAGCAGGCCTCAGGGGAATAATCCCAAGCAGCAGTAGCAGCGGTTTGCAGATCCTGCAACCCACAGGTGCCAAAGGTCAATGAGAGGATTTTTTTCAGCTGACCGAGAAGGGAGCAGGGTCTTCCCATATCTCCAGCCTCAGGCTGCGCCAGCAGAGGCCCCACAAGGGAGCAGCAGCTCTCACAGCAGCCCACATCCACTGGTGGATCGTAAGCCCCTGAGGGAACTGAGCAACTTATCTGAATCTCAGCCCCCAGTGGTGGCTTGGGGGAACTGCAGGCCAGGTGGTTTTGGAGAGGAAACTATTACTCACAGATTCTGGGCACAAAAGTTTCCAGTTGCTCCTAGACCAGTGTACATGCTTGATTGTGACACCTTGGAGGAACTGAGATCTTACAGATCCCCAGAGTATACCCTACTCTTGACAAAGGACCCAAAAGTCAAGTAACTGGTTGGGAAAATGACCAAAAAAGGGAAAAAAATAAGACCATAGAAGGTTACTTTCTTGGTGAACAGATATCTTCTCCCATCCTTTTGGATGAGGAAGAACAATGCTTACCACCAGGGAAAGACTTATAAAAGTCAAGACTTCCATATCCCAAACATCCAAAATAAATATTCAATGGGCTCAGGCCATGGAAGAGCTCAAAAAGGATTTTGAAAATCAAGTAAGAGAGGTGGAGGAAAAATTGGGAAGAGAAATGAGAGAGATACAAGACAATCATGAAAAGCAACTCAACAACTTGCTAAAGGAGACCCAAAAAAATAGTGAAGAAAATAACACCTTTAAAAATAGGCTAACTCGATTGGCAAAAGAGGTTCAAAAAGACAATGAGGAGAAGAATGCTTTAAAAAGAAGAATTAGCCAAATGGAAAAAGAGGTTCAAAAGCTCCCTGAATAAAGTAGTTCTTTAAAAATTAGAATGGAAGAGACGGAGGCTAATAACTTTATGAGAAACCCAGAAATCACAAAACAAAACCAAAAGAAGGAAAAAATGGAAGATAATGTGAAATATCTCACTGGAAAATAGATCCAGGAGAGACAATTTAAAAATTATGGGACTACCTGAAAGCTATGACCAAAAAAAGAGCTCAGATATCATGTTTCATGAAATTATCAAGGAAAACTGCCCTGAGATTCTAGAACCAGAGGGCAAAATAAATATTGAAAGAATCCATCAATCTCCTCCTGAAAGAGACCCAAAAAGAGAAACTCCTAGGAACATTGTAGCCAAATTCCAGAGTTACCATGTCAAGGAGAAAATATTGTAAGTACCCAGAAAGAAACAATTTGAATGTTGTGGAAATACAATCAGGATAACACAGGATCTGGCAGCGTCTACATTAAGGGATCAAAGGGCTTGGAACATGATGTTCCAGAAGTCAAATAAATCAGGATTAAAACCAAGAATCACCTACCCAGCAAAACTGAGTATAATACTTCAGGAGAAACAATGGTCTTTCAATGAAATAGAGGACTTTCAAGCATTCTTGATGAAAAGACCAAAGCTGAAAAGAAAATCTGACTTTCAAACAGAAAAATCAAGAGAAGCATGAAAAGGTAAACAGGAAAGAGAAATCATAAGGGACTTACTAAAGTTGAACTGTTTACATTCCTACATGGAAAGACAATATTTGTAACTCTTGAAACTTTTTTCAGTATCTGGGTGGGATTGTACACACACACACACATACAAACACAGACAGAGAGCACAGGGTGAGTTGAATAAGAAGGAATCATATCTAAAAAATAAAATTAAGAGGTGAGAAAGGAATATATTGGGAGGAGAAAGGGAGAAATGGAATGGGGCAAATTGTCTCTAATAAAAGAGGCAAGAGAAAGACGTTTCAATGGAGGGAAAAGGGGGAGAGGGTGAGAAGGAAAACGTGAAGCTTACTCTCATCACATTTGACTCAAGGAAGGAATAAAATGCACACTCATTTTGGTATGAAAACCTATCTTACAGTACAGGAAAGTGGAGGAGAAGGGGATAAGAAGGGTGGGGGGGAGGTGATGGAAGGGAGGGCAATGGGAGGCAGGAGCAATTAGAAGTCAACACTCTTGGGGAGGGACAAGATCAAAAGAGAGATTAGAAGAAATGGAGGGCAGGATAGGATGGAGGGAAATAGTCTTACACAACATGACTATTATGGAAGTCATTTGCAAGACTACACATATATAGCCTATGTTGAATTGCCTGTCTTCTGAATGGGGATGGGAGGGGAGGGAGGAGGGAAGAGAAGTTGGAACTCAAAGTTTTAGGAAAAACAGTTGAGTATTATTCTTGCATATATAATGGGGAAATAAAAAATACAGGTAATGGGATATAGAAATTTATCTTTCCCTACAGGACAAAAGAGAAGATGGGGATAAGGGAAGGGGGAGATGTTAGAAGGGAGGGCAGATTGGTGGTAGGGGCAATTAGAATGCTTGGCATTTTGAGGTGGGGAGAGGGGAGAGGTGAGGAGAAAATATGGAACTCAGAATTTTGTGGAAATGAATGTTGAAAACTTAGAATAAATAAATAAATTTTTAAAAAAACAAAAAAAAAGAAAACTCTTCAAAGTAAAAAAAAGAAAAAGAAATAAGCAGCTGCTGGTTGGCTTTAGAAAAACATGGAAAGACTTGCATGAAATAATGAGAAGTGAAATAAACAGAACCAAGAGAATGTTATACAATAACAGCAATATTGTTCGAAGAATAAGTGTGACTTACATAAGTTTTATAAAACTTCTACAAAAAGATTAAGTTATTTTGAGTATTATAAATACTCAAATCAACTACAAAGTGACTATAAAGGAAGATGCTGTCTACATCCAGAGAAAGAACTACTAAGTAGAAGTATGCAGGCACCTCTGTGTGTGTGTGTGTGTGCGTGTGTGTGTGAGAGAGAGAGAAAGAGAGAGAGAGAGAGAGAGAGAGAGAGAAATGGCTTTCTCCCTGAAGGGTGGAGAGGAAGGGAGAAACAGAGTTTGGAACTTAAAATGTAACAAAAAAAATTTTTTTCAAAACATACTGTTACTTGGAAGATTTCTAAAAGGAAAAATCAGCCAATCAGAAAAATTGCTAAAAAGATGCTGTCAAGGAGTTTATTGTGCTGGGGAAAATTAATGAAGCTTCATACTTGAAGTAGTTGTCCCAGTAAGCAGAATTAATTCCCACTTTAGGCTTTTAGCAGGGAATTAGATAGTTAGAAAAAGGAAAAAACTTATAAGATACTTTTTCTCTGTAATTTCAGCCCTGGTCATGTTGAAATTACAGAGATAAAGTCAGATAATCATAGTGCTGGGGATGGAAGCTCAATTCCAGGTGGACAGTCTCGGGCGGGTAAAGGTGGGAACTTCTAAATCTTAGAGTTCTCACGAGACCCCCCAGCAAACGACGGGGAATCGAGGTGAACCGAGCTATCTCGTGTATTTCAGCCTCTTCCCGTGAGAAACATGATGGGAGAGAGCTCTCCCCGCCCTCGAGATTGTCCCGGATCTGGGCACACTATTGTTATCTAACAGCATGGTATTCAAATGCAAACTATGCTGCTGGAGAGTTTAAGTAGGATCAGGAAAGCCTGAAAGTGCTCTTGGCAGGAGGGGCGCGGAGCAGTGAGGACAACAAGGCTCCGCTTTTCTTCTCTCCTCTCTCCCCTCCCCCTCTCTCCCCACTTATACTTCTACTTCCAATCTCTTATTGTAAGATCTTTGCCTCCTTGGGAGATTCTTCGCTCCCTCCTAAGGAAGAATTCCCCTGCACTTGTAACTAGACCCTGAAATAAAGCTCAACCCTTGTTCGACTCTGGAACGTCCTTTCTCTCATACGAGCATCCGGTTTGGCCAACCGAAGACCTCCGATAGAGGTAAGGGAAGACTCGGGTAGCCCTCAGGCCTCTAGGCCTGGCAGTTGGCGCCCCAAACAGAGGACTGGGAGCGCAGATATCCTGGGTGCTTTGGGAACACCCGGAAGGGGCTGTGAAAGACACGAGTCCCGAATCCTAGATTCGGAAGGAGAGAAAGAGTGAGAGTAGCTTCCCACACCCATGGGAAAAGGGCAGGGATGGGGAATCAATTGCCAGTAATAAAGCCAGAGGAACAGGAGGTCTGGGCTGAGATACTTTACAGGGAATGCAGGGAGGCGGGGGTCACTATAGAGTTAAACAACCTCGGAGAATTTTGTAAAAGGATTTGGAAAGTTTCTCCTTGGCTCGAGCAGACAGGAATATCAAGAGAAAGATGGGGAGCGGTCGGAGAACAAATGACCGCTTATGAGCAACTATGCCCCGGGGAGCTGGAGGATTTAGATTTCCTGATATACGGTGTAATTAAGAGCCTTTTGGAAGGGCCAGAGAGGCCAGGGCGGGATTGGAATGAGAGTGGAAGCGGAGAGAGGGGAGGGGAGAACCCTGGCAAGCAGAAAGTTAAGGAGTGTAGAGAAAAAATAGACTCGGAGCTCCATCTAGCTGATGGGAAAGGCGAAGCAGGGGAGCATACGCCGTGTCTTCCCTCTGCGCCTCCTTAAAGCATGCTCCATTGGTCAGACAGTCCAGGGCCACAATCCAGTTTGGAAAAGGGAATACGAAAGGCTATAGAGAATGGAGAAGACGTAGGGACATTTCCTGTGCTAGAAATAGCGGACCCCAGTGTCCCCGGTGGGGTTCGGAGGAGCCACATACCTATAGAGTGGAAGAGAGTAGCGACTCTCAAAGAGGCTTGTACCAAGCACGGCCCCAATTCACCCTTTGTCATAGCCATGCTTGAGACTCTCAGTGGTCAGTTCGTTCTGACTCCTAATGACTGGAAGAGCTTAGCTAGAGCCTGCCTTACCCCTGGGCAGAATGTGATTTGGGTATCAGAATTTTCTCAGAGGGTAAAGAGCACTACCAGTGGGCTAGGGGCTCAGGCCCCCCAGGCTTATCAGCGATTTACAGGAACAGGGCAGTTTGAGGCTACAGGAAATCAATTACAGTACTCGGCCGCTGATTATGTCTTGATTGCCAGAATGGCTATTGCCGCCTGGAAGGTTATAGCCTCTAAGAAAGAGAGAGAGTTTCCCATGACTAGGATTACGCAGGGAAACACTGAGCCATTTACTAATTTTGTGGTCAGGCTGCAGGAGGCAGTAGGCCGAGATATGGGAGAGGAGAATCAAGGGACAGAGATAGTGTTGAGGACATTGCTGCAGCAGAATTGTAATCATGACTGCAAAAAGGCAATGCTGGGACTGCCAAAGAATGCATCTGTTGAAGAAATGATACAAAGATGTGACAGGGTAGGAAGTCAGGTCTACTTGGCACAGGTGCAAGGGAAGTACCTGGCCACAGCCTTAAGTAATATCTCTTTGGAGAAAAAATGTTTTAACTGCGGAAAACCGGGACACCTTAAGAAAGAGTGTAGGAAAGAAATAAGTACAGGGAGGGGCCAGGATCAGCTTCCCATAGCTATTGCCCTTCCCTTAAAGCACTCAGTTCAAATCCAGCTACTAAAGGAAATAGGACAGAATAGACCTGAGTGTACAATCTGGCTCAATGGAATTCCCATGACTGGCCTCCTTGATACTGGAGCGGATAGGACCTGCCTTAGCGGTCGCTCAGTACCCCGGCACTGGAAGCTTAAAGAAAGCCAGAGACCAGTGTGGGGAATAGGAGGGTGCCAAAATACCTTAGAGACAATGCACCCAGTAAAGTGGGAGGATCGCCAAGGGACCGTATGGCCGTTGGTGATTCCAGGACTTAGTTTTAACATCTGGGGCAGGGACATCATGAGCCGCCTGGGGATGAAGCTATCAAATTTTTAGTAAGGGCCATTGCTGTTGCACTGGAGTTCCCACCCTTGAATTGGAAGTCAGACACCCCGATTTGGGTGGAGCAATGGCCCCTGACTCCAGAAAAACTCCAGGCACTACAACTATTGGTTAAGGAGCAATTAGAAAAAGGAAATATAGAGCCACCACAGTCACCCTGGAATGCTCCTGTGTTTGTTATAAAGAAAAAATCAGGGAAATTCAGGTTCCTTACAGATCTAAGGAAGGTAAATCAGTCTCTCATGCCTATGGGAGCCCTGCAACCAGGTCTCCCTTCTCCTAATGCCATCCCGGATGGTTGGTCACTTATAATCATTGACATTCAGGATTGTTTTTTTTCCATCCCTTTAAACAAAGTAGATTGTCCTCGGTTTGCTTTTACAATACCTCACCCCAATAACGAAGGACCTGCAAAGAGGTATCAGTGGAAGGTATTGCCCCAAGGTATGAGTTGCAGCCCCACCATCTGCCAGTGGTATGTTAATCAAGCATTACAAAGCCCCAGACAGCAATACCAATGCAAAATCATCCATTACATGGATGACATCCTTATAGCTGCACCTCAGCTCAAGGATCTGGAGAAGTGTTTCCAAGCAGTAGAAAGGAACCTTCTAGGACTAGGATTAGTTATTGCTCCTGAAAAGATACAGAGAGGACCCAGTTACAAATATTTGGGATATCAGATACAGGGCACCATCATTCGGCCGGAACCCCCAAAATGGGATACAAAGATCCAAACACTCAATGATGCTCAGAAACTAGTAGGAGCTATCCAATGGATAAGATCAAAGGTGCCTATACCTCTACCTCTCATGCAACCTTTATATTCACTATTGACAGGAGACTCTGCTTTAAATTCCCCACGAACATTGACTCCTGAAGCAGCCAAGGCCACAGAGGCAATAAAAAAACAATTTTTAGAGTCCACCACATTCCGGTGGGATCCAGGAAGAGATGTGGAGGTATCTATTATCTCCACCACACCTCCCTATGCCGTCATACACCAAAAAGAGAAGCCCCTAGAATGGGTATATTTAAGTAAAACAGGAAGCAGTTTACTAAACAAGTGGGAATTTCTAGGACGGTTAGCACTAGAGGCAGTAAAAAGGGCTACCCACATGTACCAAAGACAGCCAATTCTTTATGCTACACTCACCACTAAGGATGTAGAAGAGTTAGCTCAGAATCACGTTTCTTGGGCCACTATACTCCAGTGGGCCCAGGTGAAACCAAATTCGACTTTCCTATTCAAAGAGTTATTACAGTGGGCCCCAGCACCAGTGAAAAGGTACTCACCAAACCCAGTAGAAGGGCCTAACATTTTTACAGATGCCACAAAACATCACAAGGCATCTATTTATAATTCGGCTTCCCAAGAGATATATATAGTTAACACACCCTACACCTCTACTCAACAGAACGAGTTGGAAGCTATAATCCAAGCTCTCCAAATATATAATGACATACCCATTAACATTATTACTGATAGTCAGTATGCATCTTTATTAATTTCACGGATTGAGGACTCTATTGTAGATTATCGGTCCAATATTTTTTCACAGTGTGAGCGGCTATTGACCACCATTAATAACAGAACACACCCTTTTTATGTTTTACATGTGCGCTCACATACTAATGGCACAGGACCAATTTTTGAAGGAAATCAAATAGCAGACAATTCACTATACCTTGTAGGGCACACTGTGGAACCACAGGAAAGGGCCCAAAAGGCTCATGATAGGTTCCACCTAGCCACAGAAGCCCTCTGCAAATTACATGGGATAACTCAAGAACAGGCCAGAAAAATTGTTAAGAGCTGTCTCCAATGTATCCCATTCCACCCATCTCTAGACCAGGGTGTCAATCCTCGCGGCTTGGCACCCAATGAAATTTGGCAAATGGATGTCACCCATCTTAAGGGCCAGTGCATACATGTGACAGTTGACACATGGTCCGGATTTCTTATGGTGACTTTACAGCCAGGTGAATCAAGTGCTAAAGTAATTCAACATCTTTGGCACTGTTTTTCTGTTTCAGGTTTACCCTTAGAAATAAAGACAGATAACGGTCCTGCCTATACTTCTCAAACCCTTACACACTTCCTCCGCGATCTAGGGATTCGACATGTTACAGGAATCCCCTACAATCCACAAGGCCAGGCCATAGTGGAAAGGGCCAATCTCACCTTAAAGGCGATTCTCGCTATACACACAATTTTTTGCATATCTCAAAAAACTCACATACTACTCCAGCTATGAGACATTTTGTGACTATTCCAAGACAACCCCGCAAGGAAAGTAATACCCAGGCTGGAAATAAGGACACATGGGCCATGGTAAAGGATATGGCCTCAGGGAAATGGAAAGGTCCGTATAAGATACTAATATGGGGTCCAGGGTATATTTGTGTCTCCACCGGAAAAGGGAATGCGTGGATTCCCATTAGAAGGATCCGTAGGTGTAAACCGATGTCGGAGACGGCGGAGACGCAGGAGGCGGAGACCCCGGAGAGCCCGGAGAAGGATCATGCACCACCTGAGTCTGCTGATGACAGCTTTAACCCTGCTGCCCAGAGAGGAAGCAGCACTCATCCCAACATTGCTGACCACTCCATCTAGGCATCTCTTTCCAGTGGCTGAAGGAGGACTTTGATATCACAAACCCAGGACATTGGGGGGGGAAGGGGTGACCAACTTTTCGGGAGATGACCAACCTTTTGCCTGAATACCACAGGCTTGGCCATTCAGGCTTGGCCGTTGAGATCCATTTGCATGACTGAGGGGGTGGTGATGTGTAAGGCGCCAGCACTAGCTGCTTCTCTTAGAACATGCTTTGGAATTAGTGATTGCCCTTTCTCTTGCTGTAACTCAGCCATTTAGCTTCATCTTTGTTTTGTCTGATGCCTCTCTTTGTCAGTTGTGCTAGCTGCAGATTTCTGTGTAAATGAAGTCTTGTTGTGGGGTACTCATATGCTAACAGCCTTCCTAATCCACTCAGCCTCCAGCCACTGTTTGCTCTAGAGCCATGTGCGCGTAGCGCAAAACAAAAAGGGGGAGATGCTGGGGATGGGAGCTCAATTCCAGGTGGACAGTCTCGGGCGGGTAAAGGTGGGAACTTCTAAATCTTAGAGTTCTCACGAGACCCCCCAGCAAACGACGGGGAATCGAGGTGAACCGAGCTATCTCGTGTATTTCAGCCTCTTCCCGTGAGAAACGTGATGGGAGAGAGCTCTCCCCGCCCTCGAGATTGTCCCGGATCTGGGCACACTATTGTTATCTAACAGCATGGTATTCAAATGCAAACTATGCTGCTGGAGAGTTTAAGTAGGATCAGGAAAGCCTGAAAGTGCTCTTGGCAGGAGGGGCGCGGAGCAGTGAGGACAACAAGGCTCCGCTTTTCCTCTCTCCTCTCTCCCCTCCCCCTCTCTCCCCACTTATACTTCTACTTCCAATCTCTTATTGTAAGATCTTTGCCTCCTTGGGAGATTCTTCGCTCCCTCCTAAGGAAGAATTCCCCTGCACTTGTAACTAGACCCTGAAATAAAGCTCAACCCTTGTTCGACTCTGGAACGTCCTTTCTCTCATACGAGCATCCGGTTTGGCCAACCGAAGACCTCCGATAGAGGTAAGGGAAGACTCGGGTAGCCCTCAGGCCTCTAGGCCTGGCAGTTGGCGCCCCAAACAGAGGACTGGGAGCGCAGATATCCTGGGTGCTTTGGGAACACCCGGAAGGGGCTGTGAAAGACACGAGTCCCGAATCCTAGATTCGGAAGGAGAGAAAGAGTGAGAGTAGCTTCCCACACCCATGGGAAAAGGGCAGGGATGGGGAATCAATTGCCAGTAATAAAGCCAGAGGAACAGGAGGTCTGGGCTGAGATACTTTACAGGGAATGCAGGGAGGCGGGGGTCACTATAGAGTTAAACAACCTCGGAGAATTTTGTAAAAGGATTTGGAAAGTTTCTCCTTGGCTCGAGCAGACAGGAATATCAAGAGAAAGATGGGGAGCGGTCGGAGAACAAATGACCGCTTATGAGCAACTATGCCCCGGGGAGCTGGAGGATTTAGATTTCCTGATATACGGTGTAATTAAGAGCCTTTTGGAAGGGCCAGAGAGGCCAGGGCGGGATTGGAATGAGAGTGGAAGCGGAGAGAGGGGAGGGGAGAACCCTGGCAAGCAGAAAGTTAAGGAGTGTAGAGAAAAAATAGACTCGGAGCTCCATCTAGCTGATGGGAAAGGCGAAGCAGGGGAGCATACGCCGTGTCTTCCCTCTGCGCCTCCTTAAAGCATGCTCCATTGGTCAGACAGTCCAGGGCCACAATCCAGTTTGGAAAAGGGAATACGAAAGGCTATAGAGAATGGAGAAGACGTAGGGACATTTCCTGTGCTAGAAATAGCGGACCCCAGTGTCCCCGGTGGGGTTCGGAGGAGCCACATACCTATAGAGTGGAAGAGAGTAGCGACTCTCAAAGAGGCTTGTACCAAGCACGGCCCCAATTCACCCTTTGTCATAGCCATGCTTGAGACTCTCAGTGGTCAGTTCGTTCTGACTCCTAATGACTGGAAGAGCTTAGCTAGAGCCTGCCTTACCCCTGGGCAGAATGTGATTTGGGTATCAGAATTTTCTCAGAGGGTAAAGAGCACTACCAGTGGGCTAGGGGCTCAGGCCCCCCAGGCTTATCAGCGATTTACAGGAACAGGGCAGTTTGAGGCTACAGGAAATCAATTACAGTACTCGGCCGCTGATTATGTCTTGATTGCCAGAATGGCTATTGCCGCCTGGAAGGTTATAGCCTCTAAGAAAGAGAGAGAGTTTCCCATGACTAGGATTACGCAGGGAAACACTGAGCCATTTACTAATTTTGTGGTCAGGCTGCAGGAGGCAGTAGGCCGAGATATGGGAGAGGAGAATCAAGGGACAGAGATAGTGTTGAGGACATTGCTGCAGCAGAATTGTAATCATGACTGCAAAAAGGCAATGCTGGGACTGCCAAAGAATGCATCTGTTGAAGAAATGATACAAAGATGTGACAGGGTAGGAAGTCAGGTCTACTTGGCACAGGTGCAAGGGAAGTACCTGGCCACAGCCTTAAGTAATATCTCTTTGGAGAAAAAATGTTTTAACTGCGGAAAACCGGGACACCTTAAGAAAGAGTGTAGGAAAGAAATAAGTACAGGGAGGGGCCAGGATCAGCTTCCCATAGCTATTGCCCTTCCCTTAAAGCACTCAGTTCAAATCCAGCTACTAAAGGAAATAGGACAGAATAGACCTGAGTGTACAATCTGGCTCAATGGAATTCCCATGACTGGCCTCCTTGATACTGGAGCGGATAGGACCTGCCTTAGCGGTCGCTCAGTACCCCGGCACTGGAAGCTTAAAGAAAGCCAGAGACCAGTGTGGGGAATAGGAGGGTGCCAAAATACCTTAGAGACAATGCACCCAGTAAAGTGGGAGGATCGCCAAGGGACCGTATGGCCGTTGGTGATTCCAGGACTTAGTTTTAACATCTGGGGCAGGGACATCATGAGCCGCCTGGGGATGAAGCTATCAAATTTTTAGTAAGGGCCATTGCTGTTGCACTGGAGTTCCCACCCTTGAATTGGAAGTCAGACACCCCGATTTGGGTGGAGCAATGGCCCCTGACTCCAGAAAAACTCCAGGCACTACAACTATTGGTTAAGGAGCAATTAGAAAAAGGAAATATAGAGCCACCACAGTCACCCTGGAATGCTCCTGTGTTTGTTATAAAGAAAAAATCAGGGAAATTCAGGTTCCTTACAGATCTAAGGAAGGTAAATCAGTCTCTCATGCCTATGGGAGCCCTGCAACCAGGTCTCCCTTCTCCTAATGCCATCCCGGATGGTTGGTCACTTATAATCATTGACATTCAGGATTGTTTTTTTTCCATCCCTTTAAACAAAGTAGATTGTCCTCGGTTTGCTTTTACAATACCTCACCCCAATAACGAAGGACCTGCAAAGAGGTATCAGTGGAAGGTATTGCCCCAAGGTATGAGTTGCAGCCCCACCATCTGCCAGTGGTATGTTAATCAAGCATTACAAAGCCCCAGACAGCAATACCAATGCAAAATCATCCATTACATGGATGACATCCTTATAGCTGCACCTCAGCTCAAGGATCTGGAGAAGTGTTTCCAAGCAGTAGAAAGGAACCTTCTAGGACTAGGATTAGTTATTGCTCCTGAAAAGATACAGAGAGGACCCAGTTACAAATATTTGGGATATCAGATACAGGGCACCATCATTCGGCCGGAACCCCCAAAATGGGATACAAAGATCCAAACACTCAATGATGCTCAGAAACTAGTAGGAGCTATCCAATGGATAAGATCAAAGGTGCCTATACCTCTACCTCTCATGCAACCTTTATATTCACTATTGACAGGAGACTCTGCTTTAAATTCCCCACGAACATTGACTCCTGAAGCAGCCAAGGCCACAGAGGCAATAAAAAAACAATTTTTAGAGTCCACCACATTCCGGTGGGATCCAGGAAGAGATGTGGAGGTATCTATTATCTCCACCACACCTCCCTATGCCGTCATACACCAAAAAGAGAAGCCCCTAGAATGGGTATATTTAAGTAAAACAGGAAGCAGTTTACTAAACAAGTGGGAATTTCTAGGACGGTTAGCACTAGAGGCAGTAAAAAGGGCTACCCACATGTACCAAAGACAGCCAATTCTTTATGCTACACTCACCACTAAGGATGTAGAAGAGTTAGCTCAGAATCACGTTTCTTGGGCCACTATACTCCAGTGGGCCCAGGTGAAACCAAATTCGACTTTCCTATTCAAAGAGTTATTACAGTGGGCCCCAGCACCAGTGAAAAGGTACTCACCAAACCCAGTAGAAGGGCCTAACATTTTTACAGATGCCACAAAACATCACAAGGCATCTATTTATAATTCGGCTTCCCAAGAGATATATATAGTTAACACACCCTACACCTCTACTCAACAGAACGAGTTGGAAGCTATAATCCAAGCTCTCCAAATATATAATGACATACCCATTAACATTATTACTGATAGTCAGTATGCATCTTTATTAATTTCACGGATTGAGGACTCTATTGTAGATTATCGGTCCAATATTTTTTCACAGTGTGAGCGGCTATTGACCACCATTAATAACAGAACACACCCTTTTTATGTTTTACATGTGCGCTCACATACTAATGGCACAGGACCAATTTTTGAAGGAAATCAAATAGCAGACAATTCACTATACCTTGTAGGGCACACTGTGGAACCACAGGAAAGGGCCCAAAAGGCTCATGATAGGTTCCACCTAGCCACAGAAGCCCTCTGCAAATTACATGGGATAACTCAAGAACAGGCCAGAAAAATTGTTAAGAGCTGTCTCCAATGTATCCCATTCCACCCATCTCTAGACCAGGGTGTCAATCCTCGCGGCTTGGCACCCAATGAAATTTGGCAAATGGATGTCACCCATCTTAAGGGCCAGTGCATACATGTGACAGTTGACACATGGTCCGGATTTCTTATGGTGACTTTACAGCCAGGTGAATCAAGTGCTAAAGTAATTCAACATCTTTGGCACTGTTTTTCTGTTTCAGGTTTACCCTTAGAAATAAAGACAGATAACGGTCCTGCCTATACTTCTCAAACCCTTACACACTTCCTCCGCGATCTAGGGATTCGACATGTTACAGGAATCCCCTACAATCCACAAGGCCAGGCCATAGTGGAAAGGGCCAATCTCACCTTAAAGGCGATTCTCGCTATACACACAATTTTTTGCATATCTCAAAAAACTCACATACTACTCCAGCTATGAGACATTTTGTGACTATTCCAAGACAACCCCGCAAGGAAAGTAATACCCAGGCTGGAAATAAGGACACATGGGCCATGGTAAAGGATATGGCCTCAGGGAAATGGAAAGGTCCGTATAAGATACTAATATGGGGTCCAGGGTATATTTGTGTCTCCACCGGAAAAGGGAATGCGTGGATTCCCATTAGAAGGATCCGTAGGTGTAAACCGATGTCGGAGACGGCGGAGACGCAGGAGGCGGAGACCCCGGAGAGCCCGGAGAAGGATCATGCACCACCTGAGTCTGCTGATGACAGCTTTAACCCTGCTGCCCAGAGAGGAAGCAGCACTCATCCCAACATTGCTGACCACTCCATCTAGGCATCTCTTTCCAGTGGCTGAAGGAGGACTTTGATATCACAAACCCAGGACATTGGGGGGGGAAGGGGTGACCAACTTTTCGGGAGATGACCAACCTTTTGCCTGAATACCACAGGCTTGGCCATTCAGGCTTGGCCGTTGAGATCCATTTGCATGACTGAGGGGGTGGTGATGTGTAAGGCGCCAGCACTAGCTGCTTCTCTTAGAACATGCTTTGGAATTAGTGATTGCCCTTTCTCTTGCTGTAACTCAGCCATTTAGCTTCATCTTTGTTTTGTCTGATGCCTCTCTTTGTCAGTTGTGCTAGCTGCAGATTTCTGTGTAAATGAAGTCTTGTTGTGGGGTACTCATATGCTAACAGCCTTCCTAATCCACTCAGCCTCCAGCCACTGTTTGCTCTAGAGCCATGTGCGCGTAGCGCAAAACAAAAAGGGGGAGATGCTGGGGATGGGAGCTCAATTCCAGGTGGACAGTCTCGGGCGGGTAAAGGTGGGAACTTCTAAATCTTAGAGTTCTCACGAGACCCCCCAGCAAACGACGGGGAATCGAGGTGAACCGAGCTATCTCGTGTATTTCAGCCTCTTCCCGTGAGAAACGTGATGGGAGAGAGCTCTCCCCGCCCTCGAGATTGTCCCGGATCTGGGCACACTATTGTTATCTAACAGCATGGTATTCAAATGCAAACTATGCTGCTGGAGAGTTTAAGTAGGATCAGGAAAGCCTGAAAGTGCTCTTGGCAGGAGGGGCGCGGAGCAGTGAGGACAACAAGGCTCCGCTTTTCCTCTCTCCTCTCTCCCCTCCCCCTCTCTCCCCACTTATACTTCTACTTCCAATCTCTTATTGTAAGATCTTTGCCTCCTTGGGAGATTCTTCGCTCCCTCCTAAGGAAGAATTCCCCTGCACTTGTAACTAGACCCTGAAATAAAGCTCAACCCTTGTTCGACTCTGGAACGTCCTTTCTCTCATACGAGCATCCGGTTTGGCCAACCGAAGACCTCCGATAGAGGTAAGGGAAGACTCGGGTAGCCCTCAGGCCTCTAGGCCTGGCAGTTGGCGCCCCAAACAGAGGACTGGGAGCGCAGATATCCTGGGTGCTTTGGGAACACCCGGAAGGGGCTGTGAAAGACACGAGTCCCGAATCCTAGATTCGGAAGGAGAGAAAGAGTGAGAGTAGCTTCCCACACCCATGGGAAAAGGGCAGGGATGGGGAATCAATTGCCAGTAATAAAGCCAGAGGAACAGGAGGTCTGGGCTGAGATACTTTACAGGGAATGCAGGGAGGCGGGGGTCACTATAGAGTTAAACAACCTCGGAGAATTTTGTAAAAGGATTTGGAAAGTTTCTCCTTGGCTCGAGCAGACAGGAATATCAAGAGAAAGATGGGGAGCGGTCGGAGAACAAATGACCGCTTATGAGCAACTATGCCCCGGGGAGCTGGAGGATTTAGATTTCCTGATATACGGTGTAATTAAGAGCCTTTTGGAAGGGCCAGAGAGGCCAGGGCGGGATTGGAATGAGAGTGGAAGCGGAGAGAGGGGAGGGGAGAACCCTGGCAAGCAGAAAGTTAAGGAGTGTAGAGAAAAAATAGACTCGGAGCTCCATCTAGCTGATGGGAAAGGCGAAGCAGGGGAGCATACGCCGTGTCTTCCCTCTGCGCCTCCTTAAAGCATGCTCCATTGGTCAGACAGTCCAGGGCCACAATCCAGTTTGGAAAAGGGAATACGAAAGGCTATAGAGAATGGAGAAGACGTAGGGACATTTCCTGTGCTAGAAATAGCGGACCCCAGTGTCCCCGGTGGGGTTCGGAGGAGCCACATACCTATAGAGTGGAAGAGAGTAGCGACTCTCAAAGAGGCTTGTACCAAGCACGGCCCCAATTCACCCTTTGTCATAGCCATGCTTGAGACTCTCAGTGGTCAGTTCGTTCTGACTCCTAATGACTGGAAGAGCTTAGCTAGAGCCTGCCTTACCCCTGGGCAGAATGTGATTTGGGTATCAGAATTTTCTCAGAGGGTAAAGAGCACTACCAGTGGGCTAGGGGCTCAGGCCCCCCAGGCTTATCAGCGATTTACAGGAACAGGGCAGTTTGAGGCTACAGGAAATCAATTACAGTACTCGGCCGCTGATTATGTCTTGATTGCCAGAATGGCTATTGCCGCCTGGAAGGTTATAGCCTCTAAGAAAGAGAGAGAGTTTCCCATGACTAGGATTACGCAGGGAAACACTGAGCCATTTACTAATTTTGTGGTCAGGCTGCAGGAGGCAGTAGGCCGAGACATGGGAGAGGAGAATCAAGGGACAGAGATAGTGTTGAGGACATTGCTGCAGCAGAATTGTAATCATGACTGCAAAAAGGCAATGCTGGGACTGCCAAAGAATGCATCTGTTGAAGAAATGATACAAAGATGTGACAGGGTAGGAAGTCAGGTCTACTTGGCACAGGTGCAAGGGAAGTACCTGGCCACAGCCTTAAGTAATATCTCTTTGGAGAAAAAATGTTTTAACTGCGGAAAACCGGGACACCTTAAGAAAGAGTGTAGGAAAGAAATAAGTACAGGGAGGGGCCAGGATCAGCTTCCCATAGCTATTGCCCTTCCCTTAAAGCACTCAGTTCAAATCCAGCTACTAAAGGAAATAGGACAGAATAGACCTGAGTGTACAATCTGGCTCAATGGAATTCCCATGACTGGCCTCCTTGATACTGGAGCGGATAGGACCTGCCTTAGCGGTCGCTCAGTACCCCGGCACTGGAAGCTTAAAGAAAGCCAGAGACCAGTGTGGGGAATAGGAGGGTGCCAAAATACCTTAGAGACAATGCACCCAGTAAAGTGGGAGGATCGCCAAGGGACCGTATGGCCGTTGGTGATTCCAGGACTTAGTTTTAACATCTGGGGCAGGGACATCATGAGCCGCCTGGGGATGAAGCTATCAAATTTTTAGTAAGGGCCATTGCTGTTGCACTGGAGTTCCCACCCTTGAATTGGAAGTCAGACACCCCGATTTGGGTGGAGCAATGGCCCCTGACTCCAGAAAAACTCCAGGCACTACAACTATTGGTTAAGGAGCAATTAGAAAAAGGAAATATAGAGCCACCACAGTCACCCTGGAATGCTCCTGTGTTTGTTATAAAGAAAAAATCAGGGAAATTCAGGTTCCTTACAGATCTAAGGAAGGTAAATCAGTCTCTCATGCCTATGGGAGCCCTGCAACCAGGTCTCCCTTCTCCTAATGCCATCCCGGATGGTTGGTCACTTATAATCATTGACATTCAGGATTGTTTTTTTTCCATCCCTTTAAACAAAGTAGATTGTCCTCGGTTTGCTTTTACAATACCTCACCCCAATAACGAAGGACCTGCAAAGAGGTATCAGTGGAAGGTATTGCCCCAAGGTATGAGTTGCAGCCCCACCATCTGCCAGTGGTATGTTAATCAAGCATTACAAAGCCCCAGACAGCAATACCAATGCAAAATCATCCATTACATGGATGACATCCTTATAGCTGCACCTCAGCTCAAGGATCTGGAGAAGTGTTTCCAAGCAGTAGAAAGGAACCTTCTAGGACTAGGATTAGTTATTGCTCCTGAAAAGATACAGAGAGGACCCAGTTACAAATATTTGGGATATCAGATACAGGGCACCATCATTCGGCCGGAACCCCCAAAATGGGATACAAAGATCCAAACACTCAATGATGCTCAGAAACTAGTAGGAGCTATCCAATGGATAAGATCAAAGGTGCCTATACCTCTACCTCTCATGCAACCTTTATATTCACTATTGACAGGAGACTCTGCTTTAAATTCCCCACGAACATTGACTCCTGAAGCAGCCAAGGCCACAGAGGCAATAAAAAAACAATTTTTAGAGTCCACCACATTCCGGTGGGATCCAGGAAGAGATGTGGAGGTATCTATTATCTCCACCACACCTCCCTATGCCGTCATACACCAAAAAGAGAAGCCCCTAGAATGGGTATATTTAAGTAAAACAGGAAGCAGTTTACTAAACAAGTGGGAATTTCTAGGACGGTTAGCACTAGAGGCAGTAAAAAGGGCTACCCACATGTACCAAAGACAGCCAATTCTTTATGCTACACTCACCACTAAGGATGTAGAAGAGTTAGCTCAGAATCACGTTTCTTGGGCCACTATACTCCAGTGGGCCCAGGTGAAACCAAATTCGACTTTCCTATTCAAAGAGTTATTACAGTGGGCCCCAGCACCAGTGAAAAGGTACTCACCAAACCCAGTAGAAGGGCCTAACATTTTTACAGATGCCACAAAACATCACAAGGCATCTATTTATAATTCGGCTTCCCAAGAGATATATATAGTTAACACACCCTACACCTCTACTCAACAGAACGAGTTGGAAGCTATAATCCAAGCTCTCCAAATATATAATGACATACCCATTAACATTATTACTGATAGTCAGTATGCATCTTTATTAATTTCACGGATTGAGGACTCTATTGTAGATTATCGGTCCAATATTTTTTCACAGTGTGAGCGGCTATTGACCACCATTAATAACAGAACACACCCTTTTTATGTTTTACATGTGCGCTCACATACTAATGGCACAGGACCAATTTTTGAAGGAAATCAAATAGCAGACAATTCACTATACCTTGTAGGGCACACTGTGGAACCACAGGAAAGGGCCCAAAAGGCTCATGATAGGTTCCACCTAGCCACAGAAGCCCTCTGCAAATTACATGGGATAACTCAAGAACAGGCCAGAAAAATTGTTAAGAGCTGTCTCCAATGTATCCCATTCCACCCATCTCTAGACCAGGGTGTCAATCCTCGCGGCTTGGCACCCAATGAAATTTGGCAAATGGATGTCACCCATCTTAAGGGCCAGTGCATACATGTGACAGTTGACACATGGTCCGGATTTCTTATGGTGACTTTACAGCCAGGTGAATCAAGTGCTAAAGTAATTCAACATCTTTGGCACTGTTTTTCTGTTTCAGGTTTACCCTTAGAAATAAAGACAGATAACGGTCCTGCCTATACTTCTCAAACCCTTACACACTTCCTCCGCGATCTAGGGATTCGACATGTTACAGGAATCCCCTACAATCCACAAGGCCAGGCCATAGTGGAAAGGGCCAATCTCACCTTAAAGGCGATTCTCGCTATACACACAATTTTTTGCATATCTCAAAAAACTCACATACTACTCCAGCTATGAGACATTTTGTGACTATTCCAAGACAACCCCGCAAGGAAAGTAATACCCAGGCTGGAAATAAGGACACATGGGCCATGGTAAAGGATATGGCCTCAGGGAAATGGAAAGGTCCGTATAAGATACTAATATGGGGTCCAGGGTATATTTGTGTCTCCACCGGAAAAGGGAATGCGTGGATTCCCATTAGAAGGATCCGTAGGTGTAAACCGATGTCGGAGACGGCGGAGACGCAGGAGGCGGAGACCCCGGAGAGCCCGGAGAAGGATCATGCACCACCTGAGTCTGCTGATGACAGCTTTAACCCTGCTGCCCAGAGAGGAAGCAGCACTCATCCCAACATTGCTGACCACTCCATCTAGGCATCTCTTTCCAGTGGCTGAAGGAGGACTTTGATATCACAAACCCAGGACATTGGGGGGGGAAGGGGTGACCAACTTTTCGGGAGATGACCAACCTTTTGCCTGAATACCACAGGCTTGGCCATTCAGGCTTGGCCGTTGAGATCCATTTGCATGACTGAGGGGGTGGTGATGTGTAAGGCGCCAGCACTAGCTGCTTCTCTTAGAACATGCTTTGGAATTAGTGATTGCCCTTTCTCTTGCTGTAACTCAGCCATTTAGCTTCATCTTTGTTTTGTCTGATGCCTCTCTTTGTCAGTTGTGCTAGCTGCAGATTTCTGTGTAAATGAAGTCTTGTTGTGGGGTACTCATATGCTAACAGCCTTCCTAATCCACTCAGCCTCCAGCCACTGTTTGCTCTAGAGCCATGTGCGCGTAGCGCAAAACAAAAAGGGGGAGATGCTGGGGATGGGAGCTCAATTCCAGGTGGACAGTCTCGGGCGGGTAAAGGTGGGAACTTCTAAATCTTAGAGTTCTCACGAGACCCCCCAGCAAACGACGGGGAATCGAGGTGAACCGAGCTATCTCGTGTATTTCAGCCTCTTCCCGTGAGAAACGTGATGGGAGAGAGCTCTCCCCGCCCTCGAGATTGTCCCGGATCTGGGCACACTATTGTTATCTAACAGCATGGTATTCAAATGCAAACTATGCTGCTGGAGAGTTTAAGTAGGATCAGGAAAGCCTGAAAGTGCTCTTGGCAGGAGGGGCGCGGAGCAGTGAGGACAACAAGGCTCCGCTTTTCCTCTCTCCTCTCTCCCCTCCCCCTCTCTCCCCACTTATACTTCTACTTCCAATCTCTTATTGTAAGATCTTTGCCTCCTTGGGAGATTCTTCGCTCCCTCCTAAGGAAGAATTCCCCTGCACTTGTAACTAGACCCTGAAATAAAGCTCAACCCTTGTTCGACTCTGGAACGTCCTTTCTCTCATACGAGCATCCGGTTTGGCCAACCGAAGACCTCCGATAGAGGTAAGGGAAGACTCGGGTAGCCCTCAGGCCTCTAGGCCTGGCACATAGAAAGGCAAATTTTTTTGGTTTGTGGAACTGCTAAAAATCATCTTATTAGATTCTGGAAGTTTGGAAATTAAGGAGAATTGTAGATTAATCATTAAAGTGTTTGAAGAGTAATCATTTTAAGATTTCAGGGGAGAACTCTTGGACCTTTGGGTTATTCCAGGAACTCCTTCTGAAATATCTTACTGAGTTTTGGGGTACCACTCTGTAGAATCTGTTTTAAAGAAAAATAAGAATTAAATTCTGTAAAAAGTTTCAGGGATAAATAACACTTAGATCATTTTTCCTAAAGACAGAACCACTGTTTTAGTAAATGAATGAAGGCAACTAGCAATCTCAAGTGAAGGGGAAAAAATAGGTATGCAGTTTGCATTTTATAGCCACCTCTTGCTAACCCTTCCTTGATCGTGAAAAGAGAAAAGGCTGCTGAAATCAGGGAACAATTTAAAAATGAGTTTAATTTAATTAAGGAATGGAAAGAGTGATCTAAATTGAAAAGGGATGGATACCCTAAACTCCTTCCCTACTTAGCTGACCCCTAAACAAGATCAGGGAGCCTCTGAGACCCTAACTTCACCCCAACTCAGAGATTCCCCTCTGACTCCTACCCTCGTTCAAAAACCCACTGTGACTCTTGAGACTGTCCAATTTCTTCAGGAATTTCTTCAGCATACTAGGACCCAACCATCTATTCTTCATCAATTGTATTCTCCAGTAACAGGGGAGTCCAAAGGAAGGGAAGATTTGAGAGAAAGACAGTGAGTTCTTTTTTGGACATGTTGCTTTGGATATATGGCCTTAGCCTAAAAGGTCAAGGTCTCCCATTGAATCCTGGGCCATCTCCAGTCATCCCGATGAATATCTGGTCAATGGATTCAGATGGCTCTGGAGGAGAAGTGAGGTTTGTGCCCTTTCACAGCCCTCCCTCACTCAAAACAAAATCAAGTTCAAATGATGTCATCCTTTCTCTGATGTCATGGTTCTCTTTGAAAATGAAGGACAAACACAACAACAAGAAGACTCCACCCCCATCACTCTGTTAACCCTTCTCATCTTAGATCAGTTTCCCAAATAAAGGTATGAGACAACAACAACAAAAAAAAATGCAGAAAAACTTGAGTTACATTCTGGTATCAGAAATTTATTAGCTATGTGATCTTATCTGTTTGCCTCAGTTTCCTAATTTGTAAAGAGGAAAATAATAATGATACCCACCTACCAGGGTTGTTATAAGGATCAAAATGATACAAAGATTAGGAAGACACACTGACTGGCATATGGCACATATAAATGTTGACTACTATTATTATTTAACTGAATATAGTTTTTTAATGTTTTATGTTTAATGTTTAATGTTAATATAGTGTTTTAATAATAAATAATGTTAATATAGTGTTTTAAATGTGATTGGTATAAAGTGCCAAAGGTATTAATCTTATTAATGATTTTTAATCATTAATATTTAATTTAATTTAATCATTGATATTATTAATTAATTTAATCATTAATGTAAGATACTTTGGAAATGCATTCAGCTAAACTGAAGCCATCTGACTGGTAATAAACTTTGTTTCATGTTTTAAATACATGATAATGTGGTATTATATTGTATTTCTAAATTCTCTTATACTGTGAAACTGGGAGAATCATTATATCAGAAATGCTGTTAGAAAAACAACTTCTTGTAATCTGGATGTTGTTAGGTTATGAATTGAGTTTTTAAAAACAATGTAGTTAAAAATATTTAAAAACAAATATTTAATGTGGCATATTTTGTTTTTAAAAAGACAGTGATAATAAGTAAAATGAAAAAAGGATGTATAATTAAGAGTAAAAAAAACCCCAATTTTGAAAGGGGTGCACAAAAAATAAAATTTTAAAAACTGATGAACAGGACTAGTTGAAGAGGACAGCAGGATCTATATGACTGAGAGGGGGGAAAAATGGATTATACAATTAGATAAATCAGGAGAGGAATAGGAATAAATAAGCAAAACCCCCAAAGGAAAGGGGAAACATATCCTTTGATCATTTATCAACTGAGGAATGACTTGTATTCTCCCCATTTGATCAATGGTCAAAGGATATGAACAGGTAGTTTTCAGAAGAAGAAATTAAAGCTATCTATATTCATATGAAAAAAATGCTCTAAATCACTATTGATTACAGAGATGCAAATCAAAACAACTCTCACACCTATCAGTTTGGCTAACATGACAAAACAGGAAAATGATAATGTTGGAGAAGATGTGGGAAAGTTGGAACACTAATTCATTGTTGGTGCAGTTGTTAGCTGATCCAACCATTCTGGAGAGCAATTTTGAACTATGCCCAAAGGGCTACAAAAATGTGCATACCCTTTGACCCAGCAATACTGCTTCTAGGGCTGTATCCCAAGGAGGTCATAAAAATGGTAAAAGGACCCAAGTGTACAAAAATATTTATAGCAGCTCTTTCTGTGGTGACCAAGAACTGGAAATTGAGGGCATATCCATCAATTGAGGATTGGCTGAATAAGCTGTGGTATAATAATGTGGTATATATAATGGAATAATATCATGCTATAAGAGATGATGAACAGGTGGACTTCAGAAAATCCTGGAAAGACTTATATGAATTGATGCTGAGCGATGTGAACAGAACTAGGAGAACATTGTTCACAAAAAACAGCCACAGTGTGTGATGACTGATTTCAAGGAGATAAACACTTCCAAAGGACTCATGATGGAAAATGTCATCCACATCCAGAGAAAAAACTATGGAGTTGGAATGCAGAGCGAAGCACACTATTTTTTTTTTTTCTGTTTTGTTTCGTTTTTTTCTTTCTCAAGGTTTCTCCACTTAGATATAATTCTTTTATGCAACATGACTAAAGTGAGAATGTGTTTGATAGGAATATATGTGTAAAGCCCATATCAGATTGCGTGTCAAGGGGGAGGGAAGGGGAGAAAATTTAAAACTTATGGAAGTGAATGTTGAAAACTTAAAATAAAATGTAAAGTGAAAAGAAAAGAGGAAACAAAGAAGGGGATCAGAAAAGAGAGCCAGTGGGAATACGGTCACCTTAAAAAGAACAAGGTAAAATAACTGAAGGAAAAGAATATTTTGTCTACAGCAGAAAAGGGTGGAAATCTTAACTTAAAAATTAGAGACAGATGGTAGAAAGTATAAATTTAATTATCATAATTTTAAATGTGAGTAGATAAAAGAAAAAATAAAAAATTGACAGATTGGATAAGAAAACAAAATCCTACAATCTGTGGTTTACAAAGAACCTATTTTAAAAACAAAGACCCACCAAAAAAAACTGCGAAGATGGAAAAAATTTACTATTCATCAATTGGATCTTAACTTAAAAAGCAAGTTACTGCAATCAAGTTAACAAAGTAAAAACAAACATTCAATAAAAAGGGATAAAAATGAGGAAACTATTAAGCTGAAAGGAACCACAGACAAAAAACCAATATCAGCAATAAACTTATACTCTCCAAATGCAACCATATAAACCTTAAAAAATGAAGAAGTAGATAAATGGAATAGATGAAACAAGGAAGAACTAAAAATAATGGAACTTAATAATCCAGTATTCAATAAACCAGAAAACAGAAATTACTTATGAAAGAATTTCCTATTTGACGTAAACTTCAGGGAAGACTTAAAAGTATTCTGGCAAAAACTAGGCTTACACCAATATCTTAGACCACATTCCACAATAAATATAATACAGATATGTGACTTTAATATTAAAGACAGCACAAAAATGTAGATGATACATTTTTCACAGCTACGAATAGGGGATGTACTCTTAATTAAACAAAAGATAAAGGCTATATTATCTATTAGCTGACTCTGTTCCAGTTACCAAAAATTAATTAGGCTTAAAGTCATATACCAAATTGCTCTAAATAAGGTCACAATCAATAGGTATTATAAAAAAATCCACATCTACTTTTAAATATAGTTAGCTAGTTTTGTGGGGTTTTTGTATTGTTCCTTGGACACTTCTTCCTACCGTTTCCACAGGGTGAACAAAATGATTACCCAGGTCACCCATAATTCTAGTGCCATTAGAACTGAACCATTTGGAGTGCAAGAACTTCCTTCCCCTGCTGTCCCTCTTTTTATTCATCTCCAAGAAACAGACCTGGCTATGTTTGTGTTTGTTCTCTGCCTCTGTCCTCAGTTTCAGGCGTCACAGTGATCTTTACCAACCCCACCAAATCCAGGAGTTCAAGTCATGGCAAATTTAGAGGAGGTAAGATGATGGCAGACAAGATACTGCAATTAGCAAGGAAGCCCTGAGAAGCAAAAGTACTTGAGACTCAAACCTAATGGAGTTTTTGGACTTGGAACTAGAACCATACTCCATATGATTTGGGATAAGAGACTGAAGTCATATTCAGAAGGAGGGAAAAAGGGGAAAATTATGCCTCCCACATATTGGGGGAATAAGTTCATATATTTGTGATTATTTCTTGGAAGTGAATACTTCTCTGTAAAAGCTAAAAAAAAAAAAATAAACCATGGTTGGCTTCAAAGCAAGTTAGTTTAAATAATTACTGTTACTCTGTTACTCACTCCTTTTCCGTGACATTTTTCAGTGGCATTACAAGTTTTTTCAATCAAAAAACGAGATTCTATGCAAGAAAAGCGTGAACACACCTGAAAAGAAAAAAATGAAATGGCAAAGATCTACAAAGGCATACCCAACATAACACTGATCCAAATCAGTATCATTTCATAATAACATCATTAGGACATAACTTTGTCCCCCAGTAAAATCCACAACCAACCCCAGTATAAAATTAAAAACTCCCTACCTAGGTGTCTCTGCCTCCTGCACCCTACTCATTAATCAGACTGCTCCTATTCCCTATTCTCCCACCTTGATCCATCAGGTGTAATATCCCTTCCCCTAATTCTTGAGCTCTTTTTTCTATAAGCTTTCATGGAACACAGAATAAACATTCTGAATTGAACAATGAATGAAATATCTTTATAATTATAATACAAGCTAACACAACATGAGAGAAGTTGGCTACAGAAATCAAGTATCCATTAAAATCTGAAGTTTAGTAAAGAGAACTGCAAGCAATAATGGAAGTAAAATATTCATGATGAAGGACGTCAGTATATTCTCCTCCCTAATTTCGACTACTGTGTTCAGTTCTAAAAACCATCTTTTAGGGCTGATATTGAAAAGTCTGGAAGACGGTATAAAGAATGTTTAGAAAACTTACAACTATGTCTTATGAAAACCAAATTTAGGAGAGACTACAATGATCAGAGGCTCAAATATCTGAAGATTATGTAGAATCAGGACTATATTTATTCTGCTTGGCTCCAGAAGACAGAACTAGGACCAACGAGTGAAAGTTTCAGGGAGGCACGTTTCAACTCAATATAAGGAATGACATTATAGTAATTAGTTTGTCCAAAAATAAAATAAGTACCTAAGGATATTATGAATTCTCCAAACACAAGAGGTCTGGCAAAAATAATAAATGGCCACTTGTCAAAAATGTCATAGAGGCTCATGTTTTAGGCAAAAGCTCAATCTCAGAGAGGAACCTTCTCAAGGTATCAGTACTACTCAATGAAAACCATGTACTCTTGGGATGGTAGAGGTATTCCTAGCTTAGAATAACATCCCTCTTAACGGGATCCAGTTTTACTTGCAGCAGAATGAATGAAAATCATTCTTTAAGTTTATTATGTTCCAGAAACTAGGAATATAAATACAAAAGCAAGACAGACCCCGGCATCAAGTAGCATATATTCCGAAAGAGAGGAAAAACATACACATGGGAGTAGTGACCAGATAAGGGAATTTTGGTCTGGGAACTGACCTGGTTAACTTCTTGCAAAGTGAAGGAGATGGACTAGATAGCTCTGAGAGAACCCTTCTATCTCTAAATCTATGATCTATGAACTTGAGTCATATTCAGTAAGTTGATACAAAGAAGAGTCAACTGATATGTCTTTCTACAAGCAACTGTAATATTTATTGTCTTGATTACTATGACTAGAATTAATTATGTGGAAAAAGAATGTTCATACAGTGTCAAAGCAGACAGCAAAATAAGAGTGGAGATTTAAGGTTACAAAAATGCCCAAATAAGGCTAATGCAGAGGCATGGATTCTACTTCCATTACTCTGAACACATCCCTAACTCTTAGTATTCCCTTAGGGATTCCTGAATGATCAAAGACAAAGGAGAGAGGCTGCTGATCAAACAGAGAAGTCCCAGGCAGACCTGGACACAGGAGGAGTCCAAGGTAATGTGCTCTCTGTTCCACATAAGATAGGTATTATGCCAAGGTAACCATTAGTATACTCAAAGTAGCACCAGAAACAAGAAAAAGCTGAAGCAAAGGTCTCCTAGTGGTCTACTCAAGCTTAAGTAGTTGCATTTCATAGGCTACTGACCTAGACCAGCACTGCTTAAACTATGGGTCATGACTCAAAATTTAAGAAGTGTTAAAGGGGTTGCAAGTGGAAAAAAGTCCTGGCCTGAACTACAGGAAAGGACCATTAATAGTTTCCATTAATAATTAATGAATTAATAATTCATAGCTACAGTAAGATTCATTCTTGCTGGTGCAAGGAAAAGTTCATTATTTCCCAAGGCGTCTGAACTTTATATGAAGACTTTTTGAACTTAGGATACTTGGGTGATGAGGAAGTTTAAGACCAACTGCCAGAAATAGGTGTCTAACACACTTCAAGAAGGGGGAAGCTACAAGGAAGGTCATTCTGTCAGAGATGCCCTTACCATGGGATGCTATTTCCCTCTTGTTGATTATTATGATTAAGGGAAAGAGGTTATGGAGGCTTATAAATAGAGGTTTGTAGAGGAAAGGAAAGGGGAGAATCAAAGATACAAGGATGGCATTTCTTTCACATTAAGAATTAAAGATTAAGAAATTAATCCTTAAAATTCATCGTTTTCATTAAAATTATTTGTTTAGGTGTCATAACCTTTTACTAGTACATAGCTCAGTGGATAGAGTACTGGATCTGGAGTTAGGAAGACCTGATAATCTAGCCTCAGATATTTACTAGCTCTATGACCATGAGCAGGACAGCACTTGACCTTCCAGGTTTGATGTAAGGATCAAATGAGATAATAATTGTAAAACGGTTGCAAAATTCTAACCTAACCTTTAATTACTGAATGGGCATTGCCTCAGAAAAAAATCACGAGTTGTCTTGACTTGTGTCTTGCCCCTGGACTCCAATGACTCTGGAAGAGACAGTGAGGCTGACGACTTTGCACAGCCAGCCTCACTTAAATCCAATTCACTTGTTCATCAAGGCATCACCATGCTGATGACATTGGTCCTCTTCCAGAACCAAGGATGAACAACAACAATAAGATAAGCAAGTACTGGACAGACTGGTCATAGTATAAACTGGGACAGGGAACCTACAGCCTTGAGGCCACGTGTGCCCTTCTAGGTCCTGGGGTGCAGCTTTTTGCCTGAGTCCAACTTTTACAGAACAAATTCTTTTATTAAGGTCATGTGTTCTGTGAAGTTTGGATTCAGTCAAAGGGCCATATTTAAGGACCTGAGGGCCTTATTGACCTTGAGGCCACAAGTATAAACACAGGTCCTGTGAGGGTGGGAGCCTGCTGGACTAGTTCAGGAAGAGTTCATTTGGCCTGGGGTTCAATCGTCTAATAGTGTAGCTTAATATATCATATCCTAGCTTAGGGTATAGAAAGCACTTGAATGTTCCATTATAGATTAACTGCCTTAACAGTACCATTTGATATGCTATCTGGTAGCATTGGCTGGAAGAAACCTATCAAAACTGTACAACTCCTAGAAGAAAACCTCTAATATCTCCATTATATCGCCATATTTTGCCATAAATATCAAAATCCACTGGGACATAATGGAAAAGGAAGCCAATTGTCATTCAATCCATGGGAAAATCTTTAAGATCAAAATCCAGATATAACTGGGCATAAGCAAGGACACTCTGCAGCTGCTCAGGAAGCTCCATTACATTCTCTGCATTTTAGAAGGGTGTATGAGCTCCTCCTTGAATATCATTGTGAAGTTCTGCAGGGTCACATTCTCCTCCCTATGGTTGCACCTGTAGAACAGAATCTCAGTGCTATAACCTAGTTGACAAAGATGTTACCCTAGATTTGGAATAAGAGGATGGTGGGTCTAATCCTGGCTCTATCACTTATTACCTATGACCTAAAGCAAGTGACTTCACCTTCTGGAACTGTTTCCTCATCTGTAAAATGAAGTTTACATGGCTAGAAGTGTACATACATTGAAAAATCTTAAGACCTAAAAAGACATCTACTATACTTCTTAATTGTAAATAACATGATGCTAGAATAATAAATAATTGAAAATTGAATAATAATGTTTATGAATATTTAGTTACCATGTTAGGACCACATGGAGTACCATCATTCACAAATGTAAAATCTCGATGCCCTGGTCGCACTGGAATACTATGTGCAATGGATACACATATATCCTCATAAATACGTGAATAAATCACAGATACATCTCTTTTGAAGAACAATCCTCTCTTTGGCCAAGTACAAACTAATTTTCCACACAAGAGATTGCTACAAACACAAGGAAGAAAAAAATAGTTAAACATTTCAATAGTTATACATTTCAGCACTTAGTACAATGTCTGACACCTAGTAGGTACTGAAAAAATGCTTCTTGACTTGACGGCATTTGGTACTTATTGATGTGTATTTATTTAGTACGAAACAAGACTGCCTTTGATAACAGAAAATGTTGTTTGATTTAGAACATTATACCAAAGAAAAAGAAATTTAAAAAGCATGATCATAACAAGTATAACAAATCAACTTATTAAAAATATTACATTTATCTGCCCACATATGATTAATATCTTTGACAATAATCTTCATTATTCAATAAATGTAGAATTTCTCAAAAGATTACAAAGTTAGAGATGGAAAGGACTTTAAGGGTGAACTAGTCCAACCCCCTCATTTTCACAGAATCACAGACTATGAAAATTGGAAGGGACTTCAGCAGCCATTTTGTCCAATGGATTTACAAAACAAAAATCCTCATTATAGCCTACCAATGAAGTAGCCAGCTAGCCTCTGCTAACGAAGAGCCTACCACTTCTTAAGAAAGTCTATTCCACTTTGGGGTAGCCATAATTGTGGGAAAGTTTTTCCTAACATCATGTCTAAATATTTCTCTTTGTGAATTCCAGCCCTTGTTCCTGATTCTTCCCTCTGGGGTCCAACAAAACAAACCTAATCCCTCTTCCACATGATAAATCTTCAAGTATCTGAAGACAGCTCTCAATCTTTCCCAAGTTCAACATTCTTAGTTCCTTTAACCAATGATCTTATAATCTCATATAAGCATTTACCAATGAAGACACCAATGCTCAAAGAGGAATGTCCAAGATCATAGTTGATGTGAACCCAAGTCGACAAATACAATCTTTTCATTGTACCCTACTGCCTTTATAAATACTTACTCAAACGAACAGGGTTTATATGAATCCTTTTTGACACCACAGTTTCCAAATCTATCATTTCTGCCATTCATTTCTTCAAAACATGCAAAAGAACCACCTCTGGAAGCTGTAAACATAAACAGATTAAGGCAAATTAAAATTCTGAACCCAATTTAATCAGTCATTACAGATCCATAAAGACTTTAGAGGTTATTGAGTCCAAACATTTAATTTTATAAGGCCTAGCAAAGTGAAATAATTTATTCATACTCATACATTTAGAACAGTAACAGAAGTGGGATTAGAACACAGGTAATTCTTGGTACACTGAACGTTCAAGAGTTTTAAAAAAGCGAATCAATTAATAAGCATTTATTCAGCACCTATAATGTACATGGCACTGTGCTAGGCCCTGGGGATACAGATAAAAATGAAACAGTATCTACCTTCATGAAGCTTACATTCCACAGAGAAAACATACAGAGAAAAGTAAATATAAAATACATACAAATTACATAGAGAGTGGTGTGGGGAGGAAAAAGATCAGGAAAAGCTCAAACTTTTTAGATAGCTAAAGATTTTAAGAGGCAGAGATGAGGAAGGAGTGTATTCCAGATTTGGAGGATAGAATGTGCAAAGGCATGGGAAATGAAACACTGTGTGACAGAACCAAAAAGTAGGCTGGTTAGCCTGGAATGGGTAGTATGTAATGAATAAAAAGTATGGAAAGGTAGATGATGAAAAGCTTTTAACCAAGGACTTCATATTTTATCTTAGTGTCAATAAGATGTCACTAGAGCTTTCTGAGTAAGTAATGTGGTCAGACAAAAGTTAGACATATCAATATGGCAACCATGTTGAAGAGAGATTGCAGAAGAAAATTATCTGAAACAGAGACACCAATTAGAAAAGTGATGAAGGCCCAGGTCAGAGTGGTGATGTGAATGAAGAGAAGGGGATACAGGAGTGACATCTCACGGAGTAGTATGAACAAGATTTGGCAATTTAATGGCTGTTGAGTAAGGAAGAAAGGAAGAGGCAAAGAAGACTCCAACTTTGTGACTTGAAGGATAGGGGCACTATGGAAAGAAATGGGGAGAAGGGATAGGATGTTTAATTTGGGGGAAAAGATAATGAGATGTTTCAGACACATTGAATTTATGATAATTATAGACATTGTCCTACAGACAACTGATGATGCCGAGAATGGGCAGTCTCTGACCAAGAGGTGGCACTTCTCCTTATCATGCTAACCCCTCTACATGTGCTCTTGTTCTCCTCCCTTCCCATCTTCAACATATCACCCCCACAAACATCTCTCCCTTTAAACTTCAAACTCTCCCTGATTCTCCTTTCAAACTCTCTACTGGCTCCTTCCCTTCTAACTTCAAACATGTGCAAATCTCTCAACAATCTTCATATGATTGTAACATCCCATCAAGCTATCTATAGCTTGTCTATAGTTATTTGCCTCTACTTCCTCTTTCACTCACTTTTCAAAACTTTGCAATCTAGCTTCCAACCCTATAACTCATCTGATATGGTTCTCTCCAAACTTACCAATAATCTCTTAATTGCTAAATTTGAGGGTCCTTTCTCAGTTCTCATCCTTCTTAACATACCTGCTACATCTAATGATACTAACCACCTTCTCCTACTGGATAATGTTTCCTCTCTGGGTTTCGTGATACCACTCTCCTTATTCTCTTCCTCCTGATCTCTCCTCAGTTTCCTGGTTCATCATCTGCATCATACCCTCTTATTCTCTTCCTCCTGATCGCTCCTCAGTTTCCTGGTTCATCATCTGCATCATACCCTTTAACTCTAGGTGTTCTCAAGACTGCTCTGAGTCCTCCTCTCTCCTATATTTTCTCTTAGTGATTTCATCAACTCCTGACTTTCATTATCATTTCTATGCCAATGGCTCATATATCCAGATATCAAGCCCATCTCTCACCTGAGCCTCAGTCTCATATCACCAATGTCCCCTGAGTCATTTCAAACATAACACATCCAAATCAAACTTATCAGGTTTCCCCTAGGAAAATTCATCCTTCTTTCAAACTTCAATGTTTCTGCTGAAGAACTACCAATCTTCCAGGCTCCCAGGTTTATGACTTTTGCATTATCCTTAACTCCTCATTCTCCCTTATCCTACATACCCAATCAGTTGTCAAATCTTTCCATTTTTATCTCCACAGCATCTCTTCAATATGATTCCTTCTCTCCACTCACACAGCTACCACCTTAGTTCAGGCTGTCATCATCAATTGCCTAAATTATTGCAATAAATCTCCTAAATGGTCTACCTGCCTCAAGACTCTCTCTGATCTACTCCATCCTACATACTGCTGCCAAAAGATTTTCCTTACATGCACATTCAACCATGTCCTTCATCTGCACAATCAACTCTTATGTCTTCCCATTATTTATAGAATAAAATAAAAACTACTCTACTTAGGTTTTAAAACTTTTTATGACCTGGGCCCTATCTATTTTGCTATCCTAATTCTATATTACTCCCCTTCCAGCACTCTATAATCCAACCAAACTTGTCTTCTCACTGTTCCTTACACAAGCTAATCCACCTCCCATTTCCATATTTTTGCACTGCCCATCTCCTATTCCTGAAATGTACTCTCCTCACATCTACCTCATAGAATCCCTCTCTTCTTTCAAGATGTAGCTCAAGCACTACCGTCTATATCAGAAGTAGCAATCTTATAGTCTGCCCAGCCATTTGCAGCCCAGAAAACTCCCACAGATTAAAATGTAATTGTAAAATGCTTAAACAAAATAAATAAAAATACTATATAACATAGATGTTAATTTGCAATTTCTAAGTCAGTATGTAGCCCACAGGGATCTATTCGTATTTGAGTTCTGAAATGAATAGAGTGATAACTGCATCTTTTTAAAGTTGATCCTATTTACAGATAGTTGGTTCTATCCTGCTAGTACCTAAGTCATGGTTCTTTGTCTCTTTGGCCTGCAATAAGTTAAGTTTAGAAATCTAGTTCTCCTGCTGATTCTTGCTTCAAGGACACCTGTTATTCTTGATGGATGTGGGTGAACACCAAGGAATCTGATATGGTATCTTTACTTCAACCAAGTTATCATTCAGAGATGTCTGGTTTGCTTTCCAAAAGTCCACCATTTCTAACCTTATAGATGGACTCAAAAAATGAACATTTCTTAATCACAAGAGAGAAAGAAGGGGTTTTGTTGCTAGACTCTCATTTCTAAATTCCAACCAATTATACTGTTCCCCCATGTCTTAGCCCTGTAACCAATCATATTGCCTTCAACATTCATGAAATCAAGCTCTTGTAACCAATCATAACTTGTTCCCTGCCTATGAAATACTCTTTTTGGTTCTGTACTCCCAAAAAACTATAAAAGGGAATTGCCCCACTCACTGGAGATCCTAGCTTTGCTAAGGAAGCTGAAATCCTATTTATCGGTAAATTCATGCTTTACTAATAAATTGATCATGGTTGGAATTGTGTGCCTTGGTTTACCTTATCTTGACTGTAAGTTTGACTCTGATCTACAAAACGCCTTTGTTGATCTGCTAGTGCCTTCCCTCCTAAGGTTCCTTGTAGTTAAATTACTTAGAGTTTGTATTTATTCTCTAATAGATAACTATGTACTTGTTTCTTCCCATCTTTCAAACAAATGTTTCATTCAGTGTACCTGTATCCTTAGAACCAAGCACAATGTCTGGTTTATATAGGGTACTTAATAAATGCTTGTTAATTAATATGTGGCTACAGATATAATAGTAAAATTTTTAAAATCATTCTAAACACATACCTGTTGTTCTCTTATGTGCATTTGTGGGTTAAGCTCCCCACACCCTAGTTATACAAGGTAAAGAAACTAACTAATAATCAATCAATGAACAAGTAAGTAATTCTTATAATTAGCCCATTACTTCCCTCTTCCAGGACTCAAATCTTTGTTTTTAAAAATGGGGTTCAACTAGATGACCTTTCAGGTCTCAAAAATTAAACTAGATGATTTCTAATACATACTTGTTAAATTTAATTGAACTGAAATATAAGTTCTCTTCCACTTCCAAAATTCTATGAACATATTCTGGAAAGCATTCATTATACTTCCTATATTATTCAAAATCAGAAGATAAGTATAATAAGGGGTAATTTCTAATATGCCACAGAGAATACAGAAAGGAAAAATAACCTGAATAAAGTTAAAGGCAATATTCTAAGTTACTTTGGGAATGATGCTGGAACACTAACATAAGACTATATGAGGAAAATGCTTTGCTAAACAAATGAGTTATTACAGATGAAATCAGGATAAATTGGACAGGACCAGCTTTAACAAGAAAAAGGTATAACAAAAGATGAATGGCAAGGGAAGATAGAAAGGACAGGGAACACTGGTAGTCCTTTGGTAATGATGAGGATTTGCATGCATAAGAGTTTCCCCAACTCTTTTTGCCACCAGGAGGCAAATCATATCCATTTTCCCTACCAGATGTTTCCTAGTCACTTTCTAGTCATTGAAGTGTAGAATCTAGATGACTTCCCAGATACTCTGTTCCCTAGTGCTGGCTCTGCCCAAACCTGTCCAGCTTGGAAACTATGCTTTGGCCCACTGTTTCAGCCAGAAACCACCAAGGTTTCACTTCCCTCCCTGCTTCTTGACCATCTTCTTCACAACCTCACCAGAAATCATGGTCTGGAGGCTTGAAAGCTCCCAAAATTCCACTACTTGGCCCAACTGACCTGATTAGTGATAACCTCACCTGGTCAACTCCCTGGCCATCTTCTCAATGGTCTTGACCCCTAATATATCTGGAAGTTCCAGTTTGGATCCCTGTTTTCCTGACTGTGACTCTCAACTGGCCCACTATTTCTGGTACTATTATCCAATCATCTTCTCTATATCCTGGATAGCCACTACACTGTTGAACATATACCCTCCTAACCATTCTATAGCCCCTCCATCCCCCACCCCCACCAACTGTATAGCCATGATCAAATCAGCTGTGTCTTTGTTCCTGACAGGGGTGCTATCAATCTACTCCCCCAAGGCTCCATCCATCAATCTTAAAATGAAACTTAACATCATGAATCAAGTACCGTTTCTTTGGTTAACCTTCCCATCTGGGTGTTGTCTCCTCTTGTATGTAAGCTCCTTAAAGCCAAGGTTGTCTTTGCTTTTGTATATGTATCCCCAGGGCTTAGCACAGTATTTGGCACACAGGGCTTAATATGTGCTTTTTCAGTCATTTAAGCTACTGAATTCTATTTTTCTTCAAAAGGTTTAAGTCAATCCTTTTCTATAGTCAAATAGTGCTGAATACAGGCTTCAGAGGAATCTAAATTTAGTAGAAACCTATATTACCTGTTCCAAATATACTCCTACACTGGTCGTTTACATCAGGACATAGTCCATTAATACAAATGGCAGTATTCTTACGGCAACTTTCACCATTCTGTACAAAAGTATCAGGCACACATTCATGAGATGTTCCATTGCAATAATCATTAAAATCACATTCTTCACTTGCTTTAGGTCTACATAGTTTACCTCTCCTTTGAAACTAATAGGAAAAAGGAAAACAAAAAATATGGCATTGTAGCAGTGATATTGTAGTAGATAAAAAATATCTCAACTATCATTGAAGTGAAACTAAGATAATCACTTTAATTTATTTTGTTAGCTTGTGATGAAACCAGTTAATCTTTTATTTCATGTCTTCTCACTTCGTTGTTCTGAGGAAAACTGTCTCTTCAAACTCTGTAACTAAACCACATCTCTAAAGAAACAAAGTGTGCTCCAGTACAAAGATCCTTAGATGTCCAAGAAGAAAGGAAATCCAGAGGCCTTTGGTGCTGTCCAGGGGTACCCTCTTCTCCTTGATATTCTCTTTTGATTCTTCCTGACACTAGTCCTGGTTCTCCTATCTGTGTGAACACTTCTCAGTCTCTTTTGCTAGATTTTCATTCAGATAATGCCCACTAACCATGGATGCCCAACAGCGGTCTGTCCAAAATCCTCTTCCCTTCTCCTCCTATATTATTTCACTTAGTGATCTCATCAGCTCCCATGGATTTAATTATAATTTCTATGCTGACGTTTCTCACATCTATTTGTCAAGCCCTAGCCTCTCTGCTGACTTATAGTCTCACATCTCCAATGGCCCATTAAATATTTCAAACTGAATGTTATACTGATAAACATCCCAAAACTGAATTTATTCTCATTCTCCCAAAACCATCTTCTTTCTTTCAGTCACTTAAGACTCACAACCTAGGTATTATCTTTGACTTCTCCCTCACTTTCTCCCTCCCCATATCCAATCATTTGCTAACTCAGCATTTCTACCTTCCTAACGCCTTTCATATATACCCACTTCTCTCCTCTGACACTGCCATCTTCCTGATGCAGGCCCACATCACCTCACACCTGGACTAATGCAACAGCCTTCTGATTAGCCTCCCTGTTTCAAGTGTCTCCCCATTCCAATCCATCCTCTACTTGGCAGTCAAATTGATTTTCCTACAGCAGAGGCCTAACCATGTCACTCCGCCTATTCAATAAACACAGTGCTCACCCTCTCCTGCAGTATCAAATATAAAATCCCCTCATTGGCTTTTGAATACCTTCATCACCTGATTCTTTCCTATTTTCCAGTCTTCTTACATCTTTCTTCTCCCATCCCCTCCATGTACTCTTCAATCAAGTGACACTGGTCTCCTTACAGTTCTTCATCTAAGATACTCTATGTTAAGATTTCAGATATTTTTACTGGATGTTCCCCATTCCTAGAACTTTCCCCCTCCTCATCTTTTTTCCTGTCTTCCCTGATTTCCTTCAAGTCCCATTTAAAATCCCACCTTCTGCAAGAAGTCATCCCAAGTGCTTCATAATTTTAATGCCTTCTTCCTGAAATTATCTCAATTTTATCCTGTATATATTTTGTCTATACATTATTGTTTCTATACTGTCTTCCCCATTAGACTGGGGACTTCTTGGGAGAAGGGGATTTTTTTTGGTTTTGGTTTTTTTTTTTAACTTCTAATATGTCTTTAATGCTTAGAATGGTGCCTAAAAAGTAGCAGGTTGATAAATACCTGTTGACTTAACTTTACTTGAATTATGACCATATGATTTTTGTGAGTGTTATACTGATAGTGGGACTATTCCAATAATTACAAAAAAGAATTTGCTGACATGGTACTAGGCACGTATAGATTCACAAAAATTATGTATTGATGAATTTTCAATTAAGTAATTTATATTAATGAAGATAAATTAAAATGAACTGAAAAGCATTTATCAAGCACCTACTACATGCTAAGCACTGGGGATAAAAATACCAAAATGAAATTTGTCGCTGACCTTAAGGAGCTCACATTCTAATATGAGAAACATCACTGCATAAAAGGGAAAAGAGGGCAACAAGAAAGTTACAGGGATAGGGGATGAAGCCCTGGTGAATTAAATTGACAAACCCTGAACAGAAGATGAAGAACTAGAAAACTAGGTAGAGAGGAAAAAGTGCCTTGGTATGAAGAGCTATACAATTTTCCATGTTATCAGTAAATGATTTAGTACCATACATACTAGACAACTGGGAAACATAATATGAGAGAAGGCTCTAGAAATAGAGATCCTAAATCATCTTCTTGAACTCCAACACAAAAAGGTTAGGTAGGGAACCTGGAGATGGAGAACATGTCCCCTGGGAAATGGAACTACCATGAGCTATAAGGAGAACTACAAGAGATATAGACTGTAGGCAGAAGACAGATGGTGAAAGAACTATAAAAAACAAAAATAGTAGGAACCAGAATCATCTGCAAGAGCTGCTGAATGTATAAGCTGCAAAAGAAGCCATGATGCACAGCTATCCAGATGAACCATGGAAGAATGTCCTAATGATAAGCTTTGAATGTTCCTTGCTAAAACCCTACCCTGAGTAGTATTATAAATGACTGAAATTACACAGGTTTCTGGAAGAATTGCTCAGTAGTGAGTATTGTTATTTACTCTGAGCTCTGGTATGAATTTTGTTTGTTTCCCTTAATCTTTAAATAAACTTAATAATGTTTTGAGTCTGGTAATCCTTCTACGCTTGTAAAGGGACTGAAGTTCCATTATCTTACCAGGAACAGTGACTCAGAGAAGTCAGAAGTGCCCTATTGTGCACCTGAAAATTCTGTGTTGGGAAGGAGTCTTTGGCAAAAGGATATGAGCTATCACTTCAAGAACAGCATCCAGATGAACTGCCTTTTCAAGTGAAGACATAAAAGACACATTTCAAAAGGCAGAGAACCTGAAACAATTTATTAACAAAAATCCATCACTTCAAAGAGCAATGAAGAGATGCTCCTCAAGATGGGAAAGTGAATGCAAGGTAAATAGCTCAGGAATCACTACTCCAGTGGGATGAAACAATGAGCACTTACCAAACAATGATCAAGAAATTCAAGAAAAACTAAAATCCATTTTTGCCAGCTCCTCACAAAAGAACAGCTACTTCACCCATATACACGTGTCTGCAATCCAGTACACAAGACTCCTTTTCTCTCCTCAAAAAAAGCACTCCATCTTTTAACTACAGACATTTTTCACTGGCTGTCCACTATGCCTGGAATTCTCTCACAATCCTCACCTCCGTTTCCTGGTTTTCTTCAAGAGAAAGCTAAAATCCTATATCTACAAGATTTTCACAATCTTTCTTGTAGAGCTTTCTATTTGTTGGTCATCTCCAATCTATCTTCTATATATCTTGTTTATACAAGATATTTGCATGTTGTTTCCCTCATTAGATTGAGCTCTGTGAAAGCAAGGGCTGTCTTTTGCCTTTCTTTACATCCGCAGTGCTTACCACAGTGTCTGGACATAGTAGACACTTAATAACTGCTAGTTGATTGACAACATACATATATACATATATATGTAAAATAAATTGTGGCAATATATACTTATATAATGTCATTTATAATATAATTATAATTGTATAATAATACACACACATATTCCCATAATGTATTAAGTATAAATTATCTATTATAAAATACATAAACAAAAATTATATAAATATGTAACTATAAATTATATGTTGATATTAAATTATAAACAACTATTAATAGTAATAAATATTACATAAATGTAAATATATTATATAAATATATAAATATATGTGTAAATACATATTCATCCTCCTTCTAGAAATAATTGTATGTAATATATCTTTAAATTATTATGATTTTTTTATGATTCATTTTTATATGTTTGTTCTTAGCTAAATCTCCACTGAGAGTCCACATATTTAATTCACCTTAATTTATACTAGGGTTTTTCATTTCTTATCGATATTAGAATTTTAGTCTTTATGTGTGTGTGTATTCTATATGTATATATTTAGAGACCATATCCATATATTTATATATAGTGTGTATGTGTATATATGTATAGTCTATATGTCTCACAGTCCTCATTAAGCATCTCTTGTTTTCTCTTCCTAATCTCTAGTAAAAGTGTTTTTATTTAGTGAAACTTAACTTACCAGATGTTATAAGGACAAATGCGAAGAAGATCTCAAGAAAACTGGGCCTCAAGAAATTTGGGCAGAGTTCAATAACAATTCCCTTAATTCAATTGAATTCAACAAGCAATATTCAGCACCTACTACATGTCAAGCACTATGCTTGGACACAAAGATGAAAAATACCAGTCCCTTCTACAGCTTATAGTCTACTAGATCAAGTGAAAAGTATATTGTAATATTATTTTAGAATGCATATTTGATCTTACCTGACACTTGTATGTGCAACATGGCCCAAAGCCACATTTTGCTGATGGTTTCAGTTTACATGTCTCCATAACACAACAATTTCTAAATTTACATTTAGAAAATTCCTAAAAATAAACACCACAAGTTGTAAACAGTATGATTTCATACCATGTGAGGAAGAGAGAGAAATATTTCAAGAACTTCTCTAACAAATAACCAGGTTTACTTAAGTTCATAAACTCCTCTTTTGTTAGATTTTTATAGGTCAGTGCTGTTCAAAACAGATTATGGTTTCAAGGATATATAATAAAACTGACAGTTTTCTATAGTTGAAATCCTTAAGGGATGTAATTTACTAAAATGCTAAAAATGATAAAATTAGTTTAAAGTACTTCAAGTTTTTTCTCTTATTTAGCCTAAATCTTTGCCTGTAATCTTACATTAATTTATTAGCAAACTTTTTTTAAACTACTGAGTCTCCATATCTCATACAGGCTACTCACATGCCCGGGTCCACTCTGATCAGCAAAAGAACACTGAGCTGCTGTTTCTGACTTGGGTAAGAGCTTGGTGTATTAATGTATTAACTTAGTGCACACACTGTGAAACTACTGAGCTAAAGTGATCTATATTAGCCTCCTCTGAAGAAGAGATTTTACAGGCATGTTAAATCCTTTCTTCAGAGATAGCACAAAGATAAAATTAGCTGAGTCTCTGTCCAGATTTTTCACAAATTCTAAATTAGTGAAGTCTGAATTAAATGGAATTTTGTTATACTATAAGCAGAATGGGCAGCTAGGTGACACAGTGAATAGAGTGCCAGGCCTGCAGTCAGGAAGATTCATCTTCCCAAGTTCAAATCTGGCTCCAGACACATACTTGCTTGTGACTCTAAGCAAGTTTAACCCGTTTGCCTCAGTTTCTTCATCTATAAAATGAGCTGGAGAAGGAAATGGCAAACCACTCCAGTATCTTTGCCAAGGAAACCCCAAAATGGGGTCATTAAGAGTCAGATACAACTGAACAACAATGGCCCCTGCTGTCCTACTGCCGCAGTTAAAGTTCTATGAAGTAAACTCAGAGCTTTTAGGAAACCTATGATCTCATGAGTAAGAGAAAGTAAAAACTGTTTGAACAGCTGGGGTGGAGGGAGGGGAAGAAAGACATGACGCTAATGACAAACCTGCTTCTTTTATTATCCACCTGGTCCAAAGTGCCCATTCCTATACAATCTAAATTTTTTTCACTTTGTTTTAGCACACCTAAGCATCAAGGCAGTACAGTGGATAGAGTATAGGGCCTGGAGTCAGGAAGTCTTCAGCTTAAATCTGGCCTCGGATACTTACTAGCTGTATGATCCTAGGCAAGTCACTCAATCTCCATCTGCCTCAGTTTCTTAAATAGTAAAATGGTTTAATAATAGCACCTACCTCCTAGGTAAGGCTCAAATGAGATAATGTTGGTAAAGTGTTCAGCACTTCCTGGCACGCACCAGGTAATTAATAAATGCTTGTTGCCTTCTTAAAAATGTTACCACAATTAAAGCTACATTTATACTAACAAACTTCCACTTTAAAAATTGCAAAGGCCTCTGGGAAGGTTATTGGTCATTCATATACTGATTTATAAGATCATAGGACTGAGAACTAAAAAGGAACTTTGATATCATCAAATCCAACCCCCATCTTATAGATGAGCAAACTTTGACCCTGGGAGGATATGTCAGTAACAAAGCAGAGCTACAGCCTATCTCAGGGCCTTGGGCCTCTGGCCTCACCATCCAAAACAGTTGAAACATGCTACAGGATCAGAGGAACTAGAGGTAGAAGAAACCTAAGACCTCACCTAATTTTACCCCTTTGCTTTGTGGATGAGGACATTACTTGCATAGTGTGCCACAATGAGGAGGTAACAGTGCTAAGGCTTGATCCTAAACCTTCTGAGTCACTGCTCTTTCTGCGGCACTGGGCTTATGTCTTAGATGTTAAGAAGCTAGATATCAATATCGGAACAGATATTTATTTCTGAAGCACTGTTTCCAAAGTCACTAATAAATAAAATAGATAATCACTGTAATAATTCTTTGCATTTGTATAACTTTTTAAAGAACAACTTCATATCTATGAAATTTGTTTAATCTACACAAGACCTCTTGTAAGGCCTTAGGTCCTGATTCCAAAGACTGATTTTTTCTTTAGCCTGACATAACATTTCCCTCTTTTAATTCCTTCACTTATGACTAGCACCAATTCACCAGTGACTTATTAATACTTTGTTAAACATACTCTTTACTTATAGTATCAAAAATATGCTAATAAACAAATTGCAATAAAAGTTAACCTTGGATACTGAGAAGTAGGCAGGCAAGATTAAGAGTAAAAATGAATATGAGTTGTTGAATTGTTCCAGAAATGAGAAAAATCAGAGAAGAAGGAACACAATGATGACTCTTATGAATTATGACAATTTTCTGGACTCTGGGCATGCTGAAGTTAGCATATGGCTTCCATATTTACTCTGATCATTAAATGTTAGTGGGTACGATTCACATATTGAAAAAGAATATCCCTCATTAATTCAAAAATTTGGCCAATGGTCACTTACTGTAAAACCTATAAATTTGTCATCATCATCAGCAGAGAACTCTACTACAGAGAGCACAACTATGATGGGCTAGCCACGTTTATGCTCGCCTAATAGTATTATTTTATTGAGAACTTACACAGGGCATGCACTCTCATAGTGGTCAGAAGTGATACAAGGACACTCAAAGTTTCTCCTAAGAACTCTGGAACTGACTGCAACATGGGAGACACTAGTACAGGACAGCCCAGCATGGTATGCCCTCATCAAAGAAAGTGTTGTGCTCTATGAGTAAAGCAGAACTGAAGTAGCTCAAAAGAAACAGGAAATGCACAAATTTAGAGAATCCACCCCAAATGTTCACACGAACTATTTGTGCCCAACCTATAGCAGAGCATTCTGAGCTCATATTGGTTTGATCAGCCATAGTAGGATGCAGCATAACTTGACTCTAACACAGTGATATCATTTTGGTCTTTTTTGAGAATGAAGGACAGCAACTAACCAGTCTAATCTTTCATTTTACAGATGAAGAAAATGAGGCTTCCATCAATTAAATGACTTGCCTAAATTTCAGAGGTGGGCTTTGAAACCAGGTCTTCCCAACTCCAATATCCCATCTACTACAACACCTAGATTTGGAGCCTGAGGACCTGAATCCAAATTCAAATCCTTACTCTATTTAATTATGTGACATTAGGCAAGTCACTTAACTTTCTGAGACAGTTTCCTCATCTTTAAAAAAAGACTGAATTAAATGAACTCCTACACTCATCAATTAATAAGAATGAATCATAGTGGCAATTCTTTTTTTCTATCTTCTTAATGTTTCACTTAGAACAAAATTCTATAAATATTAAAAATTGTTTCTTTAATGTTACCACAAAACTAAAATTCACATGCAGAGTTCCACACAACACATTTACTGTCTTATTAAAATCTTTTCTATACCAACTTCATAATCTAAATAATATTCTAATTCATAACAAGTCAGGGAACAAACCATTGAGGATAACAAGGGATAAAAAATATTTTTAGTCACCTTATTTCCTCAGGTTAAACTCTACAGTTATTTAGCAGTAAAATAGTTAGATATATCTTCATGAAAACCTATGGGTATGAAATGATCTTTCACTCAAAATGCAAAAAGGTAATAGGACCAATTAGAAAAATGTTATGTCCATCCAGTCATTAAATTGCAGTCTACATACTGCTCATTGTTGTTATTTAGTCATTTCACTGATGTCCAACTCTCCGTGATTCCATTTGAGATTTTCTTAGCAAAATGTAATGTTAATATAAAGTTAATGGTGGTGGTGGTGGGGGGGGGGAGACTGTTTTACTTTGGGGCTTATTTTTTTGGAAAAAGGTTCATGTGTCAGATGAAATTCTGGGTAGCCACTAAGGTCCATCCCCGCCCCATCGGCTTTGAAAACCTAAATGTTGGTGCTTCTCTCTCTAGTAACGATATACATATATCGTCTGACCAACTGTTATGGTCATACAGTTGGAAGTCCTGTCTGCTGGTCTTTCTATTTGTAATTTCTGTTTGCATTTTCTCTGAAGTTCAGGGTGCTGACTTTTTCTCCTGGACTAAGAGAATGATATATGTGCTTGATTAAAGTAGATTGTTGACTCCTTAAAAGTTGTTTTCCTTTTAGAAAAACAAGATCTAAGAACCTGCAGGCCCTCCTGTGTATGCCAGGGTCCTTGCTGTTACACAAAGAAACTGGAATGGTTTGCCATTTCCTTCTCTAGCTCATTTTACATATGAGGAAACTAAGGCAAACAAAGTTAAATGACTTGCCCCGGCTCACACAGTCTGAGGCTAGAGTTGAACTCAGGTCTTCCTGACTCCACTGCACCACCTAGTTGCCCTTTATATACCATAGAAAAATGAGTAATATTTCTGAAGGTTCTAAGATAATAAAATTTTCCATTTACCAAAGGCTTTATTTTATTGGAACCTAGAGCATTTAGCCTCATAAGAATAACTAAGCTTTATTCTGCTTATACCAGGGACACTTGATTTTTTGGCGCTTCAGGATAAAAGACAGCAAGCACTGACAAGATAAAACTGGTTTCACTGGCATTATAAAAATTTTATGGCATTATAAAATGTTCAAAAATTAAATTTATAAAATGACACAAAATTTTTTGAAGCATCAAAATTTGCTATTTTTCATCGGTTATATCCTTCTGTAGCACTGTAGTCTAATTTTCATATTTTAAATGCCTTAGTCTGAAAGTTAAACCAAATAACCCTTACAAAAATACATGTAGTTCAACAAACATTTCTTCATTTTAAAAATCCAATGCCTTTTTAATTAGTACTGAGAGAAATCAAAATAAATTTTAAATTCCCCTTTAAGAATAATCCAAAAAAACTTGGTCCTCCCACAGTCATGTGCATGATAGGACACTGTTCAGCACCTCCAAACAATTCAGAAACTGCAAAGAATAGTTGTTCTTTCTGAATCTTGAGATCATAGATAAGAAACTACATTAATAGTACATCCATTCATTAATATTTTTCTTTGCTCACTTGTTTGAAGTCACACATATTTCCATTTTCTTTTAACATTAATACAACCCTTGTATATTTTCACTAACAGGAAGTTTGAGATTCTACTCCTGCCAAACCAATCATCTATCCTGGTCACCAGAGAAACTGTTCCAAAAGTTCTTATGTGTCCTAAGTACTCTCACTGCACTCCCTACTCAACCAACCTCAGCTGAGGACTTTGCCTCATACTTCGACAAAAAAATTAAAGCCATCCTCTGAGACTTCTCTCTTCTTCGTTTACTCCTCTATCTCAAAACACTAACACAACTTCCTCCCATTATCTCCCCTTTCATCCCTGTCTTAAAAAGGTGACCTCTTTTCCTTGTCAAAGCAAGGCTCCCAAGATGCTCTCTTGTTCTCACCCCCTCAATCTTCTCAAGAAAATAATCCTCATTTTCAAGCTCACTCAAATCTTCAGTCTCTTCCTATGTGTCCTATGCCTACTGTCTACAAACACATCCATGTGTCTCCCCCGTCCTTAAATTTTTTTAAAAACTGCTTGACCCTACTCCTTTCTCAGCTAAATTCCTTGAAAAGTTATCTATACTCCACTTCATTCGTTTTTTTATAAACCTTCTGCTATTTATTTTCCAATCTCAAAATTCAACTGAAACAGCTCTCTTAAGTTACCAAAGGTTTATCAACTGTCAATGGCCTTTTCTTAATTTTTATCCTTCTTAACCACTCTGTTAATATATAAGACTATAAATCAGATCTTCTCTGGATTTTTATTACACTGCACTCTTGATTCTCCTACCTATTTGACTATTTATTTTCTATCTCCTTTGCTGGACCTTTATCCAGGTTCTATACATTAACTACGGACATACCACAAGGCTCTGTCCTGAGCCTCCTTCTCCTTCCTCCTTCTACTATCTCACCTGGTAATCTCCTCAGCTCCCATTATGATCTCTATGTAAATAAGTACCATTCTCTCAAACTTTCTATTCTTCCAAACTTTCCTATTACTGTCAAAGAGATGAACATCATGCCAGCCACCCAAGCTAATAGCTTCAGTGTCATCCTCACTCCTCACTTTCACTAATCTCATATGTCCAATCAGTTATCAAATCTTATCATTTCTACCTTCACAAAATGTACTATATTTGTCCCCTTTTTTCTATCCACACAGACACTATCCTAGGTCAGCCCCTCACCTCTTCTCCCCTGGACAATTATTACAATAGCTTTCTAAAAGGTGTCCCTGCTTCAGGTCTCTCTCCCTACTCTTCCCCAATCATTCTCTACACAGATACTAAAGTGATTCTCTGACAGTTTCTTCTTCTCCTGTCCTCTTCAGCTCACATTCTTCAGATGCTCTTAGTTATTGTCCTCCTTCACCCTCTTTCACACAGTGAGGTGACCCTTCTCCTTGCACAAGTGATCCCATGCCATCTCTTCTTTTCTGGAAGATTGCCTCCAACTAACATCTTCACTTTCTCACTTATTTTCAGTCTCTCCCTATTAACTGCTTTCCTACTGCTAACAAATATGCCCATGTCTCCACATTCTCAAACAAGCCCTCTTTTTATCCATCCATCCCTGCTTATCACCCACCCCTTTGTTTTTTGACTGAATTCCTTGAGAAAACCATCTACATCCACTTCCTTTCCTCAATCTGCTAACTCTCTACAATCTGACTTCCATCCTTATCATTCAACTGAAAATGCTCCAAGTTACTAATGAACTTGGAAAATATAATGGCCTTTTCTTCTCATCCTCCTTGACCTTTCTGCAACTTCTGACACTGTCAATCACTCTCTTCTCTAGATTTTAAGACACTACTTTCTGCTGTTTTTCCTCCTATTCACCTGACCACTCCTTCTCATTCTCCATTGCTGAATCTTCATCAAAATCACATCTATTAATCATAGGTGTTCTGGTTCTCTTCTCCCTCTATATTATTTCCCTTCATTATCTCATCAGCTCCCATGGACTTAATTTTCATTTCCATGCTGATGAGTCTCAAATATACTTGTCCATCCCTAACCTCTCTGCTAATCTAAAGAATCACATTTCTAATTGCCTACTGGATATTTCAAACCAAATGTCTCAAAGACATCATAAGCTCAACACATGCCAAACTCAACTCATTATTCCCCCAAAACCCATCCCCCTTGCTAAATTCCATATTACCATAAGGGGAAGGCCTTGACTCCTCATCATCACCCCTCACATCCAGTTTGTTGGCAAGGTCTGTGAATTTTACCTTCATAACTCCATTCATATATGTCTCCTCTCCACTGCACTGCCACTATCCTGGTACAGATCCTCATTACCTCATGCCTAAACTACTGCGATGGTCTGCTGGTTGGTCTCTCTGCCACAGTTCTCTCTACCTTCACTCTAGTCCATCCTCCACTCTACTGTCAAAGTGATCCTCCTTAAAATGCAGGTCATACCATGGTACTCCCCACTACTCAATAAACTCCAGTAGCATCCTATCACCTCCAGAATCAAGCATAAAATCCCCTAGCCTTCAAAGCCCTTCATAACTTGCCCCCTAACTTTCCAACATTTTTATATCTTATACCCCCTACACAAACACTTCCTCTTCAATTCAATGATCTAGACTCTTTACTGTTCCTTCAAGCACAATACTTCATTTCCCAAATCTAGACACTTTTTTCTGACTTTTCATCATGGCTGGAACCTCCAGGCATTCCTAGCTTCCTTCAAGCTCCAATAAAATCCCTTCAAAAGGAGGTTTTTCCTACTCTCTCTTAATTTGAGTGTCATCTCTCTATTGATTATTTCCCATTTATCCTGTATATAACATTCATACATAGCTGCTTGCATGTTGAATTCTGACTGTAAGGACCTTAAGAACAAGGACTGTCATTTGCCTTCCATTGTATCCCCATTGCTTGGTACAGTGCCTGACACATAACAGAAACTAAATGAATGTTTATTGATTGACTGTCTATCCTAAAGTGTAAGTCTAACCATGTTACTCTCCCTATTCAATAATCTCCAATGGCTCTCTTATCTCAACAATCAAATACAAAGTCTTCCTTTGACTTTTAAAGCCCTTACCACCTGACCCTTAAAATATTTCGCAAACTACATGACATATAGTTTTCTATCACTGTACTCATATATACACTGAATGATCATTCCATTTGTAACACTAATGAGATACCCACAGCAACTGCTATGGATATGCATGAGTTTTTCCAGGGTAAATTCACAAAATATAAACTCTCTTCCTCAAAGATGAAACCAAGATATTCATTCAGATACCAGAAAGTCAATTCCACCATGATAACAATGAAGTTTGTACATATTACCAATAAAGGCAACACGGCTATCCCCAAACCTTCCCTCCATCAGGCCTCTCCACAACCAAATCCTTTACACAAAATCACTCCCTCTCTCACTAGCTAGCTGTTCTGCTCTGCTCTCTCCCAGCTCAGCCTCATTCTCTCTCAGCTCCACCTCACTCCCTCTTCCTGTTCCACCCATTCTGTAAGCTCCTCCCACCATTGGTTCCACGTGACTCAGGGACAAAGCCCAAAGCAGGTCATGTGGTCCTATTAAGGGGCAGGAAAGATCTTCAAATTCCTTTACCATTACACCATTCTACACTTTCTTCCCAAGAAGACAACTTTATTTTTTTACTGACTGACTAAACCTGAGAATGATCAAAATGCCCTTAGGTATGACTGAGGTAAAAAAAAAGTTTTGTTTGTTGATTTAGAGGTCTCATACTTACACAATAGAAATTCCTTATGCCTATAGCTTTGAATGACACAGGATTGAAGTGTTTGTAGTCCCATCTCCCCTTCTGCCCACCAAACTGACTATACAATACTTCTATTTTCTAGGCACCCTCACAAAGCTCCCTGTGAAGAAGACAAGTTGACATAGGCCAAGTGAGTGAAACTGCCACCACCATCTAAATTACCAACTGCCTTCAGATCCCAATGGAAACAGCCCTTGACCTAAGAGCCCTGGAAACAGCTGTACCCACCTAGTCCAATAGCCCTGTTTCCAGTCTGGACTCCATGACCATCATAAAAGGAAATAAATCTCTATAAAGATCACCTTATTCTATACCAACAGTACCAACCACTGACCAAATGCCAAAATGAGCTTGTAAGCCAAGAACCCTGGCAATTGCAGTGCCTCTTAGACCATAAGTCCTGCTTCTAGCCTAGCTTTTGCATCCCAAAAAATAACCATTGGGGAAATGCAACTTCGCAGTTGGTTCTGCAGATATTAAAGCCACCGCTTCCTCAACAACCTTGGGAGATAATGAAAGACATAGAAAAAAAGTCCTTAACACCAAAGACTTTGGCACTTTTTCCTTCTGCATGTATTTTTTGTAAGTATTTTAAATGTATTTTTCATATTCCTCATACTTGTCCACATTATAATAGTCCATTACTTAGGATCACAGACTCAGAGTTGAAAAGAACTTCAGGCTAAAACTATCAAGTCCAACACCCTCATTTTACAGATGTGGACCCTGAAACTCCAAGGAGTGAAGTAACTTGTCAGGATCACAAAAGAAATGACTGAAGGAAAATTGAACACACTAAAACTCTTCTGTCTCCCAACTTCTATATAACATCGTCATAATTACAAATGATGGTACTATCAATATTTTTGAAAATTTGCCTTTTTAATTTTGCTTGAGATAAACTTTCAGGTTGCATTTCCAATAATGGAACTGATGTGTCCAACGGAATGAAATTTTTATTGTGTAATGTCTGATTACTCTCCAAAAAAAAATTATAATTTGCAATACCATCAGCAATGAATGAATAAAATTATTTCTCTACAACATCACTAATATTTGGTTTTATTGTTTTAATTATTTTTTTCCAATTTGGTAGGGATGGGTGGTATCTCATAATTTTAAGCAGATTAAGCATTTTTCACATAATTATAAACAATTTGTTTCCAATTTTGAAAGATATTTTTATATCCTTTGACCAGTTATCTACTTTGAAACATGTTATTTTTGTAATTACTTGACAATTCCTTCTATATTTTAGATATCAAAATTTTGTCATATTTGCCATAAGTATTTATCACAATGTTACTTCCTGTAATTATTTTTTTGTCTACAGAAATATTTTCTCTCAATGTAGGTAAGTATATCTATCTTATGCCTAATAATTCCATCTGTTTGTTGAAAAACAAAAAAGTCATATCCCCCAACCATCATATATAATTTCTTTTTTGTTGCATCTTTTTCATAATTCATTTTTAAAAGATTTAAATCTCTCATCTAACTGGAATTCACTAAGGTTTCTGGTATCAGACATGATATATGCTTAAGTACACTTCAATTCTTACAACCTTAAAAGAAATAGTCCCAATTCTTATTTTATCTATTACATGCACATATGAGAAACACAAATATAAATCTTTTCACCAAGTTCCCCATGTTTACTACTAACCTTTTTTGAGCCACAATCACACTCTTCATCACCTTCCACAAAACCATCTCCACATACTGCATCTTCTTTGTAAACTGGGTTCACATATGGCTGATTTTGAAGACATTCAACCCCGCTCTTTGAAATGAAATGTTTAAAGTCATTCAGACTGCAGCTGCTAAAAACCTTTACACCACTGGAATGCCTAAAATTAAATTATATTCCTCAGGCAAGCAAGTATGATTATCTTCACAAAAAACCATATCTGAAAAATGTCTATGATATATGACAATGCTTACAAATATCTTCCATAGAGAGGGTAAAAAAACAAACTCATGGAAAAACCTGTTGTTTTTCATAGTTAATGTCAAAGTCAATAGTTAATGTCAAATTCAAATTTGCTTCAAATTTCTCCAAGAAATGTCTTAAGAAATATATCACATTACTAAATCGTTAGAGTATAAGGTTGTCATTCACCTTAATTTGTAAAGGACAGGTCTATTATCTGCTTTGTCTACCTATAGTGATAACAATACAGACACCCTGATGTCCTATATTTTTCTCCCAAAACACTTAAGTGTTTTTTGATCTATAATCAAATTTTAGTTTTAATCATATTTCAATATTTAACATAGTATCATTTAATTAATCTTTCATTTGTACAGGCTTTAATAATGCCAAGAAAAAATTATACTCATTACAACCATGTCTTGCCACCTCTAATATCTGGTCAAGTGTGATATAACATTCAAAATTCCAGGATGAAAGCTGTCCTTTAATTCAGAAATACAGACATTTCATAGTACATACAGAAAAGTTCTTTCTTCATGTATGCTATCATGACAGTAAAATCACAGCCTCTTAAAGCTAAAATCATTTATATACTTGTTCAATCCTTTCTGGGAAAACTGGGACCTAGAAACGTTGAACAACCTAAGGTAACAGAGTCAGTAGTAACAACATGATCCCACCTCTGACACTTACTGGCTGTTAACCTAGGCAAGTCACTTTGACCCCTCAGTGCCCCAAGTAACTAAAACATTTAAGTTTCAGAGCACTTTCTACTATGTATTAGCAGAGTGAGATTCTTCACCTGGAGTTCCCAATACCAATAAAATCCTAGGTCCAATACAAACACACAAACACATACACAAACACACACACAAATGATCATATTAGTACAAGTATGAAAGTACAGCATGGCTAAATTTAACTCAATAAAAATTTCTTAAATGTCTATTATGTATCAGGTACTGAATGCCAGGTGCCAAAAGTGCTTATTCTTTTTTTTGTTTAAATACTTGGCTTTGTACAAAGATGATAAAATTACAGCTGCTCATACAAGACCAGCAAGATCACAGAGGAAGCTAATCTTCATAATAATTTCTACATCCTACAACCTGGAACCAATAAGTAATGTACCAGATATACAGTAATGAAAGAAAACAAAGGAAAACAACAGAAAACATCCACATGTTATAAAGCCTTCTAAAATAATATGAAAGACTGAGTGAAGAAAACAAGCCTCAACCTCCATGCTGCTTACACCATACCCTGCTACAGAGGCCTGTGTTTTGAGCTTTGGGTGAAGTGGCTTCTGTCATTCCCTTCTTCACAGGAAATTAATTTAATTCCCTACACATCCACCCCCTAAACTGGGTTTGTGAGGGAGGATGAGCATTGAGATCATCCAGTCCTACTGAAAAATAGGTAAAACAACTATATGAGAGGTGAAGTACTCAGAAGTGCAGAGCTAATCTTCTGAGCCATTAATTCAGATGTTCCCTACAATAATGCATTTTACAACTCATCCATGTGTGCTACACAACTATGTTTCTACACAACTATGGTCAATATCTTCCCTAAGAGGGCCTCCTCACTTTCTCCAGACATCACAAGGATACCATGGAGCACTCATGCTGTCCATCTGTCATTCCTCACAACTGCTACATCACTAAATCTTCTTTTCTAATTATGTATTTCCTTGATGACATCTTTCACTCCTTTTCTTCTTTGAAGTTATTCACCTGCTATATATTACCATCTGCTCACACATCCTGTACCTCCCCATTGTGCCATGTAATATTCTTTTGTTAATTCTTTGGAGACTGTTATGTTCCATGTGTCAGTCATAAAGCCATACAGGTAGAATATCTGTATTAAAAAAGTGGGCCTTTGTTTCTGGGAGATGTGGTCATTAAGAGAAAGTAGAAGTTTCCTGAAGCAATCCAGCCTAGTCTCCTCAAATTGCTTAATTCCTGGCCCAACTCACTGTCCATTTGTACTGGTTGTCTTATATAACATATATGATATATGTTTGTATATATTTGTGTATGTATATATGTATATGTACATATGTATATAGATATGTGAATAGACAAGTTAGCCATTCACCTGCACATCATACGCTAGACAACAAAATTAAAGATTGATTTAATTAATTCTTTTGTATTAAGAATTTTTGCTCATATCTCTTCCAGGTCTAGCAACGTTCTAGGTCTTGATGCAACCAGCACAATGTGATGTGAAAACAGAAATATCTGAAGGAACTTCACCATCCACAGGGAATTTCTCTTCAACATGAACTTTGCCTTAAATCTCCTCCATCACAGTAATGGACACTCTCAGACAGAATACTGTTTCATGCCTCAACTAGGTATTATGATGAGAAGGTCACTGAACAAGGTAACTTTTGGTTGTTAATATTATTCAAGGGGGAGGAACCAAGATAGCACAATAAAAGTAGGGACTTGCTTGAACTCTCTCCAAGGCCCCTCCAAATATCTATAAAAAATGAATCTAAACAAATTCTAGAATAGCAGAACCCACAAAATGACATAGTGAAATAAATTTCCAGCCCCAGACAACCTGAGTGGTTGATGGGAAGTGGTTGATGTTGCATAAGTCTGAGAGAGGAGCGGTCCATCACAAAATGCATCAGCACAGACCACCCAGAAAACCTGAAGTAGGCCTCTGGTGACTGAATCACTGGCAACAGTGGCAATTTCCAGACTTCTCAACCCACAAACACCAAACACAACTTATAAGATCAGCAGGAAAGGTCTGTCAGACATAGGTGAGAGAGCAGTGCAGTCCAGCCCCAGGGCAGCATCATAAGGAGCTCTTAGCCCACAGATAGTGGGGGGGGATCAATCAGAAGAGCATTGAAGGGATCTTTTTGCTGGCACTGAGGCAGGATTCTCTTACTTTGCCTGTACTTGGATTGGGGTGGTGGTCCTGGGGCAAGGAAGAGTGCTGGCTTGGGGAAGCTTGTGGTGGCATTAGAGAGAGAATCCTCCTCACAGTTCCAAGGCAGAAAAGGGTGCTTGTGGTCACTTACAGACCACAGCACAGGCCAGGAGAGGAGTAACACCTCTCCTTTGATCGTACCATCTTGGAAAAACTGAAAATTTATAGGTCCCTAGAAGTTATCTCTGAAAACAGCTGCAGAAAACCCCTGAAACTTGGGACAGCATACCTTTTATAGTAGGAGAGCCCTACCTTAATAAAGAGTTAAAAAATCAAGTAATTGGCTGGGAAAATGAGCAAACAGTGGAGGGGGGAAATTCTCACATTATAGAATCTTATTTTGGTGACAAAAAAGATCAAAACATACAACCAGAAAAATACAACAAAGTCAAAGCTCCTATATCCAAACCCTCCAAGAAAAATGCAAATTGGTCTCAAGCCATGGAAGAGCTCAAGAAGGATTTTGAAAATCAAGTAAAAAAAGTAGAGCAAAAACTGGGAAGAGAAATGAGAGTGATGGAAGAAAATCATGAAAACTAAGTCAATTGCTTGCTAAAGGGGCCCCCAAAAAATAATGAAGAAAATAATATCTTAAAAACAGACAAGGCCAAATGGTAAAAGAGGTCCAAAAATTCAATGAGGAGAATGCCTTAAAAAACAAGATTGACCAAATAGAAAAGGAGATCCAAAAGCTCACTGAAGAAAATAATTCTTTAAGAATTAGAATGGAGCAAATGGAACCTAATGACTCGTGAGAAATCAAGAAATTGTACAACAAAACCAAAAGGGGAAAAAAATAGAAGACAATGTGAAATATCTCACTGGAAAAACAAATGACAGAAAAATAGATCCAGGAGAGAGAATTTTAAAATTACTGGACTACCTGAAAGCCATGATCAAAAAAATAGCCTAGACATCATCCTTCAAGAAACTATCAAGGAAAGCTGCCATGATATTCTAGAACCAGAGGGCAAAACAAAGATGGCAAGAATCCACCAATCACCTCCTTAAAGAGATCCTAAAAGGATAACTCCTAGGAATATTGTAGCCAAATTCCAGAGGTCAAGGAGAAAAGATTGCAAGCAGCCAGAAAGAAAAACAATTCAAGTATTGTGGGAAAACAATCAGGATAACACAAGATTTAGTAGCTTCTACATTAAACGATCAGAGGGCCTGGAATATGATATTCCAGAGGAGAAAGGAGCTATGATTAAAAATCAAGAATCACCTACCCAGAAAAGCTGAATATAATCCTTCAGGGGAAAAAATGGAATTTCAATGAAATAGAGGACTTTCAAGAATCTTTATAAAAAGACCAGAGCTGAATAGAAAACTGGCCTTTCAAATACAAGACTCAAGAGAAGCATGAAAAGGTAAACAGGAAAGATATATAATAAGGGACTTAATAAGTTGAACTATTTACATTTCTACATGGAAAGATGATATTTATAACTCATGAGACCTTTCTCAGTATTAGTGTAGTTGGAGGGAATACATAGGCACAGGGTGAGTTGAATATAAAGGGATAACATCTCAAAAATAAAATTAAATGATGAGAGAGAGGAATGTACTGGGAGAAGGAGAAAGGGAGAGGTAGAACAGGGTAAATTATCTCATAGAAAAGAGGCAAGACAAAGCTTTTATAGTGGAGGGAAAGAAGGAGGAGGTAAGAGAGAATGAGTGTACCTTACACTCTCACTGGATTTGGTTTAAGGAGGGAATAACATATACATTCAATTGGGTATGGAAATCTGTCTTACCCTCTAAGAAAATAAGGAGAAGTAGATAAGACAGAGGGGATATGATAGGAGGGAGGGCAGGAGGGGGTAATCAGAATCAAACACTTTTGAGGAGGGAGAGGGTCAAAGGAAAGAGTAAATAAATAGGGGTGGGAGAGGATAGAGGGAAATATATTAGTCTTTAACAATATGACTATTATGGAAATGTTTTGCATGAGTGCACATATAAAACCTATACTAAATGGCATGCCTTCTCAATGAGGGCAGGGAAGAAGGGAGAGAATTTAGAACTCAAGAGTTTTAAAACCAAATGTTAAAAATTGTTTTTACATGCAACTGGGAAATAAGATATACAGCCAATGGTGTTATAGAAATCTATTTTGTCCTACAGGAAAATAGAAGGAAAAGGGATAAGGGAGAGGGGATTCGTAGAAGGGAGGACAGATTGGGGGAAGAGATAATCAGGATGCAAGCTGTCCTGGGGTGGGGGGGAGGGGAGGGATAGGGTGAAAATTTGAAACTCAAAATCTTGTGGAAGCGAATGACAAAAACTAAAAATAATTAATAAAAAGAAAAGGAAAAATATTATTCAAGAAACCTTAAATAATTCTGACACATGGTTGAAAATAATTCAGTTGAAAGAAAGGCTCTGAAGTGGTGTTTTGTTCTACTGAACAAATTCTTTTTCACAATCAACAAATAATAAACAGCACAGAATCTTGAGTTCTTTCAAGCAATTAGATAATGGTAGGATGTTTTTAAAAGCCTACCTATTCCCTATTAATATCTTCACTGAAGTTGACCTCAATGAGTACGTAGAAGTCTCTTATATAGATGATAAAATAGACGAGCAAGTTAATAGTTGCTGATACTCTCAATCACCTTTTCTCTGTATTGAGGCCCAAGATTTTTTCCCACAATTTTGGTATCTTACCCTCTTTCTGATACCTTTTGACTCAATCTCTTAATTCTCTCACAACAGTACCATCTTCAGGACAGATCTCTATGTATATTTTTGGTGCAGTATGGCAGCTTTTTCCTACTTTTGTTCTCTTTAGTAGTATTTCCACCTCTCTCTAAAAATATATTCAGGACTAACAAAAAGTCCAAGTGTGATGAATCTACAGTACTTGAGGGGGATTGTTTGCCATAAATTTTTTTCCAGACTTCCATTTTTTTTTTCTGTTTGTTGTCCTTGCATCTAAATTCTTAAATGCCCTCAGAAGACTTTGCTTAGACTTTTACCTTTTGCAAAGTTTTCTTTAAACTTATATCATTTTGCTTAGACTTTTTTACCTTTTGTAAAGTTTTCTTTAAACTTATGTCACTTATGATGTGACACTGCTCATAATAAATGCATTATTCTTCATAAAATTTAATAAATGAATTTACATTTTAAACAAGTATTACATTTGACTGCTCTTCCTCTCCACTTAGTAACCCAAATCTTTGCTAAGTCATTTTTAGTCTTCTTGTCATGGCAAGAGATCCATATTGATCAATCTTCGGCATAATGTTGCAATTAGCATCAATGTTATGCCTGCTGTCCAGTACCCAGTTTTCACTATCAATTCTTTGTTTAAATAGGTCAGGATTGAGTTGTTTCAATTGTTTGCAACATATTTTTCCCATTAGCATTCTTTTTCTTAACTTTTTAGTAATTCTAGCCTTGCTTCTAAATGAGTGGTGTAAACTGAACACAAGACTGCTGGTTCATGGATGACTCCCACATCAATAATGAGTCTCTTCTTATCTATTTATAACCAGTTTCATTTTATGTAATGTCACCCAATACTAGGTCAGGTCCTGCTTCTTTTCTAGGGAATAAAAATGGTCCTAAAGCACTCCTAGAAAATCATTTTACCCATTTTCTCTGGATCAGTGCCCAGGAAGGGACAAAGCTATTATCAGAGATAGAAAAGTGATAGGGAGGGAGGAAAAATATATTGTTTATCCAAATTACTATGATCTTTTTTCCCCCAGCTTAAGTGTCGCATGTTATATTTTAAACCTAACCCACTTTGTCCCAGCTTTCTAGATAAGAGAAAGTAAAGGGAGATTCTAATACGAATCACTAGATCCAGAACAGAGTTAATGCCTTTCTCTAGGCAGCAGAAAACTACTGATCTTCTGCTCACTGGAGATGCACATAAAGGAACTCATTACTTTCACCATTTATGGACCATTACAGTAGCCAGAAACAATAGCTCTTTTAAAAGCCCTAAAACATTCTTGGATGGTACCTTTTACTTACTTTCTGTGAGTATTGCTAAACAGGATCAGAGGGGGTAGCAACAGAAATGAGGGTAGGAGGTTAGCCCAAATTTCTGTATTTTTCTTAACCACTACTGAGCCACTTTCTCTTTTTCAATGCCTTCCATACTAGACCTCTTACCTCATTAACTCATACCTTATTGCCCAACTCCTTCCTACTTACCACTAAATGATTCCTCCTTTTTAAGGGCTATCACTACACCTGAGAAGTGAATTAACTCTTATTCCGGACATTAGGTAGGTACTCAGTAACTATTCATTTTCTCTAAAAGTCTTGCCACGAATACCTAAGGAAGTGAATCACTTTCAATCAAGAAACTTAACTTTAAATAAGCTTTAAAATATATTGACCTCCCTTCTTGTACACTTACTTCCCTTTATGTCTTACTAGTATTCAGCTGGATTTCAATGGATTATAAATTCTAGCATATTTCAAAAACAACTCCCACCCCCCAAAAAAAGAAAATTGACAGAGAAAATATCTTACACTGCTTCAGGATTCATTATGCAGGTAGCTCCTAAACAATGACATGTTTTGAGGTCATCATATGTCAGTCCCAGATTAAGGCCAAGCAACTGTACCATAATAACTGAAAATGTCTCCAATGTTACTGCTTTTGGATACTAAATTAAAAAAAAATTTTAAAGTTATCTGACAACCTTGTTCAACTATAGAAAAAAAGAATCATATAATCAAATCTTCATTTTCCTTTCAAGAATTTATAGTCATAGTTTATCCATTTTTCTTTTTCTGCTATAAATACTTTTAAGAAAACTATTTGAAAAAAACTGCAAAACTTTTTTATTCATGCTAATGATAGGAAATATGAAGGAGACAACAATGTATTAAATCATTAATGTATTTTTCTATCACACAACACATTTTATAGCAGATAACACAATGCCTGGCAATATCAGGTGTTTAATAAATGGTCAATCAATAAGAATCCTAAAAGTCAAAGGCTTTAGTAACCATCTGTCATTATATTTTTCCCTCCTTTCTCAGGACCTCGAGACCCAAATCAGTCTTCCTCTTCACTCCAACCCCTGCCCTAAATTAAGAACTTCAGTATACATACTGAAGTCCTTTTGAATATTCTGGCTTTATCCACCTAAACTTCCCTGTCTGTCTTTACTCCTTTCCAGCTACTCACAGAGATAATTTACTGTACCACCTTAGAGCTCATTATAACTTCATGATTTTGGACTCAGAAATCTGCCCTGATCTTAACCATCTATTCTTCCATGTCTCTCTATGCCTCACTCCTCCTATACTTATTCATCCTCACTATGCCCTTTCTTGTTTTCCCAGTCCTTTACTTCTACTCTGTTGCTCAATTACTTCCCTTCAAAGTCTTAACTTTATAGCTAACCCAATTCAAATATACATACATTTTCTTTCATACAAATCATTTTGCCCCATATCCTTCTACCATTCAATCCCTGGCAAGTTTCACCCTGGATTCAACTCAACCATCTGCTTGCTATGTTCCTACTCTCATGCTCCTGAATGCTATTGGAGAAAGCCACAGTTGGACCAGTTGGGTGCAGTATAAATTCACTTTAGCTAATCTCAACTAGGCCGATTCTATTCCAATCCCTCCCTAACCTCATCTGGCCTAAACTCATTAAGCCATTCTCTCATGCTATAATCCTTCATCTCCTATTTTATCACATCTCTACTATTTCACACCTCAAAACCTACTTCAACATCCATCTTCCTTTTTATTCCAAAATGTATCCATAAATTATTTTCAAAAAAAATTCCACTTGACCATGCCACCTCCTCCAGCTACCATCCTATATTTCTCCCCTCTTTCAATGCTATCTGTACATTACCACCCATTCAATTCTCAGCTCCCTGAAATATGATTTCTGATCACAACACTTCAATGATACTGCTCTCATTCATTCTCTCAGTATTTATCCTCCTTTATTTTTCTGTACTTTAGACACTGTTAATATAAACCTCTTTAGGTTTATATTGTTAGATCTCCTTTTTGGGCTACTGTGAATTCAGATTCTTTCCTGGTTCTCCTCATTTCTATATGGTGGCTTTCTCAGTTTCCTTTACAGCATTATCAATCAACTCCCATTCCCTTAGTTTAGGTATACCCCAGAGCTAATCCTGGACCTTTTTCTCTCTTTATATACCCTCTCTACTGGTGAGCTCATGAGTCCATGAGTCCCCACAAATTCCATTTCAGTAACTAACGCCAAGACCTATTTATCCAGCCCTTATCTAACTCTCAAACTTAAACTCCACATCACTTCTTGAAGGTCTCTTTGGCATTTCAAACTTCCCTATACAAGCCACTCCTCCTTACTTCCACATTTTTGTTGAGGGGCCCACTGACTATTCTCTCAAGTTCATAACTTCAGTATTATTCTTTACTCCTATTTCTCCTTCATAGTTCCTATGAAATAGTTGCCAAGTCTTACAGATTCAACCTTCAGAATGCTTTCATATATTTCCCACAAGTCGTCTTGTCTGTATTACTAAAAAAGCCTCCTAATTGGTCTTCCAGATTCAATATCTCTCCTTCTTCTAACCCACTTGCCCTACTCCAACCCATTCTCCCTATAGAGTTTTCAAAATAACTTGACCCTCACTTCTCTGCTCAAAAACCTGAACTAGCTCCTAACTGCCTCTAAGACTGTTTTATGTTAGTCTTTGTTCCACCCACACCTAGTACAGTGCCCTGCAAATGACACACTCAATAACTGTTCATTGAGGTGCTGGATTGAAGGACACAGCATATATATTCTCACAGTCTCTATTAATCATGGTAATGTTGAGGCATTGAATAATCATGCCTCTTCTTAGTACAGGCTGCTACAAAGGAAAAATAATGAAAGTATCTCCTAAGCAATGTTCTGCCTTGGAGGAACAACCTATATCAAATAAATAGGCTGTGTACAAAACAATTTCTCCTAAAACATCTAAAACCTATGCTCTTTTTCTTAACTATGAGAACAAAGTGTACAACAAATACAGTATTCTGATAAGACAGAAAGAGCATTTAGTCTCAGCCCCAAAGCAACTCATTTAACTTCTGTGGGAACTATTTTGAACCTTCTAATAATGTCCCTCCATTCTATACAGAGGTAGAGAATCATTAGATTGTGAGCCCCTTAAGGGTAGGAACTATCTTTTACCTTTTTTTTGTACCTCCAGCACTTAGCATAGTGCTTGGCACATAGTAGGCACTTAAAAAATGCGTATCCACTAACTGAAACGCAATTACACAGTAAAATTTTTTAGAAGAGTAAAAAAAAATCATCCATATGTAAAAACTAAACTTGAGTATAAACTAAAAAAAGACAAACCAGTATTGCTGTACATAAAGATTAAGATTTCATCCCAAGCCTGAAATTATCTTATAAAAGACAGTATCGTCACAAAGCCAAAACAGTAATTTACTCTTTGAGACTGTGATATTCTTAATTCTCTAAAATTTAAAAAGGCTGCCTAAAAATAACAATACAGATCTATGAAATAGAGCATGAAAAGATATACTATACTTATTATGCTTATAAAAGCTGATTGGCAATATACTCACGTATATATAAATATTGACAGGTTTTATAACAATTACATACCATAGCAATTCCTGCAGAATAGCTTTTGTTACATATTTTTCCAGGAAATGTTGCCCCAATGTAATTAGGATGGTTCCTATAACTAAAACATAAAATCATTTTCTTGTCTATAAACACAATTTTCACAGGGTTTCCAACTTAATTTTTTTCTAAAAAATAATACTTATTCCTCTAGTAAGAAATACCTTCCTTAAAGCTTAAATTTTAAGTACTATTGAAATTCTATCAATTTTATATTCACTCAATACCTTCTTTAGATTGATTATAGATGCACTTTTATTCTAGGTTCCAGTTTATCTCCTTTCAGATTCATGGGCATGTCACTCCTCTATTCAAAATCTTTCAACAATTTCCTCTACTTAATGAAGATCAAATTCCTTAGCTTTGCATTCAAGGTCCTCCAAAGTATGCAAATGCTTTAACTTTATAGCCTTATATTTATACTAACCCTCTCTATCTATGCATCTAGCAAACTGTTCTATTTCTCATTCCTCATATCCATTTTGTGCTTCCCACCTTGATGCTTTTCCTCCAATTTTCCCTATGCCCTTCTAATGTCTTCCTCACTCTGTTACAACTCTACTCACTGAATTCCCACCCACTGCACAAAAACTTAATTAAAGCACTGTCTCTTCTAGGAAACTTTCCCTGACCCCCTCTTCCCAGCAGGTCAAAGGATCATGGATCTAGAACTGAAGAGGACCTCAAAGAACATCTACTCCAACTCCCTCAGAAGCTAAGTCTCAGGGAGGTTAAGTAACTTGCCCAGCATCACACAGATATTAAGTGTCAAAGACAGGATTTGAACCCATTTCTTCTGACATGTGAGCCACTGAACCATATTAATGACCTTTATCTAACTCACTCCTCATACCTTACAAAGAACTTTGCACCTTTCTTATGGGCTTTTCATTATTAACACTGTAGTTATTGTAAAAGGCATTGTGATGTAGCGGAGAGAAAGATGGACTGGAGTCAAAAGACCTGATTTCAAATCCCAACAATTTCCAGCTATATAATGATAAGTAAGTCACCTTAGACTACTCCTTAGGGCTGACTTAGTCAAAGGTTGCAGTGTGAGGACTTGAGGGAAGTGATAAAATCACAGATCCTTTGCATGTAGGTATATCATTAGAGAGGAAGAGAGAGAGAGAGGAAAAGAGAAAAAGAGAGAGAGAGAGAGAGAGAGAGAGAGAGAGAGAGAGAGAGAGAGAGAGAGACTCCTATTAAATTATAATCTCTTTGAAGGTAAGGACTATATGTTATCTAAACTTTTTTCTGTGTGTACCTACCACAGTGTTCTACATACAGCAGCTGCTTTGCTGACTTTGTGGTCAAACTAAAATATAATCTCATGTCTCTAGACTTCCCTTGGTCTTCCTAATCCTGCCTTATAAGTCTACATTTTACTACTTAAACCTAAAAAAAATTTTTTTAATTGTTCAGGGAAGAATTCTACCTGTCCTGAATATTTTTCTTCATCTTCTATAGCTCTGTGATCTCAGCAATGTGGATACTTTGAATGTGCAGAATACAACCAATTCACATCTTCCTATTTTGTACAGCCTTTGTGTATGTCCTCCAACCAATATGCTGAGTCCTTCTTTTTACACGGCATGAGTATAATAACAAAAATGTCCATAGCCTATCTCCTTTTCTAATTGTACATCTCCTAGATAACTTTTATGCCACTTCTGGTGTGCAAGTTATCATGGACTATATGCTATAGCACACCTATACCCACTATGTCTTTATATTGCTTATGGGTAACCTATAATGTTGTCTCTTCAAGTAATTGTGATATTCCATAACTTACAGTAATATACTATCACTAAAAGGATATTTGTATTCAACAGATGAATTTCTGTTATAGGAAAAATTTAGGATCCCTGAAAGTAGCTCTCTATTCAAAAGAAGCATTTTTTTCTCCAAGATTTTACATATATATATATATATATATATATATATATATATACACATATATATAGGTATGTATGTGTGTATGTATACACATATATACGCATATATACACACATATATACATATATGTGTGTGTTTGCATGCATATATATACATGTGTCTATGTGTATATGGATATACTGATAAACTATTTAAATGTGTTATCACTATATAATGTTTATAATGTTACCATCATCTAACATGTAATGCTAACCACATCCTGAAGTCTATACAATTAGGAATGTTGTTGTTCAGTGGTTTCTGACTCTTCATGGCCCCATTTGGGGTTTTCTTGGCAGAGACAAAACTAGTTTGCCATTTCCTTCTGTTCATTTTATACATGAGGAACTGAGGCAAATAGCGTTAAGTGACCTGCACAGGGTCACACTGCTACTGTCTGAAGTCAGATTTAAACTCAGCAAGATGAGTATTCCTAACTTCAGGCTCAGCACTCTATCCACTGTGCCACCTAGCTGCCCAGTACAAATTACATCCACCTGGTTTTTCTTTGCTTGGGATATTAAGACAAATTTTTTGGATGATTATGGGTCATGGTTACATGATTCCACAGAACTCTGACACTTGACACAACTAGCACAATGTTATCCACAAACAAGAACAACTGAAAGTCTTTACTATTTATAGGCAAATCCCTTTCTTATTTGGCCTCTGCCTTACACATTCTTCACTTCACTGTCAGACACCTTTGACAGGTTTATGTCTTCCTGTTTTAGGCCCCACTTAACAGAGATGGGGTGTTGTTCAGTCATTCAATCAGTCAATAAAACTTACTCTATGCCAGGCACTAAGGATACAAATACGAAAAAGAAAGTTTGACTTTGTCTCAAAGAGCTTACAATCTATCAGAGGAAGGCAACACACAAAGGAGGGGAAAGGTGGATGAGCATTGTGTTATGATGAGAAATTCAAAGGAGTACAGCTGGGTAGGAAATGAAGAGATGACTAGCCTGGATGACCTCTTAAATGAAAGCTCTGGGAAGAGGGGCAGAACATATAGAGGGTACTGAGGAGGTGTGAATACTAAAGTTGATGAAATCTTACAGGATGATGAGGTTCCTGGCAAACAAGTCCTAAAGAGGATAGTTGAGAGGAAATGAAGACATATGTATGTTGTCATTATCAATCAAAAACTCCTATATGCTCTGAAGATATGCACAGAAGCAGCACTGTTAGAGGTGGAGCCAAGATGGCAGAGTAGAAGAATGGATCTGCTCTAGCTCTCCCACCACAGCCCTTAAAATATTTGTAAAAAATGACTAAACAAATTCTAGAGCAGCAGAAGCCACAAAATGAGAGTGAAACAGATTTCTAGCTCAAGACAGCCTGGAAGGCCAACAGGAAAGGTCTATCGCACCAGGCTTGGAGTGGAGCACAGCCCAGCGAGGGCTATGCAGCACAGACTAGACAGGAGCAGGCTGCAGGTTTCCAGATTTCTCAATCCACAAACGTTAAAGATGGCTTCAAAGGTCAGAAAGAAAGCTCTTTCACCTGAGCCAGAGGGGAGCACAGTTCAGACCCAGCCCCATCCCCGGGAGGCAACAGCCACTATGGTAGCAGCATCTACTTTTGGAGCCCTTGGCCTAAAGACCCTGGGGGAATCAAGCAGCTGATCTGGGTCTCAGTCCTGAGGGGCAGTTCTGGGGTGAGGAGTAGTGCTGGTGTGGCAGAGCTGACATGCAGTTCCAGGGCAGAAAAGAGTGCTTTTGGTTGCTTATAGACCAGAGTGCAGGCCAGGAGAGGAGTAAATCCCTCTCCCTTGATTGTGCCACCTTGAAGGAACTGAGAACTTATAGGTCCCTAGAGATATCTCAGAGAACAGCTGCATAAAACCTCTGAAGCCTAGGGTAGTATACCTTCCACTTGACAAAGGACTCAAAATTCAAATAACTGGCTGGGAAAATGCCCCAAAAAGGGGGGAAAAAGAAGACTACACAAGGTTACTTTTCTGATGAAAAGGTATTTTCTTCCATCTTTTCAGAGGAGAAAGGACAAAGCATATAACCATAGGAAGACAGCAAGGTCAAGACTTCTACATCCAAACCCTCCAAAAAAATATGTAATGGTCTCAGGCCATGGAAAAGCTTAAAAAGGATTCTGAAAATCAAGTAAGAGGGGTGGAGGAAAAATTGGGAAGAGAAATGAGAATGATGCAAGAAAATCATGAAAAGTGAGTCAACAGCTTGCTAAAGGAGACTCAAAAAAATGCTGAAGAAAATAAATAACAAGAAATTTTTAAGACTACATTTTACTTGCCCAAGTCAAACACTGTTTTAATAATCAGGAAACAGTAAGTATGGCAAAATTGAATATACTTTGCACTTTTCAACTAAATCAATTTACAAGTATTTATGTATTTACTAACACTGGAAACTATGTGTGACCATGAAGATATCATCTGCCACAAAATATCATTTAGGAATACCTGACCTCATGTTTTCATTAAGAATATCCTTCATATGTTTGCAAATAATTTACAGAATTGAGAAATTCTCAAAAATATTTTATATGAGAAATTAGGCATATATGTCAGTAATTATTGACTGTCACTTTTTTAATCACCCTTTTTAGTAGCGTATCATCCCTGATTGTTTCCAGGCATTCACAGCATGTTTTTTTTCAGAATGAGACATAAGCCCTCAGTTCCCTTAAAATCATGTTACCTCCAGGACAAATTTCCTCTAGTTTGCTGACCTAGTCCAATTCTCTCCCTGTCTTCAGTCTTTTTTTGTTTTGTTTTTAGTGCTATTTGAACTTCCTCATGTAGCACAAAAGGAACCAAGATGTTACAGTCCAAATGTTTTGGTTCCATATCATTGATAATACTGTACTCACTTTTCTAAGTTCTCAGAATGCAAACCTTAAATGAAACAATTTCCACAATAAGGAGCTTCCATTGCATTGAGGGGAGACAAGCAATGTACAAATAAAATATAATCAAAATAAATAACGGGTAACTTGAGAAGAAAAGGTACTAGTAGCTGAGGGGATTGAGAAAGGCTTCATGTAGAAAGTGGATCTTGAGCTGGGTTTTGAAGGTAACAAGGAATTCTAAGAGGCTGAGGGGAGGAGAGAATGTATTCAGGGTATGAGAGTGCAACCAGAGACAAAAGATGAAGTGTCATGCGAGGAACAATAAAAAATACAATTAGTTGGGATGAATTGTAGGAAAAGTAGTAGGGTTTAAAAGACAAATGTATTTGATTCTAAAGCCACCAGAGACCTATAGAAGCTTATTTGGTAGGCCAGCAATTGATATGGTTGAAAATGTGCTTTACAAAAATTATATTAGCAGTTTTGGAGGTTAGATTAGGATAGGCCTAGTTAGAGACTGGATGATCATTTAGGATGTTATTATAATAATCCAGGTAAAAAATGATGAATACCTGAACTACAGTGTTGGCTGTGGAAGTTAGGAAAAGGGGACAAATTGAAGGGGTGCTACGAAGACAGAAACAAGATCTGTTAACTGCTTTAATGTGAGGAATTGAGAATGACACTAAAGTTGTGAACCTAAGAAACTAGAAAGATGGTGGTATCCTTGAAAAAAAACAAGGAAGTCAAGAAGTGGGGTGAATTTAAGGGTAAAAGATAAAGAATTTTGTTTTGGACAGGACTGAGATTTGGACAGGATTCACCTAGTGTGAAACGTCCAATAAGCAGGCGAAGATGTAAAACAAGAGCTTGGATATGGAACAACCTTCTACTACATGGAAAGGTCAGAGGAGCAAAAATCCATTGTACATGGCAGACAGGTGTTGCTGCTACAACTGAGCTAAGACACTGACACAGACTTGAGGAGCAACCTGCAAGATCCAATCCAACAATGACTCAACCAAGCAGCCAAGGAAAAGATATGCATCACTCACTCTTATGAAGTTAACTTGGTATGGCAAATACTTTATAACCATCATTGAAGTCTAAGTCCATTCTCCTCATGTACCGAGATGGTGGTGGTAGAAAGTATGCCCCCCAGTTCAAGGGGATGCATTTAAACTTTTATTTTCACTATACCTTCTATGCAAATACTCCCTTGAAAAAAGCTAAATAATGCTAACTGAATAAACTGATAACAGATCCTAATCAAGGGTATTGGAGCTACTGTTTGTTAGCCTTCAGGATCAAGATGACTTCACTATGTCTGGGTCAGGGTACAGTGTGTCCAATTGTAGTTGATCAGATCAATGCAAGTTCAGTAGGCTCTAGCGCAGGTCAGGCACAAATAGTTCACATGAACATTTGATGAACATTTGGAGTGGAGATGTCTCTAAATCTGTACATCTCATGCTCCTTTTGAACTTCTGCAATTCTGCTTTACTCATAGAGCATACAGCTTTTTTTGATGTAGGCATGCCATGCCGGCAGGTTCTGTGTCATAGTCTCCCATGTCTCACAATCAAATCCAAAGTTCTTCAGAGAGCCCTTGAGAGTGTCCTGGTATCACTTTTTCTTACCTTCATGTGAGTGTTTGCTTTGTTCAAGTTCTCTGTAAAATGATCTTTAAGGCAAATGTATATTTGGCATTCAGTCAACAGGGCCAGCCCCCTGGAGCTGTGCTCTCTGCTGTAGAGTTTGAATGTCAGGCAGTTATACTCAAGAAACGACCTTAGTATCTGTTGCCTTTTGCCAGGTGATCTTCAAAATCTTCCTAAGATAATTCAAATGGAAGCAATTCGGTTTCCTGGCATGGCACTGGTAGACTGTCCATGTTTCACAGACATACTACAATAAGGTCAGCACAATGACTCTGCCGACCTTCAATTTGGTAGCCAGTCAAATACCTCTTCTCTCTCAGTTTCTTTTGGAGCCTTCCAAACATTGAGCTAGCTCTGGCAATGGGTGCATCAACCTCACCATCTATGTGTATATCCCTACAGAGTATACTCCCAAGGTAAGTGAACTTATCCACAACATTCACAGTCATCTGCCAAGAAAAAGTCATGCACCAACTCTCCCTCTACTTCAGTCTTGATTTGTAGCCTTTTCAAGTCAAATAATTTACCATCACCATGGAAGCTGGCCTTGATGCCATTTTCATCCTTGTTGAAGGTGTCTGACAACACTGGTGAAAACATCATACTAAAAAGCATAGAAACAAGGACATAGTCCTGCTTCATTCCCCTGGTGACTGGGAAAATGTGACAGCATCATTTATTACCCAGAACTCATGCAAGCATGGCATACAGACTGGTGTACAATACTGATGAACTTCTCTGGGAAAATTTTGTCATGATCTTCCACAAGTCCTCACAATTAACAGTATCAGAGGCATTGGCCAGATTAACAAATGTTGTATACAGACCTCTGTTCTGTTCCTGCCATTTCTCCTGGAGTTGTCACACAGCAAACACCCTATCTAACATTCCTTGGTCCTTTCTGAAGCCAAACTGGCTCTTGGGTAGATGACCATCTTCCAAGTGAAGGATCAGTCTATTAAGGAGGATTCTGGCAAGAATCTTGCTGGCAATGACTAAGAGAGATGAACCTCATCCCCCCACTCCCGCCAACTCCCCATGATTGTCACAAGGCAATCTATTTCCCTTTCCTTTATAGAGATGGAAATGGAGGCATCTTCTGAGGAATAACCTCCTCTTGCTATATAACCCAGATTTCAGGCAGCTTTCGTATGAGCAGTGGACCCCCTGCCTTGTAAATCTCAGCTGGAATGGAATCAGTGCCAGGCACATTGCCACACAAGACAATTGGCATTCCAAACCTCTTCTTCAGTTGGAAGTTTGTCTAGAAAGAGACTGACCTCAACCCAAGGTATATGGTCAAGGGCTTCAGCATTGGTTGATGACAATCTTTTGAGAACACTATGGAAGTGTTCAACCCATCTCTCCAGGATCATGTTCTTTTCACTAATCAATGTGGCTCCATCAACACTGAGCAGCTGAGATGCACTAGAGGTCTTTGGCCTATAAACAGCTTTCAGGACATCACAGGTGTACTTTGGATTGTTATTATTAGTGTAAAACTGAATTTCATCTGCCTTCTTACTAAGCCAAGAATCTTCTATCTCTCTAAGCTGTGCTTACACGTCACTTTTGATGGAGTTAAATACTACCTTCTCAGAGATGGACAAAGTATCCTCTTGGTAAACTTGGTAGAGTTCTTGTTTTTCACTTGGCAGTCTCTGAATTTCCCCATCATATCTGTCAAGCTAATCTTGATGTTTGTTAGTTTTCTGGTCCAGATGAGGAAATGTGATGCTGTACATCAAATCTCTGAAAGCTGCATGCTCCTTTTCTGCTTCACTGTTATCAACCATGTGTTGGCTCAACTCTTCCTCGAACTCAGCAATAAACTGTTCCCACTTAGAGAAGCACTCTGATCTTTTGATGCTAAGTCTTCTGATAGTCACCTTGGTTTGGAGCCACCATTTATTGAATGCAAATGTTTGGCTTGGAGAGGATAAATCTATACTCAGTCCAGGACTCTGTGCCATGCATGATCTTCATCATTCTTACATCCTGTCTGTTTCATCTCCTTACAAAGATATAGAGTAGTAAATACCAACGTTTGCTGCAAGAGTGCATCCACAAAATTTTGTGTAAATGGAAGACAATGCTGGTGATGAGAAGGTCAGGAGATACACAAGTCTTTAGTAGCAATAGCCATTGCTGTTGCTGTTTCCAACTCCATTCTTCTCAAAAACTCCATCATGTCTGATAGTCTATGGCTGCTCTGGCGTTAAAGTGATCCAGAATTACAAGATTAATTCCAAGCACATTGATAATGAGGGTCTCCAGGTCTTCATAAAATTTTTCTTTGACCTCATCATAGTTCATCATGGTGGGAGCATATGCACTGATAACTATGGTGTGGTACTTTCCTGAAAGTAGCAATCAAATTGTCATGAGCCCATCATTCACTCCTTTTGGTAGACATACAAGTTTGTTGACTAAATCAGTTTTGACTGAGAAACAGCTTCAGCTTTGGAACACTGGCCTTCACTTGTCAGTCTTGTTTCATTCAGGACTACAATTCAGATGTAATACCTGCTGAGTTCTCTTGCAATAACAACTGTTCATCTTTCAGGATTTTGTGATTTCAATAAGTATGTGCATATTTCATGTACCAATGGTAAATGGAATGATCTTTGCAAAAGTTATTGTACATTTTTTGTGTTTCAACTACAAGGTAAGCTCCCTGCCTGCCATCATAAGCAGGCCAATTTTTAGGGGACCTTTTCTAGTCTGTTCCTCATGATAGGAGGTGAACAGTACAATCCTTCAAAAAGGTTGCTCAGACACCTAGGGGTCTACTTTATCCCACTGCTGCCTCAGCCCAGTGAGAAGATGACCTTATATCCTGGGCAGCCTGTGTACACAGCTGTGACTACAGCTCCAAGTGTATCTGTATCTGCTGCTTCATCACTTGCCTATAGCCACAGGAAATTAAGATAAGATGGTAAAAAGTGGTATGAGTGATGTCTTTTGACTCACCCATAAACTGGATTTAGATGAGGCAAAGTTGTATGAAGTTACAGACCTCACTCTCACTTCCAGAGATGTTTAAGTCCAGTGGCAAGACAAAAATCAAGACAACTGATGATGGCTCAGGATGCAGTGGATGACCTTGGCATTTTCGATGTCTAACCAAGCTTGAAGTGCTCCCCAGCACCTGCTTCAGCCACCCTCATGGCCATTGGAACAAAATGTTCTCATCTACCCATTCCACCTAACTCACCAATGGATTTAAGAACACTCAATTACCCTCAAACTGGATTAGCCTGTCGAAACAGTTCACCATAGTGGGGTCACTGTGCATGGTACAGATTCGTGGAGCCACAGATGAGAGCTGGGTAGCAAGTGGACACCAAGGTGAAAAGCTGCCCTTGAGTTCAGCAGCCCTCACATCAGAGGTACTAGTCTTCTCTGAAGACCAGCCCTGTTGGGGATATTAAGCTAGTACTAGCTAAAGGCATTAGCTAGATAACAGTATTGACAATAAATAACGAAGGGAACACAGCGGAATATAGGAGCTCAAGCTGATAGTATTACAGACATTCCAATCCATCAAGATTATCCATGTAACCTTGAGAGGGAGATGTAACTGTCCTATGTGGACCCAACTTGGCAAATTAAGTGAGAGTTATAATAATGACATGTAGTCCCTCATGAGCTATATAGGTTTTATTAGAAACTGCAAATATAAGATTAATTTGTCTAGCTCTTTGATTAATTTATCTAGCTCTTTAAAGTTTATAAATTGCTTTACAAATATTATCCTCATTGTATCCTCACAGCAATCCTGAGAAGTAGGTGTTATTATTATCCCCATTTTACAGATGAGAAAACTGAAGCAAAAAAAACTTAAGTGATTTGCCCAGGGTCACACAGATAGTAAGTGTCTGAGGCTGGATTTGAACCCAAGACTTTCTATCTCCAAGTTCAACTACACAGACATGAAAACATAAGATAACAAGATGCAAAATTTAGTGTAATAGATAATATATAAACCCAGGAAGATGTACATCTTATATGATAACATGTATAGTCAGAGCTTTACGCAGCTAAATTCCTATAGCTCATCTTGCCACTAAGACATTGTCATTCTATCTATTTTTGTGTGTATGTTTTACCCCTTCAGTGACACTATGAAATCCTCACTGGCAATTACTTTGTTTTATACTACTTTGCAATCCTGATAGCTCTTCAGCACAGTGCTAAACACACAATGGGGACTCAACAAATGCTTCTTAAAATGAATTATTTCCAAAAGTTTTGCTTAGAATTTATTAATATAAATACTGTACTTACATAAGTAAATATGCCATGTCATGGGGCCTTAGAACAAGAAACTTGTGCTTCCATGCCAAAAATCTGTGTAATAAATCATTAGCATCTCCAACGGTAGAAATTTTGTTTTTATCTGACCAAAATTCCAAGGAAGATAACACAACTGTCACTTTAAGCTGAGTAAACATCTAAAAACAAACGATAAATGTTTAAATAACCTTGAATGCCACATCAAAATTCCATAAACAATAATATTAAAGAGGCTCACTTAAGTATTTTGGGAGATATGGATGAATGAAACTGTTCAGTAACCAGTAACATTTCCACCTTTAACCGGTCTATGATTTTAGTAGCATACAAATTAATTCAAACAAATAATTCTTATAAATTATGTAAATTCAAAAAAGCAAAAACTTACAGTATTAACAAGGCCAATAATCTGGATAATTTTCTGTGTTACAACTTCCATTTCAGAACCCATATGATCATACTGGAAAACAGATTTCAGACAGTAGTGAAAATAATAATGATGCCACATTTTCTTTGAAATACAAAACCTAACATGATTAACAGGATAAGCTAAGAAAGATTATGTGCCAGGACTATACTAAGCACTTTTTACAAATATTATCTCATTTGATCCTCACTAAAACCCTGGGAGGTAGGTGATATTATTATCTCCATTTTACAGTTGGGAAAACTGAGGCAGACAAGTTAAAGTGACTTCTCTAGGGTCATAAAGCTAGTAAGTACCTAAGGCCAGATTTTAAATCGTCTTTCTGACTCCCAGCCCCATGCTCTATCTCATATGTCACCTGGATAACTCTCAAATATAAATACATGGAAAAAATAATAATCCCCACTCTCAAGCTGCTTATTATAATTGGGGAAACAAGAACATATTTAGAAAATAAAGAGATCATTTAGGGCTGGATATATAGATCAGGGAGTCATCTTCACAGAGATGATAATTGAATCAACAGGAACTAACTTTTGCTGTTGTTCAGTCATTTTTCAGTTATATCTGTCTTACATCATCTGGCTTCTTTCTGCCTTTCCATTCTTACACCTTATTATCCCCTCCATGTACTCTACAATCCATTGACACTGGCCTCCTTACTGTTCCTCATAAAAGATACTCCATCTCTAGACTTTGTGCATGGATGTCCCTCATCCACGGAATATTCTCCCTTCTCACCTCCACCTCCTGTCATGTCTGGCTTCCTTCAGGTCACGGCTAAATTCTCACCTTCTGCAAGAAGACTTTCATGATCCCCTTAACACTAGTGTCTTCTCTGCTGATTATCTCCAATTTATTTCATATATCTTGTTTGTACACAACTGTTTGCATGTTGTCTTCTCTACTAAATTGAACTCCTTGACAGCAGGGGTTGCTTTTTCCTTTTCTTTCTATCTTTTGTGACAGTAGTCATTTAATAAATGATTGGCTAAATCATCCCTTCCCCATTGCACTCAGGGCCTTTTCTATTCTCAGATAAACCCCTTTTCACTAATCTCAGAGATCTAGAAAATCAAAACTAGTTCCTCCTCACAAAATGTTAGGGATCTCTGGTTTAGAATATAATTCGCCTAACAAAAAATTGATGTAAACACAACTTTCAGGAAATATATCTGCTGCAAAAATCAAAATAGATCTAGTATCCTACAAAGAAGAGAAAATTTTTTATTCACCTTTGAAATTAGGTTAAAAACAAATACAAGTTTACCTACCAAAGCTTTATCCACAATAATATGCATTTCCAGATATCGCGGTAATGAATGTGAAACAACTGTTTTTTCCTGAAATACATAAAATATGAATACTGAGGAACTTTTAAATGTCTACCTTCTACTGAAGCTGTTACTAACAGCGTAACCCCAAAGACAAAAAGATAGAATCCCTACTAAATATATGACAGAGGTCCTATCTTACATCCAGGTATAAATCAGAAGCTACTCTACTACAAAATCTGTCCTTGACTACTAAGAATCCTCATTGTGGCTGCTGAAGCCACAGAGAAATCTAGTTCACTTCAGATTTTGCTAGAAACCTAAAAGATGGAGCTTTACTTTTCTTCATACTGTAGGATCCTCATGATAACATGACATTAACCTTGCACATAGCTTTCTCCTCTGAGGTTGTACCACCGCCCTCACAGCAAATTTATAGACATTTCAAGAATATGAGAAGATTTGAGATACTATATTAGATCATCTTACTACAGTTGTAGATGACATATTGAATCATTTTTTTAAAACCAACAAATCTTTAGACATTTCCATTAGGATGGGTAGCAGACACATTTCAGATAAATTAACAGTGTTTGCCATGATTAAAAGAAAAGCTATTTGGCCTAGAAGAAGAAGAAAGCATTACAAAGACCTAATGCTACCAAGCTCGAAATAACTAACATCCTTTGTTAACCAGACATCAATATTAGATATGATCTTTCCTTGACTCCCAAGGACATAGGGTTTATATTAGAAACAATATATACAATCCAGGCCCCCCAAAAAAGACTTTTACCCGAAATACAGAATCATAGAATGAGTTCAAAGGCACCTCTCATTTCATCTAGTCCAACTTATATCTAAACCAACACTTCTGCAATCCATTCTCAATTTGAAGAGAGTTATTGATGTTGAACTTACTATCTACAAGCCAGCGGATCCCACTTTTGGATATAGCTAACTAAGTTTTTTCTCACAGAGAATAAGAAATTGTATCTCTGCCATGTCTAGTTTTACCTACCATGTCCAAACAAAACAAGTTTAAACCCTCTTCCACATGCCATAGTTTATATACTTCATGATAGCTCTCATGTCTCCCCTAAGTCTTCTCTTCTCCTGGCAAAACATACCTTGTTACTTCAACTGAACTTCATCTGGCATGGACTCTAGTCCTGTCAAATTATTACTAACTCTCCTCTGGAAAGACGATACTTTATCCATACTCTTGATAAAACATGGTACCCAAAAGCAAGCACAGTATTGAAAATGTGTTCTAATTAAGACAAAGGACAGCAGGTTTATCATCTCCTTTGTTACAGACTATAAGCTGCTTATATAAATCTGAATAATTAGGGGAAAATTTCATATTTGTTTTGACTCAATTCCCCAAATATCCCTATAAAGATAAAATTTTTAAATTTCTCTTTCTTCATCGTGGCAGAAATGATTATTTCTCTCTCATATTAATAACCAATTATTAACATTAGGGAGACCTAATCTTTTTCCCCCATCCTAATTCCTTGTCCAATCTCAGGGCTGATAGAAGACAGAATTAACATTCTCCTCATTCTGAGTACTGCTACTCCACCCAACTAGCTCAGGCTTAGATGGAGGGATACAGATTCTTTGTCTAGACTGTCCACGGCTGGGGGTGGTCTGGGTTTAGGGACAGTCTATCTAAGAGTGACATGAGGCCATTGTAATATTCATTTTCTCATCAATTATTAACCAATCAGAGTTGAATACCACCTCGGGAACACCCCTCTCCCAACGGGCATACAAGCCTTGAGCCTGCCACCATGACTATCTTTGGTCTAAGACAGAGACAGCCAAATGATCATACTTTTATTAATAAACATGCTGGAATTATTAACAAAATGCTTAAATTATCCAGAAATTATGTCTCTCAAACCTTTTTAAATGCCATACTATAAAACACAGGATTTATGTTGTCTTAAGAACAATGAGATTTAGCTTCAATCCATAGGTACAGAAGGTGATATAAATTAATGCTTCAAACTTTTCAGAAGTAGCAAAGTGCCTTTATTAAAAGGCATAGCAAATATACAAAGATTTTAACATCATTAATCAGTTTCTCTGGTGATTTTTAAAACTTTAAAATTCTAAGTTAGCATTTTAAAGTATAACATTAAAAGAGTTTTCATAATGAAGATTAAAGTTGTTAATACTTACTTGTGAACCTATATGAGAGTTATCAGGTAAATGTCTATACCAGATATCTGTATCATTTTCTTCCAAGAGAGGAACACTGATATTTTCATTCTTTATTTGGTAAATAAGGTGTTCAAAACCCGCAGTAGACTCCAAGGGTTCAATTCCATAGCTGATATTTTCAAACTGCAGTAATCCCCTGAACATTCAAATAACAAAAACAGAAAATGATCCTACCAAAACTATAATCTTAGATGAATAACTGAGAAACTATAGACAAATCTAAATGTTTTAAAGTCCACACTTTTATTTTTAATATCACAAGTTCTAATACTTTCCCTGTTGCTGTTACCATTCCCAGACATTATACCTACTCTAGCTATGAAAAACATTCCCCAAAAGGAGTCTTCTGCTTCTACTTCTATTGAAGTAATGGTAGCTAGAGGAATGGTTTAGTGGGAAGAGATCCTTTCATTCTCAGTGTGGGAATTTTTTGAGTAATATAGGTATACCTTAACAAAAGCACTACATAGATGCCTTTCACCAACATATGGAAATTATCCTGGGTTCTCAAAGGTCCTAACAGCAAAGCACAAGTTCAGGCATGTTTTATTAAATTGGAAATACGTACAGTACATTGGGTTCCCAGTGATGGATGATTATCCAAGGACGAGTTAAAGCAGAAGGCACTCATCACTACCCTGAGGCTCAGGTACTGATGAATTCTTTGACTGACTTGATCCATAAAAGAGACACCCCTTACTCGTTCCTATAAAAGGCCTTTTTTTATTTCCACAGTGATGGGTGAAAGGCAGAAAAGGCATAAGAGGGTGCTAAAAGCATTTGGTTTTTAGATTATCTACAAACAGTAACTTAAAGATAGTCTAAACATGCCTCCATAAAATCTTTTTTCAATGTCTTGCTATGGCATGAAGGTTATCCTGAGTTCTCAAAAGTTATGCCAATTGATCACAAACTAGCATCTAGGTGGCACAATAGATAGAACACTGGGCCTGGGATCAGAAGACCTGAATTTAAATCTGATCTCAGATGCTTACTAGTTTGTGACCATGGACAAGTCACTTAATCTCTGCTGCCTCAATTTCCTCAACTAAATGGGGATAATTGCACCTATCTCTTAGAGCTGTTTGTAAGGATCAAATGAGATAAAAATTGTAAAATGTTTAGCACAATGCCTAACATATAGTAGGCACTTGAAAAATGTTTTTCCTTCTCTCAAGTTAGAAAAGCTTTAATTATTGTCATGGCAACAATTATTAGTGAACATCATGAAGAATCATGCCAAACTAATCTTATTTACTTTTTTGTCAGTGTTAGTAAACTGGCAGATCAAGGGAATTTTGTAAATACAGTTTAACTAGATTTCATCAAAGCATCTAATAAAGTTTCTCATACTATTCCTAAGGAAAAGATGGAGAGATGAAGGTTAAAAAGAGTACAATTATGCACATTCAGAACTAATTGAATAATCTACCCCAAAATCTTAATGTGTCAATTATCAACTTAAAAGGTGGCCTGGGGTGAAGTTATCAAGGGATCTGGCCATGATTTTTTTTGTTTAACATTGTCATCAAATACTTAGATAAAGGCATAGATGGCATGCTTACCCAACTGAGAGATAACAAAAACTAGGAGACACATGTAACATGAAGAATGAGTCTAGAGTCAAAAAGGTCTTAACAGTTTAGAATATTTGAGGGGCGTAGCCCATATTTTGACTTACCCTTTTATCTCTTTAAATTATTATTTTCCTCTGAGTTCAAGGAAATGATTCACAAAGAAAGAGAATGGCAAAGTAATTCTGGCACCCTGGCACAGAAAAGGCCAGCCTCTTCCTATATAATAACATAATGATCTACTCTTTTCATAATAGGTAAAGAAGCAAGAGGTGCCTACCCTCTGCTCTCCTCTCCTTTTCCCTGTCCTTCCCTTCTCTCCCTTTTTTTGTCTGAGATGACAATATCAAAGAGGTTGAAGGAAGAACTGGTAGCATGAAAAATGTAAGCAAGATGTGGGAACAGTCAAATCAATCCAGACAGCATGAGTCACAGAGAAGATCATCACCTGATAGTCTCAACTGAGGTCCAGCAGCTACCACAACTTCCATTCAACTGGATGCTGAAAAGTTGAGGAAATGAAATTTTCCCTGTTTTTCTTTTAATCAACGAGCTAGAAGGGAGGAAGACTGAACACCCCTCTTCATGAGCTTCTAGTATTTGTGCCTGAGAGCTGTCTCCTCCATACTAAGAGATTTGAGAACTTGTTAGCCCAGCAAAGACAGTTTATATATTCATTCTGCATTTTATTCCATGTTATTAAAATAACTATGTGATCATAACATAAATTAACTATGTCAATCTATGAGTGCCTTGGGAAATGATGTGAAATAGTAGAAAACCCCCAATAAGTGAGAGCTCTGAGAGATATAAATAATAAATTTCATATTATAATATTTAATCTAATATTTCATTTCATCTCCCAGACTAGATGAACATAGGAGCCAAAGGAAAATGCTAAATATGAGTAGGAGTTCATGTTGGTGTTGGGGACGGCTACTGATCTATTCAGGCTGCAAGGTATTTGTGGGCTTTGAGCAACAGCAAACAGTCAGTTAAGATATTGTATTCCAAGTTAATTTAAAGTCTTTTAGCAGGAAAATCAATTGCCCAGTGACAACGCACAGTGGAAAAGGGAAGCAACATGGAGCCAAAGTGTTACAATTCAATTTAATAAGAATGACTATAAATTCTTTCACTTAAGTTTGAAAAATTAACTTCTTAAGTAGAAGACACAGGAGATGTCTCTAGAAGCAAGTTCACACGAAATGGACCTGGCAGTTTTAGCAGACTATGAAGTCAATATGATCAAATAATGCAATATGACAGCTAAGAAAACTAATGCAACCCTAGGGCATATTATGAGAGAACCACAGTGTCCAAAACTAGGAAAGGAACAGACCACATCTGAAGTACTTTTAGCTCTGCTAAACTTGAGAAAGAACATTTGTAACCCAAAGTTCACCTAGAGGTCAGATAGGATAGTGAAGAGTCATATGAGTTTGAGCTGAAGTAACCAAGGCTATCAAGCCTCGAGAAGATTTACAGGGACATGAGAGCTGTCCTCCAATATGTAAAAAAATATCTACCACAAAGAAGAGAAATTAGATTACTTCGGCTTGGCCCCAGAGCACATAACTAGAAACAATGGCTAGAAATTTCATAGAGGTACATTTAGGTTTGATGTAAAAAAACAAACACACACCTTTTGTAACAAATAAAATTATCCAAAAGTACAAATGAAATGCTTCAGAAGGCAATGGATTTTTCCCTCACTAGAAATCTGGAAGCAAAAGGTGTAGAGAAGATTCCTGTTCACGTATGAAATCTCATCCAACTCTTAAGATTCTGTGATTCTATGTAAGCTAAAGTCTGGTCTCTATGAAGTCTCCTTTCAACTTACTTAGTGGATTAAAACTTTTTGCTCCCATTGGCAAGGTGTACTCTGCAGTCCACCTAAAATGGCCTTTTGAAAATGGTACTTCCCTTTCCTTTATCCTATCTACAGAAGAGACAAAGGGCAGAGTTGCATATCTAAACATTAAAACCTATTTATTTAGATATACTTTAAAATATATGTGCCTGTGGTGAATTTTGTCTCCAACAACTATACTTAATATATGAAAACTTTATCTGTTAATAAATACTGCATGAATTTGAAAAGATACTGTTAATGGTCACTGTCACAGGAACAAAATAATCATATCCTACCCTAACATATGATTAATGAAGTTTTGCTATGTAAGGCAGAATCTTGCAGAACTTTAATTTGATATACTTCTAAGTTTTGATTTCAGGCATAAGTGTCTGATCTCTCATAAGGTTACTAGGCCATTATTCAAGGAAAATGTTAGCAGCTCAATGGGACTGGCATCCATGAACTCCCTTTGGAGATCAATCCCTGGGGAACTGGGGGGCGGGGAGTCACAACCTTAGGAAAACTAAGGTAAGGACCCTCTTGACTCAATACAAGCCATTTTCCCACCTGATTAATTCTGAGCCTTGTTATAAAATCCTGTCATAAAAATGACTGCTTCTGACTAATACCTGAAATCAAACATAACTAATCAACAGTATGAATTTCACTGTAATAAACACAAAAGATAAACTCTACTGCTGACTTCTCAATAATAATATATTCTGGAGGTGGAGCCAAGATGGCAGAGTAGAAAGACACACATACACTAGCTCTTCCCCCACAGATTCAACAAATTCTAAAGCTGTAGAAGCCACAGAACAAACAATGCAGTGGAAGAGATTCCCAGCCCAGGGTGACCTGAAAGGTCAATGGGAAAGGTCTATCGCACCAGACAGTAGAGCGGAACCCAGCCCAGCCTTGGCCACCAGCATGGCGGGGAGGAGGACACAAGAAAGCCTCGGGGGCAGAATCCTCAGCAGCAGTAGCAGCAGTTTGCAGATCCCTCAACCCACAGGCGCCAAAGGTCAGTGAGAGGGTTTTTTCAGCTGGCCAAGAAGGAAGCAGGGTCCTACCATAGCTCTGACCTTAGGCCACGGCAGTAGAAGCCACATGGGAGCTGGGGGTGGGGGGGAGCAGCAGCTCCCACAGAAGTCCGAATCCACTGTTGGGATCGTAAAACCCCTGGGGGAATTCAGCAGCTGATCCTTACCTCAGCCCTGCCCCCACTTAATGCTCCTGGAGGAATTCAGCAGCTGATTTTTATCTCACACTGAATTGTGGCCCTGCCCCTGCCTAAAGTCCCTGGAGGAACTGAGCAGCTTATGTGAATCTCAGCCCCCAGTGCTGGTTTGGTGGAACTGCAGGCCAGGTGGTTGTGAAAAGGAAACTACTACTCATAGATTCTGGGCACAAAAGTTTCTGGTTGCCCCCAGACCAGTGTACATGCTTGATTGTGACACCTTGGAGGAACTGAGATCTTACAGATCCCCAGAGTATACCCTACTCTTGACAAAGGACCCAAAAGTCAAGTAACTGGTTGGGAAAATGCCCAAAAAAGGGAAAAAAATAAGACTATAGAAGGTGAACAGATATCTTCTCCCATCCTTTTGGATGAGGAAGAACAATGCTTACCACCAGGGAAAGACTTTTAAAAGTCAAGACTTCCATATCCCAAACATCCAAAATAAATATTCAATGGGCTCAGGCCATGGAAGAGCTCAAAAAGGATTTTGAAAATCAAGTAAGAGAGGTAGAGGAAAAATTGGGAAGAGAAATGAGAGAGACACAAGACAATCATGAAAAGCAACTCAACAACTTGCTAAAGGAGACCCAAAAAAATAGTGAAGAAAATAACACCTTTAAAAACAGGCTAACTCAATTGGCAAAAGAGGTTCAAAAAGCCAATGAGAAGAAGAATGCTTTAAAAAGAAGAATTAGCCAAATGGAAAAGGAAATAGTTCTTTAAAAATGAGAATGGAGCAGATGGAGGCTAATGACCTTATGAGAAACCAAGAAGTCACAAAACAAAACCAAAACAATGAAAAGATGGAAGATAATGTGAAATGTCTCATTGGAAAAACAACTGACCTGGAAAATAGATCCAGGAGAGACAATTTAAAAATTATGAAACTGCCTGAAAGCCATGACCAAAAAAAGAACCTAGACATCATTTTTCATGAAATTATCAAGGAAAACTGCCCTGAGATTCTAGAACCAGAGGGCAAAATAAATATTGAAAGAATCCATCAATCTCCTCCTGAAAGAGACCCGAAAAGAGAAACCCCTAGGAATATTGTAGCCAAATTCCAGAGTTACCATGTCAAGGAGAAAATACTGCAAGCACCTAGAAAGAAACAATTTGAGTACTGTGGAAATACAATCAGGATATCACAAGATCTAGCAGCTTCTACATTAAGGGATCAAAGAGCTTGGAACATGATATTTCAGAAGTCAAAGGAACTAAAACCAAGAATCACCTACTCAGCAAAACTGAGTATAATACTTTAGGGGAAAAATAGAATTTCAATGAAATAGAGGACTTTCAAGCATTCTTGATGAAAAGACCAGAGCTGAAAAGAAAATTTGACTTTCAAACACAAGAATCAAGAGAAGCATGAAAAGGTAAACATGAAAGAAAAATCATAAGGGACTTACTAAAGTTGAACTGTTTACATTCCTACCATGGAAAGACAACATTTGTAACTCTTAAAGCTTTTTTCAGTAACTGGGTGGGATTATACACACACATGCGCGCGCGCACACACACACACACACACACACACACACATACACACAAACACAGAGAGAGACAGAAAGCACAGGGTGAGTTGAAATCGTATCTAAAAAAATAAAATTAAGGGGTGAGAAAGAAATATATTGGGAGGAGAAAGGGATAAATGGAATGGGGCAAATTGTCTCTCATAAAAGAGGCAAGAAACAGAATTTTCAATGGAGGGAAAAAGGGGAAGGTGAGAGGAAAAACGTGAAGCTTACTCTCATCACATTTGACTCAAGGAAGGAATAAAATGCACACTCATTTTGGTATGAAAACCTATCTTACAATACAGGGAAGTGGGAGAGAAAGGGATAAGCAGGGTGAGGGGGATGTTGAAAGTGAGGGTAATGGGAGGAGGGAGCAATTAGAAGTTAACACTCTTGGGCAGGGACTAGGTCAAAAGAGAAAATAGAAGAAATGGGGGGCAGGATAGGATGAAGGGAAATAGTCTTACGCAACATCACTATTATGGAAGTCATTTGCAAAACTACACATATATAGCCTATGCTGAATTGCTTGCCTTCGCAATTGGGATGGGTGGGGAGGGAGGAAGGAAGAGAAGTTGGAACTCAAAAGTTTTAAGAACAACTGTTGAGTATTGTTCTTGCATACAACTGAGAAACAAGAAATACAGGCAATGGGGTATAGAAATTTATCTTGCCCTACAGGTTAACAGAGAAGACAGAGATAAGGGAAGGGAGGGATGTTAGAAGGGAGAACAGATTGATGGTAGGGGTAAATAGAATGCTTGGCACTTTGGGGTAGGGAGAGGGGAGAGATGGGGAGAGAATATGGAACTCAAAACTTTGTGGAAATCAATGTTGAAAACTTTAAATAAATTAAAAAAAAGAAAAATAAATGAAGTGAAAAAAGTTAAATATATATTCTAGTATAGTATTACAATAGTGAGTAATCATATTAAATTGTCATTTGAATTACAAATAATAGAGATCATGAGGCCTTACAATTGATAGGATATTTAGTTTATAGAAGACCAGTACTACAATATCCTTTCATTTTGTTAATATAATAATATCTTCAGGAGAAGGGAATTTGTAGATGTGACACATAATTTCCAAAACTCGATTAAGAATTTTACATGTAAAATTTCACTGATAATTGTGGAGGGTGAGAGTGTTTTTCTATTTGAAGTATCAAATAATTTTAAGAGAGACAAAGATTCATTTTCCAATTCAGACTATCATGATGTTAACAACTGAAATTCCCTTAAGTTTCAGGTGAATTATGCGTTCTTAATTTCATATTCTTCTTGTAGCTCCATTTTATTAAGTTTGTTTTATGTCTTCCTACACTGCTTTTGGAACTTGAGAAGCAGATCTAAAAGAAACAACCACTTCCTAAGAATGTGACTTATTCCAGAAATGTACATCTTACTTCCTACAATTACAAAGCAAGACGAAAGAAATCCACAGCATCAGGGACAGCAGTACAGACTAGACCTTTGAACTTTTTCCCGTACAGCAAGGATTTCTGGTGGAAGTCAACAAAAGACTTTGTCTTCGTTTTCCCATTTGCCATTACTTCCATACCAAAGAAGACTGCCCACTAAAAATTTTGTCAAAAGCATCGACCATAAGCAATAAGGCTTTAATCTATAAGACACTGCCATCAATCCTAGAACTATTACCCAAAGCCATCTCTTATGACAACTGAGTGATAGACTTCATAATAAGGTATGACATAATCTGTTCATTGGGCCCCACAGATGTTAGGTCCATCATCATTTCCACAAAAGCATCCTCGAATCAATGGTACCTATTCTCGTCTACCTATTTTCTTGTTTACAAAATAATGACTGTATAATCAATAGAATTAGTAGATGAAGTTATTCAGAATGTCCCTTAAGAAATGTTTCTGGGCTGGCATAGATATAAGACACTGGTAATGCAAATCAGTATCTTAGACAAAGATTCCCTTTCATTTGATCAAGATTCATATACCACTTCTGCTACTACTTTACAGCATTTTAAAAATTTGATTGTAGAAACTGAACGAAAACATTTTAACCCTGCAATCTCAATCAGATTTTCTGGGCAAACTGGTTATTAAAACCACAGACCAACCAAAGGAGTTTGAGTCTCTGCTCAAATTGAGAAAACTGATTTCCTTAAGAATAAAGAAGGGAAATGAAAAGGATAACTACTAAATCAGTATTGACCACTTTGATTTATTGTAGGATTGTTTCCCTTCTTTAGGAAGAGCTAATTCTAACAGCTCTATTTAGCATAAATAGTCCCTTAAGCCTAAATTACCTATAGATTGATAAGGTTTTATAGTAGACAGAGTAAGAAATATATCTTTGTAGGAATAAAAAAATCATAGGGTTAAATTAGATATAATAGGATTCTTTACTAAAGGTTCAGTTCCCCTTTGTGGCAGCTAGAAGTTGGGGGATTGACTTCTAGCTTACTGACTATAAGTTTCTCTTTTTAGCAAGTTAGCTCTTTTCAAGTGAGCTACACAGACCCCATAACAAACACTCTTGAGAGACCTCTAAAAGGTACTTCCCCAAAAAAGTTCAGAGAACAACACACATGAGTTCTAAACCAATAAAACATTAAATCTAGCAGTTATCCCACCATGGAAATTTCCCATTATGCCCCCAACATACCCAGCCACCAAATATTGCAAATCTATCTATTTCCCTGTTCTTGTAATACTTCCCTATTCCTATAAATCTTATGAATAATCATTAGTGTCAGGAATATGTATTAACCTCAAGAATATAGTTCCTCTTTTTCTGTTATAAAAGTGAGCTCTATAAACCTGTCAAACTGTCATTAATCTCTAAGAAGTTAGTGACCTTGATTTATTGGCAACATTTGACCTTGCTATTAAATCAATATACTCTGAAGTACTGTGGCTCACACTTTTCACTTTTTAGATCCAAATAACAAAACTAAACTTTTCTAAGTTTAATCAATACAAAATAGTTAACACAACACGAAGGCCTAAAAACCTCTGAAACCTCCTTAGCAACAAATATTTGATCTTCTTCAAGAAAGAAGACTTAATAAAGGCAGAGCAGAAAAATTTTAGAATATAAGCTCATTTACAAAACACTACAGAGAAGGAATATGGCAGATTCCAAGTAGTATCAAGCCAACGAATAAGATAAAAATTCAGGAGAAAGCATATAAAACCTAAATAAAACAAGTTATCCCAAAAATATTTATAGATAAAGCTAAAAAGGGGAAAAGAAAATGGATGTGAAAGGGAACAGATGTGCCAGCATTTCTGTAGTGATTTACTCTGATCATGAGGGAAAGTTGGACCATCACATTTATACGGTAACAGAAAACAAGTAAGTGACATGAAGGAGAAATGGCATTCAGAAAAAAGAAATTGAGAAGAACAGCTAATCTTACTAAATATGTCACTAAGGAAATTTATGTAAACAGTGTTAAAATTTTAAAGGTACTCAGGGAATGATTTCTAAGATAATTCAAAGACATAACAATTCCAAAAAAATGGAAAAGATCACAAATGTTATTATTATTTCCCTCTCCCCCCACAGTCAGTGTGATGGAAAGTATGAACAGAAATATAAATATATAAAGAAAACAAGAGAATAGGAGAAAGCAAAAAAGAAAAGAGAAATAAGGACACACGGAGGAAACAGCCTCATTTGTTCGCTTTCCCTTCTATTTTCTGTGTGGTTACTAGCCACTAAAAATTATTACAAAAGTGTTCTAGTGTTTTCAAGTACAGCCACCTAAGGTATATGTCATAACCTGAGTCCAGAACAGGTATTGAGTGTCACAAGTGAATTTGGAAAACCTGCAACATATCCATGGTAATTGCACTGCATCTGAAAAACAGTACACACAAATAAACAGTTAGTTTCTATCCAAAGACAATTTGTCAAGTATGTCATTCTTTTTTCAGTTATTATAAGTGTTTCAAAAATTTCAAAGAGTTGACATCTATCTAACTAGGCCATAAATGGATCACATGTCTTCCACTAGAATTCTACATTGATGCCTCATACTGTAATGGAAATGACCTCAGGTTCTGAAAGTCTAGCAAAGCCCATGCACTCAGAGACTGTAATCAAACTGAAAAAAAAAAAAAAGAAGACAGTGTATTGGTCAAGTAATGTCTGTCTTCCAAGAACCAGCCTAAGTATGAAAAGGCTCATTACCATAAGACTGGCCAGATGAAGAACTCTGGCCACAGAAACTCAGGAATGTCATTTAGAAAGGTGCAGAAACCCAAAACCATCAAAGAAAAAGGAAAAGGACCTATATGTACAAAAATCTTTATAGCAACTCTTTTTGTGGTGACAAAGAACTGGAAATTGAGGGGATGTCTATCAATTGCAGAATGGATGAACAAGGTGTGTTATATGATTGTGATGGAATACTATTGTGCTAAAAAAATAAAAAGTAGTATGCCTTCAGAAAAACCTAGGAAGACAAGTGAACTGATGCAAAGTGAAGAGAGCAAAACCAGAAGAACATTATACACAGTAACAGCAATACTATACAATGATCAGCTGTGAATGACATAGCTCCTCTGAGTAATACAATCATCCCAGACAATTCTGAAGGACTTATGATGAAAAATGCTATCTTCCTCCAAAGAAAAAAACTGATGGAATCTGAATGCAAATCAAAGTATATCTTTTTTACTTTATTTTTCTTGAGGTTTATATTTGGTCTGTGTTTTCTTTTGCAATACAGCTAGTATGGAAATATGTTTTATGTAACTTCACATGTAAAATCTATATCAAATTTTGCCTCAAGGAAGGGGGAAGGAAATTTGGAACTCAAAACTTTAAAAAATGATTATTTAATAAATTTTAACATATAAATGAGATAAAAAACAAGAAAAAAGAAAAGAAAGGTGTGGGTAGACTGAGATATAAATAATTGGAGGAAGTCTCCACATGAATGCTGTCATAGATCTTTCAGAGCACTGACAAAAGTGTGGGTAATACAGAAACAAATATCTTTTCCCAATTCTCTTCACTTCTTTACTACATACATATCAATATCAGATGTCCTAAGAAACTGAGAACTTCTGGGTGTTTCAAAGTTTTCCTCCACTTAATAGTCAATTCAGGGGATTTATCTTTAAAAATTCATAATTTTGTCACTATGCACTCTGTTTGGCAAAGCTGAGCACTAAACTTCTGTTTTTAAGCAGTGAATCTTCCTAAGCTGCTGTGACCCCAAAAATTCATCATCTAGTGGTCACATTTCTGGATATAAACTTCTTTAAACCTAACTAGACTGGTCTTTGAACTCATTCCTGGAACATTTCCACCTTGTCAGAACCTTTAGAGCTTTGTTGGTAGAGTTTTCAAGAATCCAAAAGTATCTCTATGCCAAAAAAAAGCTCTAGGTAGGACTTTAGGAGATATTTGGAAGATTATGGCAGCTTAAATAAAGCATAAACCTGAGCTTTGAATATCAAAGATCATAGATTAATACATGTGCTTTCAGTTTTTTAATAGTATGATAAATCTTTAAGACTAAAACCTAATTCTTACCATAATTTTTGAAGAAGAAGAATGAAAGACACCTTCTTTGTTATATGTATAAATCATGAAGTCCTGGGGTAAAAATACTCTATAGAACATAAAAAAGGAATTTAAGTTATAAAATAAACAGCATGAATAACACTGTTTAAAACAATAAAAATGAAACTTGAACTTCATGTTTCTCTTCCCACCTCCATCCATTCCCCTCAGAAGCTCAAAGTGGTACAAAACAGACTCATCTTGATTTTCCCTATTGCCATCCTAAGTACATCCCTAGTGTTTTAGTTAAGTGTTCTTTTTTTGTTTTTGGCCTATACCTATGATTTCATCCTATAGGGAATTCTGGATGTGGAAGTTCCCTACAGACCCTATCCATAACTTATAGTCACAGAGAACTGTCTAGGGCATTAAGAAGTTAATTTACTTGCCAAAAGTCATAGCTATATGTCAGAAACAAGATTTGAATCCAAGTCTTCCTGACTCAGAGGCCAGCCCTCTAACAATATTTTGCCTCTCAAGTTAGGTGCTTAAGGAGGCAAACTAAGTGTATGATATTTATGCAGCACAGTTGAAGGATCAGTTCAAATTCACAGAGCTAGGTAGGAGTAGAGTGGAGGCTTCTAGACTCCCAGTTGGTTATTATTGTTTGTCCTTCATTCTCAAAGAGGATCATGACATCAGGAAGATGATGCCATGACTTGTAAATGAATTGGATTTAAGTGAGGGAGGGCTGTGCAAGGTCACCAGACTCACTTTCTTCTCAGGAGTCATCTGGGTCCAGTGGTGAGATATAGATCAGGACAACTGGAGATGGTCCACTCCCATAGGCAGAAGTTTCTTTTTAGATTGTGCAATCCATATTTATCATGCTAGATTATAGTAAAATTAAAATATTTTTCTAGCTCTCAGTGTCATATGCCCTATGCTTTAATTTTGTCAGTGTCAAAGAGCTCCCCAGTGAGAAAACTACCTCTATGAGAGCCGATCAGTCATCATTCTGTAACATATTTTATAGATCTCAGAGCCTGGGGTACTAAGAAGGTGACATCCTCTGGATCGCAGTCAGTAAAACTGTATTTAACTCAAATGAATCTGATTCTAAGGTAGGTAATTTGTTCCATTATACCACATTACTTCCATTAGTTCATATTTTACTTATTGTTGAGCTTATCTTACAATGATCACACACGCCCTAAGTTATAATGATTGTACTCATCAAATGCTGATTTATAAAACTTTTAGTCCATTCAATCACCTAAAACTTAGATTTTAAGCTTAAGATGCATCTAAAACATAACTGCTTGCCAATTCTAATATTAATTCCTTGATACAGCTAAATTTGGATAAAAAAGGCCAAAAACTATACAGTGATATTTCATTCTCAATTAATAATTAAAATTCAAGAGACTGAAGGCAATCAGAATTCTAAAAATGGGAAACAAAAAATTACTACTTACTGTTTTTGGAGCTGTAAAGTATACGGTTTTCCTTCTACTATAATAATATATGCCACCTATAACAAGAGTATACAGGAAAGTGAATAATAAAATTTGAATTTATGCCCACAAATATTTTATATGAATTTCATTATATATGCTTATTATCATTATAGAATATAAATTTCTGATAATTATAAAGATAGCTACAATCGATGCTAGTCATTTATCAATCATTTTATTAAATCACAGAATCTCAGAGTTGGCAAGGACTTCAGAGGCCATCAAGTCCAACCCAAAACTTAAAGAAGAATCCTTCCTTTTACAACATACCCAAAAAGTCCAGGTCACATGAATAACAAGGTGACAAACTAGATATTTTCTCTGATCCCCATGAGTTCTCAAAAATCTCCAAAAGAGATTTTACTTTACACTAAAGGTAAAGTAACTTAAATTGTTTCCATGGTTCAGGACTTCAAGAATCCAAAAGTGAAAAAAAAAACTACCAATCAGATGCTTATTGACCCTACGTTTATTCAGTATCCCCCTTCCCCTAGTAGTTACTAGTGGCAGTATTATACTAACAGACACAAGGATGTGACACAGGCTTATATCAAAACCCATAATTACACCCCAATTGCTCCTTCATCTTTTCAGTGCCCCAAGAGTCTGGGTCCATGTTCCAGGTTCCAAGCTCCAAAAGTCTGCTTGGGCCTTGACAACCAGCTCAGCCTTCAGGAGCAAAATCTTATCACGGACTGCAACCAAAAGGGCTGTTGCTACAAAGCCCTGAAATGAAGGTACCAGAGAAAATAGGCTCTGAACTTCAAGTTCCAGGCTAGAGAACTGAACAATACAAGGGGCACAGGTCACCAAAACAGGACATCATGCATGTGGGGACTTGTTCAGCATTCCACCCCACCTGAAGAAAGATCCGAACCCTCAAAAGTTATTTGGGGGCAGAAACTTATGCTTCTGAACCCTGAGTTGCGCTGTGTGGAAGGAGGCTGAAACTCTCTGAGAACCAGCCCCCAAGGAAACCACCATCAGAGGGAAGGAATCCAGAAGTTAATGACAAAGATAACAAGGTGAGGGAAAGACTAAACTTAACAAAGATTTCAGGAAGAAGAAATCACAAAGTCCCTGAACTTAAGTAAATCAACAGGAAAAACAGTAACAACAGAAAAATATATGGCCTTCAGATCTAGTAAACTAGTTCAGGCATCTAGAAATAAATACTGCAAAATGAAGGAAAATGATCCAACATTTGATGAGATGATGGACCCTACAGAATTTGAGAAGAACATGGAATCATATCATGTTCTCAATGGTTTAAACCTGAGTGGTTTAAAAGAGAAATGAGAATTATAAGAAAAAAATTATATCCTGTACAGCAAAAATAATGGGAAGAATACAAAAAAACTGAATCTATATTGGCAAGAATCACCACAGAAACAAAAGAGTGAATAACAGATAAAAGTTCAAAGGAGAAGGAAAGAAAGAATGCGTTACTTTGGAGATGGGAGGGGGTTCCAGTGATGAATGCTCCTTACCCTTTTATTTTTTTAATGTTTGTTTTTACTTTGATAGAAAGATAGCAAGACCTGCTTTTTTGGATTCACTACAAAAATAGGGATAAAGAAGGAAACTAAATTATGCTGAAACGAAGCACAGACAACATACCAATGTCAATAACAAACATTCTAAATGCTTTAGCAGGCAAATTCATAAAGAACACATTATCTGAGCTTCATCTCTGACATAAAGATAAGACAGGTAGTGAGCAGTGACAGAAGGCTATGGTTTAAAGAATCATAAACAAAAGATCCAAATTCCAAATGGAGATTTAATGATGAAATCATAAATAATGAGTGGGTCACAGAACAAATCATAGAAATGATTAATAACTATGTAAAAGAAAATCATAATTGTGAAACAATATACTAAAATTTCTAGGATGAATCTAAAGTAGTCCTCAAGGGGAAAATCATATCCTTCTAATCATACATTAAAAACATAGAAAAACAAATGATTAACGAACTGAATACACACTTAAAATAGAAAATGAACAAATAAACAAACCAAAAATAAGTACAAAAGAGGAAGTATCAAAAATCAGAAGAGATGGTAAACTGGAAAGAAACAAAAAGAAACATACAAATGATAAAACTAAAAGCTGGTTCTTGGAAAAGATTAATAAAATAAAAAACCATTAGTTAATCTGATTGAAAAGCAGAAAAAATCAATAAAATAGCAAATGAGCAAAGTAAAATCATAGTTAAACCAAAATAAATAATAAATCAGAACATATTATGCAGTTATATGCTATCAAAACTGAGAACACAAAAGAATTTGAATAGCTCCAAAAACAAAAAATACCCAAACCCCTTGAAGACTAGATAAGAGATCTTTAAAAGCCTGATCTCAAAAAAGAGTGATAAAGGAAAAATAAAAGAAAGAAAATTGGTCCTAATGAATTCACAAAATTCTATCAAACTTTTACAAAGAATAGTTAGTATCTATACTTCACAAAGTACTCTCAAAAACTAAGAATCCAACAGAATCTTTTCATAAGATAAGTACAGTCCTAATACCTGAAGGGGGGAAACACAAAAATCAGAAAAAAAAAAAAAAACCAAACCATAGGCCAATATTATTAATGAATACTGACTCAAAAATTTTAAACAAAATCCTATCAGACTACAACATTTATCCAAGAAATCACCCATTATGATCTGGTTCAACATTAAGAAAATAATCAACATAATAAAATCCCAAACATCCAAAACCATGATCATTTAATAGATGCAGAAAAGTCTTTGACAAAATACATTTTTCATGATAAAAATCCTATAAAATATAAATACAGAGGAAGCAAACATTACATGCAATGAGGATACACTAGAATCTTTTCCAGAAAATATGAAAGTAAAAGCAAAGACGCTCACTCTCCTCACTATTACTTGACATTGTTCTGGAAATGCTAGAAACAGTAATAAGAGAAAATTTAAAAGTAAAAAGGCAGGTAAAGAGCAAATAAAACTATCCCTCTATTTTCTAATGAACAGACTGTTTACTTGGAAAACCCTAGAGAATCAACAAAGACAATTAACAACTTCAGCAAAGTTGCAGGCTAGAAAATAAATACTCGACAAGTAATAATGGAAAAGGAAGTACCATTCCAAATCGCTACAAAATGAATTAAATATCTGGGGATTAACCTCCCAAAGGACACAAACAACTTTTATAGATTCAGTTACAAAGCACTCCTTAGAAAATAAATTCACAAACAGATGGAAAAATATTCAGGGCTTTTGACTAGGCCACGCCAATTTAACAAGAATGACAATACTACCAAAGTGTGTAAATTAATTTTGGTAGTTATCACTAGTCATCATCCAGTGAGCAACCCCTGTCAAAAAAGGATCTACTATAAATGCTACTACCAAACCAACTGCATTGCTTGGAACAAATCTGAAGCAGATCTGAAGCAAAAAAGTACCTGGGAGAAGGGGAGACAGTAAGTGATATGTGCTAGGCAAGATAAATCAGAATCACTGCCTTGCCCACCACCTTCCTGCAGACATCAGTGGAGATGATGCAGGACCTAGCACCTATAAACCCTAAAGAAAGCAGCTCCACCATTCCCCAGATCACCAGTCCTGCTTTCAGCCTGGCCCACGGTCATCGTCCCAGGAAGCAACCCCTGTAGAGATGAGACCTGGCAACTGCCCCCTATAGGTGCCACAACTCCTGCCTACTCCTCAGGCACAGCTTTTGAAGTCCAAGAAAGTAAAGTTCTCATGACCAAAGTCCTTGGCACTTTCTCTAAATGTTTCAACATCAGAAATAAATATGCCTTATTAACTACCCTCTTGCCACTACATCCTAGAAACACTGATTATTTCATCTGACTTGCAGCTGAAATTCCCTTTATTTCTTCCCTCCCTCTATCAGAATGTGAGCTCCCCAAAGCAATGGTCATCTTGCTTTTCTATTGAGAGAAAATGTGCAAAGCCCAATGCTAAATATTTATCCATTTTAAAAGGTTATGTACAAAAGATGGAAGCAAGAATGGGTAACTGATAGGTCTATAAGAATATCGTGGTCCTATAGGAATAGTGTCAGGAGCATTAAAGCATAATAATGTTAAGAATAGCTTTAAAAAAAATTTCTTTAGCTATGTTGGTAACAAAAAGATCAAGACCTGTCACTTAAGTTAGATAAGATAATAACAATGAAAATGAATGACAGTGAGAAGACAGAACTACTCAAGTCCTATTTTGTTTATGTTTTCTGAAGTTAATAAGAATATGTACAAAAAAAGTTTGGTTCAGTTGTTGCTGATGTTCAAGATACTCTGAGAATTTCCATCTTTGTTGAGTCCTTGGTGGTTCATGTCAAGGAATGGTAGGGTCTAGCATTACTGACCCAGTAATCTCCAACTTTGATGAAAATAGTGAAAATATTTCCTAAGGAACTAATTGTGATATTAGAGATTTTAATACCATCTTAGGTACTTCTCTAGCCCAACTTGAAGAAAAAATATATTTATACACCTTTGCCCCCAGAAAGCAGCCAAAATGAAATACTGGGCATACAGTGGGCATTCACTGAACAAATAGTGAATGAATTACTACCAAGTGCAAGCAAGACACTGAATGAATGAATGAATGAATGAATGAATGAATGAATGAATGAATAAATGAATGAATGAATGAGAAACATTTATTACATACTTAATAGCCAAGTGTTAGGGATGCAAATATAAAAGACAGATTAAAAAGCACATTCTAATGGGGGAGACAACACAGATGGGGAGTTCGGATGGAAAAGTCCCATGTTATTTACGATACAACAAATCAGGTGACAATTCTTGTTCTTCAACACCATTTCCACTGATAACAACACTTTCTAATGATGAGCCATTTTTGAGAGCCAAGAATTTTGGTAAGAAGTACTTTCTCTGCTGAATCTTCAGTAGCTGAGGCTGCTGAATTACAGAAGCAATAGTCAGGCTGGATCTCCACACGAGTAGCTTCCCAGGATGATGTCTTAGGACACTGGTTAAAAGCACTGCTACTCCTAAGACTTTTGGGTTCAGAACCCTGGAATGTCTACATCAGGGTGTCAGAGGAGACAGTGGTCAAGGTAATAGTGACGGTTTTATTTGTTGGCACATGTTGACTCATCTCACCTCAGGGAGCCTTGCTATTTTAGATATAATGGCTTTTCTGCCTTGTGTGTTCTGCCTTGCTTGAGAACTGGTGCAAGCAACTGGCCCTTTCTACACAGAAACTGCTTTCCTGGATGATGACTATGATGGCTGAGCTAAAAGCAAGAATGGTGGTTTAGGGGATGCTATCACTCCCAGGGCAGTGAGTTTTCCTTTTCTGGAGATCATTCTATTTAAGGTAAAATTTTAATGACTATTTATTGATCATAGGTTGTTTTATTTCCTTCAGGTATGGGTTGGGCTAGATAGCTTCTGACATCCCTTAGAATTCTGAAGTTCTTTATGAATGTGGGAGATAGAGAATTAAGTAAATATTTCTCTTTTGAGATGACAGAAGTGGGAAGATGGTTACCTTTGATGGTGATGGGGAAACTGGAAAAGGTTTACTAGTTTTGGTGGGAGGAGGAAAGTGGGTATTCACAGACTCAGTTTTCAAAATATAAAATTTCAGGTGTTCATGGGACAGTCAAATAGCATAAATCCATACACAAAGTGAGGTCTGGAAATAAGAGATACATTTTGTTGATTCTCTTCATGCAAATGAAAAGGAAACCAGTTACCATCAATTTGATTTGTTTTTAGTTTGATTACAGGATTAAAGTTCTTTCTTTAGGAAAAGCTAGCCCTAACAGCTAAGCCAGACTAAAATAGTTTCTTAAGTCTAGGCTGCCTATAGATGTAGTAAATAGATTGATAAGTCTTTATCATTTAGTAGCAAATAATTTAGAAGAATAAAATAATCACATTATGAGGTTTTTTAAAAGGCTATTTCCCTTTCTTGCAGAAAGGGGGATTGACCAAAGGCTAAGCCCTCCTTCATATCAGAAAGGGGGATTGATCAGAGGTTAAGTTCCCCTCTATGGCAGCTGGAGAAAGACTAGCTGGAGGTTAAGTTTCCAGTCTTAGTGGATAAGCTCCCTTTTTTCTTGAGCTAGAGTCTAAACTAAATAATAATGGAATTTTCAAAGAAAGATTTGCGGGCAGGGGGTGGGGTTTACTGATAACTACTGCCCTCAAGTTCCTCTTTCCAAGGATGCTTTCTGGTTACAAAAGACAGCATTTGTAAGGAAAGGTCTTCTGGGGTAAGGATTAAGAAAGCCTGGGAGAAGCGAACTAGTCAGGTGATCTGCCTTGTCTAATTGAATTATGTTCAAAACAAGTTTCTGTCATTTTTTTATTCCTCTTTTCCGTTATAAAAGTCAATTCTGTAAATCACTAAGGGTCTGACATCTCAGGAGTCAGGTGACTTGATCTGATATGCAAATCCTAGTTTTTGCAAATTAAATCATATATGCCCAGCAACTTTGTCCTCAGTTTCCCTTTATTTCACATAATTAATTTTAACACAAAAAGTTTTAAAAAAGTAAAAGAAAAACTGGAAACAAAGTAGGTGCCCATTAATTGAGGAATGACTCCATTAATTATAGTATATGAATGTAAAGGAATACTTTTGAATTAAAAAAGATGAGGAATTTCAAGAAACATAGGAAGATTAGTAAAAACTGATGCAGCAGTCTCTAAGTAGAGTCTGAATGATTACTCTCATTGGAGGACTTCAAGGAAGCTGAATGACCACTTGTCAGGTATTCTACTGTGGAGACTGCTTTTTAGTACAAGTTGCACTTGATGATCACTGATAGTCCTTTCAACTCTCAAATTCTTAGAGAACAACATAAGCAGAACTAGAATACACAATGACTATATCAAAAGTAAATTAAAACAACATTAAAAAGCAACTGAACTTTAATTGCAATTCCTAGTCTTGGTTCCATAGAACTGAAAGAAATGATTGTTTTTCTATCATATTAATAACCAATTATTAAATTAGGAGTGAGGTTTTTCCTTTCTATTTCCTCATTCAGCAACCAGGCCAAATCCTCTAGGTACATACCCCATGATCTTAAGCAGGATCTCACCCAACTAGAAGACTTTACAAACAGAATCCAATCTAGGTGAATTCTTGCCCTTAGCAAATGAGCCCTTGTCCTTGGAATCCTCCACTAGAATTTAGGGTGACCCAACTTATGAAGGAGAAAACCAACTGCACTGGTCGGGGGTAGAGATGGATTCATTTGTCCAGATTGCTGGAAACAGCTGAATCTCGTAAATCATGTTCCCAGCAAGAAGAGCTGAAGATTTTAAGCCTATCTCCTCATTAATATGTCCAACTCCTCATTAATTGTTCACCAATCAGTGTTGATTTTCACCTGTCAAAAGCACTTTCTTTTCCAAAGGTATTCAAGCATTAAGGGATCTCTGTGAGTTTTGTCTTTGGTTACTGAGAAAGACCACTGATCATCAATTTATTATGTGCTAGCCTAATCAATAAATTGATTATGAATTACCCAGAAACTCATCTCTCAGGTTTTTCATTCATCACGGAACAAAGTATATTTCTCTCCTCTCAGTGGAAATGATAATAGTAGTATTATAAGAATAAAAAATATGATATTAAATAGAGATGATCTAAAGGATAGGATAAACAACATAATCAAATGTAGTAGAAAAGTCCAAAAGGATGAGACTTGTAAAATACATTACTGGATTTGCACTAATATGACAACCATGAAAAATGAATGAATCAAAAATATTTAAGTTCTTACAAACAACTATATTAAATATGAAATTAATTCACATCACCTGCATATACAACAGAATAACTGACTGCAGCAGCATGCTTTGGGGAAAGTCACTCTGATATATAAACTTGCAATTAATAATTTAAAAAATTAATAAGACAAACAGGAAAACAGAGTTGACTGCATGTATACATTTCTATATAAACTATAATTATATCTTGGTCTTTTGAAATAAGTGCAAGCTTACTAAATGTTTATATTTTAATATCTAAAATTTATTCTGTTGCTTACAGATACTACAACAAAACTTAATATTAGCACTCCCACAATAAATATGGACACAGATAAATGTGTAAATACAAAATTGTTTTTTGGCATGTTATATAGCTATTAAAGGAAACACCACATTATGTTTACTAAACATTATCAATTATTTTAAATTTTTTTAATAGTTATTTCTCATTTACATGCTGTTCCATTGAATCTTCAGTTGCATTTGACCAAATCTTCCGTGGAACTGTAATTTGAAGCGGGGTTTGTTGAAAACCTGTAGTAAACAATAAAGTTGTATTATCTTAACACCTTTCAACTTATAGTGTTATCTTTCATTTGCAAAGTTAGTTTAAAAGTAAATTTAAAGTTAATTCAATTCTCCTTAAAATTGCTATGTGACCTCTCCAAGTTATTTCTTTTTATGATACTTTTCTCTGACTTCACTATTCGGCATAGTACGGTGAAATAGCATGGGAATTGGAGTTATTAGCCCTGTGGCCTTAAAAAATTCTACCGTCACCAGTTTCCTCATCTGTAAACAGGAGATAATACCATTAGCATTACCTACTTCACTTGGTTACTGTGAGTAAAATCCATTGTAAATCTGTTATTTCTACTCTTCTAAGGAGAAACTGAGCTAGGATTTTCTGAGCCCTATTTAAGTTTCTAAAATTGCCCACATTCTTCCTACTCTCTCACTCAGTGAATTAACATTTATTATGCATTTACTATGAGCCAAGCTGTTGAATGCAGCCATCAGAGAGGCTACCTGACGGTGACCCCCATGATTGGAGAAGGTTTGAACCAGTTGGAGGCCATCTTGTGGTTTTTCTGCAAACTCCTGTTGTTTTACCTGGAACCTGCTATTCTGACCAGATGTCACCACGACCCACATTTCCCAGCCCTGTCTATGGATTTTTAGCTCTTCTGCAAAACAGCTTGTGAAACAGCTTTGAGAGACTGTGCCTTCCATGAGACTCCCTCATGGGAGTTCAAATATTTAAAACCTACCCCTTCTGCCCCTCCCAGATATCCCAGTACTTTGGGCCTGCATAGTACCCCAAATTGTAATTCCCTTGCCTAAATTAAAGAACCCTGTTTTTGTTACTTTGGTAATCCTCCTTAATTTATTGACAATATTAAGCACTGGGGATAAATGAAAGGCAAAATTTAGTGCTTGCTTTCAAGGAGCGTATGGTAAGTGTGTGAGGCAACATTCAAACTCAGGTCTTCATGATTTAAAGTCCAGTACTTTCTCTACTGTACCATGGATAACCAAAAATACATTGCAATAACTTCACCAAGAAAGTAGGAAGGCATGGCAAGTGTACATTTTTTAGACTTAGTCCGTTCTAATACCTGGTCTAATTTCACCAAATGATAATAAAAGTTGATATTCTCAATGAACTTAGTAGACAGTCAAGCCTTCTATCCCCCAAGAGCTTCTTTTTTCCCCCTTTCAGATAAGGCTTTTAATATTTATTGAAAAGGGGCAGCAACATGGTGCAGTGGATAGCATGCCAGGTCTGAAGTCAAAAAGACTCATCTTCCTGAGTTCAAATCTGGATTCAGATATTTACAAGATTTATGATCCTAGGCAAGTCACTTAACCCTGTTTATCTCAGTTTTCTTATCTGCAAAAAGGAACTAGAGAAGGAAATGGCAAACCACTCCAGTATCTTTGCCAAGAAAACCCCAAATAGGGTCACAAAGACTCCACACAACCAAAAACAACTGAACAACAACAATTTATTGAATATCTTAAATATTTTTTTTCACTCCAGCCCAAGGCCTATTCTAGAAGCCTGAATTCAGGAATTACATGACACCCACTGAAACTAGATATCTGTACTGATTTGTGAATTACTTTCTCTTAAATCTTTTGTGACCAAGAAACACCTTCTCTCGTCCCTCTATTTCAATGTGGCTTCCCAGGGAAGTGAATAGTTCATACCTACCAATCAATCAATTAACATTTATTAAGCATCTATTATGTGCCACGTATTAAGCTAAATGCTAGGGACATAAAAGAGGCAAAAAACAAAACAAAACAAATCAGATACTTTAATTACTGGTATCACGTTGTACTGTATGGTTTAACTGGTCCTAGCTTTCTTTCAATGCTTTTTAAAGTAATTCATCAAACATATTTCATTTCGATCTTAAAATTCAATAAAAATTTACTGAGTTATGTGCATAACATTTCCTAGATGACATGGGGGACACAAGGAAGTATTAACATATGTCATCTCTCTTTGAGGAGTTTCTATTTTATTGGAAGAAAGGTTGGACTACGGTTAGAATAGGATATCGCTAGAATAGTTGGAGTAAACAGCAAAAAAGGTGTGGGCTTTTTTTTTTTAATCTAAGCAGGACAGAGATATGACAAAAATGGCATTAACACTCAGTTTATATTCCTTATAGCACTTTTAGGTTTGCAAACTGCTATACATATATGCATATATGTGTGTATGTGTGTGTGTGTGTGTGTGTGTGTGTGTGTGTATCCTTTTAAACTCAGAGAAATCCTGTGAAGTAGATGTTATTACCATTCCCTTTTCACAGATGAGGAAGCTGAGGTCCAGAGGGATTAAATTACTTGCCCAGGATCACACAGCCAGTACATATCTAAAACAGGACTTGAACCAGGTCTTCCCAACTCTAAGTCCAGTACTCTTGCATTACACTACTCTACAATGGAAAAAGTTACCTAGCAGTAGTAGAGAAGGTGAAATCAAAATAAGGAAGAATTAAGAGACCATTGAAATAATCCAGAGATATAGCGATAAAGATTTGAATGAGAATGCTAGTAGCAGGAATGGAAAGAAATAGAAGCGTAAAGTTGACAGGTCTTGATAAATAACTGGATATGAGGCAAGAGGGAGAAGTAAAAAATTACTGATATCCTGAATAACTGAAAGGATGGTGATATTAACCAAAACAGGTAATCCAGGGGGAAAAAATAGATTTGAAGATAGAGAACACAGAAGTAAATTAAGAGTTGTAAGTAAATTAAACTCCTTCTCTACTTTTTAACAGGTACATATACCCCAAGAAGCAGTACTATCCCTTCTTTGACCCTCTTCTTTTCCCCAGTAAAACTTTTTAAAAAACATTCTTTGGTTGTTCTTAGCTTTCTTTGTTTTGGGTCAGTTTACCATAAACTTTAGCATTCCGGATACCTTTACAGAACTATACACGGTTAAAATGTACATATGCATGTACATGCACACACACATACATACGCACATGTATACATATACATACTTTTTTCCTGCTACCTGCTCTTAGAGAGATGACTGTCTAATAATAAGTTTCAGAGAAAGTGCTGACTGCAATTATAAAGAAGCTCTTAATTAGGACTCCATACACCAATGAAATTATAGGTTCAATTTAAAACTATTAACAAAACTTGCCCTTGCTTTCTGCACATCCTTTTCTTAATCTAAAATAAAAGGGGGGAAATGAAATGGAATGATGCTTAATATTTTGCCTTGTACTCTCTACATCTTTCAGATAATAAAGATGCCATCTGCTATGAAATACTGCTTGCAAATGCCTGTCTCTCCCCTACTAATATTCTACAGAATAAGGATGTCCTTAGTAAGAAAACACATAGGTCAGTAACCGTTGATGTTCACTTAGAGGCTTGTAGGATGAAGACTGCTAAGCCGGTCACAGTGTTTAGCTATAGAAGTCATGCTGGACTGAAAGGGAGATGGGGCAAACTGTCTGCCAGGAGCTCCTAAATGAATTTAAGTCAAGGCTTATTAAGCTCCTTCTCTACTTTTTAACTGGTCCATATACCCCAAGAAGCAGTACTATCCCTTCTTTGACCCTCTTCTTTTCCCCTGTAAAAATTTTTTAAAAACATTCTTTGGTTGTCATAGGTTGCCATAGTAGCATTATTATGCCAATCATAATACAGTTGATGCTATCCAGCTAAGTTACCATATCTATGCACTGCTCCTCTCCTTGAAAAGTTGCTTTTTGAAATTCTCAAGGCAAGTGAATGCTCTGAGCTTGTCACTGAAGCAACAGTAGGTGTTTTTTTTTTTTAATTTCCTACATACTAACTTTCTGAGCTCAAGATTTCTCTTAACAAAATGAAATCTAGAAATTGAGTATTTTTCCAAGGTTGGTAAAAGTAATCACCAACTCATCTCTCCAGTTCAGCTCCTCACCTAATCTTCTAAGAAAATGTCTTACCTCTGGAAAGAATACTCATTCTCTCCTCTTATTTATATAACCAGCCTTGGCTCTCTGTCCCTTGGGGATTGAAAATCAAACAAGAAACTGGACTGGACCATCTTGAAGAACCTGCAAAATTCCTTTAATGATCTCAGCCTTCTCTCAGAAACAAAAGCTTATTTTTTTAAAAAAATACCAATATCCTACCAGAGTTAATGTATGGATATAAGTCAACTACACAACACTAAAATTTCTGTAGAGAGGTTGCTAATCAGGAAGGACAAAGATTAAGAAAAGGCCATTAGATTTGGCAATTAAAAGGTCATTTGGAGAGAGCAAAAGTAATTAAAATAATGAGGTCAGATGATAGGCTGAAAAGGGATATATAACAGTGATAGAGAAGAAGTGGACATACCCAGTATACTCAGCCTTCTCAAAAACTTTACCCAAGAAGGGAAGCAGACACATATGAAAAAAACTAGTGGAGATGATCAGATCAAATAAGGATTGTTTTAAAAGGAGGAGGCACATAAATTTTAGGGATCAGCGAAGAGAAACAATCTGCTGAAGACAGGGAGAGATGAGATCCAAAAGGGAGGGGTTGGTCATGGTGAGACAAAGAGCCATCTTTTCATAAAAGAGGCAATGGAAGAGAGAGCAGGCAAAATGTGTGATTTGAAATGAAAAGAGAAGAGAAAAAGGAATATCAGTGAATGGCCTCAATTTTTTAATGAAGTATATGGATTGAGATTCTCAGATAAAATGGTGGGGAAGGGATCCCACAGAAGGCTTGAGCAGGGATGAAAAGGTATGCAATGGACACTCATACAAATGGTATAAATAGGACACCAAATTAATTAGGGAGGTATAGAAGGATTATCTTTCTGCGGTGAGGGCCCAGATCAGCACACTATATTTGGATTTCAACAAAGTATTTGACAAAGTCTCAAGTTTTATGAGCAAAATGAAGGTTAGACGATGCTACAGTTAGGCAGAATGAATGAAGATAGGAATATTCTGATGCACGTATCTTTGCCCCTGTGCTGTTCAATATTTTTTATCAGGGACTTAAATGAAGGCATAGCAGATAGCAGACAGAACATTTATTAATCACTTATTATATGCCAGGTTCTGTGCTAAGTGCTGGGATTGGAGAAATGAGTAAGGAGATCCCTGTTTTATTCCAATCAGTATTAATCAGCTTGATATGATTATAAATTTTATATATTAGAACCCAGAGTGAACTGCAGATAAGTTCACCTGTTTAATCACAGAAAGCTAACTAAGAGCACCACTCTTGTTTTTCTTTGTTGTGGTAATCAAGCACAACATGGTGGAGGTGACTCAAAGAAATGTATAGTTCTCCCACTCACAGTTATTTCTGCTGCCCCTGTTTCTTATCATCATTCTATTGCCCAGCATGTGGAGATGGACATAAGCACTGGGTCAATAAGTGAACCTGTTTGCCAGCCTGTGGCCTGCCTTTCTACTGCCCATCAGCCCATGTAGATGTTTTGACATCTGTTTATCAATGCAGCCCACACGTCTGCTCCTTGGCTCAAGTAGCACCTCCTGAAAGGTCAAGCTAGGTCTCTCAAGGTTGGCTCACTGGATCATTTGTCAACCAATGGGAATCTGTATTTTGTGTAAATCCTCCTAGAGCGTCAAGGACAAGGTCTATCAACCAATGAGACTGTATTTTCAGTTTGCTTCATCTGTATTGTCTGGGTACCAAAACTAAGGCCCTAGAGGAAGGGGATATCTAAGATGCTGAGGAAGATCTAAGTTCTACCTACGTTAGAGGGGAACCATAGATCCTTTAATAAAGTGTTTTTGGCTTGGAGCTCTACATCAGCAGTTTTTCTTTCAGGTAGGTCAATTTTGCACCCTACAGTACAAGCAAACAGAACAATCACTCAAGGAACTTACCTGATAAGAGGGAGAGGAATAACATAAAACAGGGCTATAACTGAGGAGAGGATACCTTTGGGAGCAAGGCTATTGACAGAGGGGGAAGCTTAGAAGAAGTCTGGAGAATTGAACTGTGAATGAAGTGAAAGCATGGCTGAACACCTTCCTAAAATATTGGGCCAGGGTAGCAATTCACTATCAGGAAAGAACACAGGAAGACAGTTTCTCCACCACAGGAAGGTAGCCAGCTGGTAAAGAGTAGGAGTCAAAGTTAAAAGCAACTCACTGGTGAAGAGGCATGTATGTGTGTTTGTCCTTCATTGCCAAAGACCATGCCATCAGAGAAATGATGACATGACTTGCACTTGACTTTGTTTTGAGTGAGGGAGGGTTGTGCAGGTCACCAGCCTCACTTGTCCTCCAGAGCCATCTGAATCCAGTGACCAGATACTCATCAGGATGACTAGAGATGATCCAGGATGAGGCAATTGGGGTTAAGTGACTTGCCCAAGGTCACGCAGATTTGAACTCAGGTCCTCTTGACTCCTGCACTGGTGCTCTATCCATTGTACCACCTAGCTGCCCCATGGTGAAGAGGAGGGGGCAGAGAAATCCAGAGCATTGAGTTGTGACTATAAATTCCATACTTGCACTCAAAAAAAACCCACAACTGTATAAGCATAGGTTATAGCTAGTCAAGTGGCTGCATAATAGTTTCAATAAAAAAAAATACCTGGGAGTTTTAGTGGAATATAAGTTCATTATCAATTATGCAAATCACATGGCAGTAAAAACTGTTAATGTGATCATAGGCTACATAAAGTGAATCAGTAAGGAACCCTAAGAGAAAGATTGTAAGTAGGTGGTATATGCCAGACAAGTCAAACCATCATCTTGACTACCACCTTCCTTCAAACCCTGATGGAGACAGCCCAGTATCCAAGAGCCCTGGGAATGTCAATGCCACCCCAAACCACCAATCTCACTTCTTGGCTCCTATAGCCATCATTCAGGGGAGTAATACCTGTGGAGAAAGAGCATGCTATTCTCATCACTACCAAAGCTATCCACCATGAATGCACAGGTAAGCAGCCTGTCCAAACAGTCAACAGTCTCAATGAGTATCCACCATACCACTAGACTTATTTCCATCTCAGTCCTTGCAGACATCACCAAAGAAAGAAATTGATGTCCTTCAGTGCCAACTTCAAAAGGTCCTTCGACAACTATAGCTACTGAAGACCCAGAAAAGAAAGAAAACTCATCACCAAATTCCTTGGTACTATCAAATGGTTCAACATTAGAAACATAAATGGTTTTATCAGCGGAAATAAAATTTTAAAAGACACACTACTATCTTAAGATAGTAATGGGGCTTACAGCTTTATATGACATGCAGTCTCCTAGTATGTGAGCTCTTTGAGAGAAGGGACTATTTCCACTTTTCATTTTGCATCTGCAACTCATAGCACGCTGATTTACATATAGCAAATGTTTAATTATTATTTTTTCATTCAGTCGAGAGAAACAGTGTCTAGAATGAGGGAGCAAAGAGTCCCACTGTACTCTCTTGGTCAGACTACTCCTACAGAACTGTGTTCAAATCTGGACACCACATTTTTGTAAGGACTATAAGCTGTAGAACACCCAAAGGACAGTGATCAAAGCAGTAAAATGCCTTCATATCATGTCACTGAAGGGAAAAGGGATGTCTAACCTGAAAAAGGGAAGATGGGAATCAAAGTAGGAGGAATCCCAACTATTATCAAGTTTTTAGAAATACTGTCTCTTGGAAAAGGAATTGCACTTGGTCACCTTCATTTCAGAAAGCAGAACTAAAAATCAAAAGTGGAAATTGCAGCCAAAAGTAGATGACAGCTTCCCACGGAAGAAAATTGTCCTAAAAAGGATAGTTGTTCAAAGTGGCATGGGATTCCTCAGGGGGAGGAAGGGAAGGAGAGGGAGAGGGGAAGAGAGGGAGGGAGAGAGAGAGACAGAGAGAGAGACAGACAGACAGAGACAGAGACAGAGACAGAGAGAGAGAGACCTGCCAGGGACTCTACAAAGGTATTGGTTCAACTGAATGAGCTCCCCTACGATGCCTTCCACCTCTGCAGGTGTGACTCGGGTCCCACGCGTGCCTCTCTCCCAGCGGGCCCCTCCCCCTCCCTAGGCCTCCGTTTCCTCTCTTACATGACAGGCCTTGCACGCTTCTCACGGTACGTGGCTCGCGTGGGGTTTGCTTCACGGACTCGGGGGTCTCCCAGGTTCCTGCCTGCTCTCGCTCTCCGCCCGGGGGTAGGAAAGGCACTCACAGCTGGTCTCCGACTTTCACTGCCTGGGAGACCCTGGGCAAGTTCAATCATCCCACCCTCGTCCCGCTGAGGTAACGTTTGTAAAATGTCCCCTTCCAACACTCCAGGCTCAAAGAAGATGGTTCGGACCCCACCTCCTCCACCTGCTCCCCAGAAAAGTCTGGGAAAAGTTTCGAAGACCACGGGGATACTTACTTTGGGAGGCACACAAGGCCCCGAGCAGAACCAGCTGAGGTAACATGGCGCGGCCAAGGCCGTGGGGTGACCGTTGGACTCCGCGAGGTTCGAGCCTGGGGACGCCTGCGGCGCCTGCGCGCGGGGGAACCTGCGCATGCGCGGGGGGGGGGGGGGGGGGGGGAACCTGCGCATGCGCGGGGGGGAACCTGCGCATGCGCGAGGGGAATCCCAGGGCGCTTGCGCACGTGCTGGAGCCGGCTCCTGGCTCTAGTTAGCTGGGAAGCAAAAAATGGAGGCTACGTGTAGGTGAGTGATAGAGGTTTTTCAGGAAGTTTTAGATATACTGTTAACATGGTTTGGAAGAGGGACATGAAGGGTACAGAGCACTGACTCCAGAATCAGAGGACCTGGGTTCAAATCCCACCCCTGATGGTTACTCCCTGTATGACCTTGGATAAGTCACTGAAATTCCCTGGGCCTTCGTGTCCTTATCTGTAAACTGAAGGGCTTAGAGTAGATGGCTTTTGATGGACCTGTGAGGGGAGGAATTCACAATAACACTCATGGATTTCTTATAGTTACATTTAGGCACCTTTCTGAGTGCCAAGAATGCCACATGGCTCAGATAAAATTGACTTGTACAGTGTGATTGATCAGCCTCCCTAGGAACTGGTCTGCTAGATCAGAACTGACTGATACTAAGTACGCATATACACACATCTACATCTATGCATCTATCTATCCATCTATCTGTCTATCTGTCTATCTATCTATCTATCTATCTACCTATATATATGTACATATGTATATATATATATACACACACACATACATACATAACTACATGCACATCTGTATGTACACATATACACATATATACACACACATATATAGTATATATAACTGGTATCAGTTATGTTTATATGTGTGTGTGTGTGTGTGTGTGTGTGTGTGTGTATCTGTGTGTGTATGGGGCAGCTAGGTGGTGCAGTGGATAGAGCACCAGTGCAGGAGTCTGGAGGACCTGAGTTCAAATCTCACCTCAGACACTTGACACTCACTAGCTGTGTGACCTTGGGCAAGTCACTTAACCCCAATTGCCTCATCCTGGGTCATCTCCAGTCATCCTGATGAATATCTGGTAACTAGGTTCAGATGACTCTGGAGGAGAAGTAAGGCTGGTGACCTGCACAGCCCTCCCTCACTCAAAACAAAGTCAAGTGCAAGTCATGTCATTATTTCTCTGATGGCATGGTCTTCTTTGGCAATGAAGGCCAAACACATCAGATATATAGATATATCTATATCTATATGTATATAGGTAGATATATCTATATATCTATCTACATATATGCATACATACACACACACTCACACACATATATACTAAGTATATGTGGTCCAAGGTCACAGGGAAAGATAAATAGCCTACCTTGACATATAATCTGATAACATCCCAGCAGGTCATAGAAGGCAGTGATCACAGCTAGATGTTCTCACAGGCTCCTTCTAACTGGGAGAGCGCATGAAATACCATTTTTCTTCTTTCCAAAGGTATACCATATTGTAAACCCTTTAGAGGATCAGGAATCCAGTAGTGAGTGATAATTCTGAATTGCAATTGTTTACAAAATGAAATAGTTGAGGATGAGAAATTAGGCCTTTGTTATGCATTGTTACAAAGAAGACTAGATGGCTACAAGAGTTCTTGCTCCAGGATTTTTTTTTTTTAATATTTGTATTTATTTAATTAGACATTTTCTAGATGCATTTTTTTTCATTTTTACAATGATTTTTAAAATTTTGAGTTTCAAATTCTCTCCCTTCCCTCTATGGACCTGGAAGTTTTGTTAAAAAAAGGCAAACAGGCTAAATGCATATTGTTTAATCCCTTAAAGTTAGCAGTTACATGCCCTGGAGCCAGAAGGAAAACCTCTGACTGCCTGATGGAAGAATGACCAGGCTTAAATACACTTTACCATGAGAAAGGAATTTTCTTAGTTGTATAAGTTGTAAATTCAGTGAGACAGGACAATTAACAAGGTAGAGTCAGTTGGAAATTAAGACCCTAGGATGTCTGTTTTCCTCCATCTCTGAAAATCAAGATAAGAAAAATTCTACCATTTGGGTTGTAGGCATCCTGTAATAAACAGGTCTTTGAAGTTGCTGACACAGGAAGGGGAATTTTTAGAGCAAAACAAAGCAGTCTGATTGATTAGTTCAGGCTTTGCCCCTTACTTAAAAGGCAAAAATGATATTAAATGTTATCATTTCCTCCTTTTGGTCAAAGGCAAGCCGAAGGCTTCGCCTGTAGATCAAAAAAGGTATGGAAAACCCCTGAATGACCAGTCCTGGATATGGAAGGGGCTCAGGTAGGGAGGGAGCTTCATGCAGACCTGGTCTGGATTCTTGAGAAAGCTGTCCACGTCTGATGTCATCTTTTTCAGTCCCCTTTGAAATTGGAGGGCAGGGTCTCCTATGGGCTTAGATGTCTACTCAGGAGCACAGGCAACGGACATGACAGATGGATCCAAGAGTCCATGTAGTCAGAAAGACCTGATAGGGGCTCCCAGAAAACATGATTTGATAATTGAGAGGAAACAGCACAACATAGCTAACATAGCTAAAGGCACATAGGAATGGTTCAGTTTTTCAGCCACGCAGGGCTGGGTTCAAACAGTACAATAAATGATTTCAGTTTCCTAGCCACACGGGGCTAGATTCAAACAACACAATAAAGTTTTTCTCAGAATTCACAAAATTGCATAATTATATTGTCAGGTACAGATTAAACTTAGATGGCTCACAATAGGCTAGTTTTGAGAAGGGAGATTTACATGTCACCATTATAAACAAAGTTAAACATGAACCATACAAATAAATGCAATCATTATTTCCAGTGTTAACTAACATTAAGTTCCTTGTATCCCAGGAATCTATTCTTAATGTCAACTGAAACATCACTTTCTGAATTCCAGATTTCTCATGTAGTAATCTGGTGCCTAGATACCCTTTCTTTGACAGTAGGTTTTATTATCGGTACAGTTCAAAAAGGGAGTTCTGCTTCTCTGGGTCAGATCTAGAAATTTCTCAGATACTTCTGACTATATAAATTTGTAAAATCTCTTAAAATTGGTTCTCCATTTTTGAAACATCAGAGAATTTCAGTTTATATTATTTGCTGTTTCTGTCTTTACCTAAATCCTGCACTTGTGAGTGGGATAGGTTTAGTGAAGACTTCTCAGATTGTAATTCTTCTCCCAGGGGTGAGGTAAGACTGAGAGGCTCAAGGTTACTATGTTTTTAGAACAGAATAATTCCATATAAGGATATAAAACTGTGTAGTACATTAGGGTCTCAATGATTAGATAAAGTTTACCTAATTCTTCAATGTCTTCATTTCAAAAGGGATTGGTTAGATTTCGTGTCTAGAATGTAAGATCATATTCTCAGCTAATGAGAATAATGGTCGGGGGGGGGGGGGGGAGGGACTTGCCTTAGGGTCTATATAAATCACTGCCTTTTCTTTGTCTTTGGCTTTCCTACTCCTACAGGTTAGCCCCGCTTCTCGAGAATCGAATAAATCTCTTTTCTGTCATCACTTTGAGAGGCCTCTGAGTAATTGATTTATGTAGGGACCTAAGCCATCCCACACACTTGGAATAAGAATCTTTTAAAATGTGAGGGTTCAACCATAAAATGAACTCATCTGCCCTTTAAAATTATTGGACAGATATTTTAACAAAAAAAATAATTTCACTTACTTTTACCACTGCCTTATACAATTTTTGTGCAGAAATTCAAATTTGAGATCTTTTTATCAAAAGCATGATAAATTTTAGAAGCCAGTCATATACATCTGTATATAATTCTTAGAGGAATCAGTCTGCTTCTGTTGCTTTTCCTCAAAATTTGCTATGAAATTTAATTAGACATCTATCACATTACATCTTTGTCTTATTACCTAGTCTAATCATTTCCTCCTTTGGAGGATGTTATCTCTATATTTATTTATTTGGCCATGAATCCACATTAAAATTGTAAGCTATTCATTTCTGTATCCCATTATAGTAACTCACAGATGTTCCAACGTCCATCTATTGTTCAATAAATTTAGCCTTGTACTTACAGAACTTCTTGATTATAGACATTTGCTATAAAAGGAAAAGAGGGACAATGTCATATGTCTTAACAGAAGGAAAGGACTTCCTTAATCTGTGTGTGTTCAGGAATGAGCCATTATCTGATAGCCAATCATGTGGTCACTAGGTACTGAAAGGAAGACTTAGGAGTAATCAAGTGGGACATTTCCTTTTTCAGAAAGGAAGTAGCACATTTGGGAAATAGAATTAGGAAGATCCTACCCAGGCTGTGTCCAAGGGTGTCTTCAAAACCTTTCCAGGCATCTACCTTTAGAACTTCTGAGCCTGCAGCACATGCCAATTGGCTTTATGATAGCTTAGACAACTATTCCTGTAATCAGAGCTAAAAACAATAGTAAATTGCAGTCCCAGTCTTAAATAGCAAATAAATATTGGCTGGTATTCTTCAGATAGGGCCATCTCAAATTTGATTGAGCTATTAATTATCAAATCAAGTTACATAATTTTTCCCATCTTCTTAAAATACTTCCTCACACTCTCTAAACATACTTAAGCCATCTGAAACTGATCCAGAAGTATCCAGAACAACTATCTAGAGACAAGAGGGGTTTAGATAACCCCCATTTGTTCCCAAACCCTATTATCTGCCTTCAGTACTTTCAATCAAAATTTTATCTTTCCAAATATCTCAATCCCATTATTCAAATTATTCTGTTTTCCTTTACATTTTAGCCATAAAACAAGTTAGCTAATAAGTTATTACTTTTTTCTACTGTAACTGTACTGGAATTTCAGCTTAAATGAAGCAAAGAGGTTAATGGCTAACCTTACACGTTGATGGGTTTATGTCTTTGTTTCACAAGTTTGTTATTCTTCCCCATTGTAGTCATATAGTCTGGAACAATGACATAATTCAGGATTTAAGTCTTTTACATATGATAAGTTCAAACACAAATTTTAACTCTTGCTTAGGCCATGGAGTGACTACAAATTCAGATCAGAACAGCAAGATCTCTTCTTCTTTATAGCTCATCACATTAATTTAGCAATAAATTATCTTGAAAATTTAACAGGCCTTCAAAGAATCACACAAGATTTTTTTAACATTTCTTCTAAAAGTATTTCCCTTTCTTTAAAAACAGTTTAAAATTTATTCTGATGTTCATTAAACCTTTATGAAGAAAATTAGTTGGAAACTTTTAAAATGATAGATATCTCTTCCTCCTTAAAGCAAAAATAAATCTTTAAAACTGGAATTCATTAAAACTAAGTTGGTGTAAAGTAACACAAATTCACAAAGTATTATAACGAAACTAAATTTTTAGTTATTACAGAATTCCTAGACATGATAAAAATGGTGTTTGTAATGCAAAGAAGATTTAGTTTCTATAAGTCAAGAATGACATATCCAATTAATTTAGCCTCATCACAATAACAAATTTTCCTTAAATATAACACTAGAAATTAAGTACATCTGGCATTTCATATAGATAGTCCATAAACCTTTAAATTAACATGCATAAATATTAGATGAAACAGGTTTGAAAATCACACCCCTATTTTTTTAAGGATTCTCATTTGCTCAATAGGAGTTCTACAACACAGAAACTTTTGCACAGTTTTAGAAGAACTTTAGGTCATGCATTTCTTTTTTTTATGTTTATTTATTTATTTTTAGTTTTTGATGTTCATTTCCACAAAATTTTGAGTTCCAAATTTTCTCCCCATCTCTCCATGCCTCCCACCCCATAAGGTCTTGCATTCTTACTATCCCTTCCCTCAATATGCCCTCCCTTCTATCACACCCCACCCTTCCATTATCCCCATCTTCTCTCTTTTCTTCTAGGGCAAGATAGATTTCTATATCCCATTACCTGTATTTCTTATTTCCCAGTTGTATACAAAAACAGGTCTCAACATTCATTTCTAATACTTTGAATTCCAACTTCTCTCCCTTCCTCCTTCCCCACCCATCACCACTGAGAAGGCAAGCAATTCAATACAGGTTACATATGTGTAGTTTTGCAAAAGACTTCCAAAATAGTCATGTTGTGTAAGACTAACTATATTTCCCACCATCCTATCCTGCTTCCCATTTATTCTCTTCTCTTTTTTGACCTTGTCTGTCCCCAAAAGTGTTCACTTCTAATTGTTCCCTTTTCCCATTTGCCCTCCCTTCTATCATCCCTTTCACCCCACTTGTCCCCTTCTTCCCTATTTTCCTGTTGTGTAAGATAGATTTTCATACCAAATTGAGTGGGTATGTTATTCCCTCCTTAAGCCAAATGGGAAGAGAGTAAGGTTCACTTTTTTCGCTCTCACCTCCTCCCCTTTCTCCTTTACTGAAAAGGCTTTTTTTGCCCCATTCTATTTCTCCCTTTCTCCTCCCAATATATTCCTCTCTCATCCCTTAATTGTATTTTTTTTAGATATCATCCCTTCTTATTCAACTCACCCTGTGCTCTGTGTGTGTGTGTGTGTGTGTGTGTGTGTCTAATCCCTCCAACTACCCAAATACTGAGGAAAAGTCTCAAGAGTTACAAATATTATCTTTCCATGTAGGAATGTAAACAGTTCCACTTCAGAAAGTCCTTTATGATTTCTCTTTCCTGTTTACCTTTTCATGCTTCTCTTGATTCTTGTGTTTGAAAGTCAAATTTTCTATTCAGTTCTGGCCTTTTCATCAAGAATGTTTAAAAGTCCTCTGTGTCATTGAATGACCATTTTTTTCCCCTGAAGTATTATACTCAGTTTTGCTGGGTAGGTGATTCTTGGTTTTAATCCTAGTTCCTTTGACTTCTGGAATATCATATTCCACACCCTTCAGTCCCTTAATGTAGAAGCTGCTAGATCTTGCGTTATCCTGATTGTATTTCCACAATACTCAAATTGTTTCTTTATAGCTGCTTGTAATATTTTCTCTTTGACCTAGGAACTCTGGAATTTGGCTGCAATATTCCTAGGAGTTTCTCTTTTTGGGTCTCTTTCAGGAATAGATCAGTGGATTCTTTCAATATCTATTTTACCCTCTGGTTCTAGAATATCAGGGCAGTTTTCCTTGATAATTTCATGAAAGATGATGTCTAGGCTCTTCTTTTGATCATGGCTTTTCAGGTAGTTCCATAATTTTTAAATTGTCTCTCCTGGATCTATTTTCTAGATCAGTTGTTTTTCCAATGAGATATTTCACATTGTCTTCCATTTTTTCATTCTTTTGGTTTGTTTTATGATTCCTTGGTTGCTCATAAAGTCATTAGTTTCCATCTGTTCCATTCTAATTTTTAAAGAACTATTTTCTTCAGTGAGCTTTTGAACCTCCTTTTCTATTTGGCTAATTCTGCTTTTTAAAGCATTCTTCTCCTCATTGGCTTCTTGGACCTCTTTTGCCAATTGAGTTAGCCTATTTTTAAAGGTGTTATTTTCTTCAGCATTTTTGGGGGTCTCCTTTAGCAAGCTGTTGACTCACTTTTCATGATTTTCTTGCATCGCTCTCATTTCTCTTTCCAATTTTTCCTCCACCTCTCTTACTTGATTTTCAAAATCCTTTTTAAACTCTTCCATGTCCTGAGACCATTGAATATTTATTTTGGAGGCCCCTAATGGTAAGCATTGTTCTTCCTCATCTGAAAGGATAGAAGAAAATACCTGTTCATCAAGAAAGTAACCTTCTGTAGTCTCATTTTTTTCCTTTTCTTGGGCATTTTCCCAGCCAGTTACTTGACTTCTGAGTCCTTTGTCAGGATGGGGTTATACTGTGGGGATCTGTAAATTCTCAGTTTCTCCAAGGTGACTCAATCAAGGGAGAGGAGTTTACTTCTCTCCTGGCCTGTGCTCTGGTCTGAGAGCTACCGAAGCATTTCTGCCTAAGATCTGCAAGTAGAATTCCCTTTCTAGAGCCTCCATCAGCTCCACCATGCTAGCCAGAACTCTTCTTCACCACCAGACTGCCAGTAAGGACTGAGATTCAGATCAGCCATTCAGTTCCCCCAGGGGCTTTAGTCTGAGGGCTCCAAAAATGGATGCTGCTGTTGCTGCTGCCACCTCCTCCAGGGACCAGAGCTAGAGGAGGATCCTGCTCCCTTCTCACCCAGGAGAAAAAGCTTTTTCATTGACCTTTGAAGTGTCTTTGGCGTTTGTGGGTAGAGGAATCTGAGAACTGCTGCTAAGGCCTGCAAAGAACCGCTGCAGAGGCCTGTTAAGGTCCTGTCCCTGCTGCGCTGCCAAGGCTAGTCTGGGCTCCATGGGCTGCACACTGCTTCGCGCTCCGTGCAATAGATCCTTCCTATTGGTTTTCCAGGCTACCTTGGGCTGGAAATCTCTTTCATTCTTTTGTTTTGTGGCTTCTGCTGCTCTAGAATTTGTTTAGAGTAATTTTTTAAAGGTGTGTTATGGGCTGTGTGGGAAGAGTTAGAATATGTGTGTCTTTCTACTCCGCCATCTTGGTTCTGCCCCCAGGTCAATACATTTCTAAATCATGTTGCATAACATGTAGAAACTAACTTTAAACCACCATATATTTTCATAGTAGCCAAGATTTCAAATGGAAAAATCTACTATCACAGTAAATATCAAATTATCTAATTTCATCATATCCTTTCAAAAGCCCAATTCATAGGCAACAAGATTCAAATTAAAATTGCTTTAACAACATTTCTACCTCGCAGTGGTCTCTCAAATTTCACAAATCTAAGAGAAATTCAGAAATACAATCCAATTTTAGAAATAACACAACAATAAATTCAGATGACATCATTTGCATTTCCAGAAATTATTGATCTTATTACTTTTCATAATTAAAACCACTTCAAAAGTTAACAATTACATTAGAAAGAGGTAATAATAATATTGTACGTAAAATATGTCAGTCATTATGTTAAGCATTTTACAGTCATTATATCATTTTGATCCCATAACAACAACCATTATTATTTTTCCCTTTATAAATCAGGAAATGGGTCAAACAGAGATAAAATACATTTTTGCAATTGGAAAAAAGAAGTGTGAAGTTTAGCAAGAGCAGAAAGGCTGGTGTCCCAGTGGTGATAATTCTTGAAGGCAGGGTTTAGTGAAAGTTTGCCACAGGCCTGATCCATCCACCTATCCCTTCCCTCACAGCTTCAGAATTTACTAAGCCTGAGGCAGTTTCAGCTGCTGGGACAGGGTGGGCAAAATGTATAGGACCTAGGTGACATTTCCAAGCTTTATCTAGAAGTGTGGGCTACAAGGTGTCCAAGGGCACAGGACTGTTACAATCACAAATTGTCAATCAGCAATTTGCTGCCCCTACACTTCCTTTTACCAGTTGGAGGAGGGTGATTTAGGTTTTCCCTACACTTCCCTTGCATTCTCTTCTCTTAGTCTGATCTGGGATGAGAGGGGTTAACATGAACCCTTGTTGCTGTTAAAAATCCCCATTCTGAGTTACTCCCATAACTCTGGGAGGGAGTGCAGAATGCTAAATGAGCGGATTGGGAGGGGGTGTTTTATAGCAAGGTGAGCTCCTGGAGCTACCTACAGTCTTAGGAGTTCTTTTCCAATAATTCCAAATAATCAGTTTCCAAACTTTTTAATGATTCATCTCACAACCTACAAAATCTGCTAAGATGATTTTTAGCTATATCTAACTTTCCACTGTAATTCCAGGTTGGCCAGACCAGAACAACAAGGATAAGTCTTAAAGTTTTGTTTGTTTGTTTCCCTACTGCATCCCTTAGAAATCTCTGGCTGCCTGCATTTTAAATCTTACAAGATAACAGACTTATTCACTGCACACATGAATCAGACAGAGACATACAGTGACAGACAAATTGACAATTAAGGACAAGACAAATACAAACAGAGCTCGCAATTAACAACAGAGAGAGGGTGATAAGAAGCTTGTTAGAAATCACCATCATGAATTGGCTATTATTATTCCAAGGAAAGGGGGTTGCAAGGATTAAAAAACTGACAGAATAAGGGTGGATCCAGCAACCTTTGCTCAGAGCACCTCTATGGTTGTTGGGGCTGGAGAGCCTTGGTGCCCCGAAGTTTCTGACTAACTACCTTAAAGGGATAGGCCCCATAGAATAGGTTCAGGCCTCTAGTGTGTAGGTGGATTGTAACGGTCCTCCTCAAGACCAGAGCCCTTAAGGGAGAGCAGGGAGAGAGAAGGAGGAGGCAACGGAGGCTGAACAAAGTTATCCTCAGGACTAAGGCAGGTAGGGGAAGGCAAGGAGGGAGGAGGTAATGGCTAGGTGCAGTCATCCTCCCCATATCAAAGTCTTTAAGGGAAGGGGGAAGAAGGAAGGAAGTGAGGAATAGGGCAGAGGAAGTGAAAGGGAAAGACAGGCTAGGGCCGTTGGGGTAGAGGGAGTTTGTCAGTACTTGGCTGGTGCTGAAGCAGCTTTGGGAGCCTTATGGGAAGAGGCTCCTACCTTTTGCTCTCCCTCAGCCATTTCAGAAAGCCCAAGATGAAAACATTCCCACTGCTGGCTAGATGTTTTGTTGGCCTTTAAACTTAACCTGGTTTTAAGATAAAGTAACTTTGACCAGTCCAAAAGAGCCCTATCACGGCCAACATAATTTAGGCTATCTTTAGTTAACTGGCACTAGTGCTAGCAATACTTGTACTAATTTTCCTAAGATTGATCATCAAAGGAGACCTAGGTAATGCAAAGCGATTTAACACTAATTGGTCCCTGCCCCAAAGCTAGCTTAAAGGAAATTTGCAGATTTCAACCAAACTAGTGGGAGTTGTTTGGAAGCTGGGAATAAAAGAACTTACCCTGACCCCAAGGTCAAGGACTCCAGGAAAAACAGATTCTGAGGCGCCTGAGTCTTTGGCGTTGGTGAGGTGAGGAGTTGTTTCCTCTACTTGATCAGTTCCATCCGAGCCATGGCACCATAACTGTCAACCTGGAAGTTTGGTTAAAAAAGGCAAACAGGCTACATGTATATTGTTTATTCCCTTAAAGCTAGCAGTTACATGGCTATGGAGCCAGAAGGAAAACCTCTGACTACCTAATGGAAGAATGACCAGGCTTTACCATGAGAAAGGAATTTTCTTAGTTGTATAAGTTGTAAATTCAGTGAGACAGGACAATTAACAAGGTAGAGTCAGTTGGAAATTAAGAACCTAGCATGTCTGTTTTACTCTGTCTCTGCATATCAAGATAAAAATTCTACCATTTGGATTGTAGGCATTCTGTCATAAACAGGTCTTTGAAGTTGCTGACACAGGAAGGGGCATTTTTAGAGCAAAACAAAGCAGTCTGATTGATTAGTTCAGGCTTTGGCCCTTATTAAAAGTCAAAAATAATATTAAATGTTATCCTCCAACTCCTTCCAGTCCTTGAGAAGACAAGCAATATTATATCAGTTATACATGTAAAGTCATGTAAAAGCTATTTCTGTATTGATCACATGAAAACAGACACACAAAAACAAGTAAAATAAAATGGGAAAAGTATGCATCAATCTGCACTCCGTTTTGTTTTGTTTTTTTCATCAGTTCTCTCTCTGGAGGTGGATAGCATTTTTCATCCTGAGGCCTATAGAATTGGCTTGGATCATTGCTGCAAAAAACTGGAAGCATGAATATGTATTAAGATTCCTATTTAAGGAAATTGTGTTAGCCTGGCTTTCCCTTCTGCATGTATTGGTTGTTTTTCTTCAGAGTTCTTTGCATGATTGTCTGTAGGTTTCCATTCACTCATAGTGCCTATTTTTTATTTGTAAGCTCTAAAGAGCACCAGGGCTGCATCTTCTAAGCTGTTTTTATTCTCCTCATCACAGGCATTGTCCAAATATTTTTAATCTTCCCATGAGACCTGATGTAAAGAAAGACATATTGAGTAAGCAAATGCCCATTACATGTCTGCTGAATGAGCTCAAGGACCTAACATTTGAACAAAATGACTACCTTTATTGCTACTACAATAAAGTAATGTAAATATTTTATTTTTAATTTAAATTTAATTTGTAATTTAAATTTAATTGTAAATTACCTCTGTTTGGTAATTAAAACTGTTTACAATCTAGCCTCAACCAATCTTTCCAGCATTCTTACACATTGGTCCCCTTCCCAATATGTAAATAAGCCTATATTAGGCACCTTTTCTGTGTGTGAATCTCTATTGTAAGTACTGGGAATACAAAGAAAGGCAAAAGACAGTCTCTGCTGTCTAGGGAGCTGAGAGTCTAATGGGAAAGACAACAAGAAACCAACCCACAACACAATCATTCTTAGATCTTGAAACAGTTCCATGTTTGGCATTTCTTGGGACAATACAGGTATTCTTGGGTCCTGTGGAACAGTCATTGTCTCAAGTCTTGAGGGTCATGACCATCATTCCAGGTATAGAACCAGAGCTTTGTGACAGGAACAGAAGCACAGTACCTATCAGTGACGAGGAACAGGGGTCATGAACATGTGATGGATGGCCCTGGGAAAAAGGGGAAGCTAAATTCTTCAGTGAACACCTGGTGCTGATCCAAGCAATACACTTTGCCAGAGGATGATATCATCCTGAGCACAAAGGATTACTGTTCTGCCGAGCTTGAGACACAGCCTGCTTGCTGGACCTTAGCTCTGGGAAAAAAGGTATGTCCAAAATATTTTGATACTTCTATACGTCCATGTTATCTCTTCCAAGCGAAGCTAAGCACCTTGAAAGCAAGAAGTTTTTCATTTTTGTCTTTATGTTCCCAGCATCTATCATATAGTAGGTATACTTCACAAGTTCTTAATGATTTTTTGATTGATTCCTCCTGTCTTCTCCCAGGACCTCAGAGGACACTTTAAATTTCTCAACACACTTCTCGTGGAATGCTGCATATGAAAATTAACCATGTTTAAGGTTGTTCCCCCTCTTGGGCTGTGAACTCCATGAAGGTAGGAACCATATCTTAGCTAAACTCTGCATGATTCCCACCACCAAGCATAGTGCTATACAGGTAGAATGCGTTTTGTAAGCATTCATTGAATGAAGGTACTTAAATTTTTGTTGGAAGAATTAATGCACAGCAAGGGTTGAAGTCAATGAAGCATACATGGGGATAGGGGCTATCCCTAGCTTCTAACAGCTATCTCACATACCATGCACTTCATTCTTCAGGGAACTTTCTAGGACATATGTGACTGCTAAATAATTTGGTGCTTTGAATTAATGAAGCAAACTAGCTAGACAGTTGGTCTTCTCCTTTACCATGTAACAGTGGAAGGGACAAAGCATAGCATCAGTTAAAAAAGTGAGACGATAGGGATAAAAAGGACCTCTTTAATTTAATTTAATCATATTGTCACCATTACTTTTTGATATAATATTAGAAATGCTAGTAGCATTGACAAGAAAAAAGTATTGAAGAAATAGTCATAGGCAAAAAGGAAATAAAATGGTCATTTTTCCAGATGATATAATGGTTTAATTAGAGAACTCTAGAAAGTCAATAAAGAAATTAATTGAAACAATTTATAACTTTATCTGTTTATAGGATACAAAATAAACTCACATTAGCTTTTTTGTATATTGCCAACAAAACCCAGCAGGAAGAAATATAAAGAAAAATTATACTTAAAATAAATCCAGAACTTACAAAATACTTGCCAAGACAAACAGGAACTATATGAATATAATTACAAAACATTCTTCACACAAATAAAGACAGATCTAAATAAGTGAATAAATATTAATTGCTCATGGGTAAGCTATGCCAATATGCTAAAAATGAAAATTCTACCTACATTAATTTGTTTATTCAGTTTATTCAAAACTACCAAAGGATCACTTTACAGAGCTAGAAAAAATAATAACAAAATTCATCTGGAATAACAAAAGGTCAAGAATCACAATGGAAATACTGAAAGAAAAAAACAAACCAGAAGAAAGGTGGCTCTAGCACTATCAGATCCCCACCTATATACAAAATTAAAATTATTTGGTACTGTTTAAGAAATAGAGATTGATCAGTGGAATTAGAAAATTGATAATTGACCAGAGGGTTAGAGAAAAAAATGTACAGAAGCAAATGAGCAAAAGGAGCTCAAAGATCCCAGATCCCAGAGGAAGAACTCCCTGACAAAAATCGTTGGAAGAATTAGAAAAAAATTAGAAAACCTGGAAAAAACTAGGTAGAAAGGAACATCTCACACAGTATAGCAGGATAAGCACCAAATGAGCGTATAACTTAGACATAAAAGATGACATCATAAACAAATTACAAGATCAAGAAAGAAAATACCTTTCAGATCTAGGGAGAGAAGAAGAGTTCATGACTAAACAATAAAAGGGCCAATGGCTTGCCTCTTTGAAGATTCAATTAATTTTTATATAGAACAAAGAACAGATAAAAAATCATATCATTGATTATGGGACTGTTTTCTTTCCTTTTTCTTAAATTTTATTTTCAAAAAAAGAAAAATCAGCGTTCTTTCCTTCCCACATATTTCTACATTGACACATCCTAAAAAATATTTGTTTCATTCTTCATTCTGAGTCCTTTACCTCTCTATGAGGAGGTGGGTAACATGTTTTCACATTAGTCTTCTGGAATCTTGGTCATTATGCTGATAAGAATTTACCACAATAGCATTCCATTACATTTATATTTCAAATTGAAGAACTTACCATCAGTATGGTAGTTGACCTTGATGCCATGTTCATCCTCATTGAAAGCATTTGTCAACATGGCTGAAAATATCATGCTAAAAAGCATGGGAGCAAGCACATAGCCCTGTTTCACTCCATTGGTGACTGGGAAGGCACGAGAGCTTTGTCCATTACGCAGAACCTGGGCAAACAGGCCATCATGAAATTGATGTATAGTATTGATGAACTTCTCCAGGCAACCAAATTTTGACATAATTTTCCATAAGCCCTCACAACTAACAGTGTCAAAGACCTTGGTCAGATCCACAAACGTTGTGTACAGACCTCTGTTCTGCTCCTGGCATTTCTCCTGGAGTTGTCAGGCAGCAACTACCATATCAACTGTTCCTCAGCCCTTTCTGAAGCCACACTGGCTGTCAGGTATATGCCCATCTTCCAGGTGAAGGATCGGCCTATTAAAGAGGACTCTAGGAAGAATTTTGTCAGCAGTAACTAAGAGAGAGATCCCTGTGATTGTCACAGGACAATCTATTCCCTTTACCCTTACAGGGATGAACATATCACTTATATACCACAACTTGTTCATCCATTCCCCAGTTCATGGGCGCTGCCTCAGATTCCCATTATTTACTATTTTAAAAAGAGCTCTCGACATTTTTGTTTGTTTTACTTAAGACTAATTCCTCCCTAAACCTGCCCTCTCAGCTTATTTTCTTTCCCTCCTACTTCTCTGTTGAATGAAATTTATTTCTCTACCCAACTTTGTGTGTGTGCATTCTTTCTTCTTTGACCAGTTTATATGAGAGGCTTAGGTGTCAGATGCTCCCCCAGACTCTCACTTCCTTGTTTGTATGGATGCCAACCCTGATTTATATAATATTCCCTAAAATTCCACCCCTACCCTTATTGTATTTTTTTCTCTTCTCTTTCCACTCTTTTTTCTGAAGACCATCAAGACATAACAAAATCACTCTTAGACCTTGTCTAACTGGACTCCATCTATGAACGCTGATGAGGATAAGAATAAAAAGGGGTATATGTCATCTCCCTATTTTTTAATGCAAGAAGTTGGTCTTTGATCATAGTCTGTTATTGTTCAATCATGTTTATCTTTTATGTGTCTTAACTCCAATGACTGAACTTCAAAGTTCCTACAGAGCTCTTCTCTTTTCAACGGGAATGCTTGGAAATATTCTTTTTTTTCTCCTCTGTATGATTATACTCATTTTGGTGGATAAGTGAGTCTTAGTTTTAAGTCTTTATCCTTTGCCTTCTGGAATAGTATATTCCAAGATTCCTACTCCTTTATGACTTTTTTTGGATTTCCCATCAAAATTGAATCTGGTGCATTCTCTAGATCTATTTGGTGAAGTTTGTGGAGAGCTTGCTTCCTTTCACTCCACCATCTTCTCATGTTTTCTTCTCATTAAAGCTTTTTTTCTCCCAGTTGTTTAGACCTATGTTCTCTTTACTTAGACATCTTTCCCTAACTCCTCCACTCCTGTCTCTGATGAAGAGGTGGCTTTTCTTCTTGCCAAGGCAAACCTCTTTCTGAATACCTTTGATCCTAAAACCTCTGGTTTTCTCCGGCAGATCACTACCACTATCATCTTCATTTGCTCTCTTACCTTCAATCTCTCTCTAAAATAAGTCTACAATGTCTCTCCATCCGTAAAAAAAACCTTTTCTGCCAGCTGTGATCGCTCTGTTTCCCTTGGATATAAAGTCCTTGGGAAATCTAATTAAACTCAGCACTTCCACTTTCTTACCTCTCACTCCTAAACTTCACAATTTTGCTTCCAAATTTCTTCTCCAAAATAACCCATGACCCTTTTAATTGACAAATGTGATAGATCTTTCTCAATCCTTATCTTTCTTGTCCTCTCTGTAGCTTTTGATATCTCATCCTTTCTTCCTGGATATTCTCATCTCTAGGTTTTCATGACACCATTATCTCCTAGTTTCCTCACCGTATCAGCCTTCTTTGCTGATCTTTCTCCAAGTCATTCCCACTAGCCATGGAAGTCCCACAGAGGGGGAATCCCACAGTTCTGCCACAGGCCCTCTTCTCCTTTTCTATTATATCACTTAGAGTTAGCTAGATGGCACAGTGGATAAAGTACTAAGCCTGGACTCAGGAAAAAGAGTTCAAATCCAGACCCTAGTTACATGATCTTGGGCAAATCACTTAACCCTGTTTGCCTCAGTTTCCTCATCTGTAAAATGGGGATAATAATAGTAACTACCAAGTTTGTTATGAGGATTAAATAATAAAATACTTATAAGCTACTATGCAATCTTGAATCATAAGTAATTTCATCTGCTTCCATGAGTTGTCATCATTATTTCTCTGCAAAATTTATATATATCCATTTATATATTTAGCCCTAATCTTTCTCCTTAGCACTAATCCCAAATCATCCATTGCCTTTTAGACGTATGGAACTGGATGTTCGGTAAGCTTTTTAAATTCTGCATGTCCAAAACAGAACTCATTGTCTTTCCCTCAAAATCATTCCCTATTTTCAACTTTCCTAATACTGTCAAGGGCACAACAATCTTCCCAGTCACCTTGGCTCCTCTTGCAGTCATATGAAATTTCTCATTTGAATTCATCCAATATATTTGATCTATTATAAAGTCTTTTCATTTGTACCTTCACAATGTCCCTCGTATATCCTTTCCTCCCAACTCAGAACCAACACAGGTCCACCCATTTCCTCAATAATTTCCTTTTTGAGAGAGACTGTCCTGAGAGACTACAAGACTCCCCTCTTCTAGTCAAATAACTACAGGTAATTGTAGCCTAGATGTCAATTCAAAAAGGTTTTATTAAGTATCTACTAAGGCTGAGGCACTTTTGCTTAATGCTAGAGATACTAAGACAAAAAAAGAAATAGACCTTGCCCTTAGTGGGGGCTGAGAGGGGAAAAGAAGCATGTAAAGAGACAAATAGAAGATAATTTGAAGAGGTGGAGAGTGTGAACTAGTGGGTGCATCAATCAATGAAGGTTTCTTGGAGGTTGACCCTGAGATGACATTTATTTAAAAGAAGATAAGAATTATGATAGATGGAGATGATGAGCATTACAGTCATGGGTGATAGTTTCTGTGAATGCATGGAAACAGATGACCGTCCTAGGGATATCTTGTTTGAGGAACAATTATTAGGCCAATTGGTTGGAATATATGTAAAAATAATTATTTGAAATAGGAAAAACAATCTGAGGAAAAAGATTTCTGAGTATTATGATTTAATTTGCAAAGCTAGTATTTATTTGCATATCAAACCAGGTCATCTGATTCCTCAGATGTCAAAGACTAATGAGTGACTTACAGAGCTTATTTTTATAATACAGAAGAGGAATAAGGAAGCAGAACAAGAACAAGGAAGTAGGCTGATTTGCAGGCATTGGCAGGAGCATAAGTAGGGACAACTATAAAATCTGATATTCTCTTGGATTAAGGTCCATATCTATTAAACTAAGTGAGACTGCCTCAAGAATCTGCCCTGCAATTGTAGCATTTTGCATTTTTAAAAAACATTGCTTTTCAGATTCTAAAAAGGGAATTTACTTCAGGGAGTTCAAGAAAAGGGGAACTTAGATTGGGAAAGAGGAGCTTGTAGAGGGTAAGTTAACAGTCATCCCCTCCCCCATTCCTCAAGTTACCAGAAAGGAAAATTCAACCTTAGAAGATTACACTGCTCAACTTATACTTAACCTCTAGCTCAAGAAAAAAGGGGAACTTCTACACTAACACTGGAATAAGGAATTTAATCTTTAGTCAACCCTCCCCTTTCTCCAACTTCAGAGAAAAACTTAACCTTTAAAAAAAGTCTTATAACCCTATGATTATTTTATTCCTACAGATATATGTTGTACTCTAAATGATATGCTACTAAACTTTAATGTCTTATCTATTTCCTAAATCTATAGGTATTAATCAGGCAAAAGAGAATGTCTGTGTTGGCTTGGCTTAGCTGTTAGGGCTAGCTTTTTCTAAAGAAGGGAACTTAATTTTTGAAATAAACTAAAAAATAAATCAAAGTAATCAATACTAACTGATTTGAGGTAATTCCTTTCCCTTTAGAACATATAAAATAGGTTAGGAAAGTTGGAGCCAAGTTGTGGAGAACTCTAAAATACATGCTGAAGAGTTTGTATTTCATCCCAGAGGTAAGAGTGAACCTATAAATAAGAACAGTAACATGGTCAGAACTAAGATGCAGAAACGGATTATTTTGGCAGCTTCATGAAGGAAAGATTAGAGAAGGGACAGACTAAAGGGAGGCTACTTAGGAAGCTGTTATTGTAGTCTAAGTGAGACTGGAGAAGGCCTAGAGAGGCTCCCATGTGAGTGTAGGGAATGGGACTGTTGTGAGGGATGCGGTAGAAATAGAATCATGGGATTTTATCAAATGATCTGATATGAGGGTAAGGGAGAAAAAAATAATCAAAGATAACTGAGATTATGAACCATTGTAACTGGGAAAAGGGGAGATGATGATGCTCTCAGAAAGTTTGAAGGAGAGGCTGGTTATGGAGAAAAGATGAGTGGTTTTGGGACATCGTAAATTTTGAAATACCATCAGGATATCCATATGTAGATGTCCAGAGAACTGTTGATGGTAGATTAGAATTGAAGAGTTAAAGCTACAGATAAACAATAGTGGGCCACTTGCATAGAGAGAATAATTGAGACCATGGATGTGTCATGAGAATCATGGAGAACTGTCTTTGTCCTAAGTCTCCCCTGCTCAAACCCCACATTGCACCAGGAGACAAATGGCATGGCAACAGGGTCTCTGTGTGAGGGAGTAGAGATCATGGGGTCATTCAGCCTAGAGAACAGGACTACTTGAGCTTCCTCAGAGGTCAAAGAGTGGGTTCACACCACACCCTAGTTGATTTTCCTGAGTTACTAGAGCCACTCAAGAAATTAACCACCTGAGTACTAAGGTTCTTTTGCATTTCAATATGTTGATCCTCAAAAGCTTGCTAGTCCACACTAAATCATGTACACCCCTGATATAACCTTTGAAAATGAGCATTGGAGGAAGTATCTGGAGTCAAAATCAACCGATGGGTATTTTATTAAATACTCACAATGTGTAAGGCATTGTTCAAGGTGTTGGGGATATGAGAAAAAAAAAAGGAAACTACATTCTATTGGGTTTACTACTGAGTACCTTTGTGACTTTGGCCAAATCAGTTACCCTTTGGAGGCTCATCTACAAAGTGTAGAGGTTGAGATTAACCAAGCATAAAGGCTCCTTCAGCTCAAATCTAGGATTTTAAATTGTGGAGAAGGTTCTGATCCAAGGCAAAGATTCAACTAGATGGTTTCTGAGCTCCCTTCCAAATCTGAGAGACTGGGATACATCACTTCCCAGTATCACTTCCTCCCCTTATTGAATTCTTTCCTTGACTCCCTATAACTTCTCCATCTTCATTATGAGAATTCACCAGTTCCTCTTAGCTTCAGTCATTCTAAATGAAAAAAAAAGCCCAAAGTAGATTTTAAAACAAATTTTTACTGAAATATTTGCAGAACGTAAATGCAAAAGCTCTTCAGGATTATGTGATATAATTTATATTGCCAAAAAACAGTTTCCCTTAAAGGCTTACCCTTAGGAGCACATAAGTGTCAAGTGAACTACAGATACCTCTGCCAGGGTCTTATTAATAATTTACTATTTGTTAAAGTAATCCCAGATGTCCCAGACGAAGTAGCACAGCCCTACACTTAGATCTTGTCTTCTACATTAACGTACTCCAGAATCTGTTTCAGATTTGGTCAGAGATACTTACACTTGGTCACCACCGGAACTGCTAGTAGGATAAGTGTACAGCTATGTGCCTCCTGCTCAGAAGTGCCAACTTTGAATTGAGATACGGAAACTACAACCAATTTTTGCCCTTTTGGGGCACAATGGTAAATAAGTGAGACTATTAGGTTGTCAGGTTTTTTTCTGGCTAGTCTGAAAAATGAGGGGTTAAGGTTCACTGGATAGACATGAAATCTCCTAAGCAAAAGGACAGGCTAGACAGAGAGGGCTCATGAACTAATGGTCAGTGCCAATCATTGTGCTAAGTACTGTAGAAATTATTATCTCATTTGATCCAACAACCCTGGGAGGTAGGTACTATTATCTCCATTTTACACTTGAGAAAAGTGAGACAGGCAGAGGTTGAATTATTTGTCCAGGGTCATATGGCTAGTAAGTGTATGAGACTAGATTTGAACTCAGGTCTCCCTGACTTAAGGTCCAACACTATCTACTGGCACCTGTCACTTTTTTTTTTGCCTTGCCTTTTTATAACTCACACTAAAGTTCACACAAACTACACCGTTGACTCTTTAAAAACATATTAAGCAGATTTTATTTTTAAAAGCCCTTTATTCTTTTCCATTTCAAAAGTGGCAATCATGATTGAGAAATTTTACACTATAGATGGCAAGTCAAAATAAAATTAGCAAGGACAAACTTTGGAGTGCAAACAAGGAGAAATCAAATATATAGAAAAACGTTCTGATTGTTCAAATGATCAGCGTATAAAATCAGTAGTAAATTACTTATTTTCTAAGAGTTCAAAGAACTACTGCCCATAACGGTTCAAAGGCATATACTACAATCATAAAAACTGAGTTTGCAAATGATGAAAGGCACACAGATTTTATCATTTGTATCTTAGATATACTTCTTCAGAAGCTTACATCAAAGCAAGGCCTTTCTTTGGGATTGTTTCACAATATAGTGTTTCTCTGATCAATACATGATCATCGAAATAATGAACCATCTTCAGAGCACATCAATCTGCCTACCTTAAAGTAAAGCTGTATCACTTTAAAATAGGCAAGCCATGATATAAAATATGCCAAAAAACTGGCAAAATTAGCCAAGAGAAATATTCTTGTAAAAGCTCTTGTGCTACTTTAAATTTATTGCTAGATAACTGAATATTATTCTCTGTTAACGGAGAACAACAATACAGAATTTCAAGTATTTTATTACTGCAAATGTTATACAGCCATATATGTATCTATGCGGTATGTATACATATACAATATGGAAAAACGCTTGAAACCTCAATGGAACTCAATCAACATCATTTTTGCATCCTTCAAAAACATTAGTAAGAATTAAGATGTGCTCCAACATAATTTAGTAAATGTAAACATTTTTATATTAACAGCAAAGTCTGAAAACTCAGTTCAGTTGTTAGTTGAAAGTTTATTTTAGATTTAACAATTTTAAAGTGCCCATGAAATTCTCTAGTGTCTTCATAACAGATGACTCCACTCAAGATACTGCAGAGATTTCTGCTTTCTCTTTTGACTCAAAAACAGTCCCCAGACAAAGTCTATTAAAGACTGCTATTCTTCGTACCTTTTATAGCCCATCTGCAATATTAATGCTAATGAAAAAGGTTTCCAGTCTAATAAGGATTACCATGATTAACATTAGAAACACATTTAAATGAAGTTTTCTAATAATATCCATTGTGTATAGTTCAAAAGACAATCAACATGGAATTATATATTATAAGTGTATCTATATATACACAGTTAGAGCATGTACTTTTATATTTCTTTGAAAATAATTTGACATGTTAACTTTATCTCATGTCCTTAACACAGTAATGATAATTATCAGTTCATGCAAGATAAGAAAGATTTGATTTTTTAGGTAACAAGATTTTCTGATTTCTACTGTTTTACAACATGGCATTTTCCATTTATATTGTACAAGAATCGAGATTACAGCAACCAAGGTGAAGACTACAAAATCACATTTCAGAGTGGAATGGGAAAACTTAAAAAATAATTTCTAGCTAATTTGAAGATTATAAACATTAATGATCTGTCCATGATTAGCTAAACAGACTAAACTTTATAATGCCACACTTCTCAAAAGACCTAATTAGGCCTGGTCATGAAAAAAATGGAAATTACTTACTCTGGAAACCTTGGCTTATTGCATTTTCTTACATTATTGAATGTTGGCTGGGCTTCCTTTCTCACTTAGTTTTTAGTGGTTCGTTTCTTAAACATTTTCATGTTTGGTAGCTTGTTTTCTTTTATGCTTGTTGCAAGAAGAAATTCTTCCCAGAATGCCAAAAAAATTATACGGACAACTCAGTTTCCTGAAGCTGTCTTCTACACAAAGGGGGAAAAACTAAAGGAATCTCTTTACAGGGGCTGCAGGTGCAGGACGAGTCGGAATAAAGTTTCCCTGAGATGATACTTTTGGTTGTGGTGGAGGAGGCCTGTGGAAAGAAGGGATAAGTAATCATTTCTCCACATCTAGGTACTGTAAAATAGAAATAAAACAAGGCATTAACATAGCTAGAATCTCACCAAAAATACTAATCTATAGGGTCTTTGCCATGAAATTGCCTCATAGATGTAACCCCTTCATATGAATTTGGGGAGGCTATTTTGTCAACCACATTCCTTTAAATGTGGGGTCCAAGTAAGGGTGTACTGGTAAATGTTTAATAATCAGCTCTCTGAGGGGGTGGGGGAAGGGAAAGCATACATATCATCTTTTAAGTTTAATTTGCATTATTAACATTTTCTCCATCACTTTCTTAAATTTAGATACTCAACAACCAAAATAACAAATCAAGCCCTGATTTAATCACATAAGTTTTCTTGAAGACTTTCTTGGAAAAAATTGTTCAACCTAATTTCTGGAATTATTTAATTAAATTCCCCTTTCTCTCCAGTTCTAGAACCATAATCACACCAATACTGATGTGGAAGCAAGAGACAGAAAGAGAAATCCCGTTTAAAGCTAAGGTAGACACTATAAAATATCTGGGCGTGTACCTGCCAAAAAACAAACCCAGGGACTATATGAACACAATTACAAAATACTTTTGGCACAAATAAAGTCAGACCTAAGTAAGTGGAAAAACATCAGTTGCTTGCGGGTAGGCTGAGTTAATATAATAAAAATGACAAGTCTACCTAAATTAATATACTTATTCAGTGCCATACCAATCAAACTACCAGACAATTATTTTCTAGAGTTAGAAAAAATAATATAAAAATTAATCTGGAAGAAAAAAAGATCCAGAATATCAAGGGAACTAATGAAAAGAAATGCTAGGGAAGGTGGCCTAGCTCTAGCAGATCTCAAATTGTATTATAAAGCAACAATCATCAAAACCACTTGGTACTGGCTAAGAAGCAGAGGGTAGACCAGTGGAATAGGTTAGGTACTCAAGACATAGTAGTTAACAAATATAGCAATCTACTGTTTGATAAACCCAAGGACCCCAGCTTCTGCGATAAGAACTCACTGTTTGACAAAAATTGCAGGGAAAACTGGATAACAGTGTGGCAGATGAGCACAGACCAATGCCTGACACTGTATACAAGGATAAAGTCCAAATGTGGATACATGATCTAGGTATAAACATTGATACTATAAACAAATTAGGGGGGCAAGGAATAGCGTATTGGTCAGATTTATGGATAATGGAGAAATTTATGACCCAACAAGAAATAGAGAACATTATGAAGTGCAAAATGGATAATTCTGATTATATTAAATTGAAAAGTTTTTGCACTAGCAAACCCAATGCAACCAAGATTAGGAGGGAAGCAGAAAACTGGGAAAGAATTTTTGTTAACTAGTGTCTGTGATAAAAGCCTCATTTCTAAAATATACAGAGAACTGAGTCAAATGTACAAGAATACAAGTCATTCCCCAGTTGATATATGGTCAAAGGATATGAAGAGGGAATTTTCAGAGGAAGAAATTAAAGCTATCTATAATCATATGAAAAAATGCTCTAAATCGCTATTGGTTAGCGAGATGCAAATCAAAACAACTCTGAAGTACCACATCACACCTATCAGACTGGCTAACATGACAAAATGGGGTGGGAGAGTTGGAACACTAATTCATTGTTGGTGGAGCTGTGAGCTGATCCAACCATGCTAGAGAGCAATTTGGAACTATGCACAAAGGGCTAAAAAAATGTGCATACCCTTTGACCCAGCAATATCACTTCTGGTTCTCTATCTCAAAGAGATCATAGAAATGGGAAAGGGTCCCACATGTACAAAAATATTCATAGCAGCTGTCTTTGTGGTGGCCAAAAACTGGAAATCAAGGGGATGCCTATCAATTGGGGAATGGCTGAACAAGTTGCAGTATATGAATGTAATGAAATACTATTGTGCTATGAGAAACGATAAACAGGAAGACTTCAGAGAGGCCTGGAAAGACTTATGTGAACTGATGCTGAGTGAAAAGAGCAGAACCAGAAGAACTTTGTACACAGCAACAACTACAGTGTGTGAGGAATTTTTCTGGTAGACTTAGTACTTCACTGAAATGCATGGACTTAAAAAATTTCCAATGGACTCGAGGCAAAACGCATTCCACATCCAAAGAAAGAAGTTGGATCACAGATAGAAACAAACCATTTTCTTTTGCATTTTGTTTTGTTTTGTTTTTATAATTTCTCCCATTCATTTTAATTCTTCTATGCAACATGCATTTAATAGGAAAAAAAATACTGATGTGGAAATATGTGTTAATCTACTTTTCCACAGTTCCACTCATCACCCTTGTAAGTTTCCATACCACAATACCCTTCCATGGTCATCATTCCCTTTTGTATCCAGTATTCCTCTATTATAATATAAGCTCTCTGAGAGGAGGTTATCTCTTTAATTTTATATCTGTTTACCCAGAGCTTATGTACAGTAGGTGCTTATGTTTTCATCCAGTGCTATCGCTTATTTCGTTAAAATCAAATAAAGTGAATAATTTCATTTTGTACCTTGATGGGAATTGTTGAGGCTGCTTGGTTGCATAAGTTGGTACTGGAAACCTGTTTGGATAAACAGCCTGAGGAAATAAAAAGAGTAAATCAGTATCACTAAGTACTCATAAACAGCCTCTAAATACAGTTCATTATTTCTTACCCTGAAGAAATCCAAAACATTTAACAACCTACACAAAGAATAGTGGCTTTAAAATATGACATTTTAAAAAATTTGCTTATAGAATATGTCCTTACTGTTAAATGACAGATATTTAACTCCCATGACACCACAGGCATTAATTATTATTTATTTTGCCTGATGTGTGCAGACCATGATGAGCCCTCAGAGATCCAGAGTTAGAAAACAGATGTTGACAGGGAGCTTTCAGTTTAGGACATAAGGAAAGGGGATAGGGAAAGGGAACAAGCATTTACATAACACCTACTACGTGCAAGGCACTGTGCTAAATACTTCACAAATAGTATCTCATTGATAAAATGAAATACTATCTCATTAGAAGATAAGGTACCATTACATATAGCCATAAAATGCATTATTATATTTGAAAAGTAATTATCAGAGAAGTATAAAATGTTAAGTATGAGAAAAAAGTTCTTCCAGGCTTATAATTTTTTACACACTCCAAAAAGCTTAAAATGTAATCTTATTTCATCAAATATAGTGGATTATATTAGATATTAGTAATAGTTGGAGAAGCAGCATAAAAGATAAATATAGACCAAACTTATTCTATATCTTGCCTCTGACAAGTTCATTTACCCTCTCAGAGCTCTCCAACACTAAAAACTGCAGAGCACTTTTCCTTAGCAGGAATTCCCTACACCTATGAAATCACAGGCCCAGGTACAAAAAAGAGCTGCCACAATGAAGTGTTTATGTTTTACAAAGTTCTTTTTAGCAGTTACATCATTTGTTTTACAAAGTTCTTTTTTTAACAGTTATTTGGGTCACCCTAGAATATTACTGGATACTACAATTCCCATTTTTTAGATAAGGACAACGAGGCTGTTAAATGGTTTGCCCAAGTTCATACAAATGTCAGAGCTCAGAAACAAGCTTTCTGATTCAAAGTATTGCTTAATACTTCTAGTGACAGAACAACATACTGGAAAAAACACTGCGGTTTGATTCACTGACACTATAATTCACATATTTCACAAGTCTAAAAAGAAGATATATATCACAGTTTTATGTCTCTAAAGGGGACAGGTCTCTCACCCCCAAAACCTACTCCCAAGTGAGTGATCTCAATAGTGAAGGGACTTCTTCCATTGGTACATATCACAATTCATTCATGCCTTCCTATTCTGTGCAATTTTCACCCAAGTCTTCCCATGAATCCCACACCGAAGATCCCAACATGCTGGAAGCATTCCTCTAGGTCTTTTTGATATTTCATGGGTAACAGTGAAACTCTTGGATTAAATAACATTTGTCATTCCTAGGTCAAACTACTTAATCAGAACTCTCTCTCACACACACACATACTGTACATGTATATGACCATGTATCTCTCTGCTGCCTTTGCTATCTTGATTCTTCAGATAATGTGGTGCTCCAAGTACCTGAGAGAACAGGATCATTTAAAGGACTATATAATTTCCCAAATGCAATTTAACCTTCTGCTTAGATAAAATTCTATCCTCCTCTTCCACTCTCCACCCAGTTCACTGTCCATCTGTAGTGCCTGCCCAATATATGATGGATTTAATGGATATGATATTGATAGACTAAGTCAATGTCCCAACTAAATGCCATGGCTTCAGCAATATATACTCTTCTTCCACTGTGTTTTTCTTGAGTAGAGAATCTCTGGAGTGGCCAAGGGATCTCTGTGAGGAGGTCCTGTAATATGCTGAAGCACGATGGAATCAATACTGTATCATCTCCAAAAAAATTCACAACTGGAGGACCTTACCATATATAGGGAATACCACTTTCATTTAGGCCCTATACAAGACATCTTGTGCAACAGTACTGTAACCTGTTTTATACACTGCTTGATTCTAATAATCTATTTAGCTTGATTCTGATAATCTATTTATTTGACCATTCCTTCTTAGTTTCCTCTGCTAAAACATAATTGATATCCTGTTCCCTAAAAGTGGATGTTCCCCAAGATTCTTCTGTTCTAGGCCCCAGGCTCTTTTCTCTATATATACTTTCAGAGACATCATCAGTTTTCTTGGATTCAAATAAGAACACGTATGACTCTTAAAGGATCTATAAATATAGTCCCTACTCTGCCTTTTGGAATCTAGTTCAACCAATGACCAAATGGATATTTTGAACTGTATATCCCATAGGCATCTCAAGAAATATGGTACAGTAGACATGGTTCTGGAATTAGAGGACCCAGATTCAAATCCCACTTCTAATAGTTCCTGTGACTACAGTAAGGTCACTTAAACTGCCTGAGTCTCAGTTTCCTCAACTGTAAAATTAAGGAGCTGGAAAAGATGGCTTCTGAAGTCACTTCCAGCTTTAGACCTATGATCCTACATGAAAAAATAGAAAAGAAAACTAGTCTCAAGTTGGCATGAAGGATGGATTGCAGGAAGGAAAGAGTAGAACGGGGAAAAGTTGCAAGGAGGGAGCTAGCAATCAGAGCCTGCTCTAGTATTATAAGGAAGAAAATAAAGATTGCAACAGATTCAAGAAACTACACAGAGGCCAACAGTAAGACTTGGTGACTAGCTGGATAGGAGAGGTGAGGAAGTGAGAAAAGACAAATACCAAAGTTTCAAACATGAGCAAACATCATTGACAGAAGTAGTCAAATTAAATACTAATGCCAAGCTATTAGGTATCCCTTGCAGTAAAGCCTTACCATCCCTGTGCCATGGGTAGCAAAAGGGGACAAAAAAGGGTAGCCCACCTACATCCTTAGAGTGCTGATAAGACCTTGAAGGGTTTGCTGCCTCAGTAGCTCTACATCTACTATAGCTCTGAAAATCAAGGCAATGCCTCCACATTCACTATAGAGCATACTCAAGTGGCATTTTAAAACACATATTTAGGAAACAGTCCCTGGCAGCATCCAACTTGCTTCAAAATGACAAAAAAGAAAACTTTTAAAAGGTACTTTTAACTGTTACTTCTCACTATGCACAAAAACAGTAGGTCACCATAATTTCACACATTTGTGGAAACAAGCATAAAGTAGGCTCTTAAAACAGATCCAAAAAACTCTCTCATGAGGGACAAGTTGTTCTAGGGTAAAAGGACTATTTGATAGGCGTTTGGAGCAAGAGAAAAAAATGGTAAAAATGTTCTTCATAATTACGGTCTCACTGATAATTTCTTTTAAAGCTACAAAAATCACATCATTTTCCACAGCCCACCTACTCTACAAGCTTCTTGTCATATGTGTACTATATCAGTCATTGTCAAAAAAAAAAAAAACAAAAAACCCTAAAGGTCATCTTTTACTTCTAACTGCACACTTAATTGCCACCTGGCAAAGACCTTAAAAATATGAACATAACACAAAACAATTATACATTTAAAATCTGAATACTCACAGCAAGAAACACAGAAAATACAAGAAAACAAAAATTAAACTTACAGCATCTCGGGGGCTATTTACTGGAGGAGCATTTCGAGTGGCATTCACTGGTTGTCTAGAAACATTTGTTTGATTTTTTCCACCTGATCTGAAAAGATAGAATTATGTTTATAATTAAAATGAAAAATTTTCTGTACTGACTCCTAACAAAAATATTTATGTGTGATACATTCCTTTAATATACTGTTAGAGAAGGCTGGCCAAACAACTGACAACAAATTATATTCTTCACAAAATGCTACATATTATGAGTATATTACGGTGTTAAAATTATGTCTTGTTCTGGTCCCCTTCACCACCTCCTCCCCTTCTAGTTAGTATAGTAGGAGGAATGCAGAATGTGAAGAGGAACGCACAAGTCATGGACAGACTGTCTCAAAGATCAAAGGAGCATAATCTGCAAACATCACACTGTGAGATTAGGAGCTAAGCTAAATCAAGAGAAGCCAGCTAGGCCTTGCTGTTCCAGCCTTCTGGTCTGTAGGAGACATAAATTCCAGGTAAGTACCAGACACCTGCCGTTAAGACCAGTAGAACACCAAATGCTGCTGATAACTTTGAGAGGACATAAATATATTAATGAACTAACCCCAGGGTAGCATGGGTAAGATTATAAAAATGAGGCCCCAAACTCCTGCCTCCCCCCCAAGCATTCTTCCATTTCCTAGGGGTACATGTTGCCCAAGGGCTTCCAATTCTAACACATGGCTACGTGAATGACTCTTTGTGGTTCTCCCCCTCTTCCTCTTCTCTTCCCCACACTGCCTGCCTGCCTTCATTGCTCCATCCCCACCACCCTGCCATGCCATCTGCCTCTGCATTTCGTCACTCACACCTTTCATGGCTTGTCTCTGTCTTTGTGTGTTGACTGCTATAGCACCCTCTGTTCCTTATTAAAGTATGACTGGTGCCATCATAGTCTTTCCCAGTGAATACCCAAAGAACCAGGCACACCAGCCATTTCATAACACCAGAAATTAATTAGCAACTGAATCACAACTGCCCTTCAAAGCAGATAGTAAAAGGTCCACTTGTCTCATATTCCAAGATATATATGCCTGAGAACAAATCTCTCCCCCTTCTAACTGCTGAATTATACCTCTTGAATGATATAGTATAATACTTTATATAATAAGAAATGCACACCAATTCAGTAACAAACATTTTAAGGAATATGGCATGATGAAAAAAGTGCTGCACTTGGAATTAGGGAAGACCTGAGTTTAATGACCAGCTCTGAAATAATAAACTATATGACCCTGGATAACAAATGTTACCTCTCTGAGCCTCAGTTCTTCGTCTGAAATGGGGTTGATAACTGCACTGCTAACTTCACAGTGTTATGGGCAAAGCATTTTATAAACCTTAAAGCACTAAATATTCTCTTTATATTAACTAGAATACATTCTGTGTTTCTGTCTTTTTACTGTGCTTTTGTCTTGTGGGATTATTTCTTTGCTCTTTAAGTCTTAATCTTTACTGTTTGATCTCATCTTCCATTTTCCCTTACTTTGTTAAAAAAAAATAATAAATTCCCTTATTCTGTCCCTAGTTTCTAAAATTGAACCTGCAATCCAAAAAACATAAATCTATGTCACTGGTGGAGGAGGGAAAGACTAAAGTTTATTTCTCAACATGGTATAAATAAAAGTAACAACAAAACAGAAACAAAAACCTAAAACAATCTTACTTGGCCAAGTAACAATCTAAACTCCTTGATAATTATTTAGGAAAAAAACTCATAAGACTTTTATAGAATATTCATGGGAAGCAGAAAGAACCAAGATGGTGGAGTAGGAGGAAGCAGTATAGCCTTGATCAATAATCTAAAGAGAAATCCAAAACAAATAGTGCTTGGAAAATTGAAGGAAAAAATGACATTGGCTCAACTTTCCAGCCTAAGTTCACAAATCATATTTAAGAGACAAGATCAAGAATTGTGTAACATAGGGGGACTGAAACTATGTATTCAGTGCCTCAGAGCCAGGATAGAAACTGTCAGTTCATCCAGAGCAGACTGCTGGAAAAAGGAGTAAATGAAAAAAAAACAAAGAACTGCTATGATGCCAGGTATGCTCAAGACACAAACCCAGAAAAGAATTGCAAAACATTTACAAACAAAGCCTCAAAAACACAGCTTGCCCACGTGTATGAACTGACAGAGTGGGGAGAGCAAGGACAAGAGAACTACTTATTCAATGAATGCATTTTACAGGAAAATAATTTTGAAACATTTAAGAATTCTAATTGATGCACTGACCAATCACTACGCAAGAAGACATGCAAAGAACCATACTTTACACCACTTGGGAGAGAGGTGAAGGACTGGAGGTGTATAACAAAACCAATTTTTTTTTTCCATGAATAGTGTTTTTATTCCAACAGTTACATTTTGAAACCATTGCATTAGGCAAGGGCACAACCCATAATTACATCAGGAACAGATGATCTACACAGTCAAATATATAAAATTTCTCTTATATTTGCTCAACACTGGTCAGCAAGCAGATTCAGTCCATAGTTAAGTCTTGATTCATTGACTGTGTCAACCCAAGCTTCTTCTTCAGAGACTCTGGCATCTCAGGTGGAGGAAGGCAGGGAAGTCTGAAACAGACTTTCAGAGTCATAGATGAACCACTGTAGTACAGTCAGGGTACCAATCATGATGATACAGGCAAAGAGCCCCTTGCATACACCTTTGAATCCAAGCTTCTGGAGGACTTGTAAGCTGAGCTGCCTTTATCCTTGTTCAGCACAGACATCACACAGTCAGGAGCATGAGGCACGATGGCACAGAAGACACCAGCTATTTAACCTGCCTCAAATGTCACCACCAGCTGTTCTCCCTTTGAACACTCACTTCATAGCCTCAGAACAACTTACTTGTACAGGGTCTCAACAGTTTGCTCAGAGCAAGCAAACTTCATCATGAGTCTCATCCATAAAGGAGTATTCCTTGTAGAGTGCAAAGAGGTCCTTTTCTTTAAGCATTTTTGGAGCAGTCTCCCACAGAGCATGGCATAACCTGGCTGGATCTATTCTGACCTTGGCAGCTTCCATGAGAGCCAGGGCAATATAAGCAAAGAATTCAGCACCGGCTGAAGCAGCCAGATACAGGGATGTACGCCAGAGGTTAAGTGTTTTCCTCATCAAGAAGGCTGCTGTACAAAACTCTGAAGACTTCATAAAAACCAAACTTGCAGAGTCCCTGCTTTGAGTAGCCAATGAATGTTGGAGCCCATCCTTTAGCCAGACCATGAACACTGTCTTCACAAAGTGTGACAGAGAATCCATTAAAGATGCCCTTGTATTTCTGGGGGTCCACCTGCATTCTGCATTTCACTAAGTTGAGGGATACAACAGTAGCTGTGTCAGGCCACAACTTAAGACCCCACCAATGCCGCATAACACATAAAACTTCACGAAGCCATATTCACAACTGTATTCTTCCATGGCGGCACCAGTGGGGGTGTGCCTGGGGGCCCTGTGAGACTGGGGTTGGCCTCCTACTGCACAAGCTGCAGGTGCAATGCATGAAAGGGGTCGGTGCATGCCAAGTGCACCATGGACGAGTACATCCTCCCAAGATGGCGGAGACACAAACATCCATCTGCTCCAACAGACTGTGGCTCACAGAGAGAGAGAGAACATCCTCCCCACCCTAAAGTCTGTGCCATCCAAAACATAAATTTTCAAACAGTCAGTGTGTGAGTTGGTTTTGGTAGATACTGGCTTGTTACCAAAAGGGACTTTTATTTGGGAAAATGAGAGGTAAGTCAGGGTGAGCAGAAAAAAATGATACACAAAAAGAAAAAAAGAAGGCAGAAGGCACTGATGAAATATATTAAGAGCAGAGATCAGAAGAAAGCTAATTAGGGGAACATAGAAAATTAGGGAAGAGTTGGTACTATCAGGTTAAATTTAATATAAACTTTTAAAAAACAAGCTACAACATAAGAGATGTGGATTTATGTACAATCTTTTTTTCTCTCCTTTGTATATGAAAATATTCATGTTTGCCAATTTTTAAGTTCATAATAAAAAAGAAAATTTTAAAAGGAAAAAGATAAGAAATATTATGATTAAGTGTAATGAGTATGGTAGCCTTCAGAGGATTTCACAGAACAATTTTCACTGATACACAATCTAGGTACCATGCTCCCCCTCACTCCTAGGACTTTACTTTGACTGACTCTTCTGCTTCTACCCCACCCACCTAACGAGAGCTGAGATAGTTATCACTATCCCTCAAAATTTCCCTGTATTGGCAGAAGAAACTTTGGGTCAAAACTTGACTCAACTTTAAAAAAAAATGCTGACAACTACTTCTCCAGCATAAGAAATAACCCTTTAACCATAAGTGTCCCTTGGCGTTCTGTCCTGGGCCCTTTTCTCTCTCTCTGCTACTTCATTTGGTAATATCATTAGCTCCCATGGATTTAATTACTACCTCTATGCTGATGACTCTCAAATCTACCTATCTTGCCCCAAGCTCTCTGCTAACCTCTAATGTGGCATCTCCAACTGCCTTTCAGACATCTCCAACTGGATGTCCAGTAGAGACATCTTAAATGAAACATGATTAAAACAGAAGTCATTATCTATCCCCCTAGATCCTACCCTGTTCCTACCTTCCCTATTGCTGCAGAGGGCAACATTAGGCTCACAATCTGGGAGTTGTTCTTGCCTTCTCACTATCTCTTACCATTCCCCCTCCCGCAAATCCAATCTGTCACTAATGCCTGTCAATTTCACCTTTGCACATCTCTTCCATATATGCCCCTACTCTCTAACAATGCAACCACCCCTGGTTCAGGCCTGAGTCACCTCATGCCAGGACTTCTACAACAGCCTGTAGGTACGTCAACCTGCTCAAGTCTCTCTCCATTCTAACTTATATCCCATTCAGCCACAAAAGTGATTTTTCTAAAGCATGGGTCTGATCACATTATCTCCCTATTCAATAAACTCCAGGAGCTTCCTGTTGCCTCCAGTACCAAATACAGAATGCTCTGTTTGGCATTCAAAGCCCTTCATAACCTAGCGCACTCTAACCTTTCCAATCTTCTTACATCTTATTCCCTAACACATACGCTCCCATCCAGTACTGCTGGCCATCTGACTGTTATGCAAATGCAATACTCCATTTTTCAGTTCCAGGCATTTTCTCTAGCTGCTCCCCATGACTGGAATGTTCTTCCTCCTCAACTCTGCCTAGTGACTTCCCTGGCTTCCTTTAATTCCCAACTAAAGTCCTACCTTCTCCAGGAAGCCTTCCCCAACTTCTTCATTCTAGTACCTTCCTTCTGTTACTTGTCCTATTTATCCTGTATATAGCTTGCTTTGGATATATTTGTTTATAATTTATTATTATATTTATAATTATATTATAATTATAATTATTAATTATTATAATCATTAGATTATAAGCTCCTTGAAAGCAGGGAATGTCTTTTGCTCTTTTTGTATCCCCAAGCCTAAGCATAGTGCTTGGCACATAATATGACCAAATAAAGAGCTACATAAATTCTATTGCAATTAATCATCAAAAGTCACAAAAGCAAATCCTCTCTTCTTTCTACTGTGCCAATCTTCCACAACATCTATGATTTCAATCTTTTCCATGCTTTTGAAAGTGGTCTCAAATTCTATTCTTCCACATTTTCTTCAATAACACCAACAAAAATTGTCTTCATGGTTAGATGTGTACTGTGTACATGGTTTAACAGAATCCTCTCTCTAAAAAAGCTCTTTGGTGTTTCACTACACACCCATCAGCAACCTAAGTGGCCAAGCCCTCAGTGCTGCATCGTTCTGTTCTACAAAAGAGAAGGTCGTAAAGCTAAAGCCTCTAAACATTTGTCTGGGATCTCTTATCACCACACAAACTGTGAGAGCACTCCATTTTTCAGTGTTCTCTTAAAACTATCATCCATAGTTTCAAAGTTCAAGTCTCCAATAAACAGTATTCCCAAGTGCTCTGGTTCCTTTGGATCATGACCCTTCTCCTCCTAAACTGCCCATTCCCAGAGTGAGGCTGACACAAGTACTCTCTCAAAAGGGCCTCATGACAATCCTGGGAGGCAGGGGTTTCTCTGATCCTCATGTCAGAGATGAGGAAACTGAAACTAAGATTAAGTGACTTGCCCAGGGTCTCACACAATTAGTAAGTATCTGAGGAAGGATTCAAACCCAAGTCTTCCTTATTCCTGAGTCCAAAGCTCTAACCACACACCATCAACCAATGATTCACATTAAGAAATGCCATACATATTTATCATCTAACATTAACTATAGTGAAGACAGGGTACTTACTCATATGTTTGGGATCTTTTCTTTCTAAAGAATCTTCTTTGAAGCTGATCCCTCTTAAGGAAGACAAAAGCAGCTAATACAAGAAGGGGAATAATTAGGAAGAAAAACACTAGCAGTCCGTCTCGAAGTGAAGTGTCTTTATCTAGAGAAAACAGACTTTTCATGTCAATGGTCATTAAATTAAATAAAATGCTGGCTCAGCTTTGCACATTCAAAAACATACATTATTTCATAGAATCATGAAATGTCAGAGTTAGAAAGAACTTTCTCAGTGTTATGTAGCCTAAGATACTTTTATAGAGACTGAAAGTAAGGCCTAGAAGAGCAACAAATTGCCCAAGGTCACCTATTGAAACTGTAGCAGACCTTGGAAAAGAATCCAAGTGCATTCCCAGAAGAGTATCCTTCCCACTAAGACAAATAGTTCCCCTATTTACTGATTAGCATTAGTAGCATTTATTAATTCAATTTTGTAAAGTCCTTTGAACAAACAGAGGGAATGATTATCAATAGTGGTAGCAAAGAGCATTTACAATAATTATGAGGTTATAAAATATGGTTCAAAGGATTTACAGCAGGGTAGAGACCTTAGGGATCATAAAGTCCAATCCCCTAACTCTACAGATGAGGAAACTGTGGCTCAGAGAGAGAAGAGACTTGCCCCAAGTCCCAGAGTTAGGATGTAACACAGCCAACACCTGAAAACAAACCAGGTCTTCTCATTTCAAATCCAGGGAGTGCTTTTTCCACTTTACTACAAGAGGTAGAAATTTTATTTTAAAAATGCTTTGGGTGTTTTTTTTCCGGTTAATGGTACTAAAGCTGTCTGGATTTTGGAATAGAATCCAATTTGAAAGCACAATGAATCATTATTTCTCACATATATGATTCAGGCAAATAATTTCTCAAGACCTCGAAAACAGGATTTTTAATTGGTATGTCTCTAGTTTCCAATCAAACAAAACAAGTGTCATGAAATGGTGAATATTGTACTGTATCAACTAAAGGTAGGAAGGTAGGAAATCCTGGGGATTTTTTTCTCTTTATTACTTGCCATTGTAAGTAGGTCCACTGTCCACACTTCCTCCATATCCTGTATTCTCACAATTTGGGGGAGCCCAGCCCATGTTACAATGACAGTTCTTGTTGTTATTACACACCTTCAAGAAAACAAAAAACTATTTTTGTTTACTGTAAATAGTGTTTTGCATTACTAGCTCACAGAATCATGAGTCTTGGAGTTGGAAGTCACCTAGAGACCACACAATACCTGGACAAGAATCTCCTCTAAAACATGTAACAAATGGTCATCCAGCCTTTTCCAGAAGACTAACATACCTCCTAAAGAGCACCATGCCTGACACCTAGTAGGGGCTTAATAAATGCTTGTTCCACCACTACCCCAGGAAGGTACAGAATGATGCTAAGATTGCAAACCTGGATAACTGGAAGGATGAGGATGACTTCAACAAAGGAAAACTAAGAGGAAGTGTGGGTTTAGAAGAAAACAGAATGAGTTCCATTTTGGACATGTTGACCTTGACAAGAGGAAGGGCCACTTCTTCATCTAAAACTGGAGCAGGAGAAACAATGTGAATTGATGTTGCTAAGATTGTTTTCCCTTAGATTATAAATTCCTTTAGTGCAAGAAATGTCTTTAGCCTCTTCTTGAATCTGTAGTGCTTAGCACAGTACCTGGTACATGATAGGTACTTAATAAATGCTTATTGATTGGACAGGATTAGATGGGTAGAGTAGGGAAAAAAGGGAGCTCCAACAAATGACCTCAATTTCCACAATAAAACATCAGAGATCCTCTGCTGAGAGGCGGAGGGAAGCAGTAGTATATATAGCTTACAGAGAGAAGAAGGCATGGATGCTAAAAGCATCAGATTTTTTTCAGTTAATAAATGTGTGGCCAAACTTTCCCCCATCATATTTGTGGTAAGTTGATTTTTTTTAACCCAAGGGTAAGACATACATTTATCCCCTTTAAATTCCATCTTAAGATCAGAGAAGAATAAAGTTAGGAGATGCCTTAGAGATCATATAGTACAATTATTTTATAGAAGAGAAAATGGAGGCTTAGGGAGACTAAATGATTTTTTTTCCTCAGTAGTTGGTGGCAGAGCTGGGACCTGAACTCCAAATCTAGCACTCTTTGCACTGTACCAATACATATATTAAGATTCCTGAGAATCAAAACAATCAGTTTCTTTTTGTAAACCTCTTTGGTATATAAACCTTTAAAACACTATAATTAAAGTTATTAATAACACTGTTATTCCATTACCTAAGAGGCAGAAAGATATAGAAGACTGAGAGGAATCAAAAAGATCTGAATTCAAATGCTTCCTGCTCTAGCATATACATACTGGCTGTGTGACCCTGGGTATGACACTTAACATTTCAGCGTCCCAGGCAACTTTCTTAAGACTGTAAGTTGCAGAATAATTGATGTATTAGTTCAGAGAGTTCTCTACACCAGAAATTCTGAACCAGATTAAATTGTAATTGCGAAATGTTTAACAAAATAAAGACACAATAAAACACAGATAATGTTATTTTGTGGTTTTCTAAGACAATATGCAGCCTAGAGAGATCCATTTCTATTTGAATTTGGCACCACTCACCTATACCAATGAAATCACAGATAAAGGTCTGAACCCTCCCTAGGCTCATCTTATTCAAAAAACCCACTTTTAGCAAATGTGACATTTTAGCTAGAGACTCTGCACTAAAATTATGAAAATGTCCTTTTTTTGTTGAGTGGAGGAATGACCTCCTTTAACTCTTTCTTCTCTGGGACTCTGGTACTGAGGCCCTGCTGTCCTGATTGGTCAGTGCCTAATTGGGTTAACTAAGGTACATCAGGTGCAGTCAGGCTTTACTGTGCTGATTTTCTTGACAGTCACCTTGCAATTCTGCCAACCTCAGTGCCATCTCTCACCTCCCCACCCCCATACAAAGACACATAAACACCTGGCTTCCCAGTTCTGGAACCATAATCAAAACAATACTATCATTGTTGCTTATAAGAATGTATCCATCTTTACTTTACAAACCAAAATATCATTCCCTGGCTACCTCTAGGTGTGTTTTTTCCATTATTACAATATAAGCTCCTTGTGAGGTCAGTGATCATCTTTGCTTTTATATTTGTAATCTCAAAACTTAGCACAGTATTTGACACATAATAAGCACTTAAAATTCTGTTTCCTTTGTTTGTAATATATTAATAAATTTTCTAAAAAATATATCACTTTGCACTGCCCCATCAGGCCTGTCCTATAAATAACTTTGACTTCACCTGACCTTCATTTTCTCAGTGGCCTCTCTATGCTCCCACAAGGTGAGTGAGACTCAGTGCAGGAAGATAGAAGCAGAGGAGGCAAAGAAATCAATGAAAGAGGAAAAGGTGCCAGATGTATAAAAATATTTACAGTAGCTCTTTTTGTGGCGGCAAAGCTATAGGGTAATGGCTGAACAAGTCATGGTATATGAATATAATGGAATACTACTGTGCCCTAAGAAATGATGAAAGGGATGGATTCATTGAAACCTAGAAAAATGTGTATGAACTGATGCAGAGTGAAGAGAGGAGAAAAACAATGTATACAAGAACAACATTGTAAAAGGAAACAACTCCAAAAGACTTAACTCTTACAAAACCAATGATTAACCGTATTTAAGAGGAACAATCATAAAGCATGCTACCTGCCTCCTGAGAGGGAGGTAATGGACTCAGTACAGAATGAGACATGTTTTTGGACATGGCCAACGTGAGAATTTGTTGTGCTTGACTAGTTATATTTTTTAAGTTTTGTTTCTCCTTTTTAATGAGGACAGGAAAATGAGAATGGAAAAAAATTGCTTTTTGTTAATTGAAAAAATTTTAAATTTAATTTTACAATTAAATAAAAAACTAGAGACAGAAAAAAGTTTAAGTAGAAAATCAACAAGAGCACCAGAAAAACAAAAATTAAATCTACAAATATAACAGAAAGCAAGAATAATGTGAAAAGACAGGGATAAAGAGAAGAGCTGCAAATTCAATGTACTATAAAGAACCAGTCTATCAAGATCTTTTTGGATCCTAATTCTCATCTAATACATTAATTATTCTTCCCAAGCTTTATGTCAGCTGCAAATGTGACAAACATGTCATCTACACCTTTAACCAAATTACTGATATATTAAATACAACAAAATAAAACACAAATTTCTTGGGTACTCCATTACAGATTTCCTTCTAAGTTGACATCAAACCATAATAAGTCTAATCACTCAATGAGTTCTCAATTTACCAAACTGTACTAAATTATTTCTCTCCATCTTGTCCACAAGAATAGTATTAGAGGGTCAACTGTTTTATAAAAAGTAGATGAAAGTCAATTAAAATAAAATTATATAAGCTAGATGAATTCTCTTGAACTATTGGCTTAGAATGATGGAACAAAACAGGAAAAAGAATTGGACCTAGGATTTTGTTGGTAAAGGCCATGAAATACTGGATGAAGAAATGTTCTTTACCAGTGCAGGTCTGCAGCTTCTCTGTGATTTAGTCTTACAAAGAGGCCTAGAGGACTGAAAGGTTTAAGTGACTTCCACAGAGTGACCAGATAGTTTTTATCAGATCTTAGTTTCACGGTGAGCTCTCTACCCAACACATCACACTGCCTAGTCTAGTAACCTGTCAAAAAAGACTTAAAAGGTTCGTAGCTTCACTTCTTTGCTTTTTTGGAGATCACTGATGATTCTTTTTAAAATATTTTAAAACTCTGCAAAATATTGAAGTTGAGTCCAAAATTTGTCTACAGTTGGTGGATTCTAACCTTTTTTTAAAAAATAGAATATTTGCCCTTCGATAATCCTGTGATATCCTCTTCTTTTCTACAAATGTTCAAAGTCAGTGACTCAATAATCCCGTTTGCCAATTATTTTAGTATACTATGACACAGTTCATCTGGATCTGGTGACCTGAAGGTATTCCTTTTTATGTCTTATAGGTATCAACTGTCAAACAAGTCATATTTTTTACTTTTTTATTTCAGGTCTAGAAAGCCTTATCCATGGAAAAGAAAACAAGCAAAGTTAAGAGCTGAAAAGTAACATTTTCTGTTATTAATTATTATGAATCTATCCACTCATAACAGTAGTCCTGTCCACCTTTTTTGATCTTCCTCTTTTCCTTCCACATTTAACACAGTACCTGGCACACAGTAGGCACTTAATAAATGCCTAAATGAAAACAAAAGGCACTTTTTGTTGTCCCTTATTCTCACCAGCTTTATCTTTTTCTAAGCTTTGCATTCTTGATACTATTCTTGCAGGAGCCTAGCCTACTATCCTTTTTTTGATTCTTTGCTACTTGTCCTTGCTTACCTCTTCTAAATATGTACCCATCTTGCCAGGTACTTTCTGCCCCTGGCTAAAAACTTATCATTTCTATATTTTAAACCATAGTCCAGAAATGTAAATTTCACTCTCAGAAATTATCCATCATCTTCTTCCCCAATATACTTCCCCAAAGGGCAGATCTCTTGAAGTCCCTGCCTTTTATTGATAACAGTTATGTCTTGTGCTTCAAAGGTGTTCTATTTCTTTCTCAGTACTTCATAATCCTTACCAATACTTCCTAGATTCCTCTGTGGTCTCATGAGGCACCAGAATTGGGTAGCAATTTTCATATCTGAAAAGTGTTTGAAGCTTCACAGTCCTAGATCCAAATTCCAGAAAGATAGCAGATCTCTCTGATGCTGTCAACAGATCAGGACCCCTCAACACAAAGTCCCAAGCCATCACTATTATCTCTTCTTCTTCTGACCCTTCATGGATGATTTTACTTGAAAGGACCGGATCCATATGATTGATCCTTGAAGTATAGACTGGTGTTTCTGTCTAAGAGGGTCCTTCTCTCTACTCACTGAAAAGACTTATCTTTTGCTACGTACCCAGTATTCATGGGTCCTTACTTTTTTCCCCTGCCCAGCCGTCCACTACTATGACACACATGAAGATGCATCTCTTCCTCCTCAGATCTGTTTTTTATTTTCACATTGAAGTCATTCTGTTTTCTTTTTTAACAGACAATTGTTTTCTATTACTGTTACAGGCTATCATCACAAATTCCAATTAGGTTACTGAAAACACGCCCTGATCACTGTACTTTCTGGAAGCAAGTTTCCTACTTCTTACTAGTAGCTCTTATGGTCAACTCCCCTAGAGATCTTTCCTCACCTATTTAGCACCATGACAACCATTTTCAACTTTCTTTTCCATCTCTCTTAATTATAAGTCCTTCTCTTACTCAATCTTTCATTACTAAAGCTGGTAAAAGAAGAAAAAAATTATCATTGCTTTTCCTAAAATGTGGTACCAAAAATGGAAATGAAAAGGGAGGATTCAATTCATGTAAATTTATATCCTCTTTCAAAAGAAGACAATCTTTGGGAGACACTAAAATTGTATTCTAGTTCTTGTAACATTTTTACCCAAATCTGTATTGTACAAAACTTGAAAATAGACTATAACTGTAAACCAAGAAAGAACAATTTAGAGAACAATAAAAAAAAGAATAAAATCTCTTTTTATTTGAGCAAAAAAATGTAAAAATCATTCCATACTATGTTTTTACTTCCAAGTTAATTCCTGGAGTCCTTTTTCAGTACATTTGACCTACAGACATTGGTCAAAAAGAGACTGGGTTTTTTGGTCAAAGTAACTCATTAAATCATTTACTAAGACTTGAAGAAGTATTTGTGTCAGTGGAGGGACAACCTGAATCAATACAATTCTAGATCTTTTGAAAAATAGCATTTTTAAATGTATACTTGTATACATATAGGTTGTTATCTTTTCAAAGATAAGTATTTCGTGTTTGAAATGAGACTTCTATTGGAGGCAACCTCTCTTTGAACCAAAATGGTAAATTAACAAAAGTAATCAGAAAGAATAAGTTCACATTTAACCTGCAATATCACTATTTATAACTCTTGTAAAAGTCAAACTTAGAAAAAAGTAAATTTTACACCATTTTGTATTACTTACCCCTCTTCCACTGCATCTTTTCTCTACATCACAGTCATAGTTCAGAACAGAGGCACTTACACATTGGAAATTTCTACAGATCTTAAAAAAAACAAAATGTATTCTTAATTCAAAGAAGCATTCAATTGTTAAAAAGCATCCAAAAGTCTACTTAATGAATGAAATTTTTTGGATTACCTTTCCATCATCACATTTTGTGCCTTCATTCACCATGCCAGGATCAGGCACGTCTGATCCTAACTGGAAATCCACACCTGAACATGTAGTGCCCCTAATTGGAGTATGAATGACGGCAGGGACAATCCCAAATACAGGTAGCATACCTAGCACGTTTTCACACTGAAGCTTTCCACACAAAGCATTCCTACAAAAGGAATAGGTATGTGTATATATGATATTCAATTAGCATGTCTGTACAGAAATAAATAGAAATGATGGGAGTGGCAGCTCTGGCACTTTTTAGAAAAGCTCTTTTCAGTCAATAAGCATTAAGTACCTACTATGTGCTGTTAAGTGCTGGGGATACAGAGATAAAAGTGAAACAGTCTACACTTTCAAGAAAGTTACTACGTATCTGGAGTAGATAACATGTGCAAAGGTAGATAAATACAAAGAAGGAAGGCAGTAGTAACTACGAGGTCAGGAAAAGATTCATTGTCTCCTCCAACAGACTGACCCCTCTGTTATTCACACTCTTCGTCTTACCTTCCATCTCTCCTTGATGACTGAATTCTTCCCTTCTGCCTATAAACATCTCCCCTATCCTCAAAAAACTCTCTTGATCTTTCCATTCCTATTAACTAATGTCCATTCTCTCTTCTACTCATTGTAGTCAAATGCCTTGAAAAAGCTATCTATATTAAGTACCTCCACTTTCTCTCTTCTCATTCACTTCCTAACCCCTTACAATCCAGCTTCCAAGCTTACCATTTCACCAAACCTACTTTCTCTAAAGTTACCAATGACCTCATTACTATATCCAGTGTTTATCTCAATCCTTATTCTTCCTGAACTCTCTGTAGCTTTTGATAATGCTGATCACCCTCTTCTTCTTGATAACTCTTTTCTCCCTAAACTTTCATGAAAATACTCTATCCTGTTTCTCCTCCTACCTATGAGACCAGTCCTTTCTCTGTCTCCTTTGGTAAATTCTCATGCAGGTAAGAATTCCCTCTAATGTAGGTGTTCCATAGGGTTCTGTCCTGGGCGCTTGTTTCCCTCTATACAATTTCATCTGATTAGCTACCACAGATTTAATTACTGATGACTCTCAAACCTACCCATCCTGCCCTAACCTTTCTGCTGACTTCGAATCTGATATCTCCCATGGGCTTTCCCCCACACCTGGAATGCATCCTCTCTTCAACTGAATCTACTGCCTTGTACAGTTTCCTTCAAGTCCCAACTAAAATCTCATCTTCTTTAGAAGACTTTCCCAACTCTTCTAAATTCTAGTGCCCTCTATTAATTATTTTCTTCCATATAGCTTGTTTGTACATACATGTTTGTTTGTTGTCTCCTCTATTAGGCTGTAAGCTCTTTGAGGTCCATCAATGTCTTTTACCTCTTTGTATCTCCAATACATAGTGCCCAGCACACAGTAGGTACTTAATGAATGTTAATTTACAGACTGATGTAGAAATGGTGTGTGAACTGAGATTTGAAGGAAATTAGGAATTCTAAGAAGCTGAGGTGAAGAGGGAATGCATTCTTGTCATGTGAGATAGCTACTACAAATGCAAAGCCAGGAGACAAAATGTCTGCGTACCCCCTGTATGAGGTACATAAGAAAAGTCAGTATAGCCTTCCTACTGGAAGGGTAATATGTAGTAAAATTGGAAGGGCGATTAGGGCCTGTTTGTGAAGGGAATTAAGTACCAGAGAGAGTTTATTTGATCCTAGAGATCAGAGGAAGTCACTTGATATTAATAAGGGAGTAATATGGTCACACCTTTCCTTTATAAAAATCACTTTGGCAGCTATAAAGAAAATGAATTGGAATGAAGAGGAACCTGAAGGTGGGAGACCAAGTAGGAAGCCATTACATTAGTAGAGGAAAGAGATGATAAGGGCCTTCACTAGAATGGCAGCTGTGGAAATAAAGTTTTTGAGTCTTGTCTGACTCTTCATGACACTTTCTAGGGTTGTCTTGGTGAAGATACTGGAGTGGTTGGCCAGTTCCTTCTACAGCTCATTTCAAAGATGAGGAAACTGAGGCAAACAGAGTTAAGTGAATTGTCCAGGATCACATAGCTATTAAGTATCTGAGGCCACATTTGAACTCAGAAAGATAAATCTTCTTAACTCCTGGCCTGACACTCTATCAACTATGGCGCCACCTAGCTGCCTTTGTGGAGCAGAAAAATACTTTGTAGAGGTAGAAACAACAAAAGGCAAACGACTGGATGAGGGAAATGAATTACTAACAATACGTTAAGGTTGAGAACTCGGGTGACTGAAAAGATGGGGATATTCTTGTTAGAAACTGGGAATTTCAGAAGAGAAGTGGACTTGGGAAGAAAGATAAATGATTTCTGTTTTTAAATGTTGAGTTTCAGAAACCTATTGAGATCTCTCTATTCTAAGGCAGCACTAAGCTAGACGTTTTACTCCTTCCTTTGCCTGGCTGTTACTCCAAGCTGTAAATAAAGGTGATTCTGATCTCTACTAGCCAACATAAGTGAGGCACCTAGATACCAGATGAAGGGAAAATTTCCTCTTGTATCAGACATGAACAGTTTAACCAAAAAGATTAATAAAAATACATACATGTATATACACAGACACGGTGCACTTCTGTAGGCATTATCCTGTAGATGAACATTAGTTGTATCTTCTACACAGGTACTAAAATATCTAACATATCACTGGTACAAGTCTGGAAAGTTATCTAAGTCTTTTTCTTCCAAAAAATTCAGGCTTAGACCTTCTAAAGTTCCCCCAGGCTCAAAACGTCTGCAAATCTACTATATCTAAAGAAATACTGGTAAAAATCACAGAATCTGGAGTGGAAGTCACTTCAGAGGTAATCTGAACAAGAATCTGAACAAGACTCAGATAGAGAAGAGCTTACAGAGGAGTGGGTGAAGAGGGGATGGGGATAATATTGAAAAGAAAGGGAAAGGAAGGAAGCCTTACTTTGAAGATGGGAGATGAATGCTCCTAGAGGTGAAAGGAGATGAGAACCTTACACTGGATGAGGTCTGGGGGATTTGGTGTTTCAAAAGTCTTACTTGTCTGACAAGTGGGGGAATTGGAACCCCTGAAGGCAACTGGCACCTGGAGGAGTGGGAAAATATAGATGCAGAGAATAGATTTCCAGGCAAATGTAGAGGGAAAAAAAGAGAGTGTAAAGTAAGGGGCCCTACCATGAGGCATTGTTCTGACACTACTTGCAATGATGAAGATTGTTCTAACAGTGAGGCACAATGGAAAAGGGGAATTCACAGGGTAAGTCCTACAAAGCTATGGCAAAAAGCGGCTAGAGGGGATAACTTTGACATGAACCTTGGATGTTCTGATAGTATGAAGAATACAGAGAAAAGGGAGAAACCAGATAATTACAAGGATCATGAAATCAGAAAATGCATATCTAGAGTAAATGGAAAGAGAAGGATGGATAATGAAGAGAAATGAGGGAAATCCTTTTTTGGAGAGGACAGAAGAGGAGAAGAGAGCAGAGGAGAGGAAGAATCTACTTGACTAAGAAGAAAAGGGAGGGGGAGAAATATATAACCAGATAAAAGTATGTACAAAAGGAACTAATAAACAAAATCCTAAAGGGAAAGGGGTACAACGAATGAAAGAAGGCATCAGGGATAAGAAGAGAGCCAGCGGGACCAAGGCCACCTTGGAAAAAGACTAAAGTACTGAAGGAACAAAACACTGTGTTTATAGCAGAGAATAGAAAAAATTCCTAACTTGAAAAAAAATCAACTTTAGAGACAGACGGAAGAAAATATAAACCTAACTCTCATAACTTTAAATGTGAATGGATTAAACAATTTAATAAAATAAAAAAGAATGATAGATTGGATGAGAAAACAAAGCCCTACTGCTTACAAGAAATACATTTTAAAAAACAAAGACATACACAAAATAAAACTATGGGAATGGAAAAGAATTCCCCATGTATCAAGTGAATATAAAAAGCAGAAATTGCCATCATACTACCAAAGCAAAAATAAGTGTCCAAAAATAAAAAGGGATAAACAAGGAAATTATATTACACTAAAAGGAATCAGACAAGATCCTAATATCAGTTACAAACTTAAACACTCTAAACGCTTTAGCATTCCAATTCACAAAGGAAACATCTGAGCTTCAGGGAGACATAAACAAGTTGTGAAACTTTGATATTCCTCTATCAGTTTTGGATAAATCTAACAAAGATAGGAAAAATATGGAATGGAAATAGTTTTTAGAGAAATGACTTTTATAGCATCTTCTAAGTGGGACAGCAAAAAAAAAAAAGTGTATTTTTTAGCACCAATAGACCTTTTATAAAGGTCTCCCTATACTATGGCACAGAAATACTGCACACAAACGTAAAAGAACAAAAATAGTTAATGCATCTTTATAGATCATGATATAAGAATAAAAATTGATTCAGGAACCACCAAAAAACACATCCAAATGGAGACTTAACAATGAAATTGTAAATACTGAGTGCATCAAAGAACAAAACATTGAAATAACTGTAAAAGAAAATGACCATAGTGAAACAACACACCAAAACTTCTGGGATGCAGCTAAAGCAGTCCTCAGGAGGAAAATCATATCTTTACTATCATACATTAACAAAATTGAAAGCGAAAGGATTAATGAACTGAATACACATTTAAAAAATTAAAATGCCATCAAAAAAACAAACCTAAAACAAGTAAAAGAGGATAGAGTAAAAACTAGAGGGGAAATAGACAAATTTTAAACAAAACAAAAAACAAACACAGAAATGATATATAAAACTAAACCCTTAGCTAATCTGATTAAAAAGAAGAGATCAGAAAATCAGAAAAACAAAATAGCAAATGAGTAAGGTGAGGTCGCAGCTAAGCCAGTAGAAATAAAAAAGGCACACAAAATAGCTTGTCTAGAGGTCAGAGTATAAAGACTAAAGAGTTCTTCAACTAAAGGAAATGTAGAGCACTAGCACCACCTAATGGCACGCTGAATATTTCAACTGATGTATGACTGGGTATTCATGGAAGAAATCATATACAGAGAGTCAGGTGCAGAATGGATAAGATCTGGGGTCAAGTTCCACATCTGACACTGACTGTGTAGGTCACTTAGCCTCTTAGTGCCCCAGGTAACTCTAGAAAATGAAGAGTTTCAGAGGCAAAGTGATAATGCAATGTTAGGAGAAGGACCTCACCATTAGCTCCATCCCTGTGACAAAATCACAGATCTGGACTGAAAGTCTGTGGGAATACCCTAGAAAGCCATGATTTTTCAGAGTTCTTGATTTATTTTGTTGATATAGGTTGGGTTGGAAAAATCAGGAGGCAGAAACTCTCTCAAGTTAATGAGAATTCTGACTATCCCATGCAGTAGCCTGAATGCATGCAGGTAAGTGAACACAAAATTCCCCTAAATCACACCAATTTTTATATCCTCAATCAAACAATTCTGGCTTGTTTTCAGGAGTATCCAGATGTTTTGCATAATCCTGCAATTTATCAGCAACTCAACTGCCTCTTTTCTCTGTTTTGTAAACTTGTAGGTCAGCATGAATTATTTACCCTTATTTACACATTCTGTTACAGTCATACAAAGTTTTAGGCTTTATTCTTCTCCCCCCCCCCACTCTCTCTTTGAGACTATTTACAGTCTCACAATTTTTTAATAATTCCCAAAGTGGTATCAGTCTGAATAGGAATAATATGCAGCTTACAGAATAGGTAATAGGTCCATAATGCACCCAGAACTTATCAAGCAAGCAAAATAACAATAGGGTAAATAAAGAAATGCAATACAACTGCAGCTTTAGGATGTCAAATCCTCTGATAACATCTATTCTTGCAGGTGTCTACCAAATAGGTTCTGTGCTTCTCTCAAGCATTTATGCATGTCCTCTTCAGCCACTCCCAAGATGAATGACACCAAGAGGAACCCACTAACCCTTTGTGCCTAGACAAGGGCCTTGGGAGACATGGTTCATGTCTGAGTAAGTACGGCTTGCATTTCCACAAGGGTTCACCCAGTAAACTGCACACCACCAGATTTCTTAAGAAACACGCAATAGACCTTGGAGTGTTGGATAAAAAACAAATGGTGTCTTATGTGTCCTATTACCAGAGCAGGTTTGTGACAAGTTAATAGTTTAGTAAAAGCTGACAAAATCAAATCAGATTGGCCTTTCAGTAATTAGTTCACATGGTAAAAAAAAACCAGTTTTAACCTTGTGGAGTTAATTTTACAAACAACAGAGCTATAGGAAGACCATTAAAGTAAACTACCCAATAAGGTACCTTATACTTGCATCTCATTATAGCATTTCAGGAGTGTTGGAGCATTGCAACAAGATTCACTATAGTTTTAGTATAGTTTTACCTATCATGGATAAAGAAATTCACTATGAGAGGAAGGAGTGCCATAGTTGTAACATCAAGATTGTTCCTCGGGCCTAAGCCTAAGGAGAAAGAATGACAACACAAGTCTAACAGGATAAAATATCCTCCATTCTATTTGATTCCAGGTAAGCATCATAGTTCACTTTTCAGACTAGCCAATCATGTAGCAAAGTGCCACATTATTCAAGGATATGGTAGCCAGGGTTAGATTTAACCAGATGGGAAATATTCCTAATCAAAACAGACATAACACAATGGGGAAACTAAGTCAAAAGGATCCTGCCCATTACCCCCTATGGTTATCCTTTCAACCTTCCCAGGAACGTATATCCATCTGCATTCTCAAATCACCCTCTCTTTAGGTAGCTCTTAGTATTTCTTTCAAATGGTGGATTACTTAATGATAATTCAGACAATTAATTAGACAGACAATTAATTATACCTGAATTCAAAACTAAGAACAAATCAAATTATAGTCCCAAGAGATGCTTTATCTCAAACAGCAAACTTCACTCCTTATCGCTTAGGGCTAGGTGTAGTTATTAGCATGTCTCTCCTGCTGCTACAATAACAGTCAACAACAAAAAGTTTACCAGGACTTTCAAAAAAAAAATCAACATCCTTTTTTTGCTAGTTTTAAATTCATCCTAGTGTAAAAATCAATATGAAATTAAGAAAAAAATCATATTCTGTAATTCCATATAAACAATAAATGTAAGATAATTGACTCAAACCCCAGAAAAACAATGGCTATTTACTGTAAGCCTGCAGACTAATAGATATCCATCACTTAAGACATTGTATATTAACCCCTGCTAAAGCAAAAATAAATCATTAAGACTGGAGTCTGTTGAGACTAAATTGGCTCCAGATGTAACTTCAATATATATTATTCTGGGTATAATTTCATAATCTTCATATGAATCACAGAATCAGTTCTATAAGTAAATTTAAGTCCTCTCCCCTTCCCTTTGGTAGTGAATGTTTGTGACAGAAGATGGCATTCAAGTCCCCAGTAAAGCAGTTCATTATTTTACAATTTCACAGCATTTAGTAAGTTCCTTCAAAAGATCAATAAAATTTTATGAACTTGCTCAAGTAGAAGGTCCCAAGGAACCTGGCAAGGTTACAGATGGGGAGATTATACAGTCTCTGGTTTTTGTACTTTTCTCACACAGTAAGTAATTATTATTCTTCCTTTTAAAAGCAAAATATAGCCAATAAAATACTTGATAAATTTTTAGCATTATGACAATAGCCTACAACAATTAATATACTCACAGAATCCAATTCAAAAGGAATTAAATTTTCTAATGATACAATTAAGGCCTTGGCAGGTAAGTGGCACAGTGGATAGTGCTAGGCTTGAAGTCAGGAAGATTCATCTTCCTGAATTCAAATCTGGGCTCAGACATTTAGCTATGTGACCCTGGGCAAGTCACTTAACCTGTTCGCCTTATTTCTTTCATCTGCAAAATAAGCTGGAGAAGTAAATGGCAAACCACTCTAACATCTTTGCCAAGAAAACCCCAAATCGGGTCACAAAAAGTAGGGCACAACTGAACAACAACAATAACGACACAATTGCACCTCTCTACATCATTTTATATACAATGGTTTCCCAAAATTCACAGTAATTAGAAACACAATAACCTATATAACATCACAGATTTAAAACATGAAACAAAACTTATTGCCAGTCAAATGATATCAATTCAATTGAATGTATCTCCCAATCATCTCACACAGAAAAATCATTTCATTCACCTAATCAGTTCTGACATTCTATACTGATTGTATTTAAGACCAGGATAAAGTAATTTTGATCTAATTATACTTTTATCAAACTGTTTGCAGTTTCTAAAAAACTGCCTTAATAACAAATATTAGGTATAGTTTCCATTAAGACCTGATTTACTTATGTAGGGTCAAAGATCACAATTATCCTAATAGAAGGCATCTCACTGAAAATGAAACTGTAATAAATTCAGTCATATCTGGATCTATATAACAAATGGTATTATACAAAATCTCAAGCTTCTAAAGGGCCATTTACTGACAGACCTTCAAAATATAAGGCCTCACTTTCACTTAAGTCTACTGCCAAAGATTTAATGTGGCAGTCTTGTATTCTCACCTCTCTCTTTAATAGTCCATGAGGATCTTCTGAAACATGGAAATTGCAAACATAACCTCTGCTATGCAGTAACAAAATTATAATTGTATATTCTTCATCTAATGTCTAGACGTCCTTCAAGGAAAGAATTTTTTTTTTTTTTGGTATGCTCTCCTCAAATAGCTCCATGCTGCAAATTTATTTCTATAGTTTTCATTTGGTAAATGCAGAGACTGGATAAAATACTGTTAATCTCAATCTGCAACAAGCATTTCTCCAAAAAGTTTCTCATATCCTTATCTGTCTCTCCAACTTGGTCAGAGTTGGAAATGCAAAGAGAAAGTATATTTTTTGAAGGCTTTGAAAGTTCTATAGAAAAGTTCTCACTCTTAAACCCTTTTCCCTTTGCCTAATCAGGCCACAGGGAAAAGTCAGCTTGGATTAACCAAAACATAAAACAGACAATGTGAATATACTTGACATAACATAAATAAAACATTTAACACTTCAAGTTACCAATACTTACTCTTTTTTGCTCTTTTTTTATCCCATAATAATCTCCGTTAGAGGAGTCTTTAAAAGTACTGCTGATTGTCAGATCCCATGACCCCACATGACAATCAGCCCTGATGCCTCTTAAACAGAACTTAGCTCACTTAGATTCCTCTTCCAGGGCTGGTGGAGCAGGAGGAACTGGAGAGGTCTTTTAGATGGAAACTTCAGGTCCAGTCATTTCAGTCATGTCTACTTCTTTGTGACCACATTTGGGGTGTCCTTGGCAAAGATACCAGAGTGGTTTGCCATTTTCTTCTCCAGCTCACTTTACAAATGAGGAGATTGAGGCAAACAGGATTAAGTGACTTGTCCAAGGTCACTAGTAGTGACTGAGGCCAGATCTGAACTCATGAAGATGAGTCTTCCTGACTCCATGCCTGGCACACTAGCCACTGTGCCACCTAGCTGCCCCCAACCTGCTTTAGTAACAGCTGCTTTTCTACATGATTCCAGTCCTTCTGAAATTCATTGGAGGAATCTCCTTCCTTGTCACCACAATTGTTGGGTGTCAAAAATTAGGAGGCAGAACTATCTCAAATTCATCAGAAGTTCATTGATTGTTACATGCAGTAGCATGAATACATGCATGCAGACAACCTGTGAGATACCACAAACTTCCCCTAAACTGCCTTAATTTTATACCCTTGATCAAACAATTCTGGCTTCTTCTCCTTAGCAAACATTATTCTCTAGTTGAAATAATATTGATACAAGTCATCTTCCTTTTCCTGAAGATATTCTGTTTTCAAGAACATCCAGATGTTGCCTGTCATGAAGTTCTGCAGTTTATCAGCAACTCTATTGCCTCCCTTTTCTGTTTTACAATCTTCTGGGTCAGCATGAATTATTATCCCTTATTTCCACATTCTGTTACATTCATACAAAATTTAACACTTCACATATTTCTTGGGTTATCACTGAATGCTGCCACCATACAGCAGTTCTAATTCTCTAATCAGTTCCCAGGGTGACCCTGAAAAGAGAACCAAGTCACTGAAGTCAGGTCAGAACCAGGATTTCTGGGTGATTCTAGAGAACGGCAAAGTCTCTGAGAATTCTACCCACAACATACACCAAGGGGCTTTTTGGTTTCCTCTAAGGAACTTGTGGACCTACAGAACTCTACGTCTGCATGTGAGAATCTCAAGATAACCTAAAAACAGAACCAAAAAAAACTTTACAGAGAAGAGTAAGCAAAAACATAGGTAGAATGTTCATAAGTAATGAAAGCTACTTAAATTAAGATACGTCACCAACTTCTGAGGGGACAGTCAAGTGAAATTACCAACCAGTTTTCCCACAAAACATTCCCCAAGATATATGCCATAGAGTTCCTCAGGCAGACCATTGTTCTCACTTGCTATAGTATTTCTCAAATTTTTGTAGCACTGTTCCTTTCTTGCTGGTTCTAAGCTGTTGTTTCATAAACTAGAGACAGCACTCCAGAACATACGTCAGAGAGTTTAAGTCAGCTTAACTTGTTTACCTTTTATTACATGCTTGCTATCAAACAATCTTTCTGGCCTTCAGTTGCATCAACTATAAAATAAAAAGGAAGTGGAAGTGGCTACCGATGTCCCTTCCAGCTCCAAACTGATGCAGTATGTATCTACTACTGTCTCTAAAGTTTTCCTTGCACCACAGAAGGGGGAAAGAATAGATGGCCAAATTAACTGTGGCCTGTGTTCAGAAACACAAATGAGTAAGAAAGTGTGATTCTGAAAAGCCTATGTGTGAGGTTGACATAAGTGCTGGGTATTTTGATTACCAATCACAAACCGACAGCCTGAACGTACCCAAGGCCATGACATTAGAGGTTCACAGTCACAAACACTGACAGCTAAAGGATCAAATAACATATAAAAAGAGTTTTGCAACCTTAAAGCATTTTATATACTAGCTATCACTGTTACTGTTATTGCTATAACTGCAATTATTAAGAAGGGAAAGATGGAGATGGAAAAACATTTATTTACTATAATGAGATCCCATCCAACAAAAAGTTTTAACTCCTTAGATGATACCTATTTCAGAAGCACATTTTGCAGATAAGGAACTTGAGACTCAGTAAGTTAGTAGCAGAGCCAAAAATATAACCTAGGTCTCCTAATTCTCAAGCCAGCGATCTACCAGACGATAGCTATCTCCAATATTTATATCTGTTTTTTGTTGCTGTTCGATTGTTTCAGCTGTGTTCAATTGTTCATGACACTATTTGGAGTAGTTTTGCCATTGCCTTCTCCAGCTCATTTTACAGATGAGGAGACTGAGGCAAATGGGGTGGAGTGACTTGCCCAGAATCACACAGCCAGCAAGTGTCTGAGGTCAAATTCGAACTCAGGAAAATTAGCTTTCCTGACTTTAGGCTTGGCACTCTATCCACCATGCCATCTAGCTATCTTCTGTTTTTATAATACACCTAAAAAGTTAAGCAACCTGCCTCAGAAATTATACTGATGGTGTGGAATAAGGAGGAAGGGAACAAGCATTTATTAAGCGCCTACTATGTACCAAACTACGCTAAGCACTTTACAAATATAAATACTACAAATGAAATCCAGCCTTTTGAACTCTAGTTGTTAGGGTTCTCTGGAGTTAAAAGAAAGTATTGAATTAGTAATATATAGGCAATGACTAGATTAACTCCCTGCCCATGTATCATTATGATTCCAACACCTGGAGTCATATAATTGCTCATTAGTAGGATCTAAGTTCAATTGGCTCTTTAAAGAAATTATAGATCCTTGATAGACTGACTGATAATTTTAATTATTCTTATTACAAAGTCTTTGAAATTGGTTGTGATGAAAACTGTATCACTCTGGAAGCAATTTGGTGATATATATCTCTACATAGCTAGGCTGGTCATTAGACTTTCCGACTTGGTAGAAGAGCTGGTATTCTATGGGCACAGACATTAAGAACCCGCGGCCTTCTAGAATTCCTTCAGTCTAGGATACCAATTCTACAAAACTCCTCTTCTGATATGTCATCATCAGACGGAGAGTGAGGAAAAGCAAAATGACAAATGTTGGAGGCTGTAGGAAAACAAGCACACTAATGCACTGTTAGCTGAACTGTTGAGCTGGTCTAGCCATTCTGGAAAGCAACTTGGAACCAACCTGAAAAGTCACTAAAATGTACATGCTTTTTAAAAATTCAGTGATGTAATTACTAGGAATATACCCCAAAGAGATCAAAGGAAAAAGGGAAAGGACCTTGTATGTACAAAAATGTTTATAGAATCTCTTTTTGAAGTATCAAAAAATAAGAGACTAAGGGGTGCCCATTTACTGGGAAAAGGCTAAACAAATTACGGTCTACGAATGCAATAGAATACTACTGTTCCATAAGAAAAGATCGAATAGACAAAAATTGCTGGGAAAACTGGATAACAGTGTGGCGGAAATTAGGCATAGACCCATACCTGACACCGTACACAAGAATAAAGTCCAAATGGGTACATGATTTAGGTATAAAGATTGATACCATGAATAAACTGGAGAAGCAAGGAATAGTGTATTTATCAGATCTATGGAGAAGGGAAGAATTCTTTACTAAAGGAGAGATAGAAAGCATTATGAAATGCAAAATGGATAACTTTGATTACATTAAACTGAGAAGTTTTTGCACAACCAAACCCAATGCAACCAAAATCCGGAGGGATGTAGTAAACTGGGAAAGAATTTTTACAGCTAAGCTCGGGGATAAAGGCCTCATTTCTAGAATATATAGAGAACTGACCCATATGTATAATCATACAAGTCATTCCCCAATTGATAAATGGTCAAAGGATATGAACAGGCAATTTTCAGAAGAAGAAATTAAAGGTATCTATAATCATATGAAAAAATGCTCTAAATTACTATTGGTTAGAGAGATGCAAATCAAAACAACTCTGAGGTACCACATCACACCTATAAGATTGGCAAACATGACAGAACAAGAAAATGATAAATGCTGGAGAGGATGTGGGAGAGTTGGAACACTATTTCATTGCTGGTGGAGCTGCGAGCGCATCCAACCATTCTGGAGAGCAATTTGGAACTATGCCCAAAGGGCTACAAAAATGTGCATACCCTTTGACCCAGCAATATCGCTACTAGGACTATATCCCCAAGAGATCATAAAAATGGGAAAGGGTCCCACATGTACAAAAATATTTATAGCAGCACTCTATGTAGTTGCCAAAAACTGGAAGTCAAGGGGATGTCCATCAATTGGGGAATGGCTGAATAAATTATGGTATATGAATGTAATGGAGTACTATTGTGCCATAAGAAATGATGAACAAGAAGACTTCAGAGAGGCCTGGAAGGACTTATATGACCTGATGCTAAGTGAAAGGAGCAGAACCAGGAGAACTTTATGCACAGCAACGACCACAGTGTGTGAGAGTTTTTTCTGGTAGACTTAGATTTTTGTAATAACACAAGAACTTCTTACAAAAAAAAAAAAAAAATCCCAATGGTGGTTCTCAAGGCAAAATGCCTGCCACACTCAGAGAGAGAAATATGGAAGTCACTCACATATTGTAGCAGATCATGTTTGTGTATGTGTATGTGTTTGTGTATCATGTTCTGATTTGTTATACGATTTCTTTCATTTATCTTAGTCTGACTACATAGCATGACTATAGTGAAAATATACTCAATAGGAAAGTATATGTAGAATCTATACAGAATTGTATGCAGTCGTGGGGAGGGAGGGGGGGAGTGGGGGGTAGGTGTGGGGGGCGGATAAAATCACAATTGTATGGCAGTGATTGTTAAACATAATAAAAAAATAAATAAATAAATAAATAAAAAAGAAAAGATCGAATAGACGATTTTAGAGGAAAAGAGACATATATAAACTGAAGTGAGAAGAACCATGAGAACAATTTATGCTCTAACAACATGATAAAGAAAAATAATTTTGAAAGGCATCAGAAGTTGATCAATGTGCTGAATGACCAAAAATGATTCTGGAGGCCTTAAGATGAAGCTCATTAGACAGAGGTGATGGACTCAGAATGCATAATGAAATGGACATTTTCCAACATGGCTAAAGATGGAATTTGCTTTGTATGACTAGGCATATTTGTTACAAGAGTTTTCTTTTTATTTTATTTATTGGAGAGCGAGGGGAGAAGAGGACAACAGAAAATGCTCATGAATAATTTATAAAAGTATGCCTGATGATAGCCACAATGGTAGCCAAGTAAAGATGACCATGAAAGAAAGAGGCACAGATGTAAGTGAGGTAGGACAAATCTAGGGCAATAGGCAGACTGGATGAGGATTTGAGATAATACTGACTCACAGACCTGAAGTAGAACCACTTATGTAAGAAGCTCTAGAATCTGATCTACATAAAATTCAGGGACTTCAAATCAGAGATAATTTCTTTATATACTTCAAAAGGATATCATAGAATCACAGAATTAGAACTGGAAGATATCTCAGAAATTATCTATTCCAACCTCCATATTTTACATGTAAGGAAACTAAAGCCTAGAAACGTTAAACAACTTGCTCCCAGTTTCATGTGCAGTAAATATAAATCTGCATTGGGCTCTGAACTGAGTTCCTCAAGTTCCAGGAAGGGGTTCTTTCCATTGTGCCACACTGCCCTCTCTCTACTACAAAGGAAGAATACAAGGATTTCTTAATTAAAATATTAACTCATTTTATTTGCCAAAGGAGAAGGGATAATAAATTGAGTTTAGTTTTGAATATCATACTTTAGAAAAGTCAGGTGATGTAAACAGTAATGTGTATCCTGGGAAGGAAAATACTCACTGGGGAAACAATCTCTGCCTTCAGATAGTTGTCAAGTAGAAGGACTGGACTGCTAAACCCCACCCAGAAAGAACCATATGAGCAACATATGAGTGGAAATTGCAGAGTCAAAGATTTAAATATGAAAAATCTAATAATTATAGTTATCCAAAAGTGTTGCCTAAGGACATTAGTGAGTGCCCCCTCGTGAGAGATCATTTAGATTAGAAGAGCATTCCTGTTCAGTTATTGGCTGGACTAGCTCTCTGTGACGGAGCCTATGACACTCTCTTCTGTGGGTGCCACGTACACTGTGAATATAATGCTTATTGTTACTTCAATCAATTCAACAAAAGTTATTACGGACTTCTACTATGAGCAAGGAAGGGTATAGCAATTACATGACTGATATCATCTGCAAATACAGTTACAGAAAGCGAAGCCAGACAGAAGACAGAGGAGTAGAATTTTTAATAAGGTTCTCCCAGCATATGACCCTGAGGTTTAAGGACCTCCGTATTTCTATCATTTTTTCATCTCTACTTACCCAGCAGAACATTTTCTGTAACTATTACCATGATAACCACAGTTGCCAAATCTGTCACCTTTAGAGTTTACTTCAATAAAACAATCCTTTGGAGCAGCTTTTGCTTCTGAAATGCAAGAAAAAAGTGGGGTTAAACAAGATATGACTTTTCCCTGGAATCTCTCTAGTGCCTCAGTTCCCCATCCCCTAACTGCCTGCCAGATGTATCCTACCTTGATATTAAGGCTCAAACTTAACACCTCCTAAAGTGAATTCATTTCCCCAGAATATAAGTCCCTCCAGGAAAAATAAATGCTCCTTGAAGGAAGGACTAGGCTAACTTTTATATTTACATCCTAAATGCTGAGCAGAACACCTGAACTTAATTAACGTTTATGGATTAAAAGAACAAAACAAAACAAATCTGGGGACTGTACCACTGCACTCCTACTTTTTGAAATCCTTTTTTTCCTTCACAGCCTGACTCAAAGTTCTTTCTCTCTCCCATGAAAGCTTTCCTCACTCCCTCCAGCCTAAAGTATCTTTTCCTTCTCAAAATTTTTTAAAGTATTTAAAAGCATTTCGTCCATATGTCTATGGTTGTTCTTCTTTATCAGACTGTCAGTTCCTTAAATATTACTCAGTTGTTTTTCAATCACATCCAAATCTTCATAACTGCATCTGGGATTTTCCTGGCAAAGATAATGGAGTGATTTGCCACTTTCTTCCCCCACTCATTTTAAAGATGAGAAAACTAAGATACACAGGATTAGGTGGCTTACCCAGGGTCACACACCTAGTAACTGTCTGACCCTGGATTTGCAATCAGGAAGACTCATCTTCCTGACTCTGGGTCTAGCACTGTATCTACCCACTGTGCCACCGAGGTGTTCTAAGCTCATGTTTATATCTGTAGAGACACTGTCATGATATCTTGCATAACAGATATTTAACAAATGTTGGGTGAACTGAATTAAACTTGCATGACTGCCTTCTACAAAAGTGGTGTGTCTTATAACCAGTCCCCTTCCCCAAGGCCCCAAATGCATTTACTTTGTGCTTCTCTTATATCTTTATAAATCCTCTGCATGAGATTGAGCTATTTCTCTTTTGGGAGAAATTTATTTGAGCTATGTCTCATCTCTTCTGTAAAATGTGTGTACTTCATAAGGATAAGGCCTATTTTATTTAATCTTTTGCTATTTCCCTAATGCCCAGCATGGGTCCTGAACAAAGGTGGTGTACAGAGAAAGAACATGGGGATGAAGCAGCCAGGAAGACAGTGAGGTTAAACATGGGTGCCTGAAACGATGGTAGTATCCCCAAGAGGGATCCTCTAGAATAGCAGTGGATTTGGGAGAAAAGATGAGTGACTTTGGATATGAAGCTGCTGAGATGCATCCAGTTTGAAATGTTCCATAGATAATGTTGGACTGGAGCTCAGGAGACAGAGAAAGGCTGAATATATAACTATGGGTGTGCCTGACTCGCTGTGACCCCATCTTGGGTTTTCTTGGCAAAGATGCTGTAGCAGTTTGCCATTTCTTTCTCCGGCTTATTTTACAGATGAGAAAACTGAGGCAAACAGGGTTGTTCAGGGTTACACAGCTAGTAAGTGTCTCAGGTCAGATTTGAACTTAGAAAGATGAGTGTTCCTGACTTCAGGCCCAACACTTTATCTACTGTACCACCTAACTGCTCACATATGGGGGTCACCTGCATTGATGAATGTGCTGAATTCAAGAGAGTCAGTGCGATTGCCAAGAGAAAAAGTGTAGAGAAAAGAAGATCCAAAGATCTCAGAGATCTCCAGGGTATATCCAGTTAAGAGGGAAAATACAAATGATGGTCCAGCAAAAAAGTCTGAAGGGACTGGTCATCCAAGTCAGAGGAGAAGCAAAAGATGAGCGTCACAAAAACTCAGAGAAAAGTATCCAGGAGGAAAGGGTGATTAATGATGCCAAATGCTATAGAGAAGCTAAGAAGGATGAGAACTGAGAGTTCGCTATTAAGAGATCATTAGTAACTTCACTTGACTTACAAGTCACAAGCCAGATTTACAAAGGGTTAAAAGAGGAGAAACTGGAGGCAATGAGAACATATACCTTTTTCTAGGAGTAAATGTGAAAAGGAGGAGCAATACAGGACCATCACTTAATGAGATGGTAAGATTGAATGAGGGACTTTTTGTTTTCATTTTTAAGGATGGGGAAAACCTGGGAATCTGTGCACAGCAGGGAATAACATATTAGGGACAAATTTAAGATGAGTGAGTAGGGGTTAGGTCAATAATTGTGAGGGCAATCTGTCAGAGAAACAGGAAGGAGTAGGTAGCACTAAGGATACAAACAAATGATTGGTGAGGAGAAGAACCATCTCTTCCTCAGAAATGGGTATTTCTCCCCTTTTAGGAAGAAAAAATAAGGGCTTATATGTCAAAGGGTTTTGAGATGCAGAGAAGAGAAAACTCAATGAGTAATTGTAAAGCATTTATTAAATGCTTACTAAGCACTTGGAATTCAAATACAAAGGGCAAGTGGAAGATAACATAGACAGGGGAAGAACGTTGGCTGGGGAAGAATGTTTTGATCCAGGAAAATTTTAAAAAAAGGAAAAAAAGATGGTGAGTAGAATAGGGCAACTGATTGAAACATCCTTCCAGGAATGGCAGTGTTGATTTACTTAATGTTCCCAGAGCAAGGGGTAGAAAGAAGGAGTAATATTAAAGGAAGCAGGACATGAAGATAGTTGGAATGCTTGTGAGGAATCCTGGGGTACCAAGACAGAGGGAACTCTCATCAACGAAGAATACCGGGTTCCAGGGCAAGAGTTAGAGTTTCAGGTTAAAGGCTCAGGGAATAAATAAAGCTCCTTGATTTTAGCTGGAAACACTCAAAAGGGGTAGCCTATTTCAGCAAAGTTAGGTAGCTTAAACTGCACTTACAAAAAGGTAATAATTCAGACATGCCATAACAGTGCCCAGCACCTACTTTTGTGTGTCATACCTTATTATTAACTAGTGTCCTAGCTCATTATTAACTGAGCTTCATATGTGTCACCCACAAATTCTCTAGGAATCTGTCTTCACAAAAGAGAAGTGAAAAGAGAAAGAGAACAGAAGAACCAGAAGTGAGAGCTTTGTTCTTCTGACCAAGAAGAAAAAAGGGGGGATCTCAGAGATATGGGGAAGATGTACAAAAGGGCTAATTAAGAGAATTCACTCTGTTGCAAATTTTACTTAGAAGGTTTCCAAGGAGTAACTGTATTTTTGGTTTTAAAAAAATTTATTGCATTTTTCTTTGTTTCATGGAGAAAAATCAAAAAAGTACCAAGAAAATCTTCCAGGCAGAACTTGCAACAGAGTGAACTTTCTTAAATAAATCATCCACAACATGTAACAGGTGAGAAACTTCAAAAAAGAACAGAAATAAAAGATGTCATCAAGTAATATGATCAAAAAAGGTAAACTATTCAGTCACATGGTGAGAGAAGACAAGTAGACAGATAAAGTATTCCACTAGTATCCTTGTGATATCAGGAAAAACTGAAGGCGGTCTCTAGCACTCTGGATAGACCCCTTTGTGGCAAAATTGTCCTAGGACATAGATAGGAGTTGCACAAGACAGGCAGGCCTGGATGGCCTGAAAGCTGCATAGTCAGAGGGAACATTCAATAATGAGTTCTGACAACTTTTCCTTTAAGTCAAAGCTGGGTTACTAGGAAAACCTGAGAGTCACAACCCAAAAGTCACTGACCCCATAAAATAGCCAGAATAGACTAATAAACCAGGATTGAGTTTAATAACACATAACATCAATCTGTGCCTCAATGCAGTGTTTCTTTATAGCTTGCTTCAAATAGTCTCTCTTATAGTTAACATGTGAACCTAGATAATGTTTAATTAATATGCACCCTTTTATTCTTAACATGTTGATGTTTCTAGAAAATGATTTTGGAGATCACAGAATCACAGCTAACTGGAAAGACTCTCAGAGATGATCATCATCCCAACCTTCTCATCTCACAGATGAGGAAAATGAATCCCAGGAAGGTTAAATGATTTATGCAGGAACACAAAGATAGTGAAAGTATGAGGTAGGATTTGAACACAAGTCCTCTAATCTCAGGGTGAACGTTCTTTCCACTATAATACAAGGTCTCCAGCATGACTTCTGACCTAATTTTTTTAAAACTATCCATTCCACTCATTCTTCTGCGTTGAAAACCCTGGTGTTATCTTTCACTCTGGGGAATTATCTGTGACCATAGATAGCCCAACCAAAAGGCTCCTAAACAATGAGTACAGGATTCTTGGTGGGCCATGGAGTAATTGTAAGATTAAGAATATATATCCAAATCTATAAATAAATGTAACTTCTGTAAAGTGAATAAATAATACCTCATACATATTCTTATCACTCATTTTCAAATTTATGTCGATGCTGCTGTAATAAAATATAAACTAATTTAAAATGATTAGCAAATTCATAACTCAATCAATGGATACTAATAGTCATGTTGAGGTCTAAACAGACTCTAAAGAGACATTCTCATATTTGAGAAAATTGGAAAGAAATGGTCTGTTATGACTCTATTATCCTAAAAAGCAACATTATCTATCTAATAGTAGCTAAGCTACTTGCCATTTGCATGAAGTATATGAGAGGAACTAATTGTTCTCTAGGTTTATGCCTTGTAATTTGGCATTTGGTAGAGATATATAAATTCATTGCCACAGATAATTCCTAATGAGGAAACCCTTCTGCCAATGAAGACTAGAAACTGTTCTGTGATTTACAGTCTTAGACCAGGGGTTCTTAACATTTTGTGCACCATGAATCCCTGTAGCAGCTGTGGTGAGACCTATGGACTCCTCAGAATTGTTTTCAAATAATTAAAAAAAAATGCATGGCATAACAAAGGAAATCAATTACATTTAAATAAATTTCTCCCCCATCCAAGTTCACAAACGCCCTGAAATCTATTCACCAATGCCAGGTTAGGACCCTTGTCATAGAGAAGTGAGAGGTTAAGTGACTTTCCGAGAGTAACAAACATAGTCAAAGGGTGAACTTAAATCCAAGTCTTCCTGACTCTAAGATCGGCTCTTTACCCATGATGTCAACAGTATCTCTTATGTCTTACAAATCCAACCTTTTTAAATAAAAGTAAACAATACAACCTTACATTACATAAAATATCTTAGTAAAAGGAACACCAAACTGAATGTTTAATGAGTTCCAGAAGGGTGGTGAATATCTTTTGACTTACATGAACTGCTAACTAGATACTTATTCCCATAAAGCTTATCACTATAGAACCTATGTAGCTGAGCACTTGATAACACTTCAACAGAGGAATTGCATAAGCATGAGCAAATGAGAGTTATACATCTTCACACCATAGAATTTTAACACAATTAAAATTAGAACTATTTAAGTTTGACAAATTAAACACATCTTTAAAAAAAAAATTCATATCACTCAAAATGTTTTCTAGTTAAGTCTTACTTGAGCCAAAGATGACTTGACACTGAGCATCATAAAACTGACACATGCCATTGTAACAATAAGCTTTATTGTTTTGGCATGGGTGTCCATTTTGAACATAAACATCTAGCTGACAGAACTGAGATGAGCCATTGCAATACTCTGGGAGATCACATTCATTGGTACTTTGCCGGCATAGAGTACCTCCTGGAAGGAACTGGAGAAACAAAATTCAAATCAAATAAGACTATTTGCTCAATTAATAAGTAAACCAAAGTTTGACACATCTTAGGCAATAACTCCACAAAAGTCATTCCATCATGGCATAAAGGTGACCCTGGATATTCCAGGGAAAACGTATACTCTAAGAAGATCTACTACATTGGAAAGATTCTGTGTACAGTCCTGGTGGCAGACTGAGTCTACTTACCAAAGTCCAGCCTAGACCAGTATGTAAAAGCTATCATAACCAATTGCCTGGGAACTAAGTGATAAATTATCCTACCATAGTAACTCATTAAATTAAAATACTACATAGGACAACCATTCAATACTATGTGTTCCCTTTCATCTCTGCAGTAGAAGTGGCAGAAAAGAGGCCTCCAGGTAGTTAGATTCACAGTTTTTAGGTACTCAATGAATATTTGTTGAATGACTGATCAAACATACCAAGGGCATTTGCCATGGCAGAATTTTCCCCAAAGCCACAAACGTATAACACATTAGAACCCAATAAAGTCATCTTTCCTAATCATCCAACAAAACAAGTACTTCTTTACTAGATATTTCAGAAGGCAAAGGATTGATATTTTTATTTTTCAGCCAAGAAAGCTTTCTTACCCGACAGTTTTTACAACAGTCACCATATGCACATTCAGCACCTGATTTTAGTTTACAAGTACTTGGCTCACAGCAAGGGTCCAATTCACATTCCTGTAGATGACATAAATTAGCTGTCAGTAAAAACCTAGGATAAGTGTAAACACTGACTAGTGATATCTATCTTGAAGATAAATAGATACTTTACTGACATGCCATTTTTCATTCTCCTAACCCGACCAAATTAAAAATTAGGACAGAAACTATTTCCAACCACTTGGATTTAACTTATGTTCTACAGGCATACAATACTATAAAATGACATGTCATATTAATATCTATAACCAGGGCATCACCAGATTCACCACTGGTACTAAACATCTTCAAATTCCTCAAAAGTGACCCCAATTAGCAGCTAGTCCCTATTGGGTGTGGACTGCAGATTCCCTGAATTCTCATCTTGTGACCCTTCTATATGTCTAACTTCTTAATGAACTCTTCCATATTTCTTTTGACTTCTCTTTCAGAATGAACTCTTATGCCCTGGCTCACCTTCCTCCTCTCCCAAATCTGTTCTCAGGTGTCATCTCATGTAGGAAGGATGTAGGAAACTTATTCATGGCTTAAGATGTGTGGTTGCGCCTTCAAGGATATTTGCATCTTTAGCAGGTAGAAATGCCTTAATATCCCCAATTTTTTCTTTTTGCATTTTATTTTAGGATCAATAGGAAGCCAATGAAGCTATTTGGCAGGGAGTAGCATAGTCAGACCTGAGCTTTAGAAGTGTCACTTTGGCAGCTCTATGGAAGGTGGCTTGAAGAAGAAAGTGGCTGGTTTCAGAGATAAATTGAGAGACTAAGCTGGCTGCCTAGTTTACTCATACCTAAAACAGCAAATCTCTAAAGTCTGACCAGACTGAATAATGATCAAAATATCCAAAGAAAAACTACAGTAAATGAAATTTTCTATCCCTCCCAAAACATAAAAAGTCATCTGGAATAATAGTGCGGCACTTTAATTCTCCCCTCTTAGAATTACATGAACCTAAGAAAAAATAAATTAGAAAAATGTTAAGGAGGTGAATAAAATCTTAGATAAGCTACATATGATAGATATCTGGAGTAACCTAAAGAGGAAAAGAACAGGAATAGAACTTTCTCAGTGGTACATGTTATCTTTATAAATAAATATCGACCATATATTTGGGCACAAAATTTTTATAGTTAAATGTAGAAAAGTAGAAATATTAAATGCATACCTTTCAGATCAAAAAGCAATAAAAATTATATTTAATAAGCGACTATGGAAACAGAATAAAAACCAAATGGAGACTAAAAAATCTAATTATAAAGAATAAGTGTGTTAAAGAACAAATCACAGAAATAATCAATAATTTCATTAAATAACAAAACTTAGGGGATACAGCAAAAACAGTAATCACCACACTGTGCAATGACTAACTTTGACAGACTTGGCTCTTCTCGGCAATGCAAGACAACTCCAAAAGGCTCAGGATGGAAAAGGCCATCCACATGCAGAGACAGAATTATGGAGTCGGAATGCAGATGAAAGCATGCTATTAATCCTCTTTTTTGTTCTGTTTCTTCTTTCGAGTGGTTCACTCCATTTCTTATTTGCAACATGACTAATGTGAAAATATGTTTAATGGTAATGCATATGTAGAGCCTGTATCAGACTGCATACCCATCTTGGGGAGGGGGGAAGGAGGAGAAAATTTAAAACTCAAAATCTTGTGGAACTGAATGTTGTAAACTAACATTATATAAATAATTTTTAAAGCAGTAATAAGAGGAAAAATTACATCTCTAAATGCCTATATCAATAAATTAAAGAAAGAGAAGACCAATGAACTGGCTATGCAATTAAAAAAAACTAGAAAAAGAAAAAACTAAAAATTCACAACTAAACACTATCAGAAATCCTAATAATTAAAAGTGACATTAATAAAAGTGAGTGTAAGAAAAACACTGAATTAATAAATAAAACTAGTAGTTGGTTTTACGAAAAAAATAAAATAAAATAGATAAACCATGGGTTAATATGATTAAGAAAAAGAGAGAAGAAAACCAGTTCACTGGTATCAACAATGAAAAGGGTGAACAAGGTAACAAAGTGACAAAGGTGAAATCAAAGCAATTATAAGGAGTCATTTTGATTAATTATATAACAAGAAATTTTAACAAATGGAAGAATATTTACAAAAACATAAACTGCCTCAATTAAAAGAAGAGGAAAAAGAATAACTAAATAAACTTATTTTAGAAAAAGAAAAAGAACCTGAACAGGCTAAAAATGAGCTTCTTAAGAAAAAGACATCAGGACCAGATGGATTTACCAATGAATTCTACCAAGCATTTAAAGACCAACTAATTCCAATATTAAGTAAATTATGTGGACTAAAAGGTAAAGGGGTTCTACCAAGCTCCTTTTATAAAACAAATACAGTACTGATACCTAAACCAGGAAGAGTAAAAACAAAGAAAGGAAACTAGAGATGGATTTCATGAATATGAGTACATAAGTCCTAAATAAAATATTAGCTAGGAGATTACAACAATATATTACAAAGATTGTAGACTGTGAGCAAATAGGATTTATACCAGAAATGCAGAATGGTTTAACATAAGGAAAACTATCAACATAACTGATTTTATCAATAATACAAGTTTTTTAAAAACCCTTTTGATTATATTAACAGATGCAGAAAAAGCTTTTTTTAAAACTACAACACTCATTCCCATCAAAAACATTTGAAGGTATAGGTAAAAAAAAGATTTTTTTTCTTAAACTGAGATGAAGCATTTACCTAAAACTATCAACAAGCATTATTTGTGAAGTAAACAACAATGCCCATTCTTTTCAATATTATTCAATATTTTACTAGAAATCCTACCAATAACAATAAGAAAAAGAAATTGAAGGAATGAGCAATGAAGGTAATAAAACTATCTATTTTTGCAAGGGATATGATGATATATGTGGAAAATCCTGAAGACTCAACTAAAAAGTCAGCTAAAATAATTGATAATTTTAGCAAAATAACAGGATATAAAGTAAGCTCAGATAAATCATCAGCATTCCCATATATCACCAACAAAAACCTGCAAGAAGAGATGGTAAGAGATATCTCATTTAAAATAACTCTAGATAGTATAAAATGCCACAGAGTATACCAAACCAAACCCAGGAATGGTATGAACTAAATTAACAAAAGCTTTTTATACAAATAAAATCAGATTTAAATAACTGGAAAAATATTAATAGTTCATGGGCAGGCAGGTCAATATAACAAAAATGACAATTTTACCTAAACAAAATTTATTCAATGCCATCCCAATTATACTACCAAAATATTATTTTACTGAGTTAGAAAAAATAATAACAAAACTTATTCAGAAAAACAAAAGGTCAAGAATATCAAAGGAACTAATGAAAAAATGTAAAAGAAGGTCTAGCAGTTTCAGATCTTAAACTACATCATAATGCAGTAATTATCAAAACTATCAGAAACTGGCTAAGATACAGAAAGGTAGATCAGTGAACCAAAGTAGACGTATAACACATAGCGGTAAATGACTATAGTAACCTTGTGTATGACGAATGCAAAGACTTAAATTTTGGGAATAAGAATTCATTATTTGATAAAATTGTAGAGAAAGCATTTGGCAGAAATTGGGCATACACAGATCAGTGTTTACCATTTATGAAGATAAGGTCAAAACAGACACATGACCTAGATGTCAAAAGAAAATTAGAAGAACATGAAACATATTGTCTATCAGACTTACGGATAGGTGAACAATTCATGAATAAACAAGAGATAAAGAGCACTGTGAGGTGTAAAATGAATAATTTTAATTACATTAAATTAAAAAGTTTTGTACAAATAAAAGCAAAGTAACCAAGATCAGAAGGAAAGCAGAAAATTGGAGAAAAAAACTTATAGACAGTTTCTCATACAAAAGTCTCATATCACAAATATATAAAAAAACTTGTGAAATCTATATGGATATGAATCATTCCCCAATGAATAAAGGTCAAAGGATATGAACAGGCAGTCTGCCAATGAAAAAAATCAAAACCATTTATAGTCACATGAAAAAATGCTCTATATTATTACTGATAAATGAAAATTAAAACAAACGAGACATCATTTTACACCTATTGGTTAAAATGATATAAGGTGAAAGTGACAAATGTTGGAGGGGATGTGGGAAAAACTGGGACACTAATTCACTACTGGTGGAACTGAATTAATCCAACCATTTTGGAGAGCAATATGGAAGTCCACTGTCTATAAACTTTGACCCAGCAATACCACTACTAGTTCTGTTTCCCAAGTTGATTAGGGAAAAAGGAAAAGAACTTTTATGTTCAAATACATTTACAGCAGCTCTCTTCGTGGGAGCAAAGAACTGGAAATTGTGGGATGTGTGTCAAATGCAGAATGGCTAAACAAGTTGTGGTATATGATCATGATGGAATGTTACTGTGCTATAAGAAATGAGGAACTCATGGAAAGACTTGCATGAAATAATGAAGAGCAAAATGAGAAGCACCAAGAGAATGTTGTACCCAGTAACAGCAATACTGTTCTAGGAACAATTTTGAACAACTAAGTTATTCTGAATATTATACTCAAATCAACTACAAAGGATCTATGCAGAAAGATTCTATCTGCCTCCAGAGAAAGAACTAATAAACATAAGTACATATAGTATGGTTTTACACACAGACACATGCACAGACATTTGTGTCTAGTGGTAGCCACCTCTAGAACAAGGGAGAGGAGAGGAAAAAACAGAGAATTAAAGAAAATTTGAAAGGAAGCACAGAAAGCTGAGTAGCTTTAAAAAACGATATACAGTACTTACTATAGTTTTTCGAAAAAAGTAAACAGTGTGAAATGTAACTTCATGGTTTTGTAGTGAATCCTCTTTTTATGTTATGCTATCTATGTACATGAAAATGTTCATTTTTTATCTTTATGCATTTACATTCAAAATGAATAATTAAAAAAGCAGAATTCAAAAATGTAGTAATGTAGTAATGATTACTGACCTTTGGAGACCCACAGTCACATTCTTCTCCAAGATCTATTATTTTATTACCACAGTAAGGGGCACTGTAGGCTTCATCAGGTTTTGGAATATTAAGTAGACAAGTTCCTCCTTTATTTAAAGTTAAATTCTCAAAGTCATCTGCACTGCAACTACTAAAGTTTCTGGAACCTCTAAAAGAAACACGGGGAGAAAAGTTTTATGCTATTTTGCAAGCCTGAAAGTACAACTAAGCCAAAAAAGCAAAAATAAAGTTTTCATATTGCTTCATAAAAGAGAACAAATACTTATAAGAATTCATATTTATTTGGGAAAAAAACATTTTTAAAGTTAATACAGAAAGATGCTCTTCTCTAACAATATATTATACTAGCATAATGATGATGATAGCTCATTTTTATAGTGCTTTAAGGTTTGCAAAGTATTTGATGCCCATTTTCTTGTTTGAATAATGAGAAGCATTTACAATAGATATCCTTTACTACAGCATAATAAACAAAGCTCACGTTTATATAATGCTTAAGTTTACAAAGAATTTCACTCACAGCATTCCCCCACAATTAAAACATTTTCCTCATAGAACAGTTATTATGTTGTTGTTTAGTTATTTCAGGCATACCCAACTCTTTGAGACCCCATTTTGGGGTTTTCTTGGCAAGGATGCTAGATTTCTTCTCTAGCTCATTTTACAGATGAGGAAACTGAGGCAAACAGAGTGAGGTGACTTGTCTAGGATCACACAGTTAGCTAGTAAATGTCTGAGGCTGGGGTGGAAGTCAGCAAGATAAGTTTTCCTGATTCTAAGGCCAGCGCTCTATCCGCTGCACCTCATAGCACTACAAGGAGAGGGTGAGACTCAAAGAAAGCAACTTGCCAAAGGGCAAGCCACAAGTGGTAAAGTAAGGACAAGAATCCAGGAGGTCTCCCTCCAATTCCCTTGGGCTTTTTCCCCCAGTATGTTATACTGCCTCTCCAATCTCACTATATTCTTCAAAACATATTCTTCTAAACTAATGGCTAAATGTCAGCCTCCAAATTATGTAGAGCTCTCTATAACCGGCTCTGAAGTCCTATTTTCTTGGCTATAATTAGTCTAATATAAATAGCTATTAACATTTGCATTTCTTAATTACACTTGCCTAATATACGTAAACAGCATCTGTAGAATGCCCCCAATATACCAGAGTCAAACATATATATGTATGTTTATCTCTATCTAGACATGGATCTATATATCACTGAGTTCAGGGACTGTCTGTATCTTTTTGTATATCCTTAGTGCTTAGCAAAGTGCCTGACACTTAGCAGATGCTTAATGTTTACTGGGTGGGGGGGGGGGGAGGGGAGTGGGTACAGTCTAAGATTCAAGGAGACTAGAAAGGTGGGCAGGGTGGGGCAAGTTAGGATAGGCTTTGAACATCAGACACAGGATTTTATATTTGATCCTGCCGATCACAGGGAGTCACTGCAGTTTATTTTGTAGGTAGGCTATATGGTCAAACCAGCACTTTGGGAAGATCATTTCCTTAATAAAAAAGGTTAATAATTTCATTCATATATATATATATATATATGTGTATATATATATATACATATATATATATATACACATACACATATATACATATATATACATACATATTAAAATAAACAAAATACATATATAATAATTTTAAAATTTAAAATTCTAATCCAGCCATCTAATTTTTAAAGATGAGGAAACTGAGACACAAAGACTGAATGACTTGGGCAAGGTTTCTATACATTATTTGATGGCAAAATCAAGGCTAAATCCAGGTTTCCAAATACGTATCCTCATTTTTGTTTGGTTTTCTCCAAACCCCCCCAAAAGAGGAAGGGGGCAGTACTTTGTTTCTCTAATCTCTGTCAGCAGTTTTCACAACAACAAGCAAGAACAGTTTTCAAAATGTGTTTATGGAGACACATGGTCTGGGAGTTTCCTCTAAATGGTCTACAGGTTTAGTCTCTGGAAAAAATAGAAAGATATAGTAGAGCATTGGGTTTGAACTTGGAAGACTCAGAATTTCAAATTCTCGTTGTGATATATATACTAACTATATAATTAAATGAAGCCATATAAATCTATCTGAGTCTCCTTTTACAAATCTGGAAAAAAATCATAGGACTTAATGCTGGAATCGCCCTTAGAAATTATCTTGTCCAACCTCTTCATTTTACAGGTAGGGAGACTGAGACCCAAAGAGTGAACTGATCAAAGCTACAAAGCAGAAAAGTGAAGAGTGGAGACTCAACTAGACCTCCAGCTTCAAAATCCAGTGTTTTCCATGTTGCAATCTCTGTACCGACTACAACATGACTGTTAACAAGAGAAGGTCTTTTTTAAAGTTTTACAGGCATTAAAGCATTGCATAAATGTGAGTTCCTATTCAAGTTTTCAACACGTTCACACTTTTATTTCAGAGATTAATAGCTTATGACACTGAACTTCTAAAATAACAGAGTGGCTACTCATTCACTCAAGTTTGAGGGTCATTTCTCTACTTTACTATTTATTCCAAGACCAAGGAAGAAAATGTTTGACTCACGATGCTCCTGAATTCATGATGCAGCTCTTTGCTCCACAACTGCAGTTCCTCCCATCATCATGGTTCATTCCCAAGTTATGTCCCAACTCATGAGCAACAATGGATGCAAAGGTCTCCACACTGATTTGTCCAAACTACACAAAAGGAGGAAGATGATTGCAGAGTGCTGTTTCTCAAAGTTATTTGCTCAACAAAAAGAATTTCATTCAGTTTTAACAAGATATTCTACAAAGGCAGAATAAAAACCAACAATTACAAGAATGTCTTTTGGATTTGTATGTTCAAAATATCAGCAATATAGAGAGTAAAAGTAGGGACTTGTTAGAATTCTCCCCCCAAACCCAGCCAAATACCTGTAAAAAAGGACTCTAAACAAAATTCTGGAGCTGCAGAACCCACAGAATGAGAAAGTGAAATAAATCTCCAGCCCAAGACAGCCTGGAAGGTTGAGGGGAAGCCTCTATCACATGAGGCTGGGAGCAGAGTGCAGTCCAGCATGGGCCGCACCAGCACAGATAGGACCTGAGCAAGCCTCAGGGGGAGTGATTTTCTGGCAACCATGGTGGTTTCCAGACTTCACAACACCAAAACACCAAGGACAAATTGGAAGGTCAGTGGAAAAACCTGCCTGACTGTGTGAGACAGTACAGTGGTTCAGCCCCAGTCCCAGGGCAAGGGAGAGGCTGGAGGAGCCCACCATAGCCACAGCAGCAAGCACAGTCCAGTAGCAGCAGCTGTTTCTGAAGCTCTAGGGCCACAAATTTTCAAGCAGCTGACAGTACACCCCTCCAACACCCCACTGGAAGCAGAGAACTATCTTGACAAAGAGTTCAAAAGTCAAGTAAATGGCTGGGGCAAAAAAGCAGAAAAAGAACCAGACTACAGAATCTTACTTTGGTGACAAGGAAGACCAAAGCATGCAAACAAAAGAAAACAAAGTCAAAGTTTCTCCATCCAGAGCCTCCAAGAAAAATATGAATTAGTCTCAAGTCATAGAAGAGCTCAAAAAGGATTTTGAAAATCAAGTAAGACAAGTAGAGGAAAAACTGGGAAAAGAAATGAGGGTGATGCAAGAAAATCATGAAAACCAAGACAACTGCTTCCTGAGAGGACCCAAAACAACCCAGAAGAAAATAACACCTTTCAAATTAGACTAACCCAAATACCAAAAGAGATCCAAAAAGCCAATGAGGGGAAGAATGCCTTAAAAAGCAGAATTGGCCAGATGGAAAAGGAAGTCCATAAGCTCACTGAAGAAAATAACTCCTTAAAGATTAGAATGGAGCAGATGGAAGCTAATGATGTTATGAAAAATAAAGAAATTACAAAACAAAACCAAAGGAATGAAGAAACAGCAGACAATGTGAAATATCTCATTGGAAAAACAACTGATCTGGAAAATAGATCCAGGAGAGATAATTTAAAAATTACTGGACTACTTGAAAACCATGATCAAAAACACAGCCTAGACATCATCTTTCAAGAAATTATCAAGGAAAACTGCCCTGATGTTCTAGAACAAAAGATAAAATAGATACCAAAAGAATCCACTGATTATCTCCAGAAAGAAATCCCAAAAGGAAAATTCTTAGGAATATTGTAGCCAAATTTAAGAGCTCCCAGGTCAAGGAGAAAATATTGCAAGCAACCAGAAAGAAACAATTTGAGTATTGTGGAAACACAAGCAGGATAATACAAGATCTAGCAGCTTCTACATTAAGGGATCTGAAGGCTTGAAATATGATATTCCAGAGGTCAAAGGAGCTAGGATTAAAAACAAGAATCACCTACCCTGTAAATCTGAGTATAATACTTCAGGGGAAAAAATGGTCATTGAATGAAAGAGAGGACTTTCAAGCATTCTTGTTGGAAAGATGAGAGCTGAATAGAAAATTTGACTTTCAAACACAAGAATCAAGAGAAGCATGAAAAGGTAAACAGGAAAAGAGAAATCATAAGGGACTTACTAAAGTTGAACTGTTTACTTTCCTACATGGAAAGATAATATTTGTAACTCTTGAAAGCTTTCTCAGTATGAGGGAAGTTGGAGGGATTGTATACATATAGACAGAGGGCACAGGGTGAGTTGATATGAAGTGATGGTATCTGAAGATAAAAAAATTAAGGGACGAGAGAGAAATATATTGAGAGAAGAAGAAAGGGAGAAATAGAATGGGGTAAATTATCACTCACATACAAGAGGCAAAAAAAGCTTTTTTCAATAGAGAAGAAGAGGGAGGTGAGAGGGAAAGAGTGAACCTTATCTCACTGTATTTGGCATAAGGAGGGAATGACATGCACACTCAATTTGGTATGAAAATCTATCTTACTACAGGAAAGTAGGGGAGAAAGGAATAAGTGGGGTAGGGAGGATGACAGAAGGGAGGGCAAATGGAAGAAAGGGGTAATTAGAAGTAAACACTTATGAAAGCAATCAAATTAGGAACTTTTGCTGATTCAATTTTACTAAAAGTGCCTCAGATTGAATAATGTGATTCAAGAAGATCTTTCCTACTCACTGATGGGTCTGTCCATTTTGAGAAGTTTGATTAAGGGAGATGTTTTGTAGGAGGGTCCCAAGTACCTTTTGTTTTTTCTATTGAGGCACTGGGACAGAGAGTTATGGCCTCTGACTCTAAAAACAGTATAAATACCCTAGGAGTGAGGTTTCACTCTGGGGCTTAGTTTTTGTAAGAAGGTTTGAGTGCCAGAGGAGGACTCTGGGAAGTCACTTTAAGGAGCCTCCCCAGGTTTGAAATCCAGATGTCAGTGCTTCCCTCTCTGGTAACTATGGTCAGATAGTTGGGGTTCAAATGTCTGTTGAATTCAGGCAGAGGAAGCCATGTCTGTTGATTTTTTGATTTCTCTGTATTTTCTTTGAAGTTCAGGGTGCTGACTCCCCTGAACTAGGTGAATGATATATGTGCTTGGTTAAAGGAACGACACATTTGTTTGATTAAAGTACTTGTTAACCCTTCAAAAGTTGCCTTTCCTTTTATGAATGCAGATCTAAGAACCTGGGATAGCAGACCCCCCATGTATGCTGGGGTACTTACAGTTACAACACTTTTGAGGACGGATAGGGCCAAAAGAGAGAATACAATCAGGGAAAGGGGGGAGACAGGATAGGATGGAGGGAAATATAGTTAGTCTTTCACAACATGACTGTTACAGAAGTGTTTTTCATGACTACACATGTATAACCTATATCAAATTGCTTGTCTTTTCAGTAGGTATGGGTGGGCAGGGAGGAAGGGAGAGAAACTGGAACTCTAAGTTTTAAAAACAAATGTTAAAAACTGTTTTTGCATTCAACTGGGAAATAAGACATACAGGCAATGGGGTACAGAAATCTATCTTGCCCTACAAGAAAATAGAAGGGATGGGGATAAGAGAAGGGAGGGGTGTGAGAGAATGGAAGGCAGATTGGAGGAAGGGGTAATCAGAATACACACTGTCTTGGTGTGGGGAGAGGGGAGAGATGGGGAGAAAATTTGGAACTCAAAATCTTGTAGAAGTAAATGTTGAAAACTAAAAATAAATTAATTTTTAAAATTCAAAAAATAAACAAAAAGATATCAACAATACATGGATTGAAATGCAATGATTTTTAAATAGCAATTGATAGGAGATATCCTGGATAGCTTCTGAGAAACAAAGTGATGGCTTCAGTTTTCAAGGGCCAATGATACTGTATCCTGTTCATCAATTTTTTTAGTCATAGTTTAAAAGAATGTCCAAGTATTAGCAAATTTCAGTCACAATCTTTGTTGGAAGGCAAAAGAGCTAAAATTACAACCCAAAATCACCTAACCAGCAAAACTGAGTATAATGCTTAGGGAGGGAAATGAATATTTAATGAAATAAAAAGACTTTCAAGCATTCCTAATTAAAAGGTCAGAGATGAACAAAACAAAATTTGATCTTCAAATGCAAGATTCAAGAGAAGCATTAAAATATAAATAGGAAAGAGAAAACCTAAGAGATTCAATAGGGTTAAACTGTTTATATTCCAAATAAGAATAACTTTGTAACTCTTAAAGAACTTTATCACTATTAGAGTAATTAGAAGGAGTATACATAGACAGAGGATGCAGGTACAAGTTGACTATAATGGGATAATATCAAAAAAAAAAAAAGAAAAATTAAGAGGTGAAAAAAGAAAATTGCACTAGAAAAAGAGGGAAAGAAGAGACAGAATGAGGTAAACTATGCATAAAAGAGGCACAAAAGCTACTACAATAGAGGAGAAAATGGGGGGGCAGGGTTGGCAGACAATGCTTGACCCTTACTCTCATTCAGAATTGGCTCAAGGAGGGAATAACATAACAGCAGCTGGATATAGAAATCTGTCCTACCTTATAGGAAAGTAAAAAGGGATGGGGAACAGAGAAGACAGAAAAGAAACCAATAGAAGAGAGAGCATACAAGAGGAAGCAGTGGTCAACAGTAAAACACGTGAAGAGGGAGGGGTGAATGAGAGAGAGAAGGATAAACAGGAAAAACAGGAGGGAGGAGTTATCATAACTGTAAATATGAATGAAATAAACACCCATAAAATAGAAGTGAATAGCAGAATGGATTAAAAAGTAGAATCCTACAATATACTGTCTCCAAGAAATCACATTTGAAACACAGAGACACACACAAGCATAGTAAACAAAGGGGCAATTTAGGATGAAACAAGAATTTAAGAAGAAACAAGATATAGAGAGGATTACAAAATATAAAATAGTTAATTTTGATTACATTAAATTTTAAAAGTTTTGCACAAATAAAACCAATGAAACGAAAATCAGAAGGAAAACAAAAAACGGGAACTATTTTTACAAGTATTTCTGATTAAGGACTCATTTCTGCAATACACAGAGAAGTGAGTCAAATTTATAAGAATCCAAGTCATTCCTCCAATTGATAAATGGTCAAAGGACATGAACAAGCAGTTTTCAGATGAAGTAATCAAAACTATCTATAGTCATATGTAAAAACACTCTAAATCACTACTGATTAGAGAAATGCAAATTACAACAATTCTGAGGCATTACCTCACACCTATCAGACTGACTAGTATCACAGAAAAAGAAAATGAAAACGAAAAATGTTGGAGGGGATGTGGGAAAATTAGAATACTACTGTGCTGTTGGTGGAGTTGTAAAATGATTCAACCATTCTGGAGAGCAATTTATGGTCAAGGGGATATAAAACTGTGCATATCCTTTGGTCCCCCAATACCACTACTACATCCCAAAGGATCAAAAATGGGGGAAAGGATCCATTTGTATAAAAATATTTATGGCAGCCTTCTTGTGGTAGATAAGAATTGGAAATTGAGGGGATCCCCATCAGTCAGGGAATGGCTAAACAAGCTGTATGACTGTAATGTACATGATTGTATATGGAGTACTATTGTGCTAAAAGAAATAATGAGCAGCATGATTTCAGAAAAACCTGGAGAGACTTACATGAATTGATGCAGATTGAAGCAAGCAGAAACAGTAAGCAGTAGGAGCGATACTGTAGACTGTGAATGGCTTAGCTACTTTCAGCAATACAATGACTGACAATCGCAAAGGACTCGTGAAGAAAAATGCTACCCACCTCCAGAGAAAAGACTGATGATGTTTGAATACAGAACAAAGCATACTATTTTATACTTTCTTTTTTTTGTTCAGGTTTTATTCCATAAAATGACTACTGCAGAAATACATTTTACATGACTACACATGTATAACCTGTATCAAATTGCAGATTGCTTAGCATCTCATAGAGGAGGGAAGATAAAGAAGGAGATACACTATTTGCAAATCACAACCTTTTTAAAAAGTGTTAAAAATTATTTTTACATGTAATTCTGGGAAAAAACCAAAATATTTAATAAATAGCTACATAGATAAACAGTTAAATGAATGAGCAGTAAATAAAAAAGCCAACATACCACATTAATGCCTCCTGCATGGCTTCTTGAACACACTGTTCCCACAAATGCCATTCCTGCAGTACCTCCAAAGCCCTTCCTCCTGAATTGCCAGAGAAAGAAAAAAATGGAACTTGACTAATAAAGTAAAACCTCTTTCCTGTTGGTTAGGATGATGCCGTCAGTTCTGGCAGTAGGGAACAGTAGTAGGAAAAGCTATGTCAAACATACATAGTCAGAATGGAACAGAACAACAACTCATTGCACATCCATTATAAGAAGTGAAGTTTTCCACAGAAATGGATTTGTTCATTAACTATAACATACTCTCTAAAATAGCTAAACTTGTTTAAATTAAAACACTTTAATGGAAATCCTTCTAAACTTTAACTTCCATAGTCTTTTAGGGTTTACAAAGTGCCTTCTTCTCAGGAACCCTGATGAGGTGGGCTGTGCATATTTGATCCCCCTTGTGCAGCGGCTAAGTGGAACAGTGGATAGAACACTAGGCCGAGAGTGAGGAAGAACTGAATTCAAATTCAACCTCACATACTTAGGAGCTGTATCATCCTGGTCAAGTCACTTAACCCCTCATCTGTAAAATGAGGATAATAATAGTAACCTACCTCCCAGGGTTATAGTGAGGATCAAATGAAATATTTGTAAAGCAGGTAGCACAGTGCCTGGTATATAAGAGGTGCTTAATAAATGTTTCTTTCCTTCCTTTTATACATTTTTAAACAATCAGGGAGAGTAAGCTGCTTACACATTAGCTAAGTACCAAAGGTGGTACTTGAACCCAGGTCTTCTGCCTTACAATCCCACACCACCTCTTATATCCCTTGTCTTTGTAAAAAGGGTATTGTACTTTGATATTTCAAGGATTTTATCAGTACACACATTCTCTTCACTGGTACAGATAAATACCCTTCCACAATTTAGTACCCTGAGAACTATCATGAGCTGTTGGTGTCAAATAAAATTCCCTATAATCCCAAACCCTGCTCTTCATCATTACTGTGACAACCATTCCTTTTACCCCTCCATTCATTCCCTTATACTAGTTATGCTCTTGTCCCTTCCCTATCTCAATCCCTTTCCAAAAAAACTCAGTTCTTCAGTATTCTTTATTTTCAGGCCCTTTGTCTCTCTTTGTCCTGTGACTAATCATGCCTTTCCAAAATGGAACCCAGTATTAACTCTTACCATCAGCTGTTGTCATCCCTGACCCAGTACTGTCCTTGTTCTTATTTAACTGATATTGATCAGAGATAAAGGAATCAGAAAACCACTATAAATTTATCACATCTAAGCTCAACAGGGCTCTCACTACATTAACACAAACATTCTAATCCTTCTTGGTCAATAGTCTATTCTACTCTCCTCAGCAACTATTCTAAATCTCATGAATCCTTAAGCCTTCCAAAGGACACTCATATCTGACCCTCTCTGCTGAGAACATCATCTCACATTCCTTTAAAAAACTGAGTTTATTTGCCAATGTTATTTGCCACTATGTTGAAGGATGTGCAGCACAAAAGTCCAAGTTGATTCTGCATAGATGACGAAGTCTTCCAAGTTTTCCTATGTGTAATTATTTACACATAGGAATAATGTAACAAATGTAATAAAATCATGGTAATAATTTCATTCAGTCCAGTATACTACAAAACCTCTTAAATGAGAATCACAGTCACTTAAGATAGGAGTTTGATCTTTATGTCCAGAAAGGAAAAACTCAGTGGATGACTGTTAACTAGACTATATACTATGTAACTGGAAAGGCAACGTACAGAGCTTTTCTATTAGTGGCTTAGACAAACCCAACAACAGAAAATGAGTTTGGACCAAAGGGAAGGTAGGCTACAATGTCAATGAGAAAAGTTACAGTTCTTTCAATGCTTCTTTCTGGGGGAAAAAAAAGGAAAAAAAAAAAAGGTCCATTCTTTTTAATACCGTAATCATTTAATAAAGTTGTCTGGCTTTGAGACACAGAGTACCAGTCTCTGAAAAACTGAAGCTGAGGCTCACCCAAAGGACTACAGGAAGGTGCATAGTCAATGTGAGCAGGTTGCAAAATATTGTCAATAAGGAATTTCTTAAGAAAAGTGCTAAAAAGTAAATCATTGGAGAAATCGATCAGTCATATATAGGAATGAAAGACAACCAAGGAACAGTCAATGTCGATTATCAGTATCCACACAATGAGAAGATAATGCAAGGAAGGTTCTCAACATGTTGAATGAACTCTAGCAAAGCTACTGGAGGCAATGAACAAGTCCCAGTGAATGAGTAGGCACAGGATGTCTGTGATCTTACCATCAGAAGCAATTCCTGCTAATGAGATCACAGATTAATGGCAAGACTGCATTATTTGACATTTGTTCTAATAAGTCAATGGTATAACTGCATTTAGGAAGCTGATTTTAAAATGACTCCAAAATTCATAACTAATAATTTCCTGTCTGTTAGGGATATAGTCAATTTCATTAAAAAATAAAAATAATATTGCTCACTTTTCACAATGTCCAGTGATTTCCAATCTTTTCTGAAGAACACATCTATATGTCCTTATACATGTATGTATACCATGTATGTATGACCCTTCTGCCTACATACACATGACTCTGCCTCTTTCATTTCTTATTACTAGATCTTATTTTCCATTATATTTTTCTCCATTCCAGCCTCACTTCATAATGAAGTCACCAGAATCAAGTTATATGTAATGCTTTGGAGAATCTTTTTAAGTTTTTCATAAAAGTTATTTATCTCTTCAGCCACTACAAGTCGGCCAAAAAAACCCACTTTATTTTACTACTATTTTTGCTTATGCTCATTATAAAGACTACAAAGTAAGATGGTCAAGTGGCACACAGGTAATGATATCTCTTTTTTCCTTTGGGCAAACAAAGAAATCAATTCTCCCAACTTCTTTATTTACCTCTCCAAGCATAGTCCGGGACTCTCCCTAATATTTAGCTATAACTTCCTTATGTCAAAACTTCCTATATCAAAATTGTCAACACTAATTTGGTTCAATTATTCTAATAGAACTCTATAGTCACTCATTAGTCATGGGACAAAGATTTCTACATTTTCCCTTTGTCCCTCTCCTACCGTTCTGCCATGGTCACTGTAGAAGTGGAAGAGGGCTGTCTTGGATAGAGGGAGATTTTATAGTCGTCTTTGTTTCATGGACTGTCACAGCCAAGGAATTCATCATCTAGTGACCAACCATTAGTTCTGAACCCCTTTATACTTTACTAGGCTTGTTCTTGAGGGTAAAAAAAAACAAAAACAAAACAGAGCTTCCTGCTGGTACTATAATCAAAGCCTTAATAAAACCTGCCAGAGCTTGTGGTCCAGTGGTATAGTTTTCAAGAATTCAGGTTCACTTCCATATCACAATAAGCTATCAGAATGGGACGATAATCAAAATGGGAAGACTAAAATGTATGACTTAACAAACATACTATACTTTACACATTCATGAAAATATTGCTTTGTCAAAGTAATAAATTCAAAGTGGTTATGTATTTATTGTCAGGATGCACTGCCCAAAATATTTTAAAACTACTTTTGGAATTGTCATCAGAAACAATTTAGCATTGAAGTAAAAACTTATTTTTGCCCCCAAATAGTAAACCTGCTAGTTTACTCACTTTGCTGACCAGAAACATTTCTCCAAATAACTTTTGGATACTTCCAAAAATCAAATCCACCCTCATAGGATAAAGATTTGTTAACACAGAAGGTATTTTAAAGAATGTAATGTTGACTATGATGGCCAAAAAATGAGTTCCAAATATAATCTGAACAATGGAAGCATCTTTTAGAATAAATGAACAGATTTCCACAGCAGTTAATTTAAAGGGAACAACACTCACTTGAGCATGTAAGTTCTGTTCAAAATAAGTCATTACCTTGTAGTCACATTTTGAATTTTCCTTAAGGCTTAGAAGCCTTGAGAGAAAACAACAGTAATAAATGTGATTATCAAATAATTATCACTTTTTAATAAGACTACTTGAAATAAAAAAGAACATCACCTACAGAACTAACTGTGCACTGTCGTGTCTCCGACGTGGAATCAGTGACTTCTCTCGCCATTGTACAAAGTTCCCCAACACGTCACCAGCACTTCCAGCTAGGCTGATTTGGTTTGAGTTTGTCCAAATCTCTAAACCAACTAGCACGATGTGGATATTTAACATAATGTACATCTGGAAAAAAAGAAAAATACACCCCCCAAAAAATACATTTAAGAATGTGGGCCAAAAATAGAGTGTATGACAGATGTCATCCATGTGAGTAAAACAATTATAAGTTAAGTCCAAGGGAAATTGTTTCCTTTGTTAAAAGAATACTGTTAGTTATCATCTGGATACATACCTTGGTATTACCTTCGAGATAAAGCTATTTTACAACTTTATGTCAAATTATAAGGAGAGAGTGGGTATAGTTGACAAAGTGACAGAAGTGGAGTCAAGAAAGCCTAGATTCAAATCCTACCTCTAGCACACAATAACTGTGTGACCTACGTAAGTCACAGCCTTCTTTTACCTTCAGTTTTCTCATCCATAAAATGAGGACAATAATGACACCTACCTGCTAAGGTTGCTGTGAGGGTCAAATAAGAGAATATATATAAGCAACATGAAAACCTGAAAGCGCTATATAAATACCAGCTATTATTACTATGACTGTTCAGTGTGAATATTGTTGTACCGAAGTTTTAACTGTGGGAAGGAATTCTTATTTTAAAAGTTTCCCTTAATAAGAATATGAAGATACTATCAATAAAAAGCAAATATTCCCAGATAATTATTTTGAGGGCAAACATTGATACAGACTTCTCTCCAGCTAACATTATTAACTGTACCCACAAAAATACAATGTTAGTTGAAGCAACATTATTACAAAAATTGAGTTCCATGCAAACTATGTAACAAGTATTTTAAGGGGGCTATCAATCAAATAATATTAGTAAAGCTTCACATATTATGAAACGACATTGTCAGATCAACCTTAGATGAACATACATTCCATGAAATTAGGAGCTTTATAGTTTTAAAAGTATTCTAGATATCCCCTTTACACTTTTACTTCTGTTTCAAACGTAATAAACATCACAAAGCAGGACAGTCAGTCTACAAATCTAAGAAATAAAACTCTGTAAGACTCAAAGTAAAACACTACCAAGTCCCTGGATGATTCAGAGCTCAAACTGAGAAATTTACAATCGGTTCTGAAGGTTTGATATAAACAATGAATATTTTATCATGCATTAACCACAACTCACACTATCCAAGTAGTTTGCTAAATGTACCATCTCTTCCCTCACAGCAGTCTGATTACTCCCCATCATGTCATACTGAAAAACAAAACAAAAAAAGGAAAGAAAAAATGACTATCAAGATATGTAAAATGACAAGAGTGTAGTCTGAGAAGAGATTTTTAAAAAACAACAAATTAGTATGATCAGTTTACAAATCTTATATCTATGTCTAAATTTAAGGACAATCTACAGAAGACACCCAGAAAGATAAAGGAAATTAAACATAAAATGAAGTCTGTTTTTCATAAACATGAAATAACCCAAATGTTCCTCCAAATTAGCAAAGAGTTAAAAGTTGGTATAAGTTCACTGTAACATGTAAACCAAATTTATCACACATTTATACTCATTTAAAAATAAAACAGGTTTAGGAATATTATAGTATAGAAGGTTTATACTTCGAAGTTTCAAAAGATGTGATTTATCATCAATGTTTTCCCTTCACCAAGGCAGGTCACAAATTTTTCATACATTAACAGACTATCTTCATGGATTGCCTTGACACAAAACTAAATAAAGCTGCCTGGTAGTTAACTTTCTGGAGATGACAGAGAAGGTTTGAAAATATCAAAACCTCTAAAGATTCTATTATATAGGCAAAGAGGGAGCATGTTACTGTGGAGAAAATCTTTGCTCTATTCTATTTATTATCAGGTCAGTAAAAAACAGTGGTTCTCAAAGGTGTTGTCACAAAATTTTGCATGTTGCTGCAGATGAAAGAAAATTTATAATTTTATGTAATATAAATTTTACTCACCTAGAACATATGGTATAATATAGTATTCATACATAAATTCAAAAATAAACAAAACTTAACACATACACATTAACCTCAAAACACCTCAGACACTAAACTTTCAAAGAACTCCACAAACACAATTGCTTTTACTAAACAGGAAACTGTACATATGCAAGCAATCCCATACTGTGGCTCACTTACATATTTAGTGGGCCATGATTCCGCAGATCAAAGAATAACACTGTGCTATAAACAAAAATGTCTGAGACTGGTCTAAGAAAACTGATGGAACATCTTTCTTTGATAGTCAAAGAAGGGCAGTTTAAAGGTATCATCTTCATGTGCTAGATTTTATTTGTGACTAGAGTTCAACCAAAACAACTGCTTTTAAACTGAAATATATGGTTAGTCCATGTGTTAAATAAAGTAAAACAATTAGTGTGTCTATTTTTCTTCATTGTCTATATTTCTTCATTGAAACAAAAGGCTGTTTCGATACCCTGTGAATACAAAGAGACTGAACTGTGATTGCACTGGTGCAGGGAACATCCTAGAAAGGAAACTCTTAAAAAATGTAGGTAAACATCTTCTCCATGATTTATACATGATCTAAGTAAGAAAATGTTAATCATTTCACCACAGCGTAAATATTCAAGATAATTTATGACTCTGCTTTTATAGTCTTTTAAAAAAATAAAACAAATTGAACATAAGTTCTTTTTAAATCAAATTAGTGATAAGAAAGGCTGAATGAAATTTAGGTATGTACTTTCAAACTTTTCTGTTTCAATGTAACATTTCTTCTAGGGACATAGCATATAGTTACATAAACCTTTGAAATATTGCAGTATCTACTTCTGTGATTTGTGAAACGCTCCATAGATGCTACGTACCCATTTTTGGGGACACACTGATTTATCTTCCCTATGCTTTATGCCTTTTACCACTTAAAGGTAATGAACAAACCAGAAATGCAGTCTCTGAATGTCACTAACTTGTACTCTGAACCTATCCCACTACATATTTATTTATATATATAAATATATATGTATGTATACATATATATAAATATATATACACACACACATACTCACCTTCAGACAGATCTGTGAATTTGTCAATATTTAACTTTTTTCCCCCACACAGAAAGAACTGAGTGGTGCAAGTATCTATACATACATATGTGTATATTTGCAACGGTCATCATCCTTACACATAAAAACCTACATAGAAGGGACTTCTAATCATATTACTTAACTTTTCTGCATTTTTAAGAACAGTACTGACAGCATTACAGGAAGGAACCAAGAGCAAAGGTAATTCTTTTAAGGTTACATTATAACAGTTATCTAAAACTGATGAAGCTGAGAGTGTATCTTCTTATGAACAAACTCCCTGGTTACCATTTTGGTTCACTGTGGCATTTCATCATTGAATTTAGGGCTGAAAGATTTTAATTCTGTTATTCTTTTGTTAATCCCAGTCCAAATTTCATGTACAGTAAAAGAGGCAGACTTCCAGCTTAACAAGATACACAACTATCTGGAATTTCAGGAAGCAGAAGAGTCTGATCAAACAATAAAGTAGCACCTGATGCACTTGATTCATATTCACTAAGGTATCTAACTAAGAGAGGTTTCAATGCCAGCCTTCATAGCCAGAAAAGGTTCAGTCAAGGTAAGCTGTAAGAATGTAAGGGAAGAATTCCTAAGAAAGATATTTCAAAATAAAAAAATCTTGGATTTTCTCCACAGTAACATGCTCCCTCTCTGCCCATCTTTTCCAAGAAAATAAGAAAAATATTCAACAATCTTACCTTTTCTTTGTCTACAACTATGAATAGTTCCACATATCTGGTGTGTGGAAGGACAGCTCTTTTTCTCTGCCAAGAGAACAATCATAAAGGTAAATAATTTCAAAGGATCACACACACAAAAGAACATGCCCTAATCTCCATAATTTAAGAATACAACTGCTAATATAGATTTCAGAAAAACTTGGAAAAATTTACGTGAATTAATGCAAAGTGAAATGAGCAGAACTGTAACACTGTACACAGTAACAGCAACATTTCAAGATGATCAACTATGAATGACTTGACTCTTTTCAGTAATACAATGATCCAAGACAATTCCAAAGGACTCATGATGGAAAATGCTATCCACCTCCAGAGAAAGAACTGACAGAGTCTGAATGCAGATTGAAGCATACTATTCTTACTTTGTGGGTCTTTTTTTCCTTTTAGTCTGTTTCTTCTTTCACAACATGACTAATATTGAAATATGTTTTACGTGATTGCATATATTTAGCCTATATCAAATTGCTTACCATTTTGGGAAGAGGGGAGGGAGAAAATTTTGGAACTCAAAATTTTGCAAAAATAAATGTTAAAAATTGTTTTTATATATAATTGGAAAATATCAAATACTATTTTAAAAAGAATATAACAGCTGAGAGTATTATAAAGTTCTCATAGACAAGGGGGGAAATTTTAAAAAATTAAATTATCTGCTGCCTCAGATCCCTGAAAGGTTAAGTGACATTCTTAGGGCTTACACAGCTTGAATATGCCAGGATGGAACCTGAACTCTCATTTTTCTGACTTCAAGGCCAGCCTTCTATCTATTGGAGCCTCCTGCTTTTCATCATTTCTTACTGTGCAATAATCTATCACATTCATGTAGATATGTAGTAGGTACATTTTTAAGAATTTATTCTATTATTTTTTTCAGAAAGAAATTTACCTTTTCTCATCCCATTGCCTTACTCCTCATTGAGAAAGAAAAACAAAATTCCTATTATACGCTTGTAAAGTCAAGCAAATTAAATTTCTGCATTGGCCAAGTTAAAAAAAAATTAAATTATCCTTCTAGCTATCTAAGACAGAACAGTCAATTCTAGGATGAAATTGCAATACATTACAGAAGCTTTCACATGTAGACTAGGTTTTCTGAAGTCACAGAATTTAAATAGAGAATAATAATGTTGGGAGAATTTTTTGTTTTCTTTTTTCTACCAAAGGGAAAATCTGCTTCTACGTTGAAGGCCAAAGGTTTTTACTTACCCACAGCAGTTATGGGACACAGCTGCTACCACTCCCTCTCTTGAAGATCCCTTGCCTCTCTCATTTCTGATGGGCTTGCTCTTTGAATTATGTTTAGCCCAGCTTTTAGAAGACTACAGTAGTAGTCTATCCTTAACAAAGGGACACATCATCAGCCACTGCTGCCTGAGTTTCTCCCTGCCTTCTACGAAACCAAAAAGTTACATGCATAACTTATCTGATCAAGATAGTACCTCAGTAAAGTTTTAATACTTCATTTTTGACACATAACTATACTAGTAGTTGGCTCAGTGTTTCTAGTATCAATCAACAAGCATTAATTAAGCATCTACTACTGCCCAGAACTGAGCTAAGCAGTGGGGATATAAAGAAAGGCAAAAAAAGTCCCTGATTTTAAGAAGTTCACAGTCTAAAGTTGCAAACAACTATGTACAAACAAGATACATACAAGATAAATTGGGGAGTATTCTCAGAGAGAAGTACTAAGGCAGCATTAAGGAAAGTATTGAGGATGACTTGGAAAGGCTTCTGCAGAAGGTGAGACTTTAGTTGTGAATTAAAGAGGAAGTGGAGATGAAGACAGCGAGAATTCTAGGCAGGATGACCACCAGGGAAAAGAAATGACATCAGGAGATATATTCTTTGTAAGGAGCAGCAGCAAGGACGCAAGTGTCACTGGACTGTAGAGTGTATGGGGAGGAGTAAAGGGTAAGAAGACTGAAAAGGTAAGAATGAGCCAGGTTATGGAAGTCTTTATAAGACAAAGGATTTGTTAATTATCATGGAGGTAAGAGGGAGCCACTGGAGTTACTAAATGGGGAGAGGTCAGACCAATGTCTGACAGCTGAATGGAGGACAGGTTAGAGTGCAGAGAGAACAGAAGACCAATTTTTCAACAGTCTAAATGTGAGGCAATGAGGGCCTGCGCCTGGGTGGTAGCAGGGTCAGGAGAGGGGTAATATATAAGTACTGTTACAAAAGGAGAAACCACAGGTCCTGACAACTGTCTGGATGGGGGTAGTGGTAGTGACATAGAATGAGGAAACAAGGATGATACTAGGTTGCTAGACAGGGTGACCAGAAACACAGTGGTGCCCTCAATAATAATATGGAAGTTAGGAAGAAGGGAGTAAGGGAAGGAGGGAAGGAAGGAAAGAAGGAAGGAAGGAAGGAAGGAAGGAAGGAAGGAAGGAAGGAAGGAAGGAAGGAAGGAAGGAAGGAAGGAAGGAAGGAAGGAACTGCATAGAGATAATAACCACAACCAACAAGGTTGAGTAGATTACCAAGTTAAACAGCACAGATGAAGAAGACCCAGAATGACTTCTTGAGCGGGCCTCTGAAAGTTATTGGACATAAGCTGGATGAAGATGCAGCAAAGGAGACTGAAAGACTAAAATAAAAGGGCTGTCAGATAAAAGAGAGAGAAGGGTGTTCTGAAAACCTAAAGGAGAGACAATCAGAGAAAAGATGCTGATTGACAGTGTCAGAGGCTACATTGAGGTCAAAACAAATTAGAATGAAAAGAAGGCCACTATATTTGCCAATTAAAAGATCACCAGTAACACTGAAGCTAAAGTTTCAGTTGAATAATTAGGTTGGAATAGAGACTGTGAAAATGAAGAACAAAAAGGGAGGAAAGAATATGGAGATACCTACTGTAGAAGGTCTTCTCAAAGAGATTAGATCAAAAAGAGGAGGGAAAGGGGAGAAGAAGTATGGGATGACAGCTTGTGTGGCTGGACAATGAGAATGAGGAAGACGCAATCATGTCTGCTGTAGGCAGCAGGGAAGTAGTGAGTACAGATGGAGAGACTGAGGATTACTGACAGAACAGTTGTGCTGGAGGGGCCAGATGCTGGAGAATGAGATGAAACAAGATCACCTGTGTTTGCAGAGGGGTTCACCCTGGCAAGGAGAAGGACCACTTACTTCTTCATGTGAAATGGAGGTGACGGAGGACAAAGTTACGGAAATCACTGGAGTGATGTGAGATGAGAGACAGGGAGAAGAGGAAGCTCTCTGGGAATGGTTTCAATTTTTTCAGTGAAATATGAAGCGCCCTTCAGAAGAGCTGATGGGCAAAGTGGGAAAGTAACATCGACTAAAGAGGAGGTATAAAAGGATTGCCTTTTAGCAGTGAGGGCAACTTGTAGGAGATGTAGTCTACAGAGTTTTGCAATTTTTCCTCAAGATTTACTAAGCAGCACATGAATAGGACTGAAGGCACACTGTCAACAAATGGATGTCTCTAAAGCACAGGTTGGTCCATGTCATTCTTGCTTGAGAACTGCTACGGCCTGGTACCACCTCTATGACAAAATACAGACTCATCTTTTGGCATTTAAAGTTTCCTGCTTGTCTCCTGTCTATCTTACTAGGTTCTCTCTTTCACATACACTATTCTGGCCAGTTTCCTGCCTGTGCTTCCCCAAACACTCTGGGTATTTATACAGCTTACCTCCTAAAGATGGAAATGTTCTTCCTCTTCACATACACCTCTTGGAACCACTAGCTACCTTCAAGTGGCATCTCTTTAAAAGAGGCCTGTTCTGATTCTCCCAGCTGTTGCTACTTCCAAGAAACTAGCAGAAAATTAAAGAGTTTGAAAGGACCCCAGTGGCCACCTTGGTCCTTTCTACTCTGGAGCCAAAATGACCAAGTCAAATTTCTCCCTAAACACAGCTGATGTGTGCTTCCCCATCCCCCAAGTCTTCTCTTCTCCAAGCTAAACATGACCAGATCTTCAACGTGAAAAGAAAAAATCAGCTACTTTTTTTCAAATACTTTGATTTACTTTTAGTTTGATTACTGAATTAAGTTCCCTTCTTTAGGAAGAACTGGCCCTAAAATAAGCCAGACTAACACAGGTGTATTAAATCTAGGTTACCTATAGATTTAGTGAATAGATAGACTGAGAAGACATCATCATTTAGCAGCAGATAATTTAGAATAAGACATAATAAAATAATCATAAGATTACTTTTTTTTAAAGTTAGGTTCCCCTTTCTGGCAGACACAGGGCTTGACCAGAGGCTAAGTACCTCTTCCTGGCAGCTGGAGAAAGGTTATCCAGAGGCTTAATTTCTCTTTTCACTCCAAGTGTTATAAGCTCCCTTTTTTTCTTGAACTAGAGTCTAAAATGAGTCATGGACTCTACTAAGGAGATGGGGGTGACTGCTAACCACTAACCACAAGTTCCTCTTTCCCAGTGCTTTCTGGTTACAAAAGGTACCACCTGAAAAAAAAGGCATTTGGCACAGGATTAAGAAAGTCTAGGAGCTTACTAGTGAGGTGACCTGTCTTGTTCAACTGAATTATGTTCAAAACAAGTTTCTATGATTTTTCCAATTTCTCTTTTTTGTTATACAAACCATCTCTGTAAATCACTCCGTGTCTCTGACCTCTTGAGATGTCAGGTAACCTGGCTTAATATGTGAATACTAGCTTTGCAAATTAAATCATGGATGGCTCAGTAACTTTATCCTCAGTATCCTTTTTATTTCAGATAATCCATTTTAACAAACTGATCCTCATGACATGGACTTACAACACCTTCACTATCATGACTGGTCTCCAAACACTCTCCAAGTTTGTTCATGACTTTCCTAAAACTGTAGGTCCCAGAACTGAATATGACAAGGTCCAACAATGCCAAAGAATAGGAGGACTATCCCCTCTCTATTCCTGGAAGTTATGCCTCTCTTAATGCAGCCCAAGGGCACATTAGTTTTTTTCAATGCCATACTACACTGCTGACTCACACTTAGCTGGAAGTCCACAAAAAGCCTTAGCTCTTTTTTCAGGAGAACTGCTGCCTAACCATGTCTCTCCAATCTCACGCTTGCAAAGTTGCTTTTTTTTGGACCTGCTCTTAAGACTTTGCCTTTATCCCTACCAAATTTCATCTTAGACGCAGTCCAGTGCTCTGTTCTGTCAAAATCCTTCTGAATCCTGAATCTATTTGACTTTTTAAAATTCTTTGTAAGTTCTTCAAGGAATTCTTTTTGAAGAATCTGTGACCAATTCACGTTTCTCTTTGCAGCTCTGCATGTAGTTGTTTTGACTTTACTGCCTTCTGAATTTGTGTCTTGATCTTCCATGTCAGTAACAACTTTCCATGATCAGGTTCTTTTTGTTGTTGTTTGCTCATTTTCCCAGCCTGTTTTTATGTTATGTTATGTTAAAGCTGGGTGCTGCTCCCAGGGTGGAGGTGGCACTGTCCCAAGCTTCAGGCCTTCCTTGCTTCTTCCAAGGGAATGTGATCTGGGGAGGTATGGTCACTGCTCTGGTCTATGAGCAACCATATGAAATCTTCAACACCCTGGACTGGGACCAGGGCCTCTCCATCCCTGCAGCAGAAAGTACTAGTGAGCTAGTGCTCCTCTTCACCCTGGGACTGTGACCTAGAACTGTGTATGGGCAATGAAAACAGGGTCCTGCAGCCAGTGCCAGCAAACAGTCTCCAGTAATCTTCTCACCAGTGGTTTGACCCCCTTACCATCTGTGGGCTGAGGACTCCCGCTGATGCAGCTGCAACCACACCCCAAAGCCTACTGTGGCCTGGGGCTATGCAGTACAAGCTTGGCTCCAGGCCTGGCTACCACCCAGTGAGATAGACTTTTCACATTGATTTCCTAAATTGTCCTGGGCTAGAAAATCATTTCACTAAGACCTTTTTTTGGTTCTGCTGCTCCACAATTCAATTGGAGGTATTATTTTAATGTTGTTTGGAGGGGAGTTTGGGAGGTACCTACCTTTACTCTGCCATCTTGGCTCCAAGAGAAGGATCCTGAATCTATATATAAAATCTACCTAAACATTTTAAAATTGGCTTTCTAATTATTTTTGTATATAATTCGCTTATACTGAATTAATGCTTGTAGAATGGAACTGAACAAATCTAAGCCTTAGCATCAGACCTATCATGACCGTTTCAGCCTGGTTTCCTAGCTTTTTGTTACAAACTAAAACCACAATCCCAAGAACTTCCTAAAGTCAAACTTGTTTCCAAGGGAAACCTATTGTCTATCCAGACAAATTAATCCTGTGTGTCACAGCTCAGATTACCATTCTATTCTGTGCCTGTAAGGCAGATACTAGAACATCTCTCTGCAGTCTGACAAGAAATAAAATATAATAACATAGTATTCCAAATCCTCAGAGGCCACAATATTTATATAGTACTTCTGATTCTATAAAACTCTGATGGTAAAAATGATAAAGGGGGGGAGCTAGGTGGCACAATGGATAGCACATTAGGCCTAGAGTCGATAAGACCTGAGTTCATATGCACAAAGGGCTACAAAAATGTGTATACCCTTTGACCCAGCAATACCACTTCTAGGACTGTATCCCCAAGAGATCATAAAAATGAGGGTCCCACATGTACAAAAATATCTATAGCAGCACTCTTTGTATTGGCCAAAAACTGGAATTCAAGGGGATGCCCATCAATTGGGGAATGGCTGAATAAATTGTGGAATATGAATGTAATGGAATACTACTGTACTACAAGAACTGATAAACAGGAAGACTTCAGAGAGGTCTTATATGACTTATATGATCTGATGCTGAGTGAAAGGAGCAGATCCACGAGAACTTTATACACAGCAACAACCACAGTGTGTGAGGAATTTTTCTGGTAGACTTAGAACTTCGTTGCAATGCAAGGACTTCAAAAATTCCCATTGGTCTCTTAAGGCAAAATGCCTTCCACAACCAGAGAAAGAAATATGGAATCTGATCACAGAATGTAGCAGATCATTTTCTTTTGCATTACGTTTTGGTTTGTTTTATGATTTCTCCCATTCATTTTATTCTTCTATGCAACATGACTAAGGTGAAAATGTATTTAATAGCAATGTATATGTTGAACCTATATAAAATTGTATGTCAACTTGAGGAGGGAGGGGGAAGGGAGAAGGGGAAAAAGTCTAAGTTATATGGAAGTGATGGTAGAACACTGAAAACAAATAACATAATAAAAAAAAAAAGACCTGAGCTATAATCCAACTTCAAACACAAGCTGGGTGACCCTAGGCAAGTCATTTAACCTGTCTGCCTCAGCTTCCCCATCCATAAAATGGAAACTCAGGTTTGCTGCGCACATTAAATAAGATAGTAATTACAAAGTGCTTAGCAGAATGCCTGGCACATAGTGAACAGTATGTAAACGCTCACTGTTATTGTAAGAGGGATAAAAGCAGCCATATTTATTAAATAATATAAATTTACATAGCAACTGTGGAGGTCATAGTAATGCTTATCAAGCTTTCTTTAAGCTTGTAGACTGATACTGCCAGCATTTGATCTATTTCTAAAACAGTGTATGAAAATTCTAAACTAGAGGTCCATAATCTTGTTTATGCCTTGAGCAGGCTGGTGAAACCTATGGACCCCCTTTTCAGAATCATGTGGCTTTTAAAAATTCATAACTAAAGGTAAGGCCATATGTTAGTTGGAAGTTAGTGAAATGAAAGATATACCTTTTTTTGCATACAAGTTTACAGATCACCTTGAAATCAATCCATGGACCCATATTAAGAATACCTTTTTAAAAACTGAACAGTAGAGGGCACAAAGGAGTTTCCTTACCCTCAGCAGCTGAGTCATGCTAAGAGACTGTTTCTGTAATTCTTTTTTCTCTTCATTTTCTGTGGTTGCTTTCTTCAAGTCTTTAGTAGTTACTCCACAAGCCAGAGGTTCTTGCTGAACATTGTCCAGTCGATAAATGAGGTGCTCAAAATGAGAACTAGATTTTAGAGGTTCAATCCCATAGCTGGTACTCTCCAAATGTAGCAATCCCCTAAAAATTTAATCACTTTCAAAATTAGTGAATTGTAAAATTCACTTAAATAGAAGAAGTTCACATTCTCAAAAACTAAAAAAGCTTGTATTAATCACAGAACACTAAATATAAACAGGGCTTTGCAGACAGTTGAAACTAACCACTTCACTTTACAAATAAGGAAATGGAAGCTGAGAGAAATGCCTTAGTGGCAGAGCTAAGATAAGAATCTCAACCTTCTGACTCGAAGACTAGAGACCTTTCCACTACATACCACATTACATCTCACAGTAATATACAAAACTCCTGGAGAAGAGCAATTCACATTCAAATCACACAGTCAAAACCCCTAACAGTTATATCTGGAATTTTCCAAAGTTTTATAGATAAAATGACAGCAAAAAGAAGAAAATTGGAGGTGAGATTTTAAAAATGTTTAAATAAAAAGCAGATTTACTAAATTGCTTTACCTGAGCCCAAAACAAATGCTAAGTGCAACAGATGAATTTGGGACACCTTCCACATAGCCCCGATAATGACAATGATCCTAAATGAGAAAAAAATATTATCTATATCATAATCTTATTGCTGAAAATCACCAATGAAATTAAGTTCTATCTACTATCAAGAACTCTTTGTAACTTACATTACATATAAGGGCTTAAGAATGGAATTTTTAAGATACTGTTTCTCCATTCCCATAATGTAAGTACACAAATGCTTAGGCAGAAGGGCCCAGTGGATGCTAAGAACAAACAGTTCCGCCCTGATGACATTCCAACCTAGAAGTAAACAAGGTAGCGTTATGTGTAGTTTAACATTTCAAAACGGCTATGGAGTTAGTGAGTGAAGACCATGGGGTCAGGAATACCAAGGTTCCACTCTGACTGAGTGACTGGTGACTATGTAACTTCATCTTTCAATGCCCCAGGAAATTCTCCAATGCATCATGCAGTACAGATGCTGACCTGTATGGTAGGAAGGGTTTCCTTCTTCAGGAGTTCCTTATATAAATGAAATCACAGGATCAATTTAAAAATGTATCCAAAACACAGATACTACAGGGAGCAAGGGTAGTCAGCTGTCTTCTAGTACACAAGAGGGCCTCCCAAGAAAACGCTAACTAAAGCATCAGTATTGTTGTTAAGATGGACACTGTTATTTTCTTATGTTGGCAAATTTGTTACACTTATGAACTGAACTGTCTTTCTAAAGGTAATAACTCCTTTCCTTAAAACTGGTCAACAGACAGTGACAATTCCATCTCATTGCCCTTTACTACGTCTAGCTTCTTTGTTGCTGTTGTTATGTTTGTCCTTTGTTCTCGAAGAGGACCATGACATCAAGATGATGACATGACATGCAGCTGACTCTGATTTGAGTGAGGGAGGGCTGTGCAAGGTCACCAACCTCACTTTCTCCTCCTGAGCCACTGGGTCCAGCGGCCTGATATTCATCAGGATGGCTGTAGATGGCCCAGGCTGTAATGGGGAAACCCTGGTCCTTTCAGGCTAAGGGCTTATCACGTTCTCACTTTGAGTGAGATACACCCATTCAATGAATAGTTGATAATAATAATCTCATCTCTTACTTTTCTGTGACTTAGACATACATTTCTCAATTCCCTTCCTTATGACTTAAAACACTACAGTGTCTGTACCCACTCTCCTCTTTCCTGTCAGTGGAAGAAATGTTCATCTCCTTGCCAAGGCTAAAATGGTATCCTTCCACCTAGGCTTGGATTCTATGCCTTCCTAACCCATCTGGAACCTTACTGAGCTTCTTTAGTAGCCTAGAAGTCTATTCCCTTACCTATATACTAAGTATAGGCATTATTTCAGTGTTTAACATCTTTATCTACCCTGTAGTGATTTAAAACTCAATTTTTCTATTTTTCTAGTTCCCTATATGTGGCAAATTTATTTAAGATATAATTTTCTACCACTTAATATTATAAATTAAAAAATAATGACAAGATAGGAAATATATCAAATTCAGAACAGTTTTAATCTGCCTAGAGAATGAGGAGTAATCTTTCATCTGGCAAACAAACAAAAACCCCACCCACATTAGTTTGTATTTCTAGGCACTAACAGGAAGAGATAAAACTATTTTGTAAAATATTTTGTAAGTTCACAGCTACACAAGTTCCACTGATGCAATTTAAAATAGATTTTCAAATAAAACTTGATCAAAAAAACCCTCCATATGGATAGCATAAAATTATGGGAAGTCTATTTTCAGTATCCCTTAAAAACTCAAAAAGGAACCCTAAAGTTCAATGCTTGAAAAAAATAACAAAATGTATATATATTTTCTACTTCATTTCCTACCTACAAACTGCTTTCAAAGGATCATAAGATTTGAAGTTAGTGATCATCTAATTCAGTATGTCAAACTCCAATAGAACTAGATTCATATTACCCAGGTTTCATTGTATTTTTACATATTTTGCTAAACATTTTCCAATTACATTTTGGACTGGGCTGTACTAAGCAGTTTTGTTATTGGGCATCTCTGATGTAATCCAACCTTTTTATTTCACAGGGAAGGAAAATAAGATTCAAAGCCATAAGAGGAGTAATCAATATTTGCTGAATTCAAATTCAAGTAACAGAATTTAGCCTTGAATCCAGATCTTCAGACTTTTCCTCCTTCACCACAATTATTTCTAGAAGGAGGGGAAAAAATAAAATATCTGCTGTTTCGTTTGTCAAAAAAATAACTAAATCTAGATTTTCTTGCCCACTGTTTTATAATGTAGGACTTGCAAATCAAGAAAATTACGTCTCTCAATGAAGAAAAAACCCCAGCAGAATAAAATACATTTTCAATAAAATAAGTAAATGTTCTACTAAATATTCCTCAAGACCATAATCCTAAATTTATTCGATACAGGCTTAATTCATACATATTTTAATAAAAGGAATAAGGTGATATTTAACTGCATAGCAAAATACTCTGATTAGCTTAGACAAAAAGCAAAACTACTTGTGCTATAGCTAAACATCACACAGAGCCAAATTAGACAAATGGTAATTAACTGCTAAGGTTCGGGCCAGCTCTGTTCCCAGGAGAGATTCCCTAACAGAGAGAACCCCACCTCTTTAAGTCACTGTTTTTGGTGAGCAAAGAGACTGTTAGAATACACAACAGCAAACAAATGCTTATTAGTAAAATGTTAGTAGTTTAATATGGAAGGAGAGCTGCTTCTCAAGTTATCAAACTTTAAATAAAATATAAATTAAAGACCTCAACTACAATTGTAGAAAATTTACTTACAAACGTACAAACTTAAGGATCAGCTACTTTTCTTCAATGTATACAATACCAACCAGGGACCTCTGTTTTTCCTTTGATAAGTGGAATGAAACCTTATTACCAAAGAATATTTTTCTGGTTTGTAAAAAAATAAAAAATGAACCACTAAATGCCTGAACAAAAACAATTGAAAAATACAGTTGTTTAAAGTCTTGTGCCAAGAGCAAAAGGAAAAAATTACCTCTATATCAGGATGGTCGGAGAGCAGAGACCCTTCCTCACTGTAGGTATAAACTACAAAATCTTTGGGCAACAGTCCCCTAAAAAATAAATAAAACATTTTATTTACTATTCTGCTTTCTACAAGAATAAAAGAGCTCATTCTAGAAAAGCTGGTCTAACACTAGGAAATAGGTAACATTTGACAGGAATATTGCTAATATCAAATCTAACATTAACTTAGAAGGAAAAAAGCTAACTGACAGTAAGAAAGGCCCTCCCTCTGACCAATCCTAGTAATGTCAGAATTCTAGTAATGTCTCTGCATTCCTGATCTTGGGGCCTTTACTCTCAATTAGGTTAAAGTCCCCACCCTGGGATGTTACCCGTAAACAAAGCCAGATTGAGCTAGATCAGCTGCTAAAGTGGTTTCTAATATCCTTGTGTTGCTCAATGGGATTTATGGTGAGTTAGATCATGAAAGGGGGGGAAAAAACCCCAGAATAAAATGCTAGAGAGGTGGAATGCCAAGGGTGGTGGAGATCTCATGACCAGGCCTTATTACATAATATGACTTTCTCCCATTTTCCTCCTAAGAGTATGAAAACCTGGGGGGGGGGGGAGTAGGAGAAAATAACCAGAACATCCATTTATTCAGATGTGGGTGACCCCAGGGCTGCAGGTTTTTGAACCTGTTATCTTAATTAAATATGCCTTATTCCTCCACTTATGAGTTTATTTCAGGATTTGACACATTAAAGCAATTAAAATTAAATTTATGAAAATATTATTTAAATGTAGGATATACCACTGCAAAACCAGCAATATTCAGGAACAAAATTAGGATCAAACTAGTGATAAATGACAAAAACAGATATTAAGTTCCCTGTTAATCTCTTATAGTCAATAAATTTTTGCTGGGAGAAACAGGATGGAAAGCATCACTGACTTAATGAGTTTAGCCTTATTTCTTGGGAATAATTACATAAATTAAAATTGCTTGTCCCCCCCTCCTTCCTCCCAAGACAGTAATCCAAAAGAATATTCTAAGTGTGAAGGGAAAGGGGTAAAGTTCCTTTTCAGGATTTCATCCAAATGCATTTTCTTTCATATTGAACATTTCTGTTTCCCCTGTCTTGAGAAACAATTAGACCTAAGGCACTATAGGCAACAGTATATCTGCCACATCTTAAATGATCTATAATGAAATAGACTGAGTAGTTATTTAAAGTAAAACACACTTAAGCTTAACTGACCTTACATGAGTCTATGAAATTGCCACTTGCTTACCCTTTCACAATAAAACTTGGTAAGTTAATAGAATGTTGATTTCATTTGTGTAACTAGCAATGTACCTAAAAATGTTTTAAAAATTAACTTAATTACTTAGTTCTGACCTGTTTACACGAGGTAAGGCAAAGAGGCTTAGAAAGATTCTCCAGGAGGGCAGAGCCAAGATGGCAGAGTAGAAAGACGCACATACACTAGCTCTTCCCCCACAGCCCATAAAATACCTATAAAAAAAGACTCTCAACAAATTCTAGAGCAGCAGAAGCCACAGAACAATGGAGTGGAGGAGATTTCTAGCCCAGAGTGACCTGAAAGACTGACAGGAAAGGTTTGTCGCACTGGAAGCAGAGCAGAGCCCAGACTAGCCTCGGCCACGGGGTACTGGGAGGAGCAGGACCAAGCAGGCTTCAGGGACAGAATCTCCAGTGGCAGCACTGATCCCTTAACCCACAGGCGCTAAAGGTCAGTGAAAGGGTTTCTTCGGCTGGCCGAGAAGGGAGCAGGGTATCCCATAACTCAGGCCTCCTCAGGTGGCAGCAGCAGAGGCAGCAGCAGACCTGGGCTCCCAAGGCAGGCAGCAGCCCGCATCCATTGCTGAAGCCCCTGAGGGAACTGAGCCCTGTGTGACAGCCCTGCCCCCACCTAAGCAGCTGATCTTAATCTCACACTGAATAGCAGCCCTGCCCCCTCGCCCCCCCCAGCCTAAAACCCCTGAGGTTTTGGAGCAGCTCATCTTTGGAGAGGAAACTCAGAAGTCAACTAACTGGCTGGGAAAATGCCCAAAACAGGGGAAAAAAATAAGACGACAGAAGGTTACTTTCTTGGTGAACAGGTGTCTCCTCCCATCCTTTTGGATGAGGAAGAACAAGGCATACTGTCAGAGGAAGTCAAGGCCTCTGCTTCCAAGACCTCCAAAAGGAACTTAAACCGGGCTCTGGCAATAGAAGAGCTTGAAAAGAGAGTTAGCAGCTTACTAAAGGAGAATCAAAAAAATGCTGAGGAAAATAACACCTTTAAAAAGAGGCTAACTCAATTGGAAAAAGAGGTCCAAAAAACCAATGAGGAGAAGGAGGCTTTAAAAAGCAGAATTAGCCAAATGGAGGAGAAGGTTCAAAAGCTCACTGAACAAAATAGTTCTCTGAAAGAGAGAATTGAGTTCAGGGAAATGAATTACTATGAAATAAACCAAGCAGTTAAAAAACAAAACCAAAAGTTTGAAAAAATATAAGATAATGTGAAACATCTCACTGCAAAAACAACTGACCTGGAAAATAGATCCAGGAGAGACAATTTAAAAATTATGGGACTACCTGAAAACCACGATCAAAAAAAGAGCCTAGACATTATCTTCCATGAAATTATCAAGGAAAATTGCCCTGATATTCTACAAGTAGAAGGCAAAATAAATATTGAAGGAATCCACCAATCACCTCCTCAAAGAGACCTGAAGAGAGAAACTCCTAGGAATATTGTGACCAAATTTCAGAGTTCCCAGATTAAAAAGAAAATACTGCAAACAGCTAGAAAGAAACAATTTGAGTATTGTGGAAATACAATCAGGATAACACAGGATATGGCAGCTTCAATATTAAGGGATGGAAGGGCTTAGAATAGGATATTCCAGAAGTCAAAGGAACTGGGATTAAAACCAAGAATCATCTATCCAGCAAAACTGAATATAATACTTCAAGGGAATAAATGGTCATTTAATGATATAGAGGACTATGAAGCATTCATATTGAGGAAAAGACCAGAACTGAAGAGAAAATTTGACCTTCCAACACAAGATTCAAGAAAAGCATGAAAAGGTAAACAGGAAAGAGAAATCATAAAAAATTTTCTAAAGCTGAACTGTTTACATTCCTACATGGAAAGAAAATATTTATAACTCTTGAATTTTTTCTCAGTATTTGGGTTGGTGGAAGGATTGTACACGTACACACACATACACACACACACACACACACACACACACAGGTTGTGTTGAATCAAAAGAGATGATATCCATGCAAAAAAAATAAAATAAAAATTAAGGGGTGAGGGAGGAAAATACTAAAAGGAGAAAGGGAGAAATGGAATGGAGCAGGCTATAACTCACAAAAGAGATAAGAAAAATCTTGTTCAATGGAGGAGAAAAGGGAGAAAAGGAGAGGGGAAAAGTGAAGCTACTCTCTCCACATATGGCTAAAGGAGGGAATAACATGCTCACTAAATTTGATATGAAAATCTATCTTACACCACAGGAAAGTAGGGGAGGAGGCAACAAGTGGGGTGAGGGGAATGATAGAAGGGAGGGCAAATGGGAGAAGAGAATAACTAGAAATAAACTTTTGGGAAGGGGCAAAGTCAAATGAGGGAATAAAAAATGAAAAAAAATAAGGGGGGATAGAGTAGGATAGAGGGCAATATAGTTACTATTACATAACATGATTATTATGGAAGTCTTTTGCAAAATGACACATATTTAGTCTGTATTGAATTGCTTGCCTTCTCAGTGGGGAGGGAGGGAGGGAGAGAGGTTGGAATTCAAAGTATTAGTAACGAATGTTGAGAATTTTTATTGCATATAACCGGGAAATAAGAAATACAGGGAATGGGATATAGAAATTTAATTTGCCCTACAAGAAAAGAGAGAAGATGGGAATAAGGGAAGGGTAGAGTATGATAGAAGGGAGGGTACATTGAGGGAAGGAGTAATCATCAGAATGCAAAGTATTAGGAAACAGGGGGAGCGGAGCGATGGGGAGAAAAATTGGACAAGCTACAAACTGATATAAAAGCAATTAGTATTAAAACAATTGACTGGATTAATTACTGAGAATAAATCAAAGACATCCGTAGTTTGGGGAAAAGAATTTTAGTCTAAATTTCCTAGAGGTAGGTAACCTCGGGTAAAATTTGGCATTGATGGAAAAGTCAAGGTTTTAATGGTAAATTTGATTTTATGATTGCTATTTAAGCAGGAACTAGAACATGTATAGAAAGGCATGTAAGCCACTTAACACTTGCTTCAAAAGATGCTCCTTGGCCAATGTGAAATTATAGTCATATTGAAACCTGGTTACTGGTACTTGCTATTTTGAGATGCTATGGGACTATTAAGTGACTGTTCTTCTGAGTCTAACTCCAGGTATGGGTAGCAAGACAGGCAGTCTGAGCCTCCAATCCATGATGCCAATAAGCCTGTGAGATGCTGGTATGAACTAAAGAAGATGATCTCATGGGAAGGGTGGGAGAGCAGCTGTTCAGCCTGGGCTGAGGTAGGAGTCTCCTGACTCAATTTCCCCACTGACACCTGGCAGACTTTAAGCCTGCCTGAATCCAAGCTGACAATCCACTCCTGCCTGGAATTGACATGAAGTTGGGGATACATTGGTTCCCTGTAATGTCCCTACTCTTAGTGGCAATTTCCTATAGTCAAAAGGTTGGTAAGCTTAATACCAGATCTATTAAATTATAGATTGTTGGTAGGGGACCATCCGAAGTTAAGTCAAAAATTAAGCTATTAGGCATAGGACTTTAGACTAACAACAATAAGTTAGGGTCCTTTAATTCTTAGTAATACTGTGGAGACAATTAGGTCAAGGGCTTGTGAAGTTAGCATACCATAAATATTATTTGTGTCTCAGTCGGTTAATGTTTAAAAAAAAAATTCTTTTGTGGTCCATATTGTAAATGCCTTAAAAAGAAGTTATCACCTGACCAAAAGTTGGAATTGTTTTATGTGATATGAACTGTATTAAAAATGAAAAATTAAATAGAAAAAAAAGATTCTCCAATCACAGTACAATCATATTACTTGAAATTCTACTATTGGAGATTCAACAAGATGCAAATAATTCTCTCATCAGCTTATACTTTAAGAACGAGAGACAGATGAAGACAGCGAAAACCTATTGTATTTGGAGTCAGAAAGAAAGTACAAATTGTTTTGAGAAAATATATTAATAACTTTCACCAGGATTAAGCAAATTATGCCCCATAGGTCAAATCTGACCTCTTTGGATACAGTAAAACTTACTTTACAAATGTAAAAACATTCTTAGCTTGCAAGACCTAACAAAAACAGGCAAGGATCAATTGGACAAAGTTTGCAGAACCCCAATCTTAAATAACTGTCTAAGTCAGAAAGGTTAAGTAACTTCCCCATGTTCATAATATTTAGCCTCAGCAATGGCATCTGAAACCAAGTCCAGCACTCTATTCATGATATGCTTTTCTGTTGTGAAGAAAATGATTTTTAAAAATGAGCTAAACATTAAGTACCATCTAAAATTAAAGGTCTCCTGATGGAACAGAGGTATGGGTCAACATCTCCACACTACATAACTAGATAAGTTTCAAATAAGTACATGATTTAGCCATAAAGGGTGACATCATAAACAAATTAGAAGAACAAAGAATTCATTACTTTGCCAGATCTTTAGATAAGGGAAGAGTTATTGACCAAACAAAAGATAGAGAGGGATCACAGAGGGTGATATGGACAATTCTGACCATATAAAACTAAAATAGTATATAAAGCTGGGGCAGCTAGGTGGTGCAGTCGATAGAGCACCAGTGCAGGAGTCAGGAGGACCTGAGTTCAAATCTCACCTCAGACACTTGATACTCACTAGCTGTGTGACCTTGGGCAAGTCACTTAACCCCAAATGCCTCATCCTGGCTCATCTTCAGTCATCCTGATGAATATCTGGTCACTGGATTCAGATGCCTCCGGAGGAGAAGTGAGGCTGGTGACCTGCACAGCCCTCCTTCACTCAAAACAAAGTCAAGTGCAAGTCATGTCATCATTTCTCTGATGACATGGTCTTCTTCGGCTATGAAGGACGATCACACACACTAGCACATAAAACTAAGAAAAGCAGATCTAAGAACCTGTTAGCAGGCCCTCCTCTGTATGTCAGGGTCTCTGTTTTTATATCCATCCATTAATAGACCCATGCAACCTGCTTAAATCACATGGAAGCCTAAGTCACATGTGGTAAGAGGAGCTTATTGAACAGGTGAACAGGAAGGGTGGAGCAGAACTGGGAGGAAGTTGGTGAGAGCAGTTAGGGCAGAGTATATAAAGCAGGGCAGCTAGGTGGTACAGTGGATAGAGCACTAGTGCAGGAGTCAGGAGGACCCGAGTTTAAATCTCACCTCAGGCAGGCAGATACAACTAGTCTTGTGAGTGTTTGTTTGAGGGAAGGCTCTGGCAGGGCGGGCGAAGGCTTGGGAATGGCACTGTCCCCTGTAGTGCTAATATGTATTGGCTTCTTGGTTACCATAATGGATTTGACTTTCTGGTGTCTGAATAAATATTTTTATTCTGCCTTCTATATGGCAGAGTCTGTTATACTTTCCAATTCGGAACTACACTGGCATATTCATAGTTGCAGTCAGTGCTGTGAACACTGCCTTAGTGATAAACAAGTTTCTCTGACAGAGGGCTCATTTCTAAGATAGAGAAGGAACTGGTCCAAATTATAATAAGAGTCATTCCCCAAATGACAAATAGTCAAAGGACAACTCTGAGATGTCACTTCACATTCATCAGATTGACCAAGTTGGAAAAAAAAAGAAAATGACAAATGCTGGAGGGACAGTGGATAAACAAGTACTTTAGGAGAGTGATGAATTAGTTCAGCCCTTCCAGAAAGCATACGAATTACATCCAAAAATCTATTAAACTATGTATATTCATTCTATACCCCAAAGAGGTCAAAGAAGAAAAAGACCCATACAGACAAAAATATTTATAGTACATCTTTTCTGAGTTACAAAAGAACTGTAACTCAATTCTCAAAGAATTGGAAACTAAGGGAATATCCAATTAGGAAATAGCTAAATAAGTTATGACATATAAATGTGACTGGAGCATTATTGTGCTATAAGAAATGATGGTTTTAGAGTAACTTGAAAAAATTTGTATGAACTGATGCAGAGGAAATCGAGCAGAATCAGGAAGAGCAATTTATACAGCATTGTAAAGACAAACTTTGAGAGACTCAGAATTCTGTTCTAATTCTAAAAGGATTCACAATGAAACATGCTACCCACCTCCCACTAGAGGCGGAAGACTTGAGTACAGATGGAGACTTTTTCTAAAAACCTGTTTTATTTGAATATAAATGTTTGTGACAGGGAGACCTTTTTTTGCTTTCTAAATTAAGGGAAGAAAGAGCTGAAAGGGACATATCTGAAAATAAGGAAGGAAGGAAAGAAGGAGGAAAAGAGACAAGGGAAGAAGAAAAGAAGTCACAACTGCTTTTCAGGTATCTGTGTTCCTGCAAGATACCATATTTTTTAAGTATCTAAGATAATCTACAACAAGAGGCACTAGAGTCTGATGTGAATTATAATCTTGTTGAACTCTAAAATTTCAAATTAATCTCTACCAGTTACATTAATATCTTAATGTAAATTATTTATATTTTTTTCCTGAGATATGCTCGCTAATGGAATTTTAACTGAGAGTGACTTTTGGAACATAAAGGCACTGTTCAGGGAAGAAGCTTGTGGGGTGCTACAGTGAGAAGCTCTGACAAGACAGGGAAAGACCATAAAAGCACTGGGAGTTAGATTGGAGAAGAGGTGCCAAAGAAAAGCAGAGTTCAAGAAAGGAAAGCTAAAAGGACAATGAAAATAACAACTTCCTTCACAGGATTACCCAGGATCAGCTAGTCTGCAAGTTTTTCCTTGTATTCTCTTCCTGTAATTGAAACCAATTTTCTTATCCAATTAAAAAAATGAATAGTTTATCTTTTCCCTCATAACTTCTTAACAGTTAAAGCATTGTTGTTATTCCTATTTGTTTACCAATTAAAGCAAATTAGAAAGAAATTAGAAAGAAAATCTAACCACTAGATTATCTCTTACTTATTTCTTTCCAGATGAACAACATGTTTCCTTCCTTCAGCCTGAATAACATAAGACACCTGGTCCTAAAAGGAAAAAAAGAAACAGTAAGTCACAATTGCTTTTCAGGTGATTATTTATGTCAGCAAAACACAAAAATTACATCCCAAATTAGAATAATGATCAATACAGTTTTGTACTTTGCTTCTGACATTGTCACCAAATGTATCTGCAGCATGTAAACTGAGAATCTGAATTCAGAACTTTATAGATATTCTCTTAACCATCCTTAATCGCAAGTAGTTCAGTACAGTAGAAAAAAAATGGGATTTTCAGTCAAAACACCTGGATTCTAATTCCAGCTCCTATCATTTATCAAGTCATGAACACTGGCCACAAAAAGTCTATTCTAATGCTTAATTGTGACATGTGGCCAACCCTAGGTTCTTAAAGGTTAAGTCAATGGAGGACAATGTCTGGCAGATGCCACCTTACTAAAAAGGATTTTAATGTGTCCCTATGGTAGACAATCAACTTCAGAAGACCAGTTTAGATAAGGACAAAGAGGCTTAACACCAATTGGCAGGACACAAAAACCTATGAGAAAAAATATAAAATAATCCTTAGTCTCATGCAGTCCTTTCTGTGCTTGAAAAGATGGTGAAAGAACAGCAAAAAGGAGGCAGAGGGTGTTGAGAATCACAATCAAAAAACATTTATTAAACACTTTTAATGACACTTGATCTTATTGAATTGTATTACTCACAAAGAGCATAAGTGAAAAGATCACCATGAAGATAACTGCAGTTTATGAGCCAAATCTATTGCAGAAGATGAAGGAAAGAAATTCTATAAAGAATTTTGTAAGACCTTCTAAATTAAATCAATTAATAAGGAAGGGTACCAAAAGTATGCTAGAGAATATTGCTCAGAAATATCAGAAAATTACCCCCAAAAAGACCAGTGATAAAGGAAACCAAAAGAATCAGAAGATCTTGCATCTAGTCTAGAACAGCTATGAAGATAACCAGAAACCCAGAATAGAAGTTTCATTAGAGAAGCTGACAAAGAACAGGTAAATGCACAAACCAACAGAGGCAAGGAGAGAGCTTGTGTCAGAGAAGACAAATTGATCACAGGTAAACTAGTCAAAAGTGGGGGGAGGATGGAGCCCAAGAAAGCCAGCACAAGCAAACAAACAAACCTTAAACCTTCCATCTAGTGTTCAGGGATTATCACAAGCTCCCGTGATTCCAATCAGAAACTCTATGTCATTACAAAGGGAATAGGGCGTGCACACGGCACCCCTCAGAGAACTGATAGCTATAGCAAGAGACAGGGCCAGCTCACAGTTAAGAGCCAGAGCAAGGACTGTGATGGAGGAATTAGACCAGAATGGTGTCTGCAGGATTAAGAAAAGTCCAAGAGTTTTAAACCTCAGAAGAAGAAAACAACCCTCCAACAACAAGCAGAGCCTGAGGCAGGGGAAATGATTTGGCTATTTTAAGGACTACAATAATGTAGAAGAAACAAAACAGGAGATGAAAAATGAAATTAGAAATGAAATAAGGGTTCAGGGGGAAAAAATGAAAAACTAAGCAGTTTAGAACAGAAGATGTAAAAAACACTACCCAAGTACCAAACTCCCTGAAATACAGAATGGAGCAATCCGAACCCAATGATTTCATGAGACAACAAGCAATATTATAACAATGTCAAAAGATTAGAAAAAATAGAAGAAAACATAAGGTATCTACTGTCAAAAATGACTGGAAAAAAAAAGCCAAAGACAGAAAACGCAATAATGACTGGATTCCTTAAAAGCAATGACCACATGAAGAACCTAAGATGTGCTACACATATAGTAGAATTAAAATATAATCACAAGAAAACTGCATGGATGTGTTAATGTTATACACATAGTGGAATATGATATTCCAATGACAACAAAGAATAACACAAACTAAATTACCCTACAAATCTGAGCATAATCATATAGGAGGGAAAAAAGGGGCTTAAGCATAATCAAGAAGGGCAAGTCTGAGTCATTTTCCTCCTTAATTAACAGCTAAGATTCCCTTCTCTCTCCCCTCCCCACAAAATACTGGAAATATCGCACAGGATTAAGAAATTAAAAAGACTAAAGATTTGCAGGCTGCACAAAAAGGCTAACACAAATCTATCATAAATACTTTCTTAAAGAGTGGGGATGCAGCAAATACTAAAAAACACCACACGAAAAAATATTCAACTATAACAGACAAGAAATCACTCCAATCCCTCCAACCACAAAGCTTCTGAAGTGATTTACCTAAAGTATACAGGTCTGAGCATGTTACCTTATTACTTGACAAAATCCAATGGCTCCCTAACACCTCTAGGATCAAACAGAATCTATTCTGCTTGGAATTTAAAGTCCTTCACAATCTGACCTCTTCCTACTTTTCCAGTCTTCTTACATATTATGTTCTGACATGAATTCCCTTGCTCCAGCTATACTGACCAACTAGCTTTTCTATATATACAGCACATGTACTGTCTCCATGCCTTTTCACTGTCTGTCTCACAGATCTGGAATGTACTCCCTCCTCAACTCCAGCTCTTAGAATCAAAACTCAGCTCAAGTGTCAAGTTCTACACAAAGCCTTTCCTGATCCCTCCAGCTTCTGTTTCCCTTCCTCCCACAACTACTTTGTAGTAGTGGACCCAGACACAGATGGACCCAGACATATACATAAATAAGCACATGTTACTATGCTAGAATTTAAGCTATGTGAGGTCAGAGATTGTTTCACTTCTGAATCTGTGTACCCGTAGTTTAAAACAACCTAGCACACAATCAGTACTAAAGGGATGTTGACTGATTCCTTTTAGAATCATTTGCCTGTGTATAGTTAAGATCATGAGATCATTGACTTGTTCAAGTAAAGACAAAAACCAATACCAAAATAAAAAGATAAATGTAAGAAAAATACTAAAACTCTAACTTAACTGATTCAAAAGGTAGAAAATGGGAAAAGAATATGTAGATTTTAAAAACAGACCAAGATAAGAACTGTCACCAAGGGAAAGTTAAATATGGAGAGGAAGTAAGGAAGGGTTTGGTTTTTAGCCCAAGAAATGATTGTGACATAATGACAAATGGTATTAACAATTTTTTAAAAACTGAGGTTAACTAAATTTTTTTAAAAGGCAACCTACCTGTGCTGAATAGGGCCTAGGGGCCTCTCTTCTTTCTCTTACTAATCTCCAGGGTGTTATAATTTCATAGGAAGACAGATGTGAGGTCTGCTGAAAATCTATCAAAAGAAAAAGGAATCACATTATGATCAGTGAGAAAGGAAAAACCCATTAAAAATAGCAAAAGTTCAAAATACAAATTTCTTTAAAAAAACTCAGACATACACATATAGTAAGGTATCTCTAAAAGGAGGTAAGAACTTAATTTAAGTTAGTACTTAAATCTTCATAATATTTCTTATGGATATTTCTTTCACCCATATTACACCCTATCACATTTACTTGTGTGTGCGTGTGTGTGTGTGTGTGTGTGTGTGTGTGTATCTCATATCTTCCATAATGGACCAAGATCTCCTTGAGAACAGAGACCAAGTGGTTTTTCATCTTTGTATCCCAAGTGCCTTGCAATAGAAGGCATACAGCAAAAATTTATTGAAATAAATACAGAAAAGCGACAGAATATTGTAGTGGATAGGTAAGAAGAGAAATAGGTTATTTTATCGATTTCTTTCCTCTAGAAAGAGCATTAATTATCACAAATACTTGAAAATATGTACTGAAGATCTCCAAACTCATTCTAGGTGTCATAGAATCAATTCCTGGTTTCCCAAGTTCCCCAGAGATACTGCAGCTGGCAGGAGTTAAGGGCAGATCTTCCCAAGAACTCAAATCCCCCTTTCTTGTATCCAGATGAACCTGAGTTTTAGCTCAGGATACAGTTCCCCTCACACACATTCCTCCCTCAGGACGGATTCCGTCCCAAATGGTCCCTGAGGGGCCAACACAATGCAATTTACGATGACTAACAAGCTGAACGTAGCCATGTAAATGTCTCCATTGTTCACAGATTATTTGCTTTCTTTGTCCTTCCCATATTTGGCTTAATGAAGGAGTCAGTTTTTACTGGCAAATGCTCTGTGGTCACACACTAAAGATCTGCCCACTCCTAGGTAAGCAGAACTTTCCCGGTTATTAGAGATGAACTAACATTACCTTTATTTTCTCATCTTTGTTGACTCTTACTCAGTTACTATGTATTCTCTTTGTTTCAAAGCTGCTGCACATAAAAAATGGCCATGGATGGAAAGGTTTCAAATAGATCCCCTCTGCGGAATAGTCAGTGAGCACTTATTAAAGGCCTATTCTGTGAGGGGCACCCAGCTAGCTGGGAATAAAAAGAGACAAACGATACTCCCTGCCTCAAGGAGCTCACAGATTAATGAGAAAAATGACATGCAGACAACCATATATAAATAAGATATCCAAAGGATAAACCATATAGGATTCACACTGTGATCACCCTGCTCTCCTTCATACTCTCTTCTCGCGGTTTTTGTAACACATCTCTCCTAGTTCTCCTACCCATCTGATTACTCAATTTTCCTCTGCTAGACCTTCATCCAGATCACACAGGTTAAATAAAGGTAGGTATCCAACAGGGCTCTCTCCCCTGGGCCCCTCTTCTCTCCTCCCTCTATGCTATTTCACTTGGAGATCTCATCAGTTCCCAATTCAATTATAACCTCTATGTCCAAGGATTCTCAGATTTATCTAATACCTCTTCTAAATACTTATCTGTCTCTCTGGACTTCCAGCCTTGCATCTCTGCTACCTACTGGATATTTCAAATTGGATATCATGTAAATATCTAAAAATCATAATTTTTAAAACTGAATTTACTGTCTTCCTCTAACCTCAAACCGTCCTCTCTTCCTTCCCTATCACCACTGAGGATACTACTATCCTCCTAGGCTCACTACCTAGGTGTCATCCTCAACTCTTCACTCTCTCTCACCTCCCTTCCCCTATCCACCCAATCCACTGCCAAAACCTGACAATTTTATTTTCATAAGCTCTCTCACATTTGACCCCTTCTATCTTGACACTGCCACTATCCATGCTGTCAATCAATAAACATTTCTTAAATGCCTACTATGTGCCAGGCACTGTTAAGTGCTAGCATACCAAAAAGGGCAAAAAAGCAACTCAACCCTCAAGGAGCTCATGATCTATTGGGGAGAAACAAGAAATGGCTATCCTTATATGGAGTTGCTGAGAGCTCTCCAATACCCACTGTTCAGCATCTATCTGCTCCAGAGGATGGGAAGAGCCACAGGGGTAGGGTGTACTGATAAGGTATGAGTTTCAGGGCTGTTGTGATCTTGCAAGATGATGACATTCCAAAGAACATGGTGAAGTCCAGAGGAATATAGCCTGTGAGAAATGAGATGGGTGCCTCCAATGCCACTGGTCCTTATCACTTCTTTCCTGGACTATTGCCATGGCCTGCCGGTTGTGCCTGCCACAAGTCTCTCCAGAAGTGATCTTCCTAAAGCCTAGAGAGTGTGACCACTCTCCCATCTTCCACTCAATCAATTCCACTGATTTGCTATCATCTCTAGGATTAAATATAAAATCCTCTGTTTGGTTTTTGGCCCTTCATAACCTGCACCTTCTCAGAATCATCTTTCCAGTCTTCAAAACATACTCTTTTATTCCGTGACACTGGTCTCCTTTTATTTCTCAAACAAAACACTCCATCTCTCGCCTAGGCAATTTCACTGGTGGTTCCCCATTCCTAAAATGTTCTCCCTCATCTCCACTTCCTACTTTCCTAGCTTTCTTCAAGCTTCAGCTAAAATCTTACTCATGCTTAATAAGTAATCAACAGACATCTAAAATTTGAAATGAAATTTTCTTAATGCCTGTGAAAGGTACTGCTTCATATGCTGACATTTTGGTTGCTGAAAGGGCAGAAAAAGTATTTTTGTTTAAGAAAAAAAATGAAAATCTACTTGAGAAGATACAGCCTCTCAAATAAAATGTGCAAAGACACAAATTGCTATAAGAGTATTTAATAGGAATGTATGTGTAGAACCTATATAAAATTGTATGCCGTCTCAGGGAAGGTATGGGGAGGTAGGAGGAAAGGAGGAGGAGGAGGAAGGGGAAAAAAAAATCTGAGATATATGGAAGTGATTATAGAACACTGAAAACAAATAAAATAAAATAAAAAAACAGAGGAAAAAAAATTGCTCTAAGGACCAGATAAAGAACTGTCCTGATGAATGCACTGAGAAGACTTCTCTTAAAGAAAAGAAATAACTGAGTTAACTATGGTTTCCAGTCCATCAGCCCATTGTCATGTGACTATTCCCATAATTTTAAACATTACAATGGAGAAACTGTAAATCCAGCAAATATTGGGAGATTGTGGAAATTATTAAGGATTGTTGAGCTACACCTGACAAAAAGTCAGCACTGCTGAGTTTCAAATCATAAACTACAGAAGAAGTACAGCTTGTGAGCAAGCACTGGCAGAAGGCATTAGTAGTCAAAGAAGAAACTACAGGAAGAAGTAAGCAGAAAAGTAGTAGTAAAGGGAGAAGAGGGAAAATCCAAGCACAGGAGGAGCTGGGGACAGAAAGCACAGGAGGCCACAAGAGGAGCCTGCAGAAGACAAAATTTAGAAGCTGTAAAGAGCAGAGCTGACAGGAAAGCTTTGCAGCTGTTTTGCTGGGAGCCACACTGATTGGAAGACAAGTATGCTTTGCTTAGAGCTGACTGGCTCACTGTGAGAAAGCTAAATCCTGCTGGGGTGTGAAGAGTTAGCTGGACTAACAGCACTACAGTACCATGAATGGCCTGAGAGAAAGGAAATCTCTCAGAAGTCTCTAGGTTTCCCCCCACTGCTCTCTCTACTTTAAGAAGGAAAAAAAAGAAAGACAATCTTTGCATCTGCTTTGCTGTAAAGAGGTTTAACTTCTTTGAGAACTGATTAGACATAGCAAAATCCCATTATTTTAAGAGTAAGCTAGAAAAAGTCTATATGGTTTTCTTACTATCTATAGTTTAAAAGAGAGAAACTCATTTGAGTTTCAGAGCAGACCATTAGCTTAAGGGAACTATTTGTCATTGAAAGAAACTAATACTTTCTGAGCACACTGCCAAAAGTGGCTATGTGCTAAAAGAGGAGTTTCACTGTTTAGTAGCAGAAAATTGGCTTTGTCCAACAAAAAAGCTCTAAGAACCTGAGAGGAGTCAGAGAGCAGAGAAATAATTTTGCCCAAATGATAAAGATTATAAACTGTAATTTAAGGCCTGCCATGTAGAGTGTTGTAAGAATGTAGCTCCCCCACCCCCACCCCATACACCTATATTTCCTCTAGGACCCTAAGAGAGAGTCTGAATTATAGTCAAGTGGCCACGGCCACTAGCCTTCTGGTGATAGTAAGGTCCAGGTAGGGTAAACAGACTAGCCCTAGCCCAAGTAGAAAGGGCACATAAGGATATTTCAGGGTTGGGTCCACATCCAAACCATATTTGCTAAGTTTTTATGATACTTAGTGGTCAAAGTTACTTAAGCCTTTCCTATACCATATAGTTTTTACTCTGTGTTACTCCTAAATAAATCCATATAGTCAGACCCTATTTAATGAATGGAGGATTATTGATGAACACCTAATAATTACAACTGTATGTCCACTATTTGTGAGAAAACTGTTTCCAAAACATTTCCTTTATAAGTAGATTGGTGTCAAGAGTTGCAAAGTTTAAGTCGGTTAAATTTTATTTAATATGAACATTGTTAGCTGTTGGTATTTCTGCTGATCCTTGCAAATTCCAAGTATTATACTAAGTTCACTTGGTATAGGTTGTATAAATATATTGTGACAAATGATAAACCTTAGAGATGGTTTCTGGGTAATTAGTAATCAATTTATTAATTAGGCTTGTCTGGAATTAATAAATTGATGGTCAGGGGTTTCTCTCAGTAACCAAAGTCACCAAGGGAGACCCTGAAATGCCTTAAATCCCTTCAGAAGGGGAATTCCCCTGACAAGTGAAAGCTAACCCTGATAGGTTGACATTAAGGAGGAGGTGGGCCACATTTTCAGCTCTTCCTCCAGAGAATTTGGCTGGGTCTACAGACTCAACAGCCTCAAGCAGCTGGGAAGAGGAAACCATTTCCATTCTGATCTCTCTAGCTAGTTTTCTCCTTCAAGAACGGGGTTAACCAGGGGTGGGGAACCTGCTGCCTGGAGGCCACATGTGGCCCTCCAGATCCTTAAGTGTGGCCCTTTGACTGAGTCCAATTTTACAGAACAAATCCCCTTAATAAAAGGATTTGTTCTGTAAAACTTGAACTCAAGTCAAATGGCTGAGGCCACATGTTGCCTTAAGGCCCAGGTACCCCTGCCCTAAACTCTAATGGAGGGGATCAGGGATAGGGGATTTCTTCCCTCCAGCAAAGGCTGGCCCAGGTTGGATTCTGTTTCTATTCTAAACAGAAATTAGGTATCCCAGTAAGGTGGGGTCCCAACCTAGTTAACCAGCATATGTCTTGAAGGTTAGGAGCAATCACTCAGCCAAGCCTTCAGAGATTTACTGACATTTTCAGGAGCTGGATTTTAACAGAAATGAAAAGGATAGATCCCAATTTTTTAATTTTAAAATTTATTTTAAACAAATACAAAATAAGAAAAGAAAAACATTGCCATGGACCCAGTTGAATACAAGAGGATTCAATATATCTCAGATGACAAATTAATAATTAGTTATTAATAATTCCATCTAAAAATGATCACTTCTATAGTGTGTTACATCAAATCACAGATTTCTGAGAAAACTATAAACTGAAGAGGTGCCCAACAACAATGGTAGAAAAGGATGTTCCTCTTCTGAGGGTTCCCTACACCACCAAACAGTTTAACCTCAGTCTGTGTCATTTCTAATTGTAGAATGAAAACAATAGCACCAACCTGCCAGGGCTGTTCTGAGGAGCAAATGAAATGATATCTGTAATGTGCTTGGTACAGCCCTGGCACAAAGCAGGTGCTTCATAAATACTTATTCCCTTTCCTGCCCTCCCCCTCCTAATGGGTAAGTAGGTAAACATGACCATATCTATCCTAACAATTCTTGGCTGAAAGCACTTAACTTTAATACCAAAGAGATAAGTGCCAGTAATTCTTTACTGTGGACTTAACTCATAGGACACTGTGGCAGGATTAATAAGCCAAAATTGTGCACAAATTATTTGGGACAAGCAGTAATTTTGATACAGTTTTATTTTGGAACAGCATTGGTCAAGCACGTAAGCTTCTAAACCTCAATAATGGGGGGAGAGAGTAGGCAGGGGTGTCTAACCACAGGAAAGAGACTGGCACAGGTAATGGGGTGCTTGGACCCCAATTCTAAAATCACACTTTCTCTACAAATCACATTTTTCCCTAGCCTCAAAACACTATTCCAGGCAGTTTCTCCCCAGCCCAAGGACAGCCTGCCCCAGCAACAACCATTATCTCCCCTTCCTCTTACAGTAGCCAGCTGCACCTATGGAACTTATTAGTTTGAACCAGCTGTGTACTGGCTGAACTGGCTGTGTACTGAGTCATAACGACCTTTACTACTCACTGACCAATCATATGTATCCTAGACTTAGACATACATATACTCCCTTACATTTATTTTGTCTAATAAGACACTGATGAGAGCAGCCTGGTATTTCTGGGTCAGCCCTGACCACTGGCTGACTTAGTGATGTTTCAGGCCTAAAACCACATCTCCATGTAGGCACCCCTTTCCCCCTGCTCCCCGAGATATTTCCCGATGAACTCTGGGTAAAATATTTGCACAGCAGATACTAAAAGTGCATAGTTCTTTAAGAACTAACGACTCCCTAATCCCACACTGAATCACCTAATTAGCAAATTTGACACGTTTTACTATAGACTATCCTACAGAAATTTTAACTGTACCCCTCTAATGTTACAGGTTCCCTAAGAACTCTTGTCCACTAAAAAGCATAATATATCTTTACCTTAACCTCAAGAATGTTTGAGTCCTTGAATTCATTCCAGGTGACCTGCCCCTGGTACTCTGGTCTTTGGGGCATTTCAGAATTTCATCCACCCCATCCCTCTTTCCAGCCCTCATCACAGGAACCTAGATGCCCCACAAACACATCAACGGGGCTTAAAGATACATCTCTACTAAGTGAGAGAATCAATGCCATATTCCCACACTACCAGGGAAGTCACAGAGGGACCTAAGTATCCCGCAAAGACCCTGAGATACACAGGCCTCAGCAGGTCAAGAGAAAAGATTAAAAAAAGGGCTGAGTGTAGGAAGCCCCTGGAGGCTTGTTTCAGTCCTACTTCCACTTCCCACCTGCAGCACCCAAGTCTGGCCAACCCCAGCCAAGTCTGAGCCTTCCTGAGGCCCACTACTACAGGAGAGAGACTTTGGTGTGGTATATGCAGCACTACACTCCATACTCCAGCAAAGCTGTACAAGACCCTTCCACAGACCCCTGGCTGGATTCCCTGAGCCCAGCTTAGGAGAGAGAGAACAGAAAGCATTAGGGATGGGCATTCCCAGAAACAGAGCCTCCAGAACCAACAGTTCTAAAGCCAACCCTAGCCTAGGAGAGAGAGACAGAGACACCCGAGGTCATTCTCAGCAGAGCCTGAGTAGTCCTTGAAGCCTATGGGGAGCCCAGCACAGAAGTTACCTCTGAGTTCATCAAAATGGGGAAGGCTTCAAGGCAGAGTCTATTACAAGGAGAGGTTCCTAGAGCCCTGTGACAAAAGGTAATCCCAAGGAGAGTCCAGCATCAGAGCTTTCTTGGAGTTTCTTGGAGAAGCCTAGTCTGGCACACTGTACTCAGAACCAGGCCAGCCCTATGTACAACATTCAGTTGTGGAGCCAGACCCAAATTCAGGTTCAATAATGAGCAAACTCCAGACACCATAAGAAAACATCAAGCAGAAAATAATTCAACAATACAACGAAATCAAAAGATTGGAGAGAAAAAAAGTCACAAGAAAATCTAAGAAATAAAGTGAAAATAGAAGGAACAAAATGAATAGAAAAGGACAAGGAGAAAATAGAGTCTACTGGTCACATCCAGAAAGAAACTCTAAAATGAAAACTTCTAGCAACATCATGGCCAAAATCCAGATGGAAGGTAGCAAATAAGTGTTAAGTAAGTATATACTACATGCCAGGCATTGTGCTAAGCACTTTGCAAATATTATCTCACTTGATCCCTATAACAACCCTGAAAGGTAGGTGCTATTATTATCCCCATTTTACAGCTGAGGAAACTGAGGCAGATGGAGATTAAGTGACTCATCCAAGGTCACACAGGTAGTAACTATCTGCGATTGGATGTGTCTTCCTGACTCCAGGCCCAGAACTCCATCCACTGCGCCATCTAGCTGCCTCTAGGAAGAATGGGGTAGAATTGGGGTAGATGACAAGAAGAGCATATAAAATACAGAAGAAAAGGTAGGTAGAGTAGGCATCAGATGAACTTCAATCATCTGACACAAAGAGGACTTGAATACACACAGTTTGGTGTAGAAACATCAAACTCACCAAGGAAACAAGTGAGAATAAACAGAGAGAGGTCAAGAGAAAGAGAAACACTGAGAAAAGAACAGTCATATTCAAAACAAACTTCCTGATCCTGACGGTGGGATTAAAAGTAGGGGCAAAGAACTAGAATCCAGAGGGATGTTTCACGTTGCCTCTTTGTTCATTTGTTTATTGTTTGTCCTTCGTTCTCAGACAGGACTATGACATCAGGAAAGTAACATCATGACTTGCAAGTGAACTGGATTTAAGTGAGGCAGGGCTGCCTAAAGTCACCAGCCTCACTCTACCACATGAGCCACTGGGTCCAGTGGCAAGATATGAATCAGGATGGGGAGGAATGAAGGAGAGAGGGGGAGAAAATGTAAAACTTATGGAAGTGAATGCTGAAAACTAAAAATAAATAAAGTGGGGAGAAGGGAGATCAACACAGATAATTATGTAAAGGGCTTTCCAAACCTTAAAATTCCACGTCAGCACCATCCGTTGTTGTTTCAATTAAATGAGCATTTTATAAAAAAAAAAAAAAAAAAAAAGATATATGTCAGGATGAATGGAGATGGCCCAGGATGCAGTGGGGGACTTTGGCCTTTTTAAGCCAAGGTCTTTCCCAGGTCTCAGTCCGACTGAGGCAATGCCCATTCTTGTGATTAAGTCTAGGTAAGAAATGAGGCAAAGAATGGCCTCTTTTACCTAGTCAAAAAAGAACAACAAATCAACCAGGGAGGGGAAGACCCTCAGGTCTCTGGCCAAAACAGAAACAACTGCTATTTACAGTCACTTTGAGCCAATACAGCCCAAACAATGACCAAGTAAGGTTTGGGTTAGGACCCATTGTTTACCAACCAAGGACAGCCAGAATGATTTGGGCTTAAGGCCTGGTCCTAAAAAAAGAAGTCTATTTGTAAACCCCAAGATATCTTTTGAGGTTTCAAAAGTCAAAATTTATATTCCTTTGGGCAGTTAAGGGTATGATTCCCTATATGGACAGAGGGAAAGGAGGGAGAAAACAAGGGAAGAAAATAAGAGCAAGGAAAAGAGAGAAGGTAGGAAGGAGGAAGACAAGGAACTGTGTTACCCAACTAGAACTGGCCAGTTGGGTCCCCAGTGGGGAAGCTACTACTACTCACAGATTGCTGTTTGTCCTTTGTTCTCCAGGAGGACCATGACATCAGGAAGGTGACTTGCAATCAAGTTGGGTTTAAGTGAGGGAAGACTGTGCAAACTCATCAGCCTAAATCTGTCCTCCAGGGCCATATGGGTCCAGTGACAAGATATAAATCAGCACGACTGGAGATGGCCCCAGATGGCCTCTTAGACAACTGGAGAACAGATAATTTCATAGAATTCTGGGTAGTATGAACTGATGCAGAGCAAAGTGAACAGAACCAGAAGAATATTTTATACAATGACAACAATGCAAAGAAAAACAATCCTGAAGGACTTAAGAACTCTGATCAAAGCAGTGACCCAACTATGTCTCCAGAGCACTTATGGTGAAGCATGTGAATTATCCTAAAAGAGATGATGGGTACAAAATACAGATATGTCTATTTTTGGATAGGGCCTCTAGTATGGATCTGTCTCTGCTTTGACTATGCTTATTCCTTACAAGAATTATTTTCTTCTCCTTTCTTTCCTTTCTCTCAGTTTTTACTTCGGGTAGAGAAAGATGGCAATAATGATACTAAAAAAAAAAAGAGGAGGAGACATTGTAACAGTTTTTAAAATGCACAAATGAGAAAAGAAAATGTTGAGAATAAAAAGATAGTTTTCAAAGTAACATGCAGAACTTACTTTATATTTTAAAAAACATCTAGCAGTATGACTGGCAAGGCCAGAGTTTATTTGGTAAGCAGAAAGAGAGATCTGTGCTTTCAACTGGGTGGAGAATGGATTAGAGATGAGAGAGACTTGGAAAAGAGAGAACAATTAGAAAGTTATTTCAACAGTCCCAGCGAGAGGTCAAAGCCTGAATAGGATAGCAGATCCAGAGCTGGGGCAGACCTCAGAGGCCATGGAATCCAGCTTCCTCATTTGAAAGACAAGAAAACTAAGACTCAGAGAGGTTAAATGTATTCCAGGGTCACACAGGCAGTAGTAGAAGAGGAAGCATTTGAACCTGTCCACTGCACCACACTTCCTCAGAGATGATGAGAAACTAAACTAGGCTGTGACTGAGTCAGAAAAGTGAAGTGGAGGGATATATAAAAGATGTTAGAGACAGAATGTCAAAGTGACCAACAAGATGAAGTACCAGGCATTTTCTCCAATCCTCAGGACCTCTCCAAACCTCTCCAAAATAGGACTTCTATGCAATACATGAAGCAAAGGAATATGAGACGGAGCAGTCAGACAAGATAGGAAAGAACCTAGAGAGAGGAGTATCACAAAAACACAGAGGAGAGAGTAACCAGGAGGAGAGACAGGTTATTAGTATCAAATGCTGCAGAGAGGTAAAGGAGGAAGGAGACTGAGAAAAGGTCCTAAGATCTGGCAATTAAAAGATCATTAATAACTTAAGCTCTTCTTTTTACATTCTTTCCAGTTTCTTACATTCACAGAAATTTGGCTCTTACTGGAAGATGCTCCACCACTGGCCATAATCTCTCCAGGGATGGTTTTGCACGTTCTCTCCTCTCCCAATACTGGCCCAAGATGTATATTACTCTTATCTCTGATACAACTTACAGACTCTCCTCTCTACTACCATCACTCATAGTAACTTTTCCCACTCTGAGATTTACTTCATTCATTTACTTTTACTATTTTCTCAAGGAGTTCAGTACCTGACATATGGTAGGTGCTATGTAAATGTTAGCTATTATTATTATATTATTATACTATTCTGATCTTCCAATGCTACCTTTATTTCACTCTGCCCAAATTTTGGAGTGGGAGGCAGAAAGGATAAAAAAATAAATGCTTATTAACTGAAAAAAATAAAATAAATGAAAATCACTGGCACCTGTGTAGAGGATGGTTTACAACGGGGAGAACCATTGAGACAGACCAATAAGAAGACTAATGCAATAGTCTAGGTAACAAGTGATAAGGGTATGAACTAGAGTAGTGTATAAATGGAGAGAACAGGATGTACTCATAAGATGTTGTAATGATAAGAATAGGACTTGGCAACTAATTGGATATGTGAGACGAGTAAGAAAGTGAGAAGTCAAGAACGGTGCCAAGGTTGTAAGCCTGGATGACAGGAAGGATGATGGGGTCTGTCAGAAAATTGGCAGATTTGGGGAAAAGATAATGAGCTCTGTTTTCCATGTGCTCAGTTTGAGACACCTATGGGACATCCAGGTCAAAATGCCCAAGTGCAATACAGGACTGTGGCTCCAGAGAGAGACTAAGGGTGGATAAATAGATCTGAGAATCACCTGCACAGAGATGGTCATCAAAGCCATGGAAGCTGATGAAAACAAGAGAGAAGACCAACTAGGACAGAGCCATGGGAAATACCCAATTAGCAAATGTGACACAGATAAAGTTCCAGCAGAAGAATCTAAAAATGGCCCCATGGAATGAGCTAGGTAACGGGTGAATGGGGTTGGAACAGGGCTGGGAAAGGGTAGAGAGTAGAATAGGAATGAGCAATCAGAAACAAGTATCCCTCTTCTCCGGAAATACCTCAATTCTGGATGAAGAAAACAAGGCCTAGAGTATCTGTTGCTATAAGTCTCTGGGTCTGAGAAGATAGAGGACTACTAAAGTTCAGTATATTTCCTTAAGGTTTCCTCTCAAGTCTACAGTGATCTGTTCTTCCTCTAATTCCTAAACATTTCATTTGTACCACTCATGACACCTAAAATACATCACTTTCTGCTATAGCTAGGTGGTGCAGTGGACAGAGTGCTGGGTTTCAAGTCAGAAAGACTCATCTTCCTGAGTTCAAATCTGGCCTCAGACATTCACGAGTTATGTGACCCTGGGCAAGTCTCTTAAAACCCTGTTTGCCTCAGTTTCCTCATCTGTAAAACAAGCTGAAGAAGGAAATGGCAAACCACTCCAGTATCTTTGCCAAGAAAACCCCAAATGGGATCACAAAAAGTTGGACACAACTGAACAGCAATAAAACAGTTATTTGTGTAAGCATCTAGTCTTTACAAGATTATAAGCCACTTGAAAGAATCTATGTTAGCTATCTATATATTCTTCACAGCCTGGTACACCTCCTACCTAGATAAAGTGAATGTTATATTAATGTTTACTGAACAACTGTACAAATTCAAAACAAGACAAAACATACTGTGAAGCTAAAAGGTATACAAATCCTAGTAGGTAAAAAATTTAAGCATCAAATTTAAAGGACATAAATAAATGAAAGCCTTTAAAGCAATTTAAACTAAATTAGTATATTGAGGAAAAGTACAAATTAACCTCAAAATAGCCATCTCAAACATTACTAAACAATAAAATTTATTTATTTCACACCTATTCAAGAAACCTTTTATATTTAACAATTCCTAATACTTTATGTAAATCAAGTAGATTATCTTCTCACTCCTATCCTAAACCAATGATAAAAGAAAAATTTAAAGAATGGCACTGGGTTAATACTGTGCAAATTCCTCATCAGTCCTTCTATTGGCAATATTTCCAAACTACTTGAAGCACTGCACTTCCATACTACTTTAAGCACTTTCCTGTCAACACTATGGAACATTATTATCCCAGTTTTGCAGATGAGAAAACTGAGACTCAGAGGAAAAGGGAGCTGCCACACATCCTGTCAAGGCCTGAAAGAAATCAAAACCATGAGTTGAGGAGAAGTATTTTTAATTGAGATAACAGGGTAGGAGACCTGCCACCCTGGGGGATATCCAGTGGATTTCCCAATCAAAGAGAGCCATGAAAAAGTTTTAGGAGGAGAGGGGAAAGAGACAGTATGAGGTAGCAAAGGCTGGTCATGAGACGTCAGTGGCCCTTAGCAATCTGGGCAAGGAAAGCCCCTTCACGACATGAATCTCAAAGGAAGGGGGCATGGGCATTAGAAGCTGAGATATTGAATTGGACTCCCCACACAGCAAATTCCCTGGATGAGGGGACCAAGGTTGTGGTTCAGTTCAACCTAACCAAGAATAAATCTTCAGGGTAGGAATATAAAGACATTACTGAAATTCTGACATTACAAGGATCATTTAAGGGAGTGGCAAGTAATATTACATTTGGTATTAACAATTTCTGTTATCATATTAACAATTTTTCTGTCAATCCCATAGTCAATTAGCATCCAACCCTGGACCACAACCCAAGTCTTCCAACTCTACAACCAGTACTCTTTCTAAAATATTGTAACAATTCTCTTCTCAACACATTCTCAAAATAGTTTTAATTCTTAAATTAGTTTTTCCTGACTCTAGAGGACTGGTGTTACTTCTCCTGTGTAAGATGGAGGTCTTATCCAGCTATCAAAGTATGACTAAGTGTGGCTGAGGCACAATCTTAAAAGTCAAGTTCTGACTCTGATATTAAACAAATATTACTAATGAGGTAATGATATGGATACAAGTAATCTTTGTAACAGACCATGATTAAACTTCATTTTCATTTGCCAAGATAAATTTACTGCCTCAGTTCAAATGAATTTCTAATCACTAGGCAGTAACATCCTCAGTCACAAGATAACAGAGGGAAAAGGCTATTTCCTTCCTGAGGATATACTACCGGAAAAGTTAAAAGCTCTCAAATTACCTTGAACTTTTTCTTTTAATTCTTGAACACATAATCTAAAATATTCCTTTTCATTCTTAGATTTAATAACCGAAAGTCTACCTAATTAGTACAATTTTAAAATGGTTACTCACTTCAAGGATTGATAGAGTTTCCTAAATAATGAAGAGTAAAAAAAAAAAAAATTAGACTGTCAGAAGATTTGGATTCAAGCACAAAAATTTACTAAGTGTTCACTATGAGCCAGGCATTCTACTAAGTACTAGAGACACAAAAAAGAGAAAAAACTGTCCTTGTCCTCAAGGTCTTCACATTATAATGGAGACAGCATGTAAATAACTAGGTACATACAAGATATAGAAGGTAATATCAAAGGGGAAGGCACTAGTAAGCAGCTGGGGATGAGGAGACAGACCTCCTAAGGGATTTAAGGTGACTTAAAGAAAGCCAAGGAAGTTAAGAAGTGGCGTTAAGGAGAGAGAATTCCAAACTGGCCAGAGAATTGTTGATCACATGTGATATTACTTCTTGGATTTGTATTGGTTGTCTCCCTCCTCTTTTTCACCTCCAATCTTGGAATGTCCCATCTATGCACCTCTACCTCTTAGAATTCCTAGGGAACTTCAAGGCTCAGCAGTTAACCTACCTCCTACAGTTCTGATTGCATCCATGTTGTTTATACCTGTATCCCTTCTCTAAACTGTAAGATCTCTGAAGGCAAGAGCTGTTTTACTTTTGTTTTTATACCCCAGTTCCTAGCACGGTACTAGCACATAGTAGATACCAAATAAATACTTGACATTTGATTAATCTAAAAAGGTAAAATTCAGTTGGGATATCTAAAAAACCCAATACCTAAACTCCAACAATCAGCGTCACAAGTACAAATTGGGAGAGGTGTGCCTAGAGAGCAGTTTTTCTGAAAAAGATGTGAAGTTTTAGTCAACTACAAGCTCAACATGTCAACAACATGATAGGAGAACCGCCAACAACAAGCACAAAAGCATGCTATGAGGCTGAATGTTCAGAAAGAGCAATGTGATAATACTCTGCCCTGGTCAGGCTAATCTAGAGCACTGTATTCATTCCTGAGTACCACACTTTAGAAAGGGATTTAGTAAATCTGAGCAATCAAAATTTATATTCCTTTGGGCAGAGCATCTACAGGTAAGGGTATGATTCCCTACATGGACAGTGGGAGAAGGAGGGAGGGAAGACAGAAAAGAAGGGAAGAAGGGAGAGAAGGAGGGAGGGAAGGATGGACGAAGGAAGGAGGGAGGGAGGGTCGGAGGGAGGAAAGGAAGGAAGGGAGGGAAGAAGGGAGAGAAAGAGGGAGGGACGTAAGGCCAGACAAAGGAAGGAAGGGAGTTACACTGCCCAACTGAAACTAGTCAGTTGGGTCCCCAGGGGGGCAGCTACTACTACTCACAGATCATTGTTTGTTCTTCATTCTTGAAGAAGACCATGACAGTAAGAAGGTGATATCATGACTTGCAAATGAATTGGATTTAGGTGAGGCAGGGCTGTGCAAAGTCACCAGCCTCATTCTCTCTCCCAGAGTAATCTGGGTCCAATGGCAAGATATAGATCAAGATAACTGGAGATGGCCCTGGATGCAGTGAGAGACCTTGGACTTTTTAATCTAGATGGCTCCTGAGAAGAGAGTGAAGCTGGAAACTTTGCACAGTCTTGCCTCACTTAGATCCAATTCACTTGCAAGTCATGACATCACCTTCCTGATGTCATGGTCTTTTTGGAGAATGAAGGACAAACAATAATGGTAAGTTTAAGAGTACCTAAAGGAGGAGTACCAAGATGGTGGAAAGCAGTGAGACCATGTTGTATGAAGAATGGTTGAATCTTTAGCTTGTAAAAAGTGAAGACAAGGCTGTCAAATATGTGAAAAGTTGCCATATGGAAATATGTTTTGCATAACTTCACATGTATAAGTGATATCATATTGCTTGCCTTCTCAACAGGTCAGGAAGGAGCTGGAGGAAGGAAGAGCTTGGAATTCAGAATTTTTAAAAATGATGTTAAGAATGAATACATGAATGAATAAATTTTTAAAAAGAGCTGTCATACAGAAGACATAGTAGGCTTAAGCTTTTTGTCCCAGAAGGTAGAACTTTCACAGGTGTAAGTTGCAATGAGGCAGATTTTGGCTTTATATCAGTTACGACTTCCTAACAAAAAGAACTCCAAAGATTATTGTACTGGCTCAAGAGGTAATATGTTCCCCTATTCTGGAGGTCTTCAAGCAAAAGCTAAATAACCATTTGTTCAGCACGCTCGTGAGGAGATTCTTTTTTTTATGACAGATGGGGCTGGGTGATCTTCAAAGTGTTTTCTAATTCTTTGATTCTGTGAAAAACTACTAGCAGAACTAAAGTGGCAAATGTCACATGATAAAAAACGTACCTCTGAATAGACAGTGGAAAATACAAACCCACAGTTTTCCTTCCAAAGTCCAAGATGCAACTAATTTCTAAAGAATGTATGCTCACAACGAATTACTCAATAAGGAAGGCTTTTCACAATCAAACACTTAAAAATAAAGATGCCCTTGTCAGCCTTTTACCCCATTTACTCTGTCATAACCATTTCCATTTTGAAATGAAGTCATGCCACAAGCAATTACAAACATCAAAATGAATGCACCATTCTACAATGTATCATTAAAAACAAATGATAACCAATAGATACTACTTACCACAAAGAAACTCACACTTATGTTTTTAAAGCTGTCTTTTTTAAACTGCTCTCTTCCAGATACCTTATTCTAATAATCTACATTTAGTTTTCAGACATTTGTTCAAATTTACCCCCCCCCCCGCCCAATCCAATTAGGAAAGTGAGCTTAGTAACACAATAGTGTTGAACTTGGAATCAGGAAGACCAGGAATCAAATCCTGACTTTTTGAGATTTATTACTTATTAGCTGTGTGACCCTAGGAAAGTCATTTCCTTATCTATAAAATATAGATAAAAATCGCACCTATCTCACAAGATGATTGTAAGGATCAAATGACTAAACATTTGTAAAGTCTTTTGACAAATCTTAAAATGCTAAATACATACTAATATTATTATAAGGCTAGTGAAAATATTAGAAAAAGATCTAGTCTATCTTAGAGTAAGGTCATAAATAATTCATTACTTTACAACAACTTAGGCAAAATCATAGATAAAAGTGCAATATAACAAATCCCAAACTACACTCATGAAATTATAAGTACATTGTAAAAGATCAGTTAACAATATTTGATAAAGACCTACCACAAAAAAGTGAAATTTTCGAATTAAAGAGAAATTTCCACTACTTGAGACTCAACATGTTCACTATGCATCTTTCCCTCAAACTCCACCTCTCTTCCAAATGTCCTTACTTCTGTCAAGGGCATTCCCATCCTTCTAGTCACCTAGGTTATCAATCTTAGTATCATCATTCTCCAATGGCTCTCTGTTACCTCCGCTTCAAATACAGACTCTATTTAGCATTAAAGCTCTTTGCAACCTTGCCCCAACCAACCTTGTGATAATCTGGCTTAGAGAGATAGAGCACTAACTAAACTTGTAGTCAGGAAGATTTATGTTCAAAACCCACCCCAGACTTTAAACTAGTTGCGCAACTCTGAAAAAAGGTCATTTAATTTCTCTAAGCTTCAATTTCTTCATCTGTAAAATGTGGGCAAAGAAAAGGGAATAAACATTTATATATGTGCCAGGAACACTTTACAAATACTAACTCATTTTACTTACATTTACTCACACCATCCCCAGTACTATAACCTTCATTTTACAGAGAAGGAAACTGAGGCAAACAAAGGTTAAGTGATTTGCCCACGACCACACAGCTAGTAAGTATCTGAGACCAGATTTGAACTCAGATTTTCTTGACTTTAGGTCCAGCACTTCTGTTCACCTTAGCAACTGCCTCTGAAGTATCTAAAATGGACAATAAGAAATGAATTGGGGACTTTCTGCTTAACTGGAATACTCAGGGCTCCAAAATTTCTAGACTGAACTAAATTCGGTATTTTTTTTCAAAAGAGCAATCTGATTGGGATTTTAAAAAGTACAAGTTATGAGTTTCCATAAGATCAGCAGCTCTCCACTGATAGCTAGCTCCTATCACCACCATAAAACTCCCATGGCAGCAAATATATTCCATCACTTTGTGATATGATTAAAAACAGACAAACAAACAAACAAAACCCAGCCACACTTCTTTCAGGCAAATAAGGAATTCGATGCAGTAATTACAGAGCTAGAGTTTTTTCCAGGAAGAAGTTAGGACATGACCGGCAATGACTAACCCCAAGTGCTGACTGATCTCAAACTGAGACAAAAGTCAATTTGTGGAAGGAAAAAGATTGCCAAACTATAAACTGGGCACTTAAAATCCAAAGAGAAACACTAAGGACAAAAGAGTGTCATCTAAACTACACCTGGTCTTTTTATCCTACCTTCTGGCATCTCTAATATCCTGAACTCCTAAATTTGTAGGGAGGTCCCACATCCAAATCACCACCCATCTACAGGACAATATCCCAAAGCTTTCAGAGAACCAAGACCAGTTAGGGGAGGGAGGTAGTCTCCTTATTAACATAGTTTTACACTCAACTCACAGACTTCGGGGTTTGACCTTGAGAGTTCAGATGATGTGAGGTCAGGACTAGAAGGGATGGGGAGGATGGGGAGGAGGAGACGGGAACAATAAAGGTCCCGAGTTGAGAACTGTGTGGAAAAGAGGGAGGGGGGAAGCTGCAGGGGTATCTTTGGGGTAAAAAGGCCAGATCCCGGGTAAAGGGGGGGCAGAGGTAGGCATGGGTAAAGGGAAGGAGCCCAGGGTACAGAGGGGAGCCCACGGTAAAGCTCCTGATAAAGGAAATGGGGGAAAACCAGGGTTTCGAGGAGTAGAAGCCTGGGGTAAAGTAGGAGGGAGCCCAGTGAACAGAGGAATGGAAGCCTGGGTTATGGAGGAGAGCCCAGTGTACAGGAGTGGAAGTCTGGGGCACGGGGAGCAGCTTGGGGTACAGAGGAGTGGAAGCCTGAGATAAAGTGGGAGGGAGCCCGGGGTACAGAGGAGAGGAAACCTGGGTACAGGGGGGCAGTTTGGGGTACAGAAGAGGGGAAGCATGGGCTAAAGGGGGGAATTGGGGGTACACAGAAGTAGAAGCAAGGGGTAAAGTGGGAGGGAGCCCAGTGTACAGAGGAGTGGAAGTCTGGGATATAGGGGGGAACCTGGAGTACAGAAGAGTGAAAGCCTGGGGAATGGGCTGGGAAGCCCGGGGTACAGAGGAGTGGAAGTCAGGGACATGGGGGGGAGAGTTTGGGGTACGGCGGAGTGGAAGCCCGGGGTACAGGGGGCAGTTTGGGTCCAGAGCGGTGAAAGCCTACGGAAAGGGAGACGGAGGCCGGTACAAAGGAAAGGCTAAAGTTGGAGGATCGGGGAGATGGGGGGGATGGCTCCGGCCCAGCCACCCCAAGGCCTGCTCCAAGCGCAGTCCTGCCCCTGCCCCTGCCCCGCCGCGCCCCCCGCACCCTCAGCAAGGAGAGGGACGAGCCAGATTCCCTCAAGGGAGTGCGGAGGCCACGCACCTGCCTGCGCCGCTCCCAGGGCTGGCCCCAGACACGCCAGCAGCAGCAGCTCCAGCAGCCAGTGCCGCCGCCGCCGGCGCCCCGAGGCGCAGGAGAACGAATCCATGCAGGTTCTTTCCCCGGGCTCCGCTCACTGCTTCGTCGCCTCCGCTTCCTCCATCATCCCAGACACGGCCCAGAGCGCTAGTGGCAGCGCGCGCACGCGCACGACGACCCCGGCTACAAGCCCCAGCGGGCCTGAGCCGGGAACAGGGCGCCCCGCCCACTTAGCGGGCCACGCCCCGTACTCCGAAGGTTTTCCCTCCCCTCCTTTCTCCACGCTTCCTTTTCACGTGAGACTCCGAGAGGGCCAATGAGGAAGTGTCCATCATGAGGCTCCGCCTCCTGAAAGCCTTGGTGGGGGGAGGGGGCGCTCCAAGTGAGGGCTTTCATTGGCCGGTTCGCGGAGAAAGGCGGGGTCGTGCGGCGCCGACCAGCTGCGGCGGCGGCCTAGGCCGAGAGTTCTAGGCTCAGCTGGGGCCTGGATTTCTAACGCCGGCCGGGTCACGGCGACCACCCCCGGGAGGATGGTGTTGGGGGGGTTCCCGGTGAGCTACCTGCTGCTGTGCGGCCAAGCGGCGTTGCTGCTGGGAAACTTGTTGCTGCTGCACTGCGTGTCGCGGAGCTTGTCGTACAACACCACGGCCGAGCCCGAGGCCGCGGCCACCGGATCTGCGGGCACAGCCCGGCTGGAGGGCGCCGAGACCCAGATGCTGGCGTACACGGATCCCCGCTCCCCGGTCATCCTGTGCTCCTTTCTGTAAGAGGCCCACGCTCTGGGAGGCGGGGGAGCGAGCGCGGCTGGAAAGGATGCGCCGGATCCGCGCTGGATCCTCGCCGGATCCTCTCCGGGTCCTCCGGCCGCAGCTGGGCCAGAGGGTGACTCGGCAGACCCCACCTGCTTTCCTGCCCTGGGCAAGGAAGGGCAGGAAATGGATGCGTGGGGCTGGCGGAGTTCTTGCATGGGGGGGGGGGGGGGGGGGGTTGGGACACTGTCCTGGTGTGCAAGGCCAGGTGAGGCCCGGCTTTGGGGCAAGCGCTGGGGAACGGAAAAATGGGGGATGGGGTGAGGGACAGAGACTGACTTTCTTTGCAGAAAGTTGAATAACTTAATCCCTCAAGGATTATTCTGATTCAGCCCCGTACTTTGTGAAGCTGTTTAAAGATACTAAAGAAGTCCTTGCTCAGGGAATCCTAAAGTAGGATCCCAGATTCTCTACCTTTTTAAGCCCCTTCCCCCCAAAGAAAACCCCCAAAACCCCTTGATATGTCTTACTTTGATCCGTATACATTCTCCTGGCGCAGGAGATTTGAAGGGTTCAAATTTGAAAGATTTTGAGGAACTGGATGGTTCTGACAGCCAGCCTAAGCTGACTGCAGAAGAGCCATCACCAGAAGATTAGCCACCAGATGAGAGGAATTTGGGGGGCCGCAGCAATTCATGAAGATGTCTAATAAAACAAGAAGAAGTGGTCATCTAGCCCGCACCCAATGAAATATCACAGCTAGTGAAATATGTTCTTAGTGGGGTAAGATAAACCTGGGAAATTGAGAAAATGTTGACACTAAAACCTTGAGGGCTTCAGGCATAGAATCTGTTAAGACTAATGGATGCAATTTAATAGAGACAATGTACTAAGATTTACACAGATTTCGCCAAATCGGTTGCGCACATAATACAGGGTGGAGAATATGTAGCTATAGAGCAGCTTGTACCCAGAATCCCCCAGGTCTTTGTGTACTGTACCTCCCTGTAGAAGGGAGCCACAAGGTGATTTTATCTAAGGCTGTAATAAAAGAAACAGAATGGAGAAAGTCATAAGCACTGGCCCTGGCCCTGGTCAGACCACATCTTAAGTATCTCCCTCTAGTTCTAGGTACCATATATAATAATAGCTAGCATTTATATAGTTTGCTGAGCATTTTACAAACATCATCTCATTGATCCTTACAAGAACCCTGCAAAGTAGGTGCTATTATTATCCCCATTTTACAGATAAGGAAACTGAGTCAAACAAGAACTTCAGTGAAGTTAAGGGTGAGAGAGCTAGTAAGTGTCTAAGGACAAATTTGAACTTAGGTCTTCCTGATTCCCAAGTACAATGTACTAGAGAAATTGACCAACCGGAGCTTATCCAGAAGAAAGCAATCAGGATTGGTGGAGGCCTCAAACCATTCATGAGGATTGGTTGAAGGACCTGAGGATGTGTAGCATGGGAAAGAGTAACTTAGGGATATAACTGCTGTCTTTAAACATTTGAAAGGTTGTCATGTCAGAGAGAGAGATTACTGTTTGTTCAGTTCTAGGAGAACTTGGACTATAAGTTGTAAGTTTTAATTTAACAATAGTTTATAAGAATTAATTGCAAATAATAATTAGAGCTGTCCAAAAGTGGCTTCTGAAGTCTGTGTTCCTTGCCGTTGAATTTCTTTAAGCAGAGACTGATGAATCACTTCTTGAGGTTGTTGTTGAGGGTATTTAGAAGACTTGGGACCAAGTTTGGCATATGACAATTACTACCTGTATGACCTTGAACAAGCCATGTAAACCTTGGGCCTCTGTTTCCTCATAAAATAAGAGCTCTCTTTCAGCTCTAGAGCTATGATGCAGTATACTCTGAGATTCCTTTGAATTTTAGAATTTTGTAGGTCAATTTGTTACAGAATTTTTTGATGATGAGTAGTAAAATCCCAAAGGCTATCCTGAAAGGTCATTATAATTTACACTGAGATCTTGTCCACTACTCTTAGATCATAACAGAATATTTCAAAAGGAATATATTTGAGCCCTCTTTGATCAGCCTAATTGACACAAGTTTATGATTGGAGGAAGGTGGGGAAATTTACATTGTCTGTCTGGGATGAAGGAGTATACAAGATAAATGACTTTATACAAAGGTCTGTTAACAATGTTCATTTTACTGGTGGGTTTACAGGCCTGATGAATTTATAAAATGTGAGGACCCTGTGGATCATGTTGGAAACTCAACTGCCTCCCATGAAATGGGTTATGGATGTGTCAAGGTGAGTTTTTATAGAATATTCTAAATATTCTCACACAAATGACTGACACTTTGTGGTAAATACCATTTAAGATTTTTACTTTTGAAAGAAACAATGCAATTTAAATCCTAATAACAGACATCTAGGGAATATCCAACTTATTTTGTTGTAATGGAATTTCACTATAGTAAATATTAGTATAGAACATATTCCCAAGTCCAGGGGCTGTAGGTAAAATGAAGCAAAACATTTAACCTGCCTTAAAGAGGTACAGTCTCTAGGCAAAAGCTGCCCACATTTCAAAATCAGCATCCCTTTGACTTGGCCCTGCCTTTGGCTTTTTGAACAGAAGTTTTTGATTTTTTTTTTTATTTCTACATTTTTTACTTCAGCTGAAATGTAATAGATTCTACTCCAGCCCCTTATTTTTAAACTGTAGGTGTATCTTTCTCTTTCGAGTGTTTGTCTTTTAAATAACATTGTTAGATTCTAGCTTCTAATCCATTCTGCTCTCTGCTTCCATTTTGTGGGTGAGCTCATCCCATTCACATTTACAGTTACAATTACTGTGTATTTCCCTCCATCTGATTATCTCCTGTTTATCCTTCTCTCTCTTTTTATCCTGTCCTCTGTGATACTTATTTTTAATTCTTTGGGAGCAGTCGTATTTATTCCATGTCTCACTGCCGTATAACATCATCATTAGACTTTTGTATTAAAAAACGGGCCCTAGCTTTCAGGGAGACTTTGCTGTGGCCCAAAAGCATTCCCACTGAGTCTTCTCCTCTTGTCTGGGCCCAACTCATTTTCTGTCTTTACTGTCTGCCCAAGAAAGATGTAAGTTCCCAGACTTACTGCTGATCAAATCCATCCCCCTTATTTTACAGATGAAGAAAGTGAGGTCCAAAAAAGTTAAGTGAGCTTCTTAGGACCTACAGCTAATAAGTGTCCAGGATTAGATTTGAACCAAGATCTTCCTGACTTCCAAGCACAGTCCTCTATCTGCTACACTACAATTCCTTTCATATAAGAACATAGATATATGTCTGTGTCTGCACACACACACACACACACACACACACACACACACACACACACACACACACACACACACACACACACACACACACGTACACACATCTTTTCTGTATGGATAGATAGAGCATACTATTTTGAATAATTACAGATCTAATCCAAGTGGCTCTGCAGAGTTCTTGGATTTTATGTAGTCAGCACAGTATAAATGACAGAGAAGCATCAAGAGGACCTTACCATCCACAGGAAATTCCTCTTTGACCTAGGGTGTTTATTTGATCTTCTGTATCACAGTGGCAAGCACTTTGGAAAGGATACATTTCCTTTTTTGTGCCTTGCTAAGTCTTTATTACCAGAGGGTTGTTGAATAAAATTATTTCTGTTGTTATATCTTTTACTAAATCTTGAATGACTTTGATATGTGAGTGGGAGGCTTGTTGTTATAAAATAATTTTATTCTAGCAAAGTAAATGTAACAACAGTTAGTACAATGGGATCTTAAATTTTCTATATGATATTTACTAATAATTATTTCATCAAGGATGTTCCTGATTTGTGTATCGATAATTCCCATAAAGATTATGTATACATAGGAGAGTGGGAATAAAAGTAAGTAGTTAGTGATGTTCTCTCTGTCACCTTTATTGAGATTAATAAGATCTGAGTTTGTTTTTTGGTTTTGTTTTTCATCATGCCTTTGATAACTTCGACCTTCTGGTACCTAATTCCTTTGGAACACTAGTATACTGTATTTAGACCCAAACTGCTCTCACAGTTGTGTTGTCTTCAACATGGATTGCCTCTTTTTATGTTTGGTCCAATCCATCAGCTTTTCCCATCTTTGTTCTCTTTAGTACATTCCTCCCTCCTCTTTAAGGGCATTCTGTACTAGAATGTTAGGGTCTAAGTGTGTTGATTCTGTTGCTCTCAGTAGAAGAAATGGTTTGTTATAATTATTTTTTGAGATTTTTTTTCATTTTTCTTGTATTTGTAGCTCTCTTTCCACTTTTATCTTGGAATGCCCTTGAAATAGTTTGACCTAGCAGGAGATCTTGCCAAGCTTGTTTTAAACTAATTTTGCCCTCCAACTGCTTCCCTCATTTGGAGACAGTACAGTTCATAAACATCTATCATCCTTCTTCATTAGATTTTACAAATGATTTTTCATTCTAACCATGTTTTGCCTTTGGTAACCATTTCTCTCTTTGGTAAATAAGTCAGATGTTTTCTGACTGAGGCTCTTTTGGGGGGGAATTTTTTTGACCTCCTTGTTGTGACAGTTAATTTACAGTACTTAAACTTCTGTATAAAATTATTATAGTTAGCATCAATGACATTTCTATTGTCTATTTCCCATGTTTTATTTTCAATTACTTGTTTAAGTAATTTAGGATTTAGTTGTTCCAATGTGCATCTTATCTTTTTCTCATCATTTAATTCTTCTTATTTATTACTAATTGTGATCTTAACTTTTCATAAGTTAATGCTCTCACTGCATGCAAAGAGGTGACTCAGAGATCATATCAATAACATATCAATAACCGTATCAGTAACATCATGTTAAAATAAAATCTATTTTGTTCTAGATGTTATTTAGTGCCTGCTATATCCTTGTTGTTTAGTCATTTCAGTAGTGTCTGACTCTTGCTGACCCCATTTTGGAGTTTTCTTGGCAAAGATACTGGAGTGATTCAATGTTTCCTTTTCTAGATCTTTTTACAGATGAGGAAACTGAGGCAAATAGTTGTCCAGGGTCTCAAAGCTATAAGGCCAGATTTGAATTCAGGAAGATGAGTCTTCCTGATTCCAAGCCCAGTGGTGTATATGCACTTCACCATCTAGTTACTCTCTTGCCACATCCAGTGCCTGCTAGTTGTTTTCTTGAAGGAAATGGTATTAGATTTCTGTGTAAGCTACAGATCTTTGACTTTTACCATTTTATATTCTTTGACCATGTTTCCCCATATATTAGGTAGTTAGGTGATACAGTGGCTAGAATGCTGGGCCTGGAGCCAGGAAGACATGAGTTCAGATCTGACTTCAGACATTTATTGGCTGTGTGACCTAGGGCGAGTCATTTACATGTGTTTTCCTCCTTTTCCTCAACTGCAAAATGGGAATAGTAATAACATTTACCTCCCAGAGCTGTTGTAAGAATCAAATCAGATAGTAATTGAAAAGCACTTAGCACAGTGCTTAGCAAATAGTAAATGCTATGTAAGTGTTAGTTTTATTATTTGCCCCATCCTCACTTTTTCCCAGTTTTGCATGTCAAGACTCATCTGATTCAGCTCCTTCAACATTGTATCTGTTGGTCATTGGACAAGAAGCTCACATTTAAATTATCAGAAGTCAGAATTTATTGATGGTCTAAAAAATGTGTGATTCTTAGTACTCTCCATCCCTTTTCTCATAACTCTTTTCACCATACCTGCAGGAATGAAAAGGCTGAGGATCGTATCTTTGTTTCCTGAATTGCTGTGGCTCAGAATATTCACAAGTCTTTTTCATGATGTTCCTTTCTGTAGTTAGCTAGGTTGATCCTTGTAAGACAGACTGGATCTGTTCCTAAACCTTACTAGAAACCTTCTGTTATAGCCTTGCAGAACCCAAGATTACCTCCACGCTGTAATGAACCACTTAAGTAAGATTTTAGTACAGTTATTTTTCATCATGGTAAATTACCATCCTATGGATAAGAGATTTTTAATGTATTTTTAATACTAAATTACATATAAGAAACTTTCCAATCATTCAGAGTTTTGCAAGTACCTACCACATGTTAGGTACTGAGAATATAATGAGACCAACCTACCTAGTTTTGGAATTACTTCATTATAGTGAATTTTTGTTCTAACTATTAAAGGGATTTAACTTTGAATTAATGTCATCTTGGATGTTGAATTCTCAAAGGGGATTAAAAAGGAGCCTTTAGACAGATAAAAAGAAGAGCAAGGTCAGGAAGACCCAGAGAAGGGAGAATGTCCAAGAGAAAAGGGGAGGTCAACAGTGGCCAATACTACAGAGAATTCAGGAAGAATCAGGACTGAGAAGAGATTATTAAATCTGACGATTGATAATCTTAATGCACTATTTTCTTGAAATACTAGTAAATCTTTTGTGCTCTCTCTTCAAATGAACCCTGTGTTAATTTGTGTATATGTTCAACCCTTCCAGTAGACTGTAAGTCTCTGGAGAGAAGGAACTCTTTTGGTTTTATCTCTGTGTCCACATTATCACCTATACATTAGGTGCTTTTATAAATATTTCTTGAATTTAATTCCTAGGACTGACAAAAATTTGAGAGTTCCACAGACATCAGATTCATGTGCTTAAAGACAGAGCATTGGATCAAATGATTCCTTCAGATCCATGCAGCTCTGTTCCATGATTTCCTATGTTTTTATATAAAATATGGCTATCTCAAATTGTTTTAAAATTACAAATTTACAGATACTCCTTAGTCTATTCATTTTTCTATAAATATTTAATATTAATCATCTTTACCATTATATCAAATAAACAGCATTTATTTATATTGTTTCATATACTTTCTGTGTATTACTGAAGAAGTTATCATTTAATTCTCTGAACAATTTTGGGAAGCTAAATGATTGAAAACAATAAAAAAAAAAAAAAAAAAGGACACACAGGATAGACCTGATAAATCAAGGAAGGATTTAGCATCTTACACCCCAGGATGGTGAGAGTAATTACTATTTTAAAAGTTTGATAAGTTATTTTTGGTTCCACAGTTTGGTGGCCAAGCCTACAATGATGTAGAACACACTTCGGTACAGTGCCAGGCCTTGCAAGGAATTGAATGTGCCGGCTCTAGAAGCTTCTTACGAGAGAATAAACCGTGTATAAAGTGAGTGTTACCTAATTAATCTGGAGTTCTTTTCTTTCTTCCTGTTTTTAGTTTGCCATTGCTTAACCTGACTTTTCCCATTAACTTGAGTTTTGAAAGTTTAATGTAGCTATTTTGGTACACAGCTCAACCTTGAGTCAATATGGTAGAATGAGAAAAGATCTCTGGGAATTGGAGAGTCAGAGGCTTTAGTCCCAGCTCTGTCACTAACTGTATAAATACAGAGAGCACAGGATTTGAAGTTAGAGGACTTGGGTACTTCTGCTTGCTATCTCTGAGGTCTTAGGCAAGTCACTTTGCTCTCTGAGCTTCAGTTTCATTCTTCATTCATAAAATGAGGGGGCTGATTTCTTAAGTTCCTTTCAACTCAGAACTTATGAAATCTGAAGCTAGGATTAGCCATTCTACCTCTCTGAGCCTGAGTTTCTTCTACTATAAAATGAGGGATGTGTACTAGGTAACTTCTAAGGCCCCTTCCAACTGTAGTCATTTATAGGCATAAATCCTACCCAGATGTCCCTGTAGTAACAGAAGGAACCTAATAAGGAAGGCTTCTCTCTACTGAAGCTCATTTTATTTATAGTTAAACAGAAAACATGTGCTAAGGGTCTCAGAATTTAAACATGCCCTTCAGGCTACAGCAAGATAGTGAATGAATTTATTTATGACTTAACCTTAAAGCAGTTAATGAAACTAGGCAGCTGTATTGTATTGTGGAGAGAAGACCCTGTGAAGGAACATGTTACAGCAGTTATTATTATCACAGAATAATCTGAAAATATTATAATAATTCAGAGACCTTGGAGGAATTAGACTAAGGTATGACAAGCCTTCCTACAATAAATGCAGTCAGAAGAAGCATTGAATTACAGAAAGACCTACATCCGTAATTACTTATGCATTTCAATTTCATAGATGCTAGTAACTTTTTTGAGCTAATAGTTTCATGATACTGTAATGGGTAGAATTTATCTAAGAATTAATAATTTCTCTGGCCTCCACCAGAGGGAACCAGAGTTAATTATTTTATTATAGCATAACACCACCTTTGTATCATTTCATTTAGGCTGAAAGCATTTTAACTTTCCTCTAGTGAAAAATCTTTTATTTTTTCCTAGGTACACTGGACACTACTTCATAACCACTTTGCTGTATTCCTTCTTCCTGGGATGTTTTGGAGTTGATCGTTTCTGTCTGGGACATACGGGTACAGCAGTAGGGAAATTGCTCACCCTTGGAGGACTTGGAATCTGGTGGTTTGTTGACCTTATTTTACTTATTACTGGAAGGCTAATGCCTAGTGATGGCAGCAACTGGTGTACTGTTTACTGAAGAGAACTAGACTCATTGAGAATTGGTGTAGCATGGGAAAATGAATGACCTTTCTTTCCTGACTTTGTCTCTACAAATTGCAATTTCTTCCACCATCTCAGACTGTTATTATTCTACCCTTTTTAGAAGAGAATCTGCTGGGGCCGTGTTGTTGGACTGTAGATTTGGAAGCCAGGTCTTGAGTTAATGTTTGGAAATGATAAATAATGCTTTGAAAAATCAACGTTTTATCTACAGAAAAGAAGGTATTAATATGCTTGTTCAGACATAAGCAGCAAGAGGATTTCTATACCTTTTTGCATGCCTTCCCTCTGCAATATTATGGCTTTGGTCTTCTGGAACATGTATTGAAATATCATGAACAAAGTGAGCGTTTTTAGAATGTACCTGGCCCATTGTGCTATATGTACTAGAAGATACCTGAGATGAAACCAACCATTGAAAATCTGTCTTCAGAAAAAGGTGAAAATTGAAGTAACTGACAATGAATATTGAAACTCTGACTTTTAATTCTTATGTTCCATAAAACTTTTGGCCAAATGGAGAGGCTATACAGGTATATTGTCATTTAAACAAGCAAAGAGAAGCCTCTAATTCTGTTGTATTGTAAGAACCAAGCTTTTGAAATGCTGAACTGCTGTTCACCACCCTTAGGGTGTCAGCACTGTGCCCTATGGGTGTTATCTACTGTGTACAGATGACTTCATTAAAATTTTGTTTTTAAAGAGATGTCTGAGTGATGTATCTGAGATCAGACATTTCTCTCAGCAGAGATATCCCCTCTAAAATTCTGAATCTGGTAACAAATACAATTGCTGCTTGTATGAGGTCTTTCACATAAATAACTGAAATGAAAATTCAGGACTAGGAAAGTTTTAGATAGAGAGTTTTCATATGCTAGGAATGAAGAACAGATTTCTGCACTAAGAATTTTCATTCAGCAAGCATTTATTAAACACCTACACTGTTCCAGGCAATGTGCTCAGCCTACAAAACAGAAGCAAATACAAAAACAAAGGGGTCCGTACCCTCAAGAGTTTTACATTTTATTTGGAATATTGGGGAGAAAATGGAAACCAAATACAGAATTTTCCAATTTTAAAGCCAGAAAGGACTTTGGAAGTCATGGAGATAGTATGAAACAGTAGAAAAAGTGGTAAATTGGATATAAAGAAAAGGGAGCCAACTTGAACCTGCTCTGGAGAGCCAATTGTTAAATTTTCAGTGTGAGCATTTATACCTCAGATTGGTGAAAGCTACAAGTCAGTGCTTGATTTACTGTTTTGTTGATTGTCTAGAGTTAAGAAAGTAATGGAGAAAGTGTTAATGTAAACAAAACTAAAAAAAAAAAAAAAATGGATGTGTACCACCCACCCATCCCCAGAGCTGGTTGTTAAACATTTGCCAAGCACATTCCTGGAGGAAATCCATGTTCTAACCGTGGCTATATGACTGGGCAAATCACTTCTCTAGGCATCAGTTTCCTCATTTGAAAAGTGAAAGATTTAAACTCAGTCTCAAATGTCCTTTCCTATTGTACAAGTCTATGTTCTTCTGGTTTAATGTTGTGGTTTGAGGGGGTTTCCCCCTACTCCCTGTCAGGTGTGTATCATATCAATGTAAACAATAGTACTTAAAAGTTTTCCTGTAGGCTAAAGCCACTAGTTGGGATATTTGGTCCAGTTTTCCTATTCAAAAAAGACTGGAGATAATCCTTTCCTCTTAATAATGCTGTTGTGCTTTGAATTACAAATGATTATAAAGGTAAAAGTTCTTTTTACCTTTCCTGTATTAAATAATTATAGTTGCTAGCATTTATATAGCATTTTAAGGTTTACAAAATACTCTGTAGATTATATCATTTTAACTTGACAGCCACCAAGAGATTTGGAGACCAAGGACACGGACTTAGATCTGGCTCTGCTGCTTTCTGTCAGTGTGACTTCAGGTGAGTCATTTCCTTCTGTGAATCTCAGTTTCCTCATCTACAAGATGAGTACAATGAACTAGTGCAAAGCCCTTTCCAAACACAAATCTTCTGATCCTATGAAGTAAGCAACAAAATAGGATGGTAACATCAGAGGTAATGATAAAGATTGTTAGAGGAGAGGCCCCCACCCCCACCAGAGAAATAGTGCTTGTCTGGTACATCTCTAGGTTGCTACCACTATGCCCCTTTTCTTCTTTTTTTACAGGGAGAAAAGGGCCTTTATTGAGTATCTATACACAGCCACCCCACTTAAGGGATTTTCAGGTTTTGGAAAAATTAAAAGCGATTTGTCACAAAAAGGTCAGGGGCTTCTAGCTTAGATCTCCTTTAGGAGAAAAATATAAAACTGTTCCCTGTCAAGTTGGGTTTAATTTCTTTATAAATTCTTTAAATAATCAAAGATCAAATTGTGCTCCATTGACAGGAGTGTGTCATTGGTGTCCTCTACTACTGGTTGTGTAACAGTGAGAATCTCCTAAAATCGGTTCCCTCAGGAGACGATAGTTTCTCTATCACTGGGGGTCTTTGAGCAGAGACCAGATGACCAGTTGTTGGGGATGATGTACAGGACATTCTAGGTCACTTGTAGATGCCTCCCAAGGGCACTTCTAACCAAGAGATTTTGCAGTTTCTTAATTTTTCTAAGCCCATTTCCTCATTTATAAAATGAACATAACAATACCTTGATTCCAAGTTGCAGAGAAGGTATGGCCCTGCATCAGTAGAGTGTGTTCTTCACCTGAGAGTTCCCTGTACCCATGAAATCAAAGGTCCAGTGCTTATCCCTGTTACTTATAACCTCCCAGGAGGATTATGAGAGAAGCATTTTGTAAACCTTAAAGTACTGTATGAATGAGAATTATTATTAGAAGAATAAATGTTTATCTAATTAGAGATCTAGATAGAATGGTTAAAAGGATTTCTTCTCTAAGGAAGAAGACCCCCAAATCTTTTGACCATCTTCTATATGGACCATATAGTATAAATTCAGTTTTGCGAGATAAATTTGTCTCTAAATGGGAGCTTGTTTAATTAATTATTTCAGGAATGATCGTCAGGACCACATCCTCATTTCTCCGACGAACCACTAAGGAAATGGAGTCACTCTCTTTCACAGCTTCAATGACATCTGTGATGGAAGTGACAGGTTGTCCATTTATGCTGGTAATCACATCATGGTTTCGCATCCCAGAGCTGGGGGAAAAGATGAAAGTAGAGAACTAGAGAAAAGGCTTTTGTCTTTACTAGACCAGAACCACACATCTCTAAGTCTAGAACATAACCCTACTTCTCACATGGAATTTCTGCTGGAAAGCTTTGAGATAATTCTGCTTTATTCATCTTGGAGGATGGATTGTATTGGAAAAAATTAATCTCCAGTTCTAGGCACCCATTAGTTTTCCAACATACTACTCCTACAGGTAAGTAAACAAATGGCAAACTTCCTCTGGATTTTCCCTCTCACCCCTGAGCTTCCCTATCAAGCTAACATTAGCCCATAAAAATCTTATTGACCCCAAGAAAAAGTAAAAATTTGTGTTAGGACAGAGATGTCTTTTTTCCCCAGATATATCATCTGTTTGACCTGTTTGACCCTGGCTCTTTTCCATTTTCAAAAAATTCCTATAGCTAGGGAACATAATAAACTGAACTATAGTCTGTGCTTCAAAAAAATCTAAAAATGTTAGGTTCTGTCTGTAGCCTTCCTTCTGAACTGCAACTTTGATCAGCAGTTATGGATTGTAAGCCTAGTTCATTGACTTCATTTGGGAGACTAGATCCTCAGCATGTAAAATCTGTTGTTCTTGATGTGGAAGAGGTTCAAATGTGAAACGCTTCAATAGAATTGTAAGTAGAGTTGTAGCTATGCTAATGTTTGTGTCTGAGATGTGACTGTTGCAGGAGATACATAGCAGTACACAATTTCCTGGTGGGAAATAGAGATTCATGATAAGAGATTAGGAGACCCAGCAGTAGTTATGACATTTATGAAGAATGGAGGTAGGAAGTCACTTGAGAAATCTTAAATAAGAAGCTTAGAAAGGATGGAGAAATTTTAGAGGAGATGAGAGGTTTAAGAGTAAAAAGGCTGAAATCTGAATTTTAGGAGTTAGGTCAGCTCAGGAATACTGACCATGGGGCTCCATGTTCAGCAGTGCAGGAGACTAGGGATAATTCTTTGTTCAGAAACTAAGGGAGAAGGCTGTCCTACAGAGAACAATTTTGATCTAGGACCAAGGCAAAGTCCTAGGAACCAGGAGAAGGAATCTTGTTCTCCTGTAACTGAAACAGTTGGCCTTAGATTGGAAGTTACAAGTAAAGGAGAGCTGGAAACAACCATAAAAACCACTATCAAACCCAATTTACTTTTGTCAAGCCAAAGTGAACAATAAGATATTATGCTTGTGACTTCCATATTCTATATGTAGCTTGTGCCTCAAAATTCTTTTAATGGTAGTGTGTGTATTTTGTAGCGGTTGATGGAAGTGCTGTTGAAGAACAGACACAAGGAAGGAGGGGAACAGGAGGGAAAGTCTGTGCAATCATGAGTACTGTATTTACAGGAGAAAACAAGCAACTCATGAGTGGTAGTAGCACAGTTTCCAAAGCAGGAGCAAAATAATCCAAGGAACTTTCTCTTTGGAGGCCATCCATGGGTATATTTCCTCGTATCAGCCAAAAGAGATTTCCGACTGTAGCCTCTTAGTATTGTCACCAAGATTTTACAGAAAGATCTTGCTTATTAAAATACCAGGTTATAAGAGGTGGAAGGCATCTGAGATCATTAAGTCTAACCTCATTTTATAGATGAGGAAACTAAAGAAAAGATTAAGTGGCTTGTCCAGAGTCACATAGCTGGTAAATGTCTAGGACAGGATTGGAACCCCAGGTCTTCCTGACTCCCAAGACCAATACTCTCTCCACTATACTTTGCTACCTTCACATTAAAGACCTTTAGTAAGAGCCTACGCAAAATTGAGCCTGGAAAATGTGAAGTCCTAAAAATGGGGTTGCTGCCTCCCTCCTCCAGATGCTAAGAAAAAAGGAGGTCTGGTAGTTTATCAAAACATTTTTATAATTGTAATTCTCCTAACTTATTTCACAAAAACCGGTGTTAGAGAATACAAGACAATACTTACAACACAAAAATACTAGTACTCAAGTTGAGACCCTGCCTGAGTACCAGCACTTAATTCCATATGACTTTCAAAAAGGTAGAAGATCTCATTTTGTCTTTTACCTTGCAGCAGGAGTTCCTTGAATCACTTCATATATGAAGACCCCAGAACTCACATCAGGGAAATCTGGATCCTGATTCTTCATTTCTTGGAGAAGGCTAAGAAACAAGGGCAAATTTCCATGATGTTAAAATTAAAAGTGATGAATGAAATGTTCTGGAACCTGTGTGTGTTTCATTACAACTCATTTGGTCTCTGGGATGTAGGGAAATACTTGACTTTAATAGTCACATAATTCCATCATGTTTGAACTCTCCCCAGGGTTAATAATTTCATTATATATGTATGTATGTCTATATATGTATTTATGTACACATAAACGTGTATGACTGAAGAAAGAAATGAATAGTCATAGAATAAGGGATAATGGCTGAAATAAGTGTGAGTATTCATGAAATTTTTAAAAAGCTAGAGGGGGAGATGCTCCACAGGGGAGGGAGAGGAGGGTAGAGAGAGAGGAGGAAGTTATGAAAGGACAAAAGAAGGCAGAGATGAGTTGCATGAGTGGAGGATCACATCCCTGAGATCACAGATCCATCAAGATAGCACTAGGTACGACCTTAACCTGGCTCTATAGAGAGCCCTAGAAGCAGCAGCAGAACTCATGGGACGGCTACTTCAGGATGCACAGAAGAGCTCTGATCAGAGCAATGATAAACCCTGAGTCCAAAAGAATGAGGATGAAGCATGCTACTCTTCCGAAATGCAGAGGAAGGCATATATTTTCAGCTGTGGTTCATCTGGGAATTTTTGTTAGATGACTGATACACTGAGGAATTGGGGGTTTGGGTGGGTTTTTGCTTTTTAATTTACAAATGGTTGGCCGAGGGTGGTAGATGGGGATGGGGAGGGAAGAATATTGGGAGGGATGGGTTCATTAAAAAATGCTTGTTACTTGAAAAAAAATTCAACATAATTTTCATGCCCTTCCAAACATCCATAAAAATGAGACAGAAATTACAAACAATACCACTGTAAAGCAGGATGGGCACTATTTACTGTCATATTCACCAGAGCAAGCCAGAGTGCTAAGTGTAAGGAAATTAGCTAGAGTCCAGTTGCTTTTGCCCTTCCAGGCTTGCCATCATATTCATGCAGTTGACCTACATCCACAGCATGTAAGTTCATGCACAAAGTTACACACTTACCTCATAGAAAGAGGCAACATTCGGAGGCCTAAATATTTCTTCTGGGAAAGAATTTTTCCTGGAAATAAAGAATCTAATGAGTTGATGACACCCAACACCCTCCTATCGAAGAGATCTTAAAATATAGATGCTTCCATATGACAATCTGCCTTTCCTAATCGTCAGCTGACAAACTTGTCATTACTCCCCAAGGAGTCGTATTTCTGTAGGAAAGGAATCAAGAGCTCCTGTGCACAAAGTTTATGCTTAGGTTATAGACATTCGGGTCACCATTACAGGAGTGGATCAGCAATACCCCAGTTATTGTTTGAGTACACATAAACTCTTGTGGAGAAGGCTAAGAATTGAGTATGGAAGTGGGAAGAATCCTAATCTTCCTCACCTTTTAACTGGCGCTGATGAAATTCTGCCAAGAATTGTCGGATTCGATCTGAGGGAATAGCAAAGGAAATTCCTGCTGTCACCTTCAGGGTGTTTATGCCAATGACTTCACCATCCTAGGAAGGGAGGAGATAGACTTCAGCCAATGAATTTTGTGCAAATGAGCAATATTGAGCCAATGGAGCAAGGAGCCAATTATCCTATGGACAGAAGTGACTGTGGCTGGTAGAATTTTATACTCCTTAAATAGATACAGTAAGGGAAAGATTCAGTAAGGTTCCAGGTATGCTAGGATAGCTAAGGCTACCTACAGTCGTAAAAACTACCATACATATGGGAGTGGTGAGCCACAGGTGCCAAGAAAATTGAGAAATTCTGGATTTTGTATTTTGTGTAGTGAGCTAATTCTTTCCCTCTAGAAATTCAATTAGTTTCAGAAGTGAATTAGAAGCTTCAGTTTCAGGAGGTAAATGATGGGCCAATGCCTAGGAGATCTTTAACCTCAACTGGAAATAAAAGTGGAAGGGGAAAAATCTCATAATTCCTCCCAGTTCTATGGTGCTTAGAGATTTACCAAGCACTTCCCTCACAAAACCTCTCCAAGGGAGAAAGGGCAAATATCATTATCCCCAGTTTACATCTAAGAAAACAACTAAGATTTAAAAGAAATACAATTTTTTTTTTTTGCTCTAAATCCAATGCTCTTTCCGTTATGTTATCCTGCCTTTCAGTATCTGGTGAACTGCTTATAACTGTTTAGAATGAGAATTCTTTGAAGACCTTTTGTATATATGTTCCTCTCTGGCAGTCTGGTGAAGCCCATGGACTCCTTTTCAGAATAATGTTTTTAGGTAATTAAAGAAAATACCTAATTTCAGTTAGAGGTTAAAGAAAATGAAGTAACTTTTCCTGTGAAAGTTTATTGCCTACCTCCTCCCCAAAATGTATCCACAGACCCCAGATTAAGAATCCCTTGTTTAGAGAAACCATCATGGATGGTTGGATGATGCAAACAAACCAGGAAAAAATGCCCTGTGTATTTGCCTTGTCAGTTAATTGGTGTATCTTGCATATTGCATTGTAAAAATAGCTCACAGACCCCCAACTTGCTTTAGAATTTAAGGAGGGACTTCCTCTAAAAAAAAGTCTGTAAAAAAATAAGAACTGAAGTCCAGAATACATCACCATGTACAATGGATCAGATGAATTATTTATTTCATTGCTTCATTTTTATTAGAAACCAGATGCTCAAACATTTCCCCTAGAGATCTAATAAAAAGTTTAGAAGACATGAATGAGGCACAGCAATGAAGTGTTCCTCTGGTTAAGACTAAAACTTTCTCTAATATATAATATGCTATATAAAATAAAGAGTTTGAGGTGGAGGCAAGTTTAACCCAACATGTTGAACCAGAGGGTGTTAAGGTTATCTATGATTCAAAATCTTTCAGCTCCTTGAGGGTAAAGATGGTTTTTGTCTTTCTTCGTATCTCTAGTACTTTAGCCCACTGACTAGTACATAGTAAGTGCTTAATAAATGCTTGTTGACTGACTAAAGTTGCATATAATACATAGTTTTTATTTTTGTTCAGTAAAAAAAAAGCACATACTGACCATTTCTCTTTTCTTATCACCATTTTGAGTGAAAGGAAGAAGAGAATGAAAGGGAGAAAAGGAAGGAAGGGAAGTGAAAGAGAAAGAAAAAAATTGAAGGGAAACTGAAGGCTGGAGGCTTTCTTTCCAATGAAGTCACAGGTTTGGGATTTTCTTTAACAGTTTCCTCTTGCTCAAAAAACAACAACAAACATCTCTTCACTGAGCTCCTCAAACACTGATGCCCAACCTTGGTATCATGGAATTTGGAAGGACCTCAAATGTTAGGAAGAGATTTAGGGCAACAAAGAAAAATCAGCTACTTACCAAGTTCAGCAGAGGGCCCCCAGAATTCCCATGCTGCAAGACAGAATTAGAGAAAAGCAGTCATAAGTGCCACACAAAGTATCCCATCTAGCCCATTACTACATATACTATCCTCAAAAAGCAGGGTTTTAAAGCCTTTAGTTGCTTCTGGCATTGGAGATAATGTTATATTGCCAGAGGAATTCCTTACAACAAATACCAGCCCAATTAGAGGAGCTCACGGAATCTAACATGCCGTACACCAGTTATCATTGTTATACTTCAAAGATTTGTGATTGAATCAGTGTGGTACACTCTTCACAACACCAGTCACAATTACTCTAAAACACAGGAGAGTCTTCAAGAATTGCTGTGGCTGAAAAACTCATCACCCTGCAGTGAAGAACCTCTTCAAACTTAGGTAGAATGTTCCCTAAAGTACCAACGTACAACCCATGGCTGGGTCTGTACCTACCAACAAACATCTATTAAAAGCCTGTTTTGTGTCAGGCGCTGTATTCTGTGCTGAGGATACAAAGATGAAAACAGACAGAACGCTATGCATGCTAAATTTAAATGCACGAAACAATGTGTGTGTGCATGTAAACAATGCATGTAATTGTATAAAACAAACTAAATAAATATGTAAATTTATATACATATATTTATATTATATATATAAATTTTATACAGATATGTGAAGATATAGCAATATACATATGTATATATATTAATTAGATAGCTGTTTGATTTCCTTAGCATTGGAAGCCCCCAGTGAGGAATTTCCTCTAGCCAAAAAATAAAGCATATTCGCTTTAATGAAGAGTTTTAGAGAGAGAGAAAGAGATGGTTGGGGCACTGAAAGATCAAGTGACTTACCCAGAGTCACCTAACCAGTATGTGCTAGAAGTGGGGCTTAGATTTGGCTATCCCCAAGTCTGAGGCCAGCTCTCACTATAACAAACTTCAGGTAAATACTTGAAGCCACTCCAGCTTAATAGGACCTGCTAGAAACTGTGATTCCCCTGGCAAAACCTTTTCAAGGTTTCAAGGGTTTTGAGAACCCAAAGTCACTTACATGCCATGATGAAGCAAGACAGATTCGTCATACAAAGGAAAAAAATTATTTAGAAACTGAGCCCTCAGGATGTATTTCATGACTGATGCTAAGGGCTAGGTGAATTCTGGACATCAAGAACTCACTGAAAGAGGGAGGAAAAAAAGATCTAAAGATTTCTCTCATTTGATGTGATCAGAGAGTAGGCCTCCTGAGTTGGCTTACATTGATGATGGCATCAGTCTGGATATAGTCCATGTCGGAATCCTTTAGACCCAATTCCCGGCCTCCTCGTTGAGTGGTACTGACAATTCCTGCAGTCACTGTATTCTGAAGGGAGAAGGGGCTGCCTAGAGCCAGCACAAACTCCCCTGCATGCAAGTCAGATGATCGTCCCAGGAACAAAACAGGAAGGTCAGTCTTCATGGAGGGCAGAAGGGAGGTGAGGGGGAAATGGAAATAGTACAAGCAAGAGATAAAATAGTTATTAGCTACTGGTTATATACATGTTCATATTTGTGTGCAGTCCTAACATCACAGCAACTTATAGTCTAAAAAATCTCTTACCCACGCCTGCAAAGGCTATCAAATAGTTCTCCCCTAATTTCCAACATTCACTCTTTATGAAATATTACCAACTGTGGTTGTTATGTTGCAGTAATTACAGTAATTAGTAAGCCTTAAGTAGGTGAGGTATAGAGCCTAAAGTTAGCAACAAAGCACTGTTCCTGCCCCAAAAGCAATGTTAGGCCATAAACAGAAAGGGAGATCACCCAGAGTATTCTGGAGTAACCTCAAGACTTCCTTAGGATAGTGAGGTACCCTTGTATTCCCCAGTGTGAATTAGGCAAACTGTTAGACTAGGGAGACTCTAAGCCATTCAGAGGACCTCAAGCATGCATCTCTGGAGAGAAGATGGATCCTTGAGTCTGACTTCTGATGAGTTAGCAGAGAAACTATGGATTACTGATGGCATGGGCTTTTACCACAAAACTATTGATTCGAGTTAGGCATGTATTTCTATTTGCCAAGAAAGCCTCAAGAAATAGCTTAGGGGAGAAGAATGGACCACCCCCTGTATCGTTTTTGGAAGAAGATAGCTACAGGTTCCCTTGGCACATGCTCTTCTAGTTTCAGTATCAGTGATGTCTGAATCACCCATATTTTACAACTTACTTAATAACCCAAAAAATCAAGTCAATAAACATTTATTAAGTACCTACTATGTGCCCAGCACTGTGCAAAGACAATCCTTGCTCTCAAACATTTCAAACTCTAATGGGGATACAACATTCAACAATTATATACAAACAAGATATACACAATATAAACAGGAGATAAAAGTAAAAATATAAACAAAATTTTAAAACTTTCCAGAAACAGCAAGATCAAGGAAGGATGGGATCATTAGATGGGAAAGAAGAGAGAGGAGAATGGAGAGGAAAGGAGGAAGTTAAACAGAAAGCATGTGACAAAGGTACAAACTTTGATAAGATAGTAGAAAAAAAAATTGTTTTAATCCCAGAAAGTGAGAGATTTACCTTTGTACCTGTGCAGCCTTACCTCTGGCTCAATCTTGATGAGTGCAAGGTCAGTTTTTTGGTCAACATCTTTCACCGTTGCTTCATATTTGGCCCCACTGTGGAGTTCTACATTGATCCGCTGCCGGTTAGTGAGGACATGAGCACTGGTAACAATGAGCCCTTCCTCAGACACTATGAACCCTGAGCCACTGGATGCATGAGTATACTCATTGCTTAAAGGTGACCTGAATCAGCAAGATAGTAGCATCAGAAGTAGAGCAAGCAAACTTGACTTTGCCCCTAGTATCTCAACATATATATATATATGTATGTATGTATGTATGTATGTATGTATGTATACATATATATGTATATATATGTATATATATATAGGTTGAGGGGTGAGGAAGGTAGCATGTGCTTCCTCCATGATGTGATCTTTCTTCATGTATCAACCCATGAAGACCTCTTCTGCCTTTCATGTGATGCAACTACCCTTCCTCTAGGTCATCCCATTGCTGAGATGAGGTTCTGCATTCACATTCAGGCTTTTTTCTTCATTGATGCCCCTACTGCCACCACCCCTCATTCATGAGTCTTGCCAGGGTGAAAACATTATTAGTTGTGGTAATGGGAAGCAGAGAACAGTATCACTAGGCAGTTAAATACCAGACTGGAAATTCAGGAATTGTGTGTTTTAATTCTTACAATTTACCTAAATCCAGTGCTTAATTTTCTGTCTGTAAAACAAAGATGATAAAATGATATCTTGCAACTATTTATGTGCTATAGGAATCTGTACTTTGAATACAAAGGCATACCAGGGATGTGCTGGTAAATGTTTTAACAACTAGCTGGGGGGGGGGGGGGGAAGGGGGAAGGGGGGAATTCACTCCTTTCATACTTTTAAAGTTAATCTGCATTATTAATATCTTCTCCACTTCTTTCTTGAGTCTAGACAATAAACAAAGCCCTGTTTTGTAGGCATTTGCCAATTTCCAAGGTACAAATGCTTACACTGAAAATTTTACAACCAGCTCTCAAAAGCCAATTCAAGCTGACTCCAGCACACCCCTGGCTCAGCAATCACATACAAGATATGAATACACCTTCTTGTTATTTTGCTAGAATATATTGCCCCAGATAGAAAACCAAGATGGACCATATAGGCTCTATAAGCAACTTCAGCTTACAACAATGCTGATGATTTTTCACTTCTTCACCCGCCTCCCTAGTCCTCATCGTCACCTTGAATTCTGATCACATGGGCAATAATGTGCTCCATTGGAAAGAATGAGTCAGAAGGACTATTCCCCAAGTCTACCACATAAAGAAGTGACAGCAAAGAAATTATGTCATGTCTCTGAGCTTCACATCTGTACTACTTCCCTCACAGAATTTTTGTGAGGAAAACATTACATGAATCCTTCACGAACTATTCTTAGCATCACAGATGGACTCAGGAAAAGGCTCCCATACCTGTCTTTTACCTCTTCCCAGATACAGCCCATAGGGCATCTAAAATTATACTCCCATTACTATACCCTGGTAGCTTTGTGAATATAAACACCATTGTGAACTGTTTTAGCAAAGAACATGAACCTTACACCTGAAGGACTTTAATTAGATATATTTTGGTTGGATACAGAGAACAGAACCTGGAGCAGTTAGCAGAGGAATATTTGGGTTCAATATGAGGAAAAACTCCCTAGCAATTAGATCTACCCTCAAATTCAATGGACTGCCTTGGTGGTGGGGTGGGTAGTGAGTTCCCTGGGGGGTTCAATGACCACGGTCAGGAATGTTACTGAGAGGATCATGGTGTGTGGAGGGGTTGGGCAGGATTACACCTGGATTACACCCCTACCAGGATTATACCTCTCCCCAACTCTGTATTTCATTTTATGATTTTAAATACTGCTGTGAGGGAATAAGGACAGGACCTGGTAAAGAAAAGTCCTAAGTGAAGAAAATTCTTCTACCAGAGCAGGTCAGTACCTTCTCTGCCACAGATAAGCTTAGAGAGTCATCAAGGGCACTAAAATTAAGTGACTTGACCAGAGTCACATAGCCAGTACGTATCAGGTTCAGAACTTAGACTAAGGTCTTCCTGGCTTTAACACTGGCTCTCTCACCACCACATTGTGCCATCTTTTACATTTTTACGTACGTGTACATATATATATACACACATATATATGTACACACATACACATATCCATATATGCACATATACATATATACACATATGTACATATATATTTACATTATCTTTTACATTTAAAATAAACATTTTACGGTTTTACAATAAGCATTTATTAAGCACCTACTACGTGCCAGGGACTGTGGTAAGTACTTAGGGATACAAAGAAAAGGTAAAATATAGCCCCTTCTCTCACAGTCTAATGAGAAGACAACATGGAACAACAATGTACAAACAAGCTATGTATGGGATAATTTGGAAATAATTAAGAGAGAAGGCACTATGATTAAGAGAGATTGGGAAAGGCTTCCTGCAGATGGTAGGATTTTAACTGAGACTTTTACAGGTGTTTCTATGCACGCAATGCAGGTTCTCTTCTATGTAAAAAAAAAAAAAACTTCCTCAGAGAGTTTTTTCATCCTGTTGATCGAGCAGCTCATCAAATTAACCATCCATGACTTCCCACAGCAAAGGATTTGCCTCCTGGCCAGCTTCAAATATTAGTAGTTCCTAATGACTGCTGAATTCAATTCTACTCCTCCACATTAGAGCTTTATTCTAGAAAAGATTTGCTCTGCACAACTAATGATCTCCACCCCTTTTCTGTGCACTTGATATTTACATTCTAGAGATTTTGCCTTAATTTATGTCTCTGGGATACTTAGATAGGACACAGCTATCCTCCCTTCCCCCTTACCCCACCCCATTACCTTCGGAACAGCTCCAAGTGTACCACAGATGGCGCCACCTTCTCCACCACCTCAACGATGAAGTTATATTTGTCCCTGAGACTGCCTGGGTCTCTGGTACCTGGAAATGAATGTGATCTTCTTGATGGTGCCTGTGCTGGTGCCCATCACATCACAGCAACATCCAAACTACCCCCCGACAGATGACTCTCACAATATAAAATGTGTCTACTGTCCTTTCCAGTGAGGTCTTACATGCTTTGAATTAATGAATAACAAGAACTCATTTACCTACATTTTGGGGGAAAGTGTGACACAATAGAAAAAAAACAAAAACACTGGATTTGGCACTAGTAATTGTTGTTATTGTTCGGTCATTTTCAGTCATGTCTGATTCTTCATGACCGGGTTTCTTAGCAAAGATACTAGACCTGGGTTCAAATCCTAGCTCTGCTATTTAATTGCTTCTGTCACCCTGAACAAATACATTCACCTAAGTCTCATTTTCATCCCTTATAAAGTGAACTCTAAATATATGACTACATTCTGTAAGTATTTATTAAGTATCTGTTATATGCTATTAGACACAGGAAATATAAAGACAAAACCAAAACAATTCCCACTCTCAAGGGAGAAATAATATGCATATAGATAAATATATAAAATATGTGCAGAATAATTGTATAAATAATAAGTAATTGCAGTGGGGGAGGGGGTGGGCTGGGGGTGTGAGGGATGGAGATCGATAACAGCTAGGGAAATTAGGAAAGGCCTCTATAGGAGGTGTCTTACAAATATTACTGGAAGGATGCTAGGGATGCGACAAAGCAGAAGTGAAGAAAGATAGCATTCCAGGCATGCGGATGTGTGGAGGGAAGACAGCCCGTGCAAAGGCATAGACTGAAAAGCATATCTGAGAATGAACAAGTAGACTAATTTGTTTATCACACAGATAAATGTGGTGTGGAAGGTGGGGGTGGGGATAAAATATCATCAATCTGGAAAATCTGGAGCCAGATTGCAAAAGGTTTTAAATTCCAAACAAAGGACTGTATGTTCTTCTAGAAGCAATAGAGTGCCATTGGAGCGTCTTGAGCAAGAGAAGGATATGGTTAGACCTGAACTTTAGGAATATCAGTTTGGTGGCTATGTGGCATAAAATGGATTAGAGATGGGAGAAACTGGAAGCAGGGAGGTAAATTAGGGGACCATTGAAATAGTCCAAGCAAGAAATGGTTAGTGCCTGAACTAGGGTGGCCACTACATAAGAGAAGAAAAGGGAAGAGGTGGAAAAGATGTTAAGGTAGAAATCAATAAGCTTTGATGACTGATTATACTTATTTAGTTTCCTGTTGTTTCCCCTGGTAGAATATGTTTCTTGAGGGCAGTGACTATTTTATTTTGATCTTCCTATCTCTAGCATCCAGCACAGTGTGTGGCACATAGTAGGTACTTTGTAAATGCTTGTTGATTGATTATGAGGGTTGAGGGAGAATAAAGAGTAAAGAACGACTCTGAGGTCCCAAACCTAGATGACTAGAAATATGGTTGAGTACTCCCAATAGAAAAAAATGTTAGGAAAAGGGGGGAATGAGTTCTGTTTTGAACATGTTGAATTTGAGATGCTTTTAAGACATCCAGGTAGAGATGCCCAACAGGTAGTTAATAATACAGTATTAGAGCTCAAGAGAAAGATGAAAGCTGAATATATAAACTCTGGAGTAACAAGAAGTAACAAACACTAGTCTTGCCTTCGCTAGGTGCTTTCCTTGGTGGTTAAGCAAAATCTAAGCCCCACCTCCCACCCCACCTCCACCCCAGCTCTGAATCTTATTATCTCATTTGATTCTCTTCCCCCAGCTCCCATTGGAAACAATCTTATGAAGTAGACAGGGCAAGTATTCATTTATTAATAAACATGGAAACTGGGGCTGCAGGGTAGTCATTTGCTGAAATCTCAAGTTCAGAAAGTACCAGAGCCGGGATGAAACCTTGTTCTCCTTGCCTCCAACTTTTTATAGCTAAGCATTATTACAGTAGGATTAAAGAGAATGAAAGAAGAGGAAAAGAATGAGGAGGAAAAGTAGGAAAGAAGAAGAGGAGAAGAAAAAGAAAAGGAGAAAGGAAAGGAAGAAAGAAAAAAGAAAGGAAAAGAAAGAGGAGACCTAGGAGAGAAGTTATTTCAGAGAAAAAGAACATGAGAGAAAGAGGTGCGAGAATAAAAAAGCATGCCACTAGGAAAATTAGCTAGGAGCAAAGGAAAGGAGGGAAAAAGAGCTGCGATACAATAAGAAGAATAAGGTCAGATAGATCTAGACAGCTAGATAGAGCAGTGGGTAGAGGGTTGGACTTGGGTGACCATCAGCATGTCACTTAACCTCTCTCAGCCTCAGTTTCCTCATCTATAAAAATGGGCATAATAATAACACCTACCTGACAGGCTGTTGTGAGGATCAAATGAGATGACATGTGAAAAGCTCTATCTAAATGCTAGTCGTTAGACCTAATTGGTGATTCAAATGAGAAAGGGGATGTGAAAAATCTCTGCAAGGCTAAAAGGTGCTGTACAAATGCTTATTTGAGATTCCGACTGATTCCTTAGGAGGAGTGGAGCATGGCAGATGAGGACTCACAGACAGACCTACAGTTGCTGGAACAGGGGTCAGGAAGAGGACCTGACAGCAAGCTCACACCTCTCTAGTCGAGCTCACCTGAGTTGCCACAGTTTCCCTTCTCCACCGGCACCGCTGGAAAACCGCCTCGGAGGCGGGCGGCTCGGTTCTCTGCCCGGAGCGCGCAGAGACTCTGGTAGGACCGGCCGTCGTTGCCACACACTGGGACCTCCGAAGCCTGGCAGACGCAGATACCGAGCTGGCCCCTGCTCTTGAAGGTCCGTCTCTTGGAAGTCCGGGTCATGCGGCACCACAGCCCTAGGGCGCAGGGCCGGCTCCAAGGGCCCCCGCACGTTTCTCCTTCCCCAGCAGCGCATACCAGGCAGCAGTTACAACGGTCAGGCTGTGGCGACGACCCCATGGGGCAGACTGGCAATGGGGGACAGCGGGTCGGCTCGCAGGTGGATGGGCAGGGCATCGGTGCCCAGAGAGGTCCAGCCTGGATCCAGGGCATCGCTACCGTGGACAGCAACAACAGCAGTGACGGAGGTAGACTGGCCTCCCCAGTACGCAGCGCCACAGCCATCTCCCTCTCTTCTTACTTTCTACTTAATTTTCTCTACTATTTCAGTTTGCCCTGGCACCCAATCCAGTAGATTAGGGCAAACAACATCCCTGCCAGGCCATAGTGCTGCCTCTGCCCAACTGTGCCAGTCTGTAGCTTTTAAGCACTTGAGTCCCAGGAGGGCGGGACCTGGTTGAACCCTTCTAGCTGACCCTTCCCTCCCTCCTGCTCCCCCCAACACACATTTGCTCCCTGTGGTCACTCCCTCTTTTCCTCTTACCCCGACCCAAGGGAGAGGATAGAGCTCTCAGCAGACCTAAAAATCTAGTCAGAAAATCCATAAAATTTAAATGATCTAGAGCTGAAAAGAATCTTAAAAGCTTTCATGGGAGAACTTTCATTTTTGTAGATAATCAGGAACCATGGGAATACAATGAAAGTAAAGATGGAACATAGAGCATGTGAAGTAAAGTAATGTGAAATAAGTTTGGCAAAGTAGGTTGAATCTGTTTTGGGGAAGGCCTTAAATGCCTGGCTCTGAACATCAGATGAGAGAGATAAAGTGATTTGTTCAAAGTTCGTTGATCAACTAACATTCATTAATTGCTATATGCCAGGCTCTATCCTAAGCATGGAAGATGCAAAGAAAGGGAAAATAACAACACACCAGTCCCTCACCTTGAGGAACTCATTCTAATGGAGAAGACAAAATGCAAACAATTATGTACATGCAGGTGGCAGGACAGCTAGGTGTTAAGGTGGATAGAGTAGACAGTGAACCTGAAAGTCAGCAAGACTCATCTTCCTGGTTCAAATTGGGCCTCAGACATTTACTAGCTGTGTACCCTAGGCAAGTCACTTAACTATTTGCCTCAGTTTCCTCATCTGTAAAATAAGCTGAAGAAAGAAATGGCAAAATTATCTCTGCAAGAAAATCCCAAATGGGGTCACAAAGAGTCAGGCATGACAGAAACGACTGAACAATAACAAAGTTATATACTGATAATATAAGTTATATAATACTGGAAAATAATCTCAGACAGAAGATACTAGTGGTGAGGAGGGAATGGTGCAGGAAAAGTTTTCTAGAGAAGGTAACATTTAAATTTAGTCTAGAAGGAAGCCAGGCAAGCCGAGAGAGATGAGGAAGAAGAGCACTCCCAGTATGGGAGACAGCCAGTGAAAAACTGTACAGATGTTAAGATATAGCCAGAAGGCCAGTGTAGTTGCATCACAGAATACATCAAGGGAAGTAAGGTGTAAGAGGGTGGAAAAGTAGGAAGGGTTGTGAAGAGCTTTAAATGCCAAGCAGCATTTTATATTGGATCTTAGAGACAATAGAAAAACACTGGAGTTTATTGGTGGAAGGGGAGGAGAGAGAGAGCTGGTCAGACATGTACCTTCAAAAAATCACTTGGGCAGCTGAGTGGAGGATAGATTAGAGTGAGGAGAGACTTAAGGCAGGGAGATCAACCAGAAAGTGAATATGATGGACTGCCCATGAAATAATGAGCACCTAGTGGCTGTGAGTAGAGAAGAGGGGGAAGTAGAAGAGAGATGTAAAGCAGAAATAACAAGACTTAATAACAGCTCATATATGGAGATCAAGGAGTTAAAAATAGTGCCAAGGTTGTGAGCCAGAGTGGCTGGGAGAACTGTGGTTCCTCAATAGTAATAGGAAAGTTTGAAAGGAGAGGGTTTGGGGGAAAAGAGAATGAATTCTGGTTTTGGACATGTTGAGTTTAAAGTAATCCAAAAGGCAACTGGTGATTTGGGACTAGAGTTCAGGAAAGAGACTAGATCTGGGAACAGATCTGAGAATCATTTGCACAAAGACAATAATCACCAAATGAGTGAGATAGTATCAAGCTACATAGGTAGCATCTTAGACAGGAAGAGAACCCAGATTTTCTGACTTTAAACTCAGGTCACTATGGATATGAATTAATGAGACAGATTAATTAGTAAGATCCAAATGAAGCCACATATATGATAAGGAACTAATTCAAGAATCATAGGCTTGTAGAACTGAAAAGAACTCTAGAACTCATCCAAAGGCATCATTTTACAGAATTATAACTACTATGTGACCTTGAACAAGTCACTTCACTTTTGTTTTTCTGCTTTTAGTTTCTTTTCTGAAAAGGAAAAAAGGGTGTTGGATTAGATGATAAAAGTCATCTTAGCTTAAAATTTGAGCCTGAGGAGACTGAGGTTCAGAAGGGGGTGTGACTTTCTCAAGTTTATACAACTTACTGGAACTCAAGCCTCCTCACTCCAAATTCAGTGATCCACACCTACTCTTCACAGTTTGCTAATAGATATTCCTCCACTAGGCAGAGAAGTTGCTTTCACAGTGACTTGGTTCTTGCATCCCAAATCAGATTACTAGTAACTATAGTAATCTAAGATCTGAGTTAGATATCTTTACAATTCTTTTCTCAGCATGTAATTCTGGCAGCCTACTGCAGTGGGTACAGACCCTACCTCTGCCACATGACTAGCATTGGGTAAGTCAATCTTAGGCAAGTTACTCAAGTTATAATCATCTGTGCACCTCAGTCACTTCCCTAGGATTTATTTTCTAATTGTCTGTTGATGGAAGGGGTTCCCCAGATTGATGAAATCATCTTTCTTATATTCTGTTTTACATTTTAAAAATGTACTTCTTAATTTGGTAGTGAATTCCATGACATTGCAGTTCTTCAAACAGAGACTGAAGGAGAACTTGGAAGGGTTGTTGTAAAAGGGGATTCCAACTTTGGCTGAGGATTGATAATTGAGGTTTCCTTCAACCCTAAGATTCTGAGATTTCTATCTTTCTAGCAAAAAACAACAGCCATGGGGACCTTCCCCTTGTAGCTCCATTTTTTTTTTTTTTTTTGCTTATCTTTTATTGAGTTGAATTAAATCTGAATAGCAATTTGGTAGCTCAGAGAGCATAAATGGAGGCAGGTAGATATCTTAGTTTACCTTAAAAGATGTCCCTATTAGTCTAAGGTGAGTCACTGCCTGTCAAATAGAAGATTAGAGAAGACCACCACAGCTCATACATCAATACGTCATATCATTTTATTAGAAAACAAGAAACAAAAGTTATAGAAAAGTATTTCTGCAACGATACCTAGTACAAATCACAAAGCAAAAAGCACCAGTTTTCGTGCAGTTCTGGTATTGTATTTATAATGAATACATTTCACAACTGAAACCTTTCCTGAAAAAAATACACACATCAATCAGACTATAGTCTCCTTCACAAGCAGTTCCAGCAGAATCAACAGAAGGAAGGATTAGAGGAGTGGTTTGTGCCCAACATCTACTTCATTTCACTTTAAAACCAGGGACAAACTACTGGGCTGTCTACGTAGACAGTGAAACAGACATAAAAGGAAATAGAAAAGGAAGGGAGAAACAAACAGCAAAAGTAAAGAGTGACAGCTCTAAGTAAAAGGGAGACAGCTCAGTGAGGGAGTCAGTAGAATGCTGAGTTGGAGTCTGGGAGACATGAGTTTGAATTCTGCCTCAGACAATCCCCTTGCTGGGTGACTCCAAGCAAATCACTTTGTTCTCATCCAAAAAGTGAGGAAGTTGAATTTGATGTTTTCTAGGGTCGCTTCCAGTTCTAACTCTAAGATCTTCTTCTCCTATGTCACTGTCTGATGTTGTAAAAGCCCTGGTTCCTTACAATACATGTACTCCCACAGTCCAATCAAGTACCAAGCCTCCAAAATATGCTGGTTGTATACTGATCCTCCCAATCAACATCAAATAGATTTATTTCAACTTTGCAGGGTAGTGTAAGGAAAGTTCATGGCATTATCATCCAGAGACCAGTTTCAAGTCCCGTTTACTTGTGGTGTAATTTTAGGCAAGGGCAGCTAAATGGTGCAGTGGATAGATAGAGTGCTTGACATGGAGTCAGGAAGACCCAATTTCCAATATGGCCTCAGATACTTACTATCTTCATCACCCTGGACAAGTCACTCCACTCTGTTTGCCTTGGTTTCCTCATCTATAAAATGAGCTGGAGAAGGAAATGGCAAACCACTCTAGTACCCTTGCCAAGAAAACCCCAAAGGATCTCGCAAAGAATTGGCACAACTGAACAAAAACACCACTTTCTTCACCACAAAGGAAAATGAAAAATGGTTCCATACTTTCATGGTAAAACAGAAAGGATGACAGTCTTAGGCAAGTTACTCAAGTTATATTCATCTGAAAAATAAGGATGATATAATAATGGTTCATTTTAATATAGTGCTTTAAGATTTTCAAAGCTCTTTCATGTGCTTTTAAAATTTGATTTCACCTTGTGAGATGAGTGCTATTATTATCCTGATTTTATAGTTAAGGAAACTGAGGCTAAATCACTTGCTCAACTACCTAGTAGTTCCTGAGAAGAGATTTGAAGTCAGATCTTCTTGTATCTAAGTCCAGGACTCTATCCACTATTCTGTCTATCTTAGATATGATGAAGAATTGAGATAATGTGTGAGAAAACATTTTATTCTCCCCCTGTAAAGCATCATGCAAATGTAAGATCACTAGAGATATAGGAATTTGAACTGGAATGGGCCTTATAAGGTCATCTAGTTCAACTTCCTCCATTTTATTGGTGAGAAAATTTAGTCTAAAGAAGGGTAAGTGGGACCCAAGGTCACAATGGGTAGTATAAGTAGCAGAGCTGCGGGCAAACCTAAATTACCTCTCATAGATTGGAAATTGAGGGGAGGAAGAGGGAAGAGAATCTCTGTTTCTAGTGTACTATGAATGTAAGACAAGGTGGGACTTTAGTATAACAGGCAGACACAGATGTATGTCGGCAATACATCCAAGTTAAGGCACTGTGTAGAAAATCCACTTTCCGGTTGGGTTGCATAGATTTTCCCCCTCTTTTTTTATTATTGTTACAAGGGATTGTATGTGGTGGGGAGTGGAGGAGGCAACATAGTCAGAAATTAAAGCGATGTGAAAACAAAAGATAACTATGACTAAAAAAAAGAAAACCTCCTCCCAAACTTCTGGAAACGTCATTCAAAATGTCTAAAACCAAGCTATTATTATCATCTCCACTCCAAAAAGAAATTAAAAACAAAAAAATATTATTTGGGTAGAATGCATCCTGTTATCTATGGAACTTGAGCAGACTGGTCCCTCTCCTTTCCTTACCCTAAGCTCTAGTTTTCAAGGAGAGGAACTATAGGTAAAATATTTTGAAAGCATATCTCCACCAAGTGGTTAAGAAACTGTCTTAAGAAACTGCCTTGTGAACACAGAGAGATAATTGGGAATTACATGGGAAGAAAATGGGAAATGTACTGTCTACAACCAATCTGGGAATAAAGTGGGGCTGTTGGGTTACACATTGGATAGAGCAGTGGGCCTGGAGTCAGACCTGAGTTCAAGTGTGACCTCAGATAACGTGACCCTCAGCAAGTCACTGCATCTGTTTGTTTCCATTTCCTCATCTGTAAAATGAACATAATAACACCCACCTCCCAGGGCTGTTGTAAGGATCAACTGATGTAATTGTAAAACACATAGTAAGCACTATATAAATTGATAGAAAGGGCCTTTGACAGGCAATCAAACCCGGATTCAAGCCCTAGCTCTACCACTAACTAGCTGTTTAATGTTGGGTAAGTCATGTCTTGGAGCTATGCTAGATGCAAGATCAGGTCATTTCTAGTTCTAATACTGTGAGGAAATCTTCATTTTACAAATGATAGGAACTGCCACTTTAGCTAAAGAATATTTCATGGTTTCATTTGTTGAATCTCAAGCCATGCATTTTTTTCTCTGCCTTTTTCATCCTTTCCTTTAGTCAGTAGCCAATAAGCATTTATTAAGCACTTACTATGTGCCAGACACTGTATTGTGTCAGAAATACATAGCAATGCCAATGACAGTTCCTGCTCTCCAGGAGTGTGGGGAGGAGCGGTGTGAAGAAGACATCATGAAAACAACTCTGTACAAACAAACTACATACAGGATAAGTTGGAGATAATAAGACGAAAGACACTAGCTTTAACGTGGATCAGGAAAGACTTCTCATAGGAATTTTAGCTGAGACTTGAAGGAAGCCAAGGACATCAGAAGGTGGAGATGAAGAGAGAGCATCTCAAGTATGGGGAACAGCCAGGGAAAACCCCTGGAGCCTGAAGATTGAGTGTCTTGTGCAATCATCAGCAAGGAGGCTGGTGTCACCAGGAGTGATTTCAAGAGTTTTTCTCTCTGAGCATCATTTTTACAGGAAGAAAATATAATACATCTCTGGTACGAAATTTCAGTGCCTAAATTCTCTTATTAGGTATACAATTCATTTAATATCTTACAAAAACAAAACAAAACAAACCTCTTTTACTTCTGGTTGAAACCTCATTGAAACTCTGACTTGAAATTCTGAAAAGGTTACCAACTCTGATTGGAGCTTTCTCTGACCTTTATTATGCTGATATCCAGAAGGCCTCCAAATTGCTGGTGTAGACCAGCCTTGGAGTTTTTATGGTGCAACACCTTTATGTTGGAATAGTAGGAAATGTATAAAAGGCTGAAATATATAAAAGTGGAGGAAGTACTCACACTCTGAAAACAGAGATCCACTAAACATCGAAGTATCAAAGATTAAGATGTATATTCTTGGGAATAATAAATGCCACCTTTACAAAATGGACTTTTTGTAGGATAAAGCAGATCATTTCAGCATCCTGGTCAGTTACTCCTAACACCAACAACTCACTGTCACCAACACAGGAGGCAAGCTAGCCTACTGAAACAGCAAGGCACTTTGAGAGAGGAGGTGACATGTGCCTCACAAGGCAGATCACAGCCTACACCTCTCCTTTGACCCTGTTAGAATATCCTGGACTCCTGTGAATAGCAGCATCCACAATTCAAGAAAGCACCCCTTGCATAGATGGGCCCTGTCAACTTCTGTACTGCTTACTGTATCCCTTGACTCTTCAGTAGTCATAATTACTTAAGACTGGGGAAGGAAAGTCTGTGCCACTTAAAGTTTTGGCACTTACAAATTGTTCCATATTAAAGACCAACAAAGTTTTATGGATGGAAAATTAAAATATTTTAAAAAGATACATTATCCTCTGCTTTGCTGCTGCATCCGAAGAACCCCTGGGCCTCTCCATCTGACTTGCAGTTGTGAAAGGGAAGTTTTTGAGGGAAAGGACACTCTTGATTTTCTATTTGTATCCCTAACACTAAGATACATATTTTGCACATAGTAAGAGCTTAATAAATATCTTTCCATTAATTAATTGATTAATCACTATGATGCAATCTCTATCACAATGCTTTCTTTGAAAGAAATACTGAAGATGTAACATCCCCTCCCCACCCCTTCTACCCCTGTCTCCAAGAGAAGGAATTTGGTTTCTGATAGATGCAATGCTTCTTTATGTCAACTGGAGGGGAGTTTTACATCAATGGAAAAATTTGGAAAGGAATCTTCAAATCCTATTCATTGAAATATGTTGAGGGTAGAGGGATGCATAGGAGATATGTGTGGATGTTTGATGAGAATGCACAGAAATTCTGTGATAGTTGTTTATCTGCTTACTAGGTGGTGAAGAAAAAGCCTTCTAACTAGTTGGTTAGTATGAGATGTCTGTCCTCTGCCATTAAGTTATCCTTAATCAAAGATTCTTGAGGATAAAATAAAAAACTTAAATTACAGCTCTTTAAAAAAACAGATCAAATGATCTAGAAGTGAAGAGAGGCTTTTCTTTGTCTCTTCACAGTCAAAGGATCAGAGGACTCATCTTACCTTGTGGAAAAGACACAATTCAGTGCACCAAACATACCTTTCAAGGGATAATTCTCAATATAAAATATAACAGTAGCCCTATTAGAAAAGGTGGATTTTACTTATGCAGAAGCATTTCTATTAACCTCTTCCTCTAGACATCATCTTTTCATTTAAAAAATAAATTTGGCATCAATAGCCAAAGCAGATACAAATTTATGGGCTTAATGGGAGATTTTTCCAATGTAAGCTTCTTCTTGAGAGCAGGGGCCATTTCATTCTTTCTGTTCATATCCCCAGCATCTAGCATAGGACCAGGCACAAAACAGGCACTTAAATGTTTTTGGTGATTGATTGCCCCTGGGTCCATTCCTGGAAACAACTCAGAGCAGTCATCTGGTTTCCTTCCACTTGGAAAACACATTCTATTCCTTAGTTGCAATAACTCAACTTCTTAACCAAACAATTGGAGGCTTCCAATCATGTGCATTCACCTCCCTAAAAGAATGGCAAAACAATTCTTAAAAATGAAAACATTTTCTCATACTAACTTGGCATAACTGTAGTGTAGTTGCACTGGTTTAAGAAAGAAGTAGAATTTTAATATTTGGAGCTAGAATGAGCGTTAGAGATCTACTCTAACCTCCTCACTTTACAAATAAGAGAACAGAAACTGGGGAGGGGAAGGAGAGGAGGAGACAAATGACTTGCCCAAAAGTCACACCCCTTTGCCCTGATTTGTCAAAGCCCAGGTAAATATTTTAAAACTTTCAGTGAATGTTTTACATATATATATATATGTATGTATATATATATGTGTGTGTATATGTATATATACACATATATATGTGTGTGTGCATGTACATATATACTGTCCATGTACACGTATACCATGCTTACATATGGATACATACACATGTATATGCTCATGTTTAAGTGCACATATGTGTGTTACCTGTTAGGAGATTTCCTCAGTGACTATAGACATATTCTGTTATAACATGAAAAGCCATACCTTATCATTTAGGTAGAAAAATTAAATTTCTTATGCTCTTCTAATGGATACCTGAGAATGCTCCAGTCAATAGAATCACTGAAATCTCAGTAATCTCAAGCTTAAGGGATTTGAGAGTTCATCTAACCCAGCAGTTCTTAAACTTTTGATCTCAGGACACTTTTACACTTAAAAATTGAGCCTCCCCTCTGCTCCTCTTTTGATTATGTAGATTATTTAGACAATGTAGATATTTTTTGTTTGTGTAGACTATATTTAGTGGTATGCTGGTAAATAATTTACCTCTCCAAGAAAAAAAGAAGTATACACACTACACATTTTTAAGTTTAATTTGCATTATCAACATTTTCTCCATCGCCTTCTTAACTTCAGATAATCAACAAAACAATAAATCGATCCCTGATTTGTAGCATTTATTGATTTCCAAGGTTTAAGTGGTCACACTGGAAATTTAACAGTAAGCTCTCGAGAACTGGTTGGAGCTGACTCCAGCACCTCGCTGGTTATATCCATTGATATTTGTTGTATTAGAAATTAAAACGTTTTAGTATTATTATGAAAATAGTTTTGGACTCAAGGATCCTCTGAAAGGGTCTTGAGGACTCAAGGAGTCCCAGGACCATGTGTTAAGAATCACTGATATAGGCTAATCCCTTCATTTTACTGAAGAAACTAAGGCCCAGAATGCTTTACCAGAGGTTTTGTAGATTAAAGAGACAGAGCCAGGATCTGACCCATGGTCTTTTGACTTGAAATCCAGTGGTCCCAAACTGATTTCTATTTCCCTAATAACAGTAGCTTACATTTATGTCACACTTCATAAAACATATTTCTGTTTTCTTAAAAGTACAAATGACCCTCACCCCCAAATATTTTACTGCAAAACGCCCAGAGAGGTTTCCAACAATTTAAATGTCAAAAAATGTGTTCTTTATAACCTCATGAATGTTAAAGAAGATTTTGAAAGTTGTCAATTATATTTTGTTGTTTTAATACTAGACTCTATCTATCCCAAGGATTTACTTGGGAAAATATTGAGCGAAGAAATGGAGAGAGTCTTCAGCGTGCCCTAAGTTATACAACACATTATTCATAGGGCATAGATAAGGAATTCTTCAAAAAGTGATCACCTGGGACATATTATACAGTAATTCTGGTGGTCTGGTTTTGTCTCAAAACTAATCTCCAATTGACTAAGAAATAATGAATAATTAGCAAGGACTGAGGTTAGCTCTTCTTTAATAGTTCTTCACCTTTGACAAGACAATATATTCTGGGTGGAAAATAGGAACAGAAAAAAAGTTCACTTGGTTGAACCTTATTTTCCCTTTCCTATAGCAGGCCCAGCACTTATTTCCAAAGTTGATACAAGTCCAAATTCTGAATGTAGAGTTTTTTGACACATGAGACCATGGAATCATCATACATTCATCAATCCTCCATACATCTCAAACTACTATCATACCACACTGAAAGCAACACTCATTTGAACAACTATAGCATTTGACATCAAAAAGTGGGGGCTTGGCATGCCAACAGAATGGGTAGGGTCTCGTGACTTCACAGTATTTGGCTGTTTCATATTTCAAAAAGGATACAAAAGACAACTTAGCATTTTCATATACTTATTTTATGCTCTGTGGTTGAGTTGGGACCCACACTCCCTCCTTCCTTTGTCAGCCTTCCAGGCAAACTGTTCATGCCTATAACCTGAGGAAAAACACTGAATTTTGACCAAAATTAACACTACCTTTCAAATAGATTATTCTTAACAGAAGCATAAGATACAGGGAGAGAATTACGCAGAATCTAAGAACAAGAAAAAGTATCATAATCAACCAACAATACTGGGAAGAAATTTTGATCCTTCACCAGGCCCCACTGGCTTGTTTTCACCTTTGTTGCCCCGTATCATCACTTATATCTGAAATTGTCAGATTTTGGCCAGAGGAAGAATAATAATAACATTGATGATTGAGTAAAGTTTCTTTTCTGGGAAAATAAAAAGCACATAGACATAAAGTTTTGTTAGAGGTAAAGTAAACCCATAGCCTTTTGCAAAGTCTCTACTTCTCTTAGAGCAGGAAACTGGTGAGTGTTGAAAGGACATCTTAACAGTGAAGCCACAGAACCAACTCAAGGTGTCAGGACCTGGAACTGAACTCTACTGTTCTCGCTGAACATGGCTGTGGTACCACTGGTCCCTGGTCTCGGTAGGTTACATATATACTGTCCTGTAGAACAACTTGAGGGTCTGCTATACCTGGAAGGCTCCAGACAAGCCAACTCCACAGAAGTAAGATTGACTGACACACTGTTGTCCCTCAAGACAAAGAAACTTTCTGGTTCTGGACACACAAGCCCCTTTTCCTCCTCTCTAGCCCTGCTGTGCCTGGTTACACATCAGAGGTCCGTATATGCTCATCATCCAGGTTGTACATGAATGATTTCTCTTTGGGGTGTTGGGGTTCTGATCGATGCCGTACCCGAGAACTTGACAGCATGGTGGCATCGCCTTCCCCAAGTCTGGACATGAATGGGGAGCCTCCAGGAGTCTCTTCATCCAGAAGCAGCTTTTCATCTGCCTGTGGAACAGGTGTCCAGGGCTGCCAGGATGAAGCAATAAAGGGAGCTTTGCAGGGAGCTTTCTTCTCTTCCCCAAGTGGCCGTCCTCTGAATGGGGTAGAGTTGGGCACACTGGAGAAATTGGAGCTTCCAGGCCGGGACAATGAAATTGATCTAGAGAAGGACATTTCCTGGAATAGATAACAAATGAAGATGGGCAATGTCATGAGTCAGGATATTCAATTTGACAAACATCTCTTTATTAAACACTTATGCATGGCACCATACTAGGTGCTAGAGATAAGAAGACTGATACAAAAAATATGATATAATATGGTAATGCAACAACATAATAATAAGACATATATATAAGTATATTAGAAACCAGTATGATTGATAGAGACAAAACACGAAGTGCTTTGGTAGAATCTAAGAAGGGAAAAGAGCATTTTCAGTTGGAGCAATCAGCACAGACTTCATGGGGAAAGTGGCACCTAAGGTGGGTCTTGAAAGAAAAAAGATTCTTTTCGTTTTTTCTTTTAACTTTTATTTTTGTATTAGACTTAATAAATACTAAATAGAATGAGCATTTGAAGATATATAGTAGAACAGAAAAAGAGAATTGTATACATACAGAATAGGAAAAGAGGGCTAACCAGGAAATTATGGGTCTTATGTATAGTTTTTCTTTTTGGGTATACAGTGTCCCAAAAGTATTTTACTGCAATTTAAATTATTAAAATTTGTTATTAAATAAGTTTATTCATGCTAACACTGCACTAAGGCTCTTGGGACTCTCTGTAGAATAAGATTGATTTATAGCTTTCAAATCTGTTCTTATCTGGTCTTTCTATTTTCTTTTCTTCATTTTTGGGGGGGGGATACCTCAGTGACTTGAAAAAGAGGAATCCAACTGGCAAAGATGAGGAAGGAGAGCAAGAGTGTGCTGGAGTCGACTCCTACTAGTTCAAGAAAGTCAACTATTAAATGTTCAGGGTGAGAATTTACACTGTAGGGAATTGGCAAATACTACCAACCAGGGCTCCAGTTGTCATTTTGGTGATTGTCCACACCAGGCGTAGGGAACTTGCACCTTGAGGCCTCGTGTGGCTGTCTAGGTCCTCAAAGTGCAGTCTTTTGACTGAGCTCAAGTTTTATAGAATAAATCCTTTTATTAAAGGATTTGTTCTGTGAAATTTGGATTCAGTCAAAGGGCTGCACTTGAGGACCTAGAACTCACATCACAGGAAATGGATGGGACTTTGGAGAGTAACTAGTCTGGTCTCCTCATTTGGCAGATGAGGAAACTGAGGCTGGGAAAAATTAAATGACTAGTAACGGAGTCAAGAGTCCTCATGGTCCAAATTCAATGCTTTTCCCACTGTACCACATTTTCTTTGTGCAACGTATTCTAATCCCCAGGAAATATACCTCCCCCAACATCTCTATTTTATAACTCCAGGCATCCTCCCAATGTAAACACAGACAAACTCAGTGGCATCTGAAGTCTGAATTTAGAACTGTCTTTTGATCTCAGCGGCAGGTAGGTTTGCTGCAGAATACACCATAAACATTACGTCTTCCCTTTCCCTCAGCTCTTCATAACTACTCCAGCCTCTTCCCTCAAAAAAACAAAAAACCCCAAACCAAAAAACCTGCATCCAAACCAATGAAGAAACAAATAAAAAAGAGAAGACAGTCTAATGCTGCAGCTGCATCCTTGGCACAGGCTGCCTGCCTGTCCCCATCTTCCAATAAAACATGCCCACTCAGTAAGCCTTATCTTTAATTGGTATTAACTGTGTAACAGAAAGGATGTGACTTACTTTAGGATGGCACTTGAGAGCCTGGACAGCTGTGCCAATCTCCTTGATCCAGCTGTGCATGTCTTCTGGGCTGTCAGCCTGGAAAATATTTATATGTGTTGTATGGAAACACTTAGGAACATATCTGCCCAATTTGTAAGTCTCTTACTTGATGTTGGAGGGAAGAGAGCTTTGGATCAAGATTTAGAGCTGGAGGGACCTCAGAAATCACCTAACTCAGCAGGTTCTTACCTTGGCATTAGTGAATTTAAAAAATGTTTTTGATAACTATATATCTTTGTAATTAAACTTTTTGCAATAAATGAAAGTCTGTTTTCTCTGGCTCCCATTTCTCCTGAAATGGAAAGCAAGAAAAACAAAACCCTGTAACAGACATGTATAGTTGAGCAAAACAAAATCCCTTATTAGCCATGTACAAAAAAAAAGAATACATCTCAGTCTGCTGAGTTCATCACTTCTCAATCTGTAGGTGGGTTAAATAACACCATAAAATGTCATTTTTAAAAATGGAAAAAAAAATATCTGCCAACCCCACAAGGGGGCAGCTGAAGGGAGGGAAGAAGTTACTCACCCTGATTGCCATATCTTTTACCATCTGAATGACCATGAGCATATCTGGACCTCAGTTTCTCCATCTACAAAATGAAGAGACTGGGCTAGCTGATTTCTAAGGTCCTTTCTAGCTCTGAATGCTAGGCAAGTTTTCTGTAATCAACAGCCCCTTCACCCCCCACAAATATCATCAGATCAAGCAAATCGTGATCATTGTCCAAAGGGAATGAGAATATTTCCTTGAGGCCTCATTTCCATGCCTCTGTAGGGTTAGAACTGAAAGGAACCTCAGGGTCATCTACTCCAAAACTTGTATTTTATAGATGAGGAACTCAGGCCCAGAGAAGTCAAGCAACTTGCCTATGGTCACACAGATGGTAATCATCTGAGTCAGTATTTTAATCCAGGGTCTGGTGACTCCAGAACTAGTTCTTTTTCCACTGCGCTGGAAGAAACCACTGAGATGACTAAATCCAACTCTCTCTCTCTCTCTCTGTGTCTCTCCCTCTCTCTCTCTCCCCCCCTTCCTCTCTCTCTCTCTTTCTTTCTTCTCTCTCTCTCTCTCTCTCTCTCTCTCTCTCTCTCTCTCTCTCTCTCTCTCTCTCTCTCTCTCCCTCTCTCTCTCTCTCTGTCTCTCTCTCACAGAGATGAGGAAATGTAGGCCTACAGAGATTGAATGGACCACCCAAAGTCATGCAGCTAGTACATGACAAGACTAGGACTGAAGCACAGGCCTTCTGAATCCCTCTCCAGTAACTTTCCCCACTATATCACTAGCACCAAGCTGTCCTGCATTCACATCTCCTGACTGTTTTTGTAATTCTTCGCCAATAGGGGTAATTTTTATCCACAAACCAAATTCATCTTTGTACTAAGGAAAAAAAAAAAGGTAGTGCTAGAGTACCTCCAGAGATCCCCTAAAGAAGTACAAATATCCACCACTGGGGCAGCTAGGTGGTGCAGTGGATAGAGCACCAGTGCAGGAGTCAGGAGGACCTGAGTTCAAATCTCACCTCAGATACTTAACACTCACAAGCTATGTGACCTTGGGCAAGTCACTTAAACTCAATTGCCTCATCCTGGGTCATCTCCAGTCATCCTGGTGAATATCTGATCACTGGATTCAGATGACTCTGGAGAAGAAGTGAGGCTGGTGACCTGCACAGCCCTCCCTCACTCAAAACAAAGTCAAGCACAAGTCATGTCATTATTTCTCTGATGGTATGGTCTTCTTCGGCAACGAAGGACGAACACACAATTGTCCACCATAATAATTGGGCTTGTAGACTAGCAGAATAAGATTTTTAGTTTTTCAGTTGGGGTTGCCCTCAATCTCAAGTTCTATGGTACCCAGAATTCCATCTTTAGAGATATATTCATTTGGGTTAAATGTTGACCTCTCTGTATAATCCCCATTTTGAAAAGCCAATTAGTAGAACATATTAAGTCCCTAACATCTCAGCATGAATGAGTTGATTATATTCTTTATTTCTAGGGCAGCATAGCTAGGTCCCAATTAGTGCAAATAATGAATACCATAAAGTATGTATTCTAATTTGCACTATCTGGAGTTATAATTATTTATATAATATATATTATACATAATGGACATATAGAATACTATACATAATACATGTATATAATTCTAGATAAATAAAATATAAATTATATGTAGCATAATAGCTGAGATTTATATAAGCTTTAAGGATTAAAAAGCATATTACATATCTCATTTGATCCTTATGATAGTCCTGTGAGGTAGGTGCTCATCCCTATTTTACCCATGAGGAAACTGAGGCAGAAAAAGATTAAGTGATTTGCCCAGAGTTGTACAGCTAGCAAGGAATGTGAAGAGAACACATTCTCTTCAAACACAATATCTGTGATGAGGTTTCACTAGGACTGGCAGTGTCTGACGGTGGGACAATCACCTCCCTCATTAGTGAGGCTAAACCTCTTCTATATTGTAGTTTAAAGATTGTGTTAGCTTTTGAAGCTAACACTGTTGGCTCTCACAGCCCACTAAAACACCAAGATCCTTCTTCACAGTTAGCTATTATCTAGTCACAATTCTCTTATCCCGTACTTGTACAGTTCATTTTCAGAACTGTACCATCAGGCTGTAATATTTGTCCTTATTAAATCTCAACATAGCAAATTGAGCCCATTACTTTAGCCCATTAAAATCTTTTTGGATTCCGAATTTGCCACCCAAAATATTAGTGATCTCCTCAAGCTCCCTGAGGGATAATTTCCATCTAGGTCACTGATAAAAAGGAACAAGATTAATAATAGAACTTGCATTATACTTATTTCAGAACTTGTCTTATCCTCCAATTAGACTGTAAAGTCCATAAAGGTAGGATCATGAAATATCTAAACATTCAACCTTTAGCTATCTAAACATACAGTATTAAAATACACAGTTGTACTACATATGTGTGTATGTGTACATATACCTACATATAAATACTAATACTATACTGACCATACTTCAACATTTACGAAGCATATTCCATATATTATGACATGAAACTCACAACAACCCTGCCAAGCAGGTATACTACAGGCATTATTAGTCCCATTTTACACATAAAGAAACTGGAACTCAGAGAGTTGAAGACTTTCTGGCAAATATCAGAGGGGAGAGTCGAAGCCAGAGCTTCCCAACTGCAGCATTCTTGTCTATAAGGTCAAGCTGCATCTCCTATGGTAAGAACTCAAAAAATTTGCATGAAAATTCTTGATATTGAAAGTCTTCTGGGAAGACAGAGAGAGGAGGTTGCCAAAGCACATATACCATGATGGCAGAATGAAAAAGCATCGGATACATTTCTTTCTCTAGAGGATTCCAAAAAGTCTCACATTAGGATGGGGTTGGAAAATGGCCAAATATGTTATAGCTTGATCATTTCATAGATTATGGTGCCATAAAAGATGATAAATATGAATAGTGAGAAATAGGATAAAACCTATACCAAGTACTGCAAAGCAATAAAAGTATAATCAAAATGACAATTATACATAAAAAGAGAAAACAAAGCCAAAGGCCTCCCAGCTTCAGCTGGTTACGGAAAGAGACAACAGCAAAAATACATTGCATGCTTATTTCAGTTTTGATTTTTTTCTGTTAATGTGCTTGGTGGTGCTCTGCAGAACTAAGGGCTTTATGTAAGATGTTTGTCCTTATTTTGTAAGTTTATTTTAAGCTTTAAGGTTTGAAAAACATATTTCATATCTTCTTTGATCCTTGCAATTGCCCGGTCAGGTAGGCGCTCATTCCTGTTTTACCAATGAGGAAACTGAGGTAGAGAGAGGTTAAGTGACCTTCCCAGAGATGCATAGCTAAAAAAGATTCTGAAGAGGGTACAAAGAGGCAAATAATGGTTTTAAAAAATAATTTTAAAAAAATCAATTAAAATATAAAACATTTTAAAAATTAAAAATAACAAGTAAGCTTACAAAAGTTTTAAAAAATTAAAGTGAAATAAATGTTTCTTGATCTGAGCAGATAGCTATCACACTTCTTGCTTTAAATAACAATGACTTTCCAAGGTATTTGATTTCTTTCCATCACCCTTCACTATCCCCAAAGCTTTTTCTTCCTTGAAATGAAAAAAAATCTCTTTCTCTAAGAGAAAACAGTCAGCAAATACATACATATATACATATATGTATGCGTGTATGCATGTATACACATACCACACCCACATATATATTTGCGTGTATATGTGTGTGTGTGTGTTCAACTCACTAAGAAAAGCTCCAGGGTCCCTGACCTGCCTGCTTCGTGCAGGCAAAGAACAATGAATGATGTACTATGAAAGCAGGCCTGGACAAGTCTGGCTGCCAGTGAAAGCTGAGTGGGTCCCTAGTTTGTCTTATGAAGGCATTTGGAGAAAAGGGATGGAAGCCAGGCTATGGGGGAGAGGAGGCTTTGAAAAGTTTGCCAGAAATACACAACCAAATTTATACATAGAGTTGCTGCATTAGAAAATTGTCCCCATTGTGAAAGACACATAATAATCTCTGTCAGTCTGGGAAATGGTAATAATTGTTGGCATTGATAAAAGCGCTTTAAAATGAACAAAACACTTTATATACATTATCTCTTTTGAGTTTTAATAACCTGAAGAGGAAGGTTTCTTACATGTTATTATATCCATTTTACAGATGGAAACTATGGCTCAGAAAGTTGACATGATTTGCTCCAAGTCACATGGTTATAACATGTATTGAAGAGATGAGCCGAACTCCTGTCTTCTGAGTTTGAGTCCAGGGTTATGTCCACTCTCATGTACTAGAGATCAATGGGCTAACAGTGGTTAGAGGCTCAAGTCTGAAAACACAGGCCCTGGATAGAAGGCCATTTTTCCAAAGGCTAGTGCCAGGCAGGAATTTGCAGCTCCTGTGACTGCAGCAGGAGATGGGAGGGAGCCAGCACTGTGGGTGGAGAAGGGGAACCCCGGACTGAAAAGCAAGGGCCCAGACAATGGCTTTCTCTGTGCAGCTGGGCTGTGCACCTGGCCCTGAAACAGGGCACTCTGGGCTTCTGCCCTTCTATATAGAAGTAACGTCCACATACAGAGCTATGGCTAAAAATAAACCAGAAAGGAGAAGTGAAATCACTGGCCAGTTCTCCTTTTCTCTGCTTAGTTAGAATCCAGCAGCTGACATCAGCTGAATACAAACTCACATTCCCCAGTACAGTGGCTCAGCCTGTTTTTATTTTTGTATGGTTGGGAAGTTTGGGGGCAAACATCCTGTTAGGAGATAATGGCACTTAGAATAACTGTCAGGTGCTTAATTTACAATTTAGACTCTTAGAACGAAAAAGAGAAAGTAGAGAAAAGAATGAGGTTCATTAACTTTGCACTCACAATCATAAGACCTTAAAACACTACTAAAGGTCATCTTACCTGAATATAGAAGGTCCGAGAACTTGTTATTATTTCAAACAGGTTGTCTCTCATTAAGAGATCTCTAGACATAGAAACAGAGAACAAAGAATTTAACAAAAAATGTGCTAGAATTACTACAGGACACTTAGCTTCACTTAGATATCCAATCATGACCCTGGTGATCATTATCTCTTACCTTTCATCTCTTGAAAAGATGGAATGTTAGAAAAATATTTGACACCAAAATTTTGAACCAATATATTTTTTAACCTACCAATCAGGATTCTCTCTAAGTAATAAGGGTTCTTAACCTTTCTTGTTTGTGAACTCTTTAGTAAGTCTGGTGAAACCTCAAAACCCCTCCATATTGTTGTCTACATTCAAAAATGAAGGAAATACTAAATTTCAGTGACAGGTTAGTGAAAATAAAGATGTAAATTTTATTTTCTGCCCAAGTTCCCCTCAAATGGGTTGGTAGAACCCAGGTTAAGAATCCTTGCTCTTGAGAACTGACTCTCAAATTTGACCATCCTGAAACCACCCTGACCCACAACCTTTCTTATTTTTCTTCAAATTTCCTTTTTTTAAAAAAAAAACATGAATTTAACAAACATCCACAAACATGAACATGTCCTTCTACAAAAAGTAGGAAAACAAAAGGACAGTATTTTTGTCTGAGGGGCAGCTAGGTGGCATAGCAGATAGAGGACTGAGCCCAGAGTTAAGAAGACTCATCTTCTTGAGCTCAAGTTTGGCTTCAGACACTTAGTATCTTTGCCAAGAAAACCCCAAAGAGGGTCACAAAGAATTGGACACAACTGAAAAGTCTGAACAACAACAAAATATTTGACTGCTAAACTTCACTATGTATGGTGTGGTTTTAGTTTTTTGTACATTTCAGATTTTGTACATTTCATAGCATAGTTGTTCCAAAATGGCTGTTTTTCTGCATCTTCTTTCGAATTTCCTCCCGTCTTCTTCAGTATAGTTTTTAACTATTTCATAGTAGCACTTTCTTTGTTTCCTTTTTGCATCTCTCGTTAATACTCCTTTCATTCCTCAGTGTCTCCTATTCCCCAAAGTCCTCTCACTCCCTCACTCCCTCCCTCTCTCTCTCTCTCTCTCTCTCTCTCTCTCTCTCTCTCTCTCTCTTTCTCTCTTCTCAAATATAGTGAAGCATAAACAAGACCAAAACAAAACAAAACAAAAAAACAAGCAAACCAATCATGGATTACTAAGGTCTAGAAAATGTATTGCATATTCAACACCTACAGTCCTTCACCAAAAGATAGGATTCAAGCTTTATCAACAGTCTGCTAGTTGTGAGTGGTCATTGTATTGATCAAACATTCAGAGATCTTTTCTTTTCAAAGATTATAGACATTTTATAAATTATTTATCTACTTCTTCTCACTTCACTCTTTATTAGTTCATATAAGTCTTCCCAGGTTCCTTTGAATCTCTCTTTCTTATAGTACAATAATGTACTATTATATTAATAATGATATAACTTGTTTAGCTATTCCCCCATTGATGGGCATTCCCTTAGTTTCCAATTCTATACTACAACAAAAAGTGCTACTATAAAAATTCTTGTACATATTCACCCTTTCCCTTTGTCTTGGGTCAGCTTGGAGTGTATGTCTAGTAATGGTATTACCAGGTCAAAGGGCAGTCACAGTTAGTGATTTTTGAGGTATAGTTCCAAAATGCTTTTAACCGGGAAGGACCAATGGAACCAACCTTGCACAACCTCTCCTACATCTGCAATCTTCCTTTTTAGTCATCATTACCAATTTCATTAGTGAAATGGAACCTCAGTTGTTTTAATTTGCATTTCTCTTATTATTAGTGATGTGGAATATTTTCAATATGGTTTTTGGATTTGTTGAGAACTTACTGTTTATATCAATCAACCATTTATCTATTGGGAAATGGTCCTTGTTCTTATATATTTATGGCAGTTTCCTATTTATCTTGGATATCAAAGTTTGTTTTTTTTTTTTAAGTAAGGGAGTCTGCTGCAAAGATTTTCCCTAAAACCACTGTTTACCTTCTAGTTCTAGCTGCCTTAATTTTATTTTGTAAAAATTTCATTAAAGTTGTTAATATGATTTCCTCTGACCCTTTCTGTCCCTACTTTGGTCAAGAACTTTTCCCCTTTCTATAATTATGAAAAATATTTCCCCCTATTCTCCTCCAATTTGTTTAATGACATGACTTTTCACATCCAGGTCCGGAATCCATTTGGAGCTTGCTGTGGTATATTGGCTGAGACGCTAGTCCAAAGCTAATTTCTGTCAACCTGCTTTCCAGCTTTGCTAAGAGCTGTTGCTGCTGCTTTTTTGCCAAATAGCAAGTCCTGTCCCAGTAGTTGTTAATGCTTGGGTTTATGAAACACTACACTACTATGCCTGATTGCTTCTGGGTCTTAGGTACCTACCTACTCTGTTCCATTGATTAGCTTTTCAATTTTTTAATCAATACTAAAATGTTTGATAACTGCTGCTTTGTAGTATACTTTAAGATCTGGTAGTGCTAGGTACCCGTCTTTCCCTCTTTTTTTTCATCACTTCCCTTGAGATTCTTGACTACCCATTCATTAACTTCCAACCTACACTCCCAAGTGATTTACACTCTTCTCATCCACCTCTGTGTCCTACAGCTAGTCACCTCCCCATAATCCTTAGTGTGGATACCAATGAAATTCAAGGCCTCCCCCACAGCAACTCAGCAGTTCAGTCACGCTGCCTCAGAATAAGGCTCCGCAAAACTCTCAGCCACTCTGCATTCAGCCTTCCATCTTTTCAACATCAAAACCTTTTCAGCTTCGTTGATTCAGTTATTCAACATGTATTTCTTAAACACTTACTATGCACTTAATAGGGGCAGCTAGGTAGTCCTGTGGATACCGTGATAATGCTGGAGGCAGGAGGTCTCATCTTCCTGAGATAAATTTATGACCTCAGACACTTATTAGTTGTGTGACCCTATACAAGTCACTTCACCCTGTTTGCCTCAGTGAGCTGGAGAAGAAAATGGTAAAACCATTCCAGTATCTTTGCCAAAAAGAATCTCAAATGGAGTCACAGAGTCAAACACAACTCAAAAATGACTAACAACAACAAAATGTGCTTAATGACCATGCTACAATTCAATAAACGTGCTAGGTAAATAGGAAAGTAAGAGAAGTCTCACAGGTTGTATTCGTCCTTCATTTCTTCAGAAGACCATACCATCAGAGAAATGATGACATGACTTGCACTTGACTTTGTTTTGAGTGAGGGAGGTCTGTGCAAGGTCACCAGCCTCACTTCTCCTCCAGAGCCATTTGAATCCAGTGACCAGATATTCATCAGGAAGCCTGGAGATGGCCCAGGATGCAGTGTGGGACCTTGGCCTTTTCAGGTATTCACTTAGAGGGAGGTAATGCCCATTGAGTGAATTGGCCTCTAAAGAAGAGGCAAAGGAAGGCAAGAGTGTCTTTCAACTATACACCCATCTTCACTTAGTGCAGTTCATTACATTAGGATGATGTGCTGATATGAGCTCATCCCATCAAATGCCTACAAACTAGAGAAAAAAGTCCTTGGTTCCATTCAGGGAAGAGAGGACAGACTCCTGACTTCTAAGTTTTAAGCCATTAAAATTGTAAAACTTCAGAGTCTGAAAGAAATCAGAAAATTTCTAGTCCAAAAAAAATAACTGAACAGGGGGAAAAAAACCCCTAACCCTCACAAAGTGGGAAATACAAGCCCCCTCCCCCTGCCCCCGCACCGGGGAGAGTATGCTGGAACAATCCAGGAGGTGTAGTGGTAGCCTTGAATGCAATTGGGGAACTGATTAAAATAAGGGGATGGTGAAAGCCTAAGGAAAGAAGAGGGCAGGCAAGCATGTCTGCATTGTTGGGAAGTCCAGCATGCCAATGGATTGACTTGTTGACAATATGATACTATATGGTTACATGACACAATATTGTGCCATCAAAATTTCAAAGCAAGGAAAAAACCACAATAAATTATTAAATTTAAGATATATCATTTAAAAATATATATTTTTTGAAATGTTGCAATTTTTTAAAAAACCATTAAAGGGTTAAAGAAAGTAGATTTCCAAGGGGTGCTGAGCAATTTTTTTAAAGGGGGCAGTAGGACAAATAAATTTGGGAACCTCTGCTCTGTAACATCCCCAACATGTAGTCTGACATCCTCTTGTACATTATTATTAACAGAACAGTTCATTTAACTGTTGAAAAATTCTAATCATTAGGAAAATTATTCTATGTAAAGTTATTGACTAAATAAGGGATACAGAGGATCAAAGGAGATAATATTGATAGCTTTGATGATGTTTTTGCAAAATAAAATTAGTGTATAGAATTAAAAGGGAAATAGTGATGAGGAAAACCTTTGCAGAAAAAACAAAAACTTAATATTGAAGCTATTCAGGGAACTGACAAAATCTACCTCTCTGCAATTTTCACCAGTTGGTTCTAGTTAAATCAAATCCTGCCAAGAAATGATTTGAATCAATTTTGTGAGCTCCTTGAGGGCAGGATATATGTCTTATAGCCTCTTGGTTCCTCAGAGGTCAGCCCAGTGACCTACCCATAAGAGGCACTCCAGAAATGTTTGTTGAATTAAATTGATATTAAAAAGGCTTGACTTTGGCTCTCAGGACTCTTATAGGTTAGTTGGCAAGCTAAGATTAATGAAATAATTATAAGGCAATCAATCAATAAATAGGATCATAGGATCACAGATTTAGAGCTAGAAGGGACTAAGAGGGCTTCTAATACAACTTCTCATTTTACAGATTAAGGAAACTGAAGCCCAGAGAAGCTACTTGCCCGGGGTTTCACAACTGATAAGTTACTGAGTTGGTATTCAAACATGTCCTTCATCTGATTCCAAGTCCAGTGAAGCTCTTTACTGATCTGAATTGTTGAACTGAATAAATCTAAGTGGGAGAGTCTGGGTTACAAGCCAAATGCTCTAGGAATTAAGAAAAAAGTGAGATCTGATATTTCCAAAGGATTCATAATGAAAAATACTATCCACCTCCAGAGAGAGAACTGATGAACTCTGAGTGCAGTCTGAAGCATGTTTTTTTCTCTTCATTTTTCTTGATTTTTTTTCCAACATGGCTAATGTGGAAATGTTTTGCATGACTTCATATGTATAATGGGTATCATATTTTGTGCCTCTCAATGGGAGTGGAGGGAAGGAGAGAATTTGGAACTGAAAAGGAAAAAAAAAATTTTTTTAATAAAAAAAATAGAAAAAGGCAAAATCAGTGTGGGCTGAGGTTGCTAGGGAAGATTTTATGGAGAAAGTTGGATTGGGTCTGGGTCTTAAAAGCAGTTTCTGGAAATTGATGAGGAAATAAGAATGTTTCAAGCACGAGGTACAACATAAGACTATAGTCATCTCTAGAGTAAAGTCCTTCATTGAGCAAGCTATGAGTGGGAGTTCCCCAAATGAATGTTAAGCAAATGAGACTTACATATACACTATAAGCCCACAAATGAGAAAACCCCAAGATTCTTTGATTTCAAACCTTCCTACAGGCAAAGTGTCCTCAACTGTAAAATCAGGATAATAAGAACTACACGATGCAAGGTTGTTTTGAGGATCAGATGAGATAATATCTGTAAGGGATTTTGTGTAGTACTTGGCATGTAGTTGGTGACTGATTAATAAATGCTTATTCATTTTGCTTATAGAATAGTTTGACCCCTTCCACATCCCCCGCACCTCCACAGACTACGTGCTGTTACTCTCTGACATCTTTCCCTTCAAAGTTCTTAATTTTAATCAGGTTCCTCCCTAGATATGCGGTCTCCTTGGTGTGAGTATTAATTCCCTCAGCCCACACAGGCCACCTCATTTTGCATCATTTTTAAACAGGTTATAGCATAATAAAAATGTTGGGGGATGAAGTCAAGGAGAAAGGAATTCACACTGTGATTTGTCCTAAGAATAGCTCTGGATCTCATACCCCAATAAGGGTTGCTCTATCAATACCTAATCTCTCTAATTCTACCTCTGGAGTCTGCTAATTTTGGCTGATGCTGATTTGGATCTGCTCCAGGGAAGATTTAGAGCCAAGGGATGAACCATATGCCTGGTTCTCTAAAGTAGCCTCTGACATTCTTTGTAGTCCCAGAATGACACAGACTTTCTGGGGAACAAGATAATTAGGTATGATGCAGGACCAGGTCATGGCCCATACTCTAGCACCATTTTGGAATGAATCAAAACCTTTGAGTCAAGCTTGAAACTGACTCTTGGACCAAGGTGTTCCCAGCTACGGAATTTTGAACTAGAGCTCCTTACAAATTATTCTAACTTGTCATGTTTTGTGTCTGAAGCTTCTGCTGCTGTTGCAGAAATGGCTTTACACAGTGTACATCTGGTATGGTCATACTTTACTAGCCTTAGAGGCTGTTTTATAATTTTCTGGGCTATGCAATGTTTCCTTCCAAGGTGTGACCCTGTGCAAAGAGATTCCTGCACAAGAGTAGTCTATCTGCTACATTGACTTTTCAGAGTATGACTATTATACTGTAGATGGCAAACAGGTGTAGACCAATCAAGATTCCAACTTAGTCCCAGGGATCACAGTATCTCCCTTCCCCCTCCCCCACTCCAGGAATTTAGGTGTCAAGGGCACTTGGAATTCCTATTGCTTAAGACAGTACTCCTGGTCAAGCTGCAGGGCCACACATCAATTCGTGTTCTCCCACAGCACAAAATGGAATCATCTCCAAATATATCCTAGAAATAGGCAGATTCATTCTTCTTTTACTTTGGATGACTTACAGGGAATATCTGTGAGTTTATTACTGCACAAGTATAGGACTCTGAGGCGATGAGGGTGAGGAAAGAAAACTAAAGAAAAAGGCAGCAAAGAGACAGCAAAAATTGACACTCATGTCGAGGAAAGGTCGTTTGTATGGCAAGGTTATTGACTTAGCGAAGTTGAGCAGGTAACATTTTGCAGGCAATGAAATGTATGATTTTCCTCATATACTACGTTTAGTCCTCAAAGAAGGAAAGGGTGTCACAAACTAGGGGGAACAGGGAAAACTTTAAGGAGAAAATGGTATCTGAATTAGGCATTAAAGGATACTTAAGAATTCAATAGGTGGCAAGTGAAATAGGCCCAGGGCCCACCCCAGAGCATGGAGGTTACAAGGTACAGGGTGTGTTCAGGTTGTGGCAGGTAGTCCTCCAGCTGGTAAACAGCTAGAACCACAGATTTAGAGGCAGAAGGGTCCTTAGAAGGTATCTAGTCTAAACACCTCATTTTACAGAACAGGAGGCCCAGATGAAGCGACTGGTTTGAACTCACACAGATCATAAGTTGGCAGAGCCAGAATTCAAAGAAAGGTCATCTGGCTGTAAAGCTAACACTCTTTTCATTGTACCTGGTGAATACCATAGAGCAGGGGTGGGGAACCTGTGGCCTCCTGGTTCTGGGAAGTTTGGCTCAAAGGGCTGCAACTTGGGGATCTAGAGGGCCAGATGTGGCCTTGAGGCCACAGGTTCCCCACCCCTGCAATAGAGTAAGCAAAAGTCTGCATAGGTAAAGTAGTACCAGGTTGTCAATGACTTCAAATGCCAGCCTAATGAATGCAAACTTAATTTGGTAACAGTCACAAAAACAATAGCTAACATTATATACCAGGCCTGAAGCTAAACACTTTACAATTATTATATCTCAGTTGATAATACACCAACCCTGCTATTATTATCCCATTTTACAGATAAGGCAAACAGACATTAAGTGACCTGCCCAAGGTCACACAGCTATGAACTGTCTAGGGCTAGATATGAACTCAGAGCTTCTTGACTTCAGGCTCAGTCCTCTATCCACTGTGCCACCTAGGGAGCGACTGAAAATTTCTGAAAAGGGAAGATTTCTGAGCAGAAGGATGACAGTAATATGCAAAGAAGAAAAGTTTGATGTATGTGAAAAGGATGGATTGCAAGGGCAGAAAGAAGAGTTAAGATTCCCCTCTATCATTGTTGTTTGTGTGTCCTTCATTCTGGAAGAGGACCATGACATCAGAGAGGTGATGCTATGATGTGCAAGTGAATTGGATTTAAGTGAGGCAGGGCTGTGTAAGGTCACCAGCCTCACTTTTCTCCTCTGGAGCCATCTGGGTCCAGTGGCAAGATATAGATCAGGATAACTGGAAATGACCCAGGATGCCATAGGGACATTACAAGTGAAGTCATTCATGTGGGTTGTATTGAGAACCTAGACTGGGGCAATGACAATAGGAGGGAAAGAGAGATATTAGACACAAGCATTGAGGAAAGGAAGAGTCAAACACAAAGGTTTTGAACAAGGGTAGGTGAATGGTGATAGGTCTAATAAAAAGAGTGTAATCAGGTCATTATAGGCAGCATAGTGCATAGAGCACTAGCCTTAGAGTCAGGAACCGGAGTTCCAATCTGAACTTAGACATTAGCTCTGTGAGCCTGCGAAAATCATTTAACCCAGTGTGCCTCAATTTCCTCATCTGTAAAACAAGCTAGAGAAGGAAATGGCAAACCACCATAGTAACTTAGCCAAGAAAACCCCAAACGGGGTCATGAAGAATCAGACTCATCTGAAAACTACTGAGGAATAACTGCGCAAGACATTGTACATTGTTAGGTACTAAACATATCAGGCTCCAACCCCATCATATTTCAGGTAAGGAAACAGGGCTAAGGGAGATTTAAATAACTTGTAATTGTCAGAAGGTAACCAAGGTCCTCTGACTCCAGAGCCATTGGCCTTTCCATGGTACCATATTTCTTGATCACCTAGCTTGATACGGTAGGTGCTCAATGTATGTTAAATTGAAATTAATTGTACTGGTGGCATAATGTTCACCAAAGCATACTCCTGGATTCTGGGTCCTTTTACTCCACAGAAGCCAACTTTTCTTGGACTGAGATGTAATAGGAATCCTTGAGTTTCCCCACTTTTGTCAGTCAGTCAACATGCATGTATTAAGGGCCAGGCACAATGTTAATAGTAGGGGGTACAAAGAAAAACAAAAAACACTTTCTGCTCTCAAGAATCTCACAGAATGAGGAGACAACAAATATGTAAACTATGTACAAACAAAATAAATACAGGATAAAGATAATCATGAGAGGGAAGGCCCTAGCATTAAGGGGAACTGAGAAAGGCTTCTTGAGGAAGGTAGGATTAGAAGGAAATGAGGGAGGTCAGGAGTCAGAAACGAGGACGGAGAGAATTCCAGGCAGGAGGACAGTCAGTCAGTGAAAATGCCCAGAACTGGGAGATGGAGAATCCTGGCTGAAGAATGTCAAAAAGGCCAGTGTCAATGGATCATACAACACTTAGAGAAGAGTAAGATGTAAGAAGATGGGAAAGATGGAAGGATGTCAGTTTATGAAGGACTTTTATAGGCCAAACAGAGGATTCTTATATTTGATCCTGGAAGTGATGGGAGCTATTGGAATTTATCAGAGGGATGACGTGGTCAGACCTGTACTTTAAGAAGTGGTGCTTGTTCGTTCTTCATTTTTGATGGGAACCAATGACGTCATGGGTGATGTCTTGACTTTGGCATAAATTGGATTTAAGTGAGGCAGAGTTGCACAAAGTAAGCAGCCTCATTCTCTCTTCTAGATTCATCTAAGTGTAGTGTCAAAACAAAAGTCAGGATGCCTGATGATGGCCCAGGAGGCAGTGGATGACCTTGGTGTCTTTGATGCTGACCAAGTTCTAAGTGTTCCACAGCACCTACTTCAGTCACCTTTGTGGCTGTTGGAACAGATTGTTCTCATCACCCATTCCTCCAGGGGGAAGTCTTTACATGCTTGGGGTAAATATCCCCCTAATTCACTAATGATTTTGAAATCCATTGGTTACCCTCAATCTGGTTTAGTCCGTCTGGTGAGACAGTTTTACTGGGGTATGGCTGCTACAGCTTCTTGGAGCCATAGGTCAGACCTTTACTTTAGGAAGATCACCTTGACACTGGAGTGGAGGAAGGGATAGACTTGAGGCAAGGAGATCAACATAGGGCTATTGCAATAGTCCAGTTGTGAGGTGGTAAGGTAGTGTCAGATGACAGAAGCAAACATATATAAGAGATGTTAGAAGGTAGGATTGACAGGACTTGACAACAGATTGGTTATGGATTTAGAAGACGGAGTGAGGATTCAAGGATTATACCTAGGTTTTGAGCCTGGGTGATTAGGAGTTTGATGGTGTCCTTAACAATTAAAGGAAAGTAAAGAAGAGAGGAGGGCATAGGTGAGTTTAAAGCATCTATTGGACTATCATTTCAAGATGTCCAATAGGTAGTTGCAGATGTGAGAGCAGAGGTCAGCAGAGAGGTTAGGGCTGAACAAGTAGATCTGAGAACCCTCTATGTAGAGATTATTGAATCCATGGGAGTTAATAAGATCACCAAGTAAAAGAGTATGGAGGAAGAGCAGATGACTTGGGACAGAAGCTTAAGGGACACCCAACATTAGTAGATGCTACCTGGGTAAAGATCCAGCAAAGGCAACTGAGAAGGGATGTTTAGACAGGTATTCATTAGAGTGTTTTCCCCTCATCAGAAAAAAAAAACCAAGACAACAAAACAACCTTCTCTGAATTTCTTCAAGTAACCATTTTTATCTTTTTTGCTCTTTGCTGTTAAACATCTTGGGAGAGTAGACTACACTTTGCTACCTCCGCTTTCTTACCACCCACCCAGTCTTCATCATTTGGCTTCTATTTGCATCATTCTTCTCCATCAGCAAAGAATCAAGAAGAATTACCCAGATTTGACCAGACACTCATGAGTCTTGAGTACATCTTTCAGAAGGATAGTTCGAAGAGGCTCTCTGTCCTGGGGAGAGAGACAGAGAAAGGTGGGGTAAGTTCATTTACCATTTACCTCTGTCCAACTGACACCTTTCTCCCCTTCCTCACACAGGGTCACCCAGAATTTGTTCTGACTCAGTGGCAGAGATCTCCAAATCTATGTAGGATGAAAAGCAACAAAGTGTAAACTAAACCATGAATATGGCCTCAGAGATAGCTAGAACTCAAGACGTATGACCTGGAGTTAGAAATTTCATCTCTCTTGCCTCAGTTTTCTCATCTTTAAAATGGAAGGGTTGGGCTACATGATCTTTATGATTCTTTCCAACCCTAAATCCTATGAGAATATGAATTCTTGACATGGATGGGAAATTTGAGGAGACAAACAAAACAGGGTACCCTTTGTAAATGTGAGAAGAAAAGGAGAGTATGAAAAGAAATCTGTATTAGAGGGGCAATTGACAGAGAAAGTGGGGCAATTTTCTATGTTCAAGCCTTTGATGAGGGTTTGAGTGTCATCCTTGCACCCATAAACCTATGTAGGCACAAAGGTGCCCAGGAGGCTGAAGGATTCTGTTGCTGGGTTCCAGAGCTACCACGACTCACCTGTTCACATTTGAAGTAGGAGAGGGAGAAATCATCAAGAGCAAAGAAACGACGCTTCCAGTTCTTTCTCTGAAACAGAAGAGAGATGGATGACTTTTGTATATAACTCCCTCCAGGGATCTTATCCCATCCTGGGGTGGCAGTCTCTAAGATACCAGAGTTATACAGCATGATATTTGAAGTAGCAAGTCTTATCATTTACTAGCTTTGTAACCTTAGGTAAGTCACTTTATACCTGTCTGAGCCTTGGTTTCCTAATAAGTAAAATGAGAATAATACTAGCAGTTACAAGTCAGGGTATGAATGAAATGAAATTATCTATTTTGCTTTGTAAATGTTACCAATGTTAGCTATTGTGATAGCTAATGATATAATATAATATAATTATATGCACACTATAAGATTATAAAAGTTATTGTTATTATTATGGCCAAGCTTACAGGAGTGTTTTGACTCTAAAACAAGATGGTGGATGTAAACCTTAAAGGGCTACACAAATGTGAGAGGATGAGGAGGAAGATGGGGAAGAGAAGGTCAAAGAATAATCCTTAATATTCCAAGGGGCTATTGGCCTTTTAGAATGTAGGTCCAATACCCTGAACCTTTTGGGTAAAGAAATAGTCTTAAATAGGTTGATATCTCATCCTAGCACAATCTTTCTTTCTCCCCATAAGCCACTATGGTCCAGCAATTTAATTCAATAAAAATTTATTAAATGCCTATTATGTGCCAGGCAGTGTTCTAAGTGTTGGGCAAGAGACAGTCCCTGCCTGCTCTCAAGGAAATTACAATCTTACGGGAAGATAATGTGCAAACAACTATTTACAAAGCAAGTCATATACAGGATAAATGGGAAAGCATTGTAGTTAAAATGGGTTATGGAAGGCTTCTTGCAGAAGGTAGGATTTTAGTTGAGGCTTAACAGAAGTTATGGAGGTCAGTAGTCAAAGTGGAGGAGGGAGAGAATTCCAGGTATTGCAGACAACCAGAGAAAATACCTGGAGCCAAGATGGAATGTCCTGTTTATGGAACAGCCAGGAGACCAGTGTCATTGGATTAAAGAGCATGTACTATGAGTAAAGTGTAAGAAGACTGGAAAGGTAGGAAGGGGCTAGGTTATGAAGGCCTTTGAATGCCAAAGTTTGGCTCCCATTCCAATGTTAGCACTTACCACATTCCCCTGTTTCACACAGTAGCCGCTCTTAAGAAGGGGTGGCCCTGCTGGGGCTCGGCAGCCTGAAGTAGGAATGTAGCTCTGAGACCTTCGGAGGATAGCATGGTGACCTTGCATACCTGCTTCTGTCCCATCCCCGCCATTCTACAAGAGAACAACCCCACGAGTCAGTAGCTTTTCCCTATGTCACAAACTCTGACTTGAGATTCTCTACTTTAATCCCTTTACTCTTCTCCTACCCCAGCCAGACATTTGGATTTCCCCATAAGAAGAACATTTTCTCCTACTACCAAGACAAGGCTGTTGCCTCAGAGAGGTCGCTCAGAGCTGGGAAAACAAGAAGGGTGACTCTAATCAAAAGAATTGTCCGTGTGTAATCTACATATACACATACATACATGTGCAAGTATGTGTATATGTACATACATATAGCCCAAATTTGCATCTTTAAAATCTAACCACTGGAGGGCAGGGTAGAGAAAGGAGGAGAAGGCAACAGTTAAGAGGGGGAGAGGAGCCCAGTACACGTATTCTCAGCTTGGCCCTTTTCCTCCATCCCTAATCTCACATAAGATCCCTTATGGTATTGGTACTAGTCTAGTATGATACTAGGTACCACTAGTATGGTGCTAGGTACTAGTCAGAGGAGCTAGGTTGCACAATAGATAGAGTGTTGGGCCTGGAATCAGGAGACTTGAGTTGAAATTCTCCCTCAGACTCTTACTAGCTGTGTGACATTGAGCAAATCACCTAACTGCTGCCTCAGTTTCTCCAAAGGTAAAATGGGGATAAAAATAACACCTACATAGCTCTCAAGGTTGCTATGAGGAGTAAATGAAATAATATTTGTAAAGCACTTTGCAAAGCTTTAAGTTCTATCGAAATGCCAGATTTTGTTACTGTGATTCCTAGATTTGGCACCATGGACCGTATTCTAACATAGCAGTTAGACGCAGAGGACCAGTATTTCTTTGTCACCATTGTAGAGCCCTACTACCTCTACATCCTCACCAATGATAGCTGCTTCATATTAATCACTTTCCAGGTGCTAGGTCAAGGTTTTGGACTTAGTTTAAAGGTCAGGGTTCTCTTGCTCAAAAACATTCTGTAGCTCCTCTGAATCCTTAATCCAAGACATAATCCAAGACACATTTTTTGCATATGCCACATCAATGACATCATACCCTTGGTTTTCCCAAATAGGAGCCCCATCCCCACCCCCAATCCACTATACCTGGTTGATGGGTGTGTGTACCACAACTCCACCAATGATCTCTGTCTTATATGCCACTTGGAGCTTTTTTTCTAGGGGCTGAGAAACTGCTGGACTCTTGGCAACCTCAGTAGCCAGGGGCAGGCTTCCCACTTTGGGCACCTGTTAGAAGAGGAAGCACAGAAGCTTTAGTACAGAAGGTAGCAGTAAATGTCGGAACTGGGACTCAGTGGCAGAATGGGGTCATCTAACTTGATTGAGTTCGTTGCTCTTTTGATGACAACTGCCTCTTAGGTACACACAGAAGAATAGACTGAAGATTTAAGAAGCAAATTGCAGATTGAAGGGCATCTGCTAAGGTGAATGCTTCTCAGCAATAGGACCTATGGACTAGTGGTCCCAGTAGCCTCACCTGATGACTCAGTTTTTGCGTTTGAATACAGGAATACCATGCCATTCCACTCCCAACATATATTCCCTCTTACTCAATCCTGTCTTTCACTTATTATAAAAGAGTTCTGTCTGTGGAAAAGGCTTCTCTCCTCTTTGGTAGGAAGTTGAGTGGGACCAGGATGATCCGGTCTCCAAGAAAGTGTTCATACTCTAACACCCTGTCCTACCTTATATAGACGCAGTATCAGAAAGCTAGAAGTACAAAGCCAGTCAGTTCCTCTTACATATGCTAGAGACAGTTGGGTGGCTCAGAGGGTTGAGTGCTGGACTTAGAGACAAGAAGACTTGAGTTTAAAACCTGCCCCAGAGACTTACTGTAAAATATGGTGCTAATAACAACACCTAAAGCCCTGGGGTCAGTTGGAGGATCAAACAAGATAACAAGTAAAATGTTTTGCAAACTTTAAAGTACTCGGTAACTGCTATTATTTATCATAATCATTATTATCATTATTATATTTTGACCTCTCTAAGACTGAATAGTCTGCTGACCCTTCAGCAGTGAGATTAACAGGGCAGACAAAAACCAAACCAAACCAAGTCTTTACAAAGGCAACTGCTATGTAAAATGTAGTCATCCGCACTACACCTGGAATCATACCATTCAGTCTGTATCCAAAGAGAATACCCAGGGCTAGGCTGGGTCTCAGTGTGAAACAGTAGAAAAACAGATGATTCTGGCCCTGGGAACTCAGTCAAAATACACACAGAAACCTCCCCCTAAAGACCACCTTCAGAAAATCCAGTCGGGGCTTTAGAAGATAAAGGCAGAATTAAAAGTTAATTTGAGGCTGCAGCACGTTGAACAAGCAAATATCAGCACAGTCTAACTACGCATTCCATTGACCTCTATCCAAATAGAGACGTTCTTGCATGTCTAGCTTCTACTGCCTCTGGCCTCGGGCCTCTATTCTTGCTGAATGTTAAGTCTAGCCCCTAATTTCTATGAATTTCCTTGTGTAATAAATTAGTACTGAGTTTATACTACTAAGGGCATTCAAGTTCAAATAATCATGAAATCTCAGGATGGTAAAAGGCTTCAGGCTTTCTCATCCAACCCATACCTGAATGGGTACACAACGCCAACAAGCAGCAATCCCAACTCTGCTTGAAGACCTTTAGGGATGGAATCTCTACTGCCTCCTGAGGTAGGGCAATGTACTTTAGACAGTTCTCATAGATTAGGAAATCTTTCCTCCCATCAAGTTGAATTCTCCTTTTCCTCAACTTCCACGTGTTCTACCTGATTCTTTTCTCTTCCTTCAGTCATCTGCAAATTTCATCAATGTTACCCATGCCTTCATTCAAACCGTCAATTAAAATGTTTAACATGACTGATATGGATATGTGTTTTACGTGATTGCACATAAGCAACCTATATCAAATTGTTTACCATCTTAGGGAAGGGGAAGGGGAGGAAGAAAATTTGGAACTCAAAATTTTATATAAAAATGAATGTTAAAAATTGTTTTTACATGTAATTGGAAAAAAATAAAATACTATCTATGGGGATGAGGTAGGTGGGGAGGGGAGAGAAGGAAGATTTTTAAAATGGTTAAGAGGAAGAGTCCAAAGACAGGTCCCAGAAGGACTCCACTAGAGACCTTGCTCTAGGTTAACATTAATTTATGTTAATTAAAAATTAATAGAGCTGCTTACGGGCTCCAGTCATTCAACCAGTTCTGAGTCCACTTAGCTCTATTAACATCTAGCCTAAACTTCGCCATCTTGTTTACCATCGTAAAAAGGAAAACTATGCCAAATAAATGCTCTTCTGAAGTCCAAGTATCTTTGTCTCTGGCACTCTTGCTCTCATTTCCTACTTTCCATCTGTATTATAAACTGGACAAAAGCATGCCACAAAGAATGGGTCTCTGAAACCTGGGGTACACTCTATAGCTCTGCCTTTCCAAAACAATCAGGAATTCCCATTCTCTTTTTTAACCCACTCCACTTTTTAAAATAACCACCATAATTCCACTCATCCTTCCTCTAACCCCTTAACGGTTGACCTTCTGGAGATGAACTTACTTAGCTGGCCTAATCCTTAGACTGTACATAAAGCCAGATCGCTTTTCCCACATTTCTCTGAGCTATGACTATGTGGTCTCAGAATCTTTAGGAAGATTGGATTTTATTCTAGTTTCTTGCGTTAGTTCCATAAGAAACAACTCCTAGAGTAGAAGGGAGAGCAAACCTAAAGTGGGAGAAAGGCTGTAGCCTAAGGAGAAGAAAGTCCCTAGAGAGCAGGTGCCATGAGCAATGGTGATGTCAGCTTTCACAATGACAAACTTGGAAAAAAATTTTGTTTTCTGTTCCCATCAAACAATCCGAAGGAAGACAGGAAGCCTGATCACCAAGATCTCTAGAATATGACTTGTTCCTAACCAACAAATAAGAATACATGGAAGCTCTTGTTTGCTATTCTGAGTCTTTAAACCTAGTTCCATAAATTTCTCATGGTTCTCATGAACATCATGCTTCTTCTCCATCTAGGACATCTACAGAATAACTTCATAGACTCATATTTTGGTAGAAATAAAAAAGAAGGGTCCAGGGGGAAGTCACTTCTACAAGGTCATAGGTATTTAGGGGCAGTGAAAGGCTTCCCAATTCATGGAACATGTCTTTTCCCAACTGTACTACAGGTGCTAGAGTTGGGACAGGCAGGAGTCCCAGGGTTTATGGGCAACCTCCACTATAGTCCCAGATGGTAAAGGTCTTTTGGCCAGGAACCATTTCCTGGAAGAGAAGTTGAAGGTGAGGAGTTGGGCAGCTGGGTGGAGGCAGCCCCCAAGGAGGTAGGGCCTTTTAGGGAGAGGGAAATAGAGGAGAGAGGGAGGGGGAGAAAGAGAGGAAGAGAGAGAGAGAGAGAGAGAGAGAGAGAGAGAGAGAGAGAGAGAGAGAGATGAGTGGTGATACCTGAGGACAAGTAGAGAAAAATCCATGATTATAAAAATTAAGTCAGAATTCCCAAGATACCACAGAGATTGAAATCTGGAGAAAAGTCAAGTGAAGGTACTTTGGGATGGGCACCACATCCAGTAAAGGATGAGAGAGCCCAAGTCCTGAGAGTGTTTTTAGAGAGCTGGTTGCTAGAGAACTTGATGCAGACTGTGATGGGATTAATATCCATCAGTGTTCCCCCACAAGATGGGTTAGGCCCACCCTTCCTCCTTCCTTCCTTCAGTTTTCCCTAAAAAAGAGACAAAGCTATGTCTGGCACTTAATTGGCCCTTGCCTACTTTGACACAGCTTCCTACATCTGAGGGCACAAAAATCCTGGACCACATGTAGTTAAGGCCTGAATGGAGACAATGCAAGTCACCATGTCCTTTATCATATCCTGACCTTATGACCAGACACATTTCCATGTGGAGATGAGGAGGGAGTTGTGTCCAGAAAAGGTAAGTACCACTGTACTCTTGTGACATATCATTGCTTTTTTAGGGCAAAGCAAACATCCTTTGGTAAACTGTTCGATGACTTGTGAATGTCTCATTTCATACTAACATCAAACCTGAATGGGGAGGGTTGCTCATAATACAGGCCATTCCCTGTATCCTGAGCTACAATAGGACTATTAAGGGACCAGGCTGTATAGAAACCTCAAAAGCAGTTGTCTCTATTGTAATGGAGTAGATCTTTAGTTCGCCCACTCTGTGTGACCTTGGGGCAATCATTTAACCTGAGATCCAATTTCCTCATCTATAAAATTTTGGTCTTTAAGCTAATCTTCTAGTTCTATATTTACTATCCTATGATCTCTCATGATATGGTGGCTGCTATTCAAAACACAACTGTAGAGAATCACCTACATTGCTTTGTTTGGTGTCCCTTTCACTGTACAATTTTCAAAACCTTCTAGGGAATACGTGTGACTCACTGATAAAGGCATTTCTTAAAATAGCATATAGTCATGAGCAGTGATATGTTTTTATTGTAATAACTCAGTGTCTTCAGGAAGTAGCAGATTTAGAGTGAGAAAAGACCTTCAACATCATTTGTCCAATCCCCTCATCTGAGATGATAAACAAAGAGGCAGAAAAAGGAAGAGTTGCCCAAAATGGCACAGCCTTTTAGGAGCAGAACTAAAGGTGAGGCCATGTGAGGAGATGCTGAAGGATCGAAGATGCTTAGCTTGGAAAAAAAGGAGCTCTGATAGCTGTCTCCAGGTACTTGAAGGCCTTTCATATAGAAGACGAATTAGCCTTGTACTACTTGGCCCCAGAGGGAAGCACTGGGAACAGCCCATGGACATGGACGTGGCAAAGAAGCAAATTAAGTTTGATATAAGCAGGCATGTGTGGGAGCAGGTTCCAAGAGCCACAGGGCCTATTGTTAAAATTTCAGTGTGAGTATTTACACCTTGGAAAAGCAAATGCTTTAAATCAGAGCTTGATTTACTGTTTCTTTTAATTGCCTAGACTTGAGAAAGTGATGAAAGTGATTGTAGATGAAACCTAAAAATGCGTCTTATGCTCTGAAGAGCTATCTGGTAACCATTCACCAACAAAGTCTTGTATATAAGGGAACACTTTCCTAACAACTGGAAGCATCCGAGTAGGCAATGTCATATATGCTGGAGTGGGAAGGTTACGTGAGCTGTGAAATTGAACTAGATAACCTCTGGACTCTCTTCAAGTGATGAGATGCTACAATTCCATGAAACCCTCCTAAGACAATTTATTTGTAGAGAGCCAGGGAAGACAAATTTATCCAAGCATGCATTTGATGTTAAAAGAATTGAGCATTAACCTTCCTTTAAAGAACACTGCACCATTCATGAGCAATACAATTAGAAAATAGGAAGTCCGATAGCATTAGGTAAAAGTTCTGACACCCACAAGGCAGACAGCTTTCCAGCATACATCAATACACACACATTCATCGATACACTCCCTCTCTCTGTCTCTCCCACTCTTGTTTGAGAACACTCAAAGGAGCTATGTTTTTTTCAGCATTGGGGGAACTCCCTCCATCAATGCAGGGCAGATTCAAACCCTTCTAAGACTTAATAGTCTTAGGGTGACATACTCTCCAAACTTTCCTTTGTCCACTGGATCCTTCCTTGAAATCTACAAATGCACCCATTCTAAAGTTAAAAAAAAACTCAACTCAATGAGACCTGATGGTTCCAGCTAGCTTTAAATCTATATCTCTTTATCTTGTTCATGACTAATCTTGAGAAAGCTATCTAGACAAGGTGCTTCCATTTTGGCTCTCACCCTCTTCTAAACCCTCTGCAAACTGGTTTCCAACCACATCATTCAACAGAAAGAGATGTCTCCAAAGTTACCAGTGATCTCTTAATTGCCAAATCTGGTGACCTTTTCTCAATACCCAAGCTTCTTGGCTTCTGGCACCTTTGATATTGTAGTTCTTTCCTCGGTTTTTCACACCATGGCCCTGATTCTCCTCTTACTGGTCTGACCACACTTCTCTCTCCCTTGCTGGCTCATCTCTGTCATGTCCCCTAACAATAGATGTTGCTCCCAAGGCTCTGCCCTGGCCCTCTCCTTTTTTCTCTCTATAATCCCTCACTTAGTGATCTCATCAGCTCTCATGGGTTCAATAATCATCTCTGTAGGTGGTTCTCACATCTATGTAACCAGCCCTAACTTCTCTCCTGAGCTCTCTCCTGCGTCACTAACTGCCATTTGTACATCTCAAACTGGATGTCCCCAAAGGCAAAAACCTCAACATATTCAAAACAGAACTCGTTATCTCGCCCCTCAAAACATCCCCTCCTCTTGATTTCCCTGCTACTGTCAAGGGTATCAACCTTCTCCCATTTTACCCAAGAACATTCACTTAGTCATAGCATCCTCAAGTCACTTAACATATCTAACCTGTTGCCAAACATTACTGGTTTTTAAAATATATTTCCACAATGCCTGTTCGTGTTTGGTCCCTTCTCTCCACCCACATAACCGCCACTCTATTCAGGTCATTATCACCTTTACCCTGTGGGAGAGGTGCAAAAGGCACAAAAGGATATTATGACATTCTTTTCATTGGTCTCATATCTCTCTCCACTCCAGTTCACCCTCTACTCAGTTGTCAAAGTAACTTACCTAAAGCAAAAGTTCACCAAACACCAGTGGCTCCCTATGACCTGCTGGATCACATATAAAGTCTTCTGTTTGCCTTTTAAAACTCTTTGCAGGCTGTTGCCTTCCTCCCTTTCCAATATTCTTACATTTGACTCCCTTCCACACACTCTGTATACACTTAGCCATGCTGACCTCCTCACCCTTCTTAAACACTGTTCTTTGTCTTAAGTCAGTGCCCTGCACTGGTTGTTGTTCCCCGTAGTTGGAATGCCCTCCCTCCTCATGTCAGCCTCTTAGATTCTTTGGTTTTCTTCAAGACTCAGCTCAAATTCCACCTTTTGTAGGAGGCCTTCCCAAGACCTCAAGCTACTACTGCCCTTCTTTTGAAATTCCCTCCATATTACCCTCTATCTATCTATCTATCTATCTATCTATCTATCTATCTATCTATCTATCTATCTATCCATCTATCTAAAATTGCCTGTAGAAAACTTATTTGTATGTTAACTTCCAATTAGAGAGTTCCCTGAGCTCAATTTTGCCTTTCTTTGCATGTCTAGCATCAACATGGTACATGTCACTTAAGTGCTTAAATGTTTGTTGTGCAAGTGCCAAAGGCTGGCTTTGCAATCAAACCTTCCTTTCTCCAAGCCTAGGGATTTTTCTCCTTGGCCAGGCTACCTCATCTTCTGCTGCTGTACAGGTCAGAAAATATTTTCTTGGGAGGATTTTTCTACATGCAAATAGAGGAAGATGACATGAACCCTAAAGCAATCACTCATCAAGGTTCAGTGATGCTTCTAAAGGAAGCACCTTTAAACCACAAACTGCCTTTGTTGCTCTGGGCTCATCGACAAAAGCAATATTTGGCCAAGCAAGACCTTGGAGTGAGAGGCAGAACCAGGCTGGTGAAAGAGCTCCAACTTCTCTTCCTCCCCCTCTCCCATTTGCTTCACCTTTACAATATAAGGAAAGTACTTTGTAATCCTTAAAGTGCTCCAACCGCCAGTTAGCGGCTACTTCTATTATTGCTACCTCAGAAATTACCCAAAATATGACTGAGCGTAAGCCTTCCTAGGAATCCTGAAGTGATCCTGCCACAGAGGGGACTCTCCTTGAATTTCCCCCTGGTTGGAGCAGAATCAAAAAACTCTCAGTTCAACTTGTGGTCAATCAATCACGGTGCGAGAACAGGTGGCTGGGAACTAGAAGGGGAGTAGGTCAATTGGGAAAGTCCCTACCCTTATCCAAAGTTCTTTCCTGTATCCATTAGACCCTGGACTGGAAAAACAGGTTCTTTTGCTTAAACCAAAGATGGGAAAGAAACCATACATACTGTGATCTTGCTGGCTTGATTCAGGGCCTCTACCCAATCCTTCAGGTCTTTCTGGTCATTGGCTTGCAGGAAATAGCGCTGCGAAAGGGCATTGATGACTGCAGACAGACAGGCAACAAGACAAAAAGAAAATAAATCCCCAGTCAGCATTCAGGTGACAAACAGAGGCATCAAACAACCCATCTTTGAGATGAGGTTGCATGGGCTCCACAACAAATTTCCACAGGCAAATTTCCATGATACCAGGACATTCTGAAGAGTGTTCAGGGAGGAAAAGGCTATTACTAATCCCTCCTCTGCTCTAAAAAGGTATCTTACTTCACTAGGAAAATGCCTATGACTTTACTTTCCAATATGCTAACCTTCATTTATGAAAAAGATCAATAAGACACACCCTTGGATTCCTTTTCCAAGATTAGTCATGGATTTATGATATCACACCCCCTTTCTCTAAACTAGTATCTCTTATTATCAATAGAATGCTGATAAGAGGTGGTTAGAACGTAGTCACCTGTGAAATGGTGTCTAAATGAAACCCCTAATACTGGGCTTAGTAGTGGCAAACTCTAAATGACTGAGCTACCCAGGTCTGTTTTAGGCCAATAATTTATTTATAATCTCCCTATGGTTTTGCTTGGCTAGACTGTCTATGGAATCCAAGGAGTCACCAATATTTTTGAGCTGCACATTGAACAAAATGTCTGAATGACAAATATAGAATTTAGTTTTAAAATAATTATTGATACCATTTGCTTTGATTTTATAATCATTTCTTCAAATGAGCCATTCTGTCTCCCCGCCCCACCCCCTCCCGCCATTTCCACCAAAACTGAACTATCTTTGGGAGTAAAGAAAAAGTGCAGCAAAGTATCCAAGACAGTCATCACATCTGACTATGTATACCATATTCTGTCTTAGTAGAACTTCACCTTTCTGCTAAAAGAAATGGAACATACTCTTAGTCTGTTTTCTGGGACCATGAACAATATTTTAGTGCCTTAAATTCCTGTTTCTTTTTAGTGATCTTTTCATTTACATTGCTGAAGTGATTGTACACATTCGATACTGGATATTATATCATTCTTGGTATTGGGGGAGGGGGGAAAGAGACTAATTTATTTCCTTTATAATGCTTTCATTAATATGTATAAGCATACCCTGCTCTGCTTATATGGACTATGATCCCTCCATGTCTCAGTAAACCTGGTGGCCAATCTGCTAATGATGAGTGATGAGACTCTGAACTAAGCGAGGATGGTCTTCAGATAATAATCTGGCCCTGGCCCATACTGAAAGCTTTTTCAACTTGATAGGACACGCCAGAGTTTACAGAGCCCTGGCATAGTGATCATGAACCCATGGTTACCTCTGTGCTACAGCGAAGCATCAACTCTAGTCAGGCTTTAGTGAATGTGAATTATATGGCAAGGCAAATCTCATGGGACAGACACAGAATCCAGAGCCACAAGACAAACAGAGAGCAGGAATCCTGGCTGTTCTTTTTGTCTACCAATCACAGATTTAAAGTAGGAAGGGACCTGAAAAATCATTCAATAAAGCTCCTTCTTTTATTTTTTTGTTTCAAACCCCTCATTTTGCAGATATAAAACTGAGGTCTGGAGAGTTTAGTGACTTACTGACACCTAGGTAGTAAGTAGAAGAATTAGGATTCCAACCCAAATCCTGTTGCTAAATTCAGCAATTTTTTCTCCACTGTTCGATGCAGCCTCGTCCTTGCCACCTGTTACAGTGCTGTTCACAGAGGGAGTTCCTAACATGCCATGCTAGCAGTGGTTGATAAATAATGCTGTGACATCCTTTGGAGTTGACTAGATCAATAACCATCATTTAACAATAGTCTCCAACTTGCCAAAAGAGGGGTCTTGCAACATGAATATCCCCCTAAACACCCGAGGTCCCATATTAAGGGCCCTGGAAACATGTGTGTGTGTGTATGTGTGTGTGTATGTGTGTGTGTGTGTACAGTACTGATAGAATATTACACATAACATAGATATTTTATTTCTAATCTTCTGGGTCCAGGAGGACTGAAATGTCAAAGTGACTCTTCTCTAGTTCCTGTGGCTAGAGTAATTCTTCCTGGGAGGAAGTATTCTGAAGAGAAGTCAGAAAGACCTGCGTTCAAATTTTGCTATCAACATGACTTGAATGGCCACAGCTGAGTCATAACCTCTCTCAAGCCTCAGATGCTACTTGTAGTTCCTCACTCATGGAGTTGTTACACAACTCAGATGAGATAATGTACTTTTGTGAAGCATTTAGCTAACTTGTAAAGGTCAATTATTGGCATCATTATCTCTTAGGACTCAAGAAATGCTGCTGTGACTGCAGTCTCTCTAAAACTTACTGATCTCAGAGACATGAGACAACCTCTGCCACTCACTAGCTGTGTGACTTTGGACCCATCTCTGAGCCTCATGTTCTGTACAATCCACAATGAATGCCCTGGACTAAATAATTTTGAAAGCGTCTTTCAGCTTCTCTAGTCTACGACGATTCCCACACTCAAGTCTGACTTGCCATGTGGTCACAGGACTGTTACTTTGCAGGAAGCAATTGTGAGAACCAGCGAGAATCTCTGTCCCCAGGGCAGTATACTACTTACCAAAGCAAAACGGAGTTTTTGGTTTCTGTTTTGGAGTGGCTATATTCACCTAAAAACAAAAACAGTGAGATTTATACACATGATATAGATACATATATAACATAGAATGCCTATATATGATATATATATATACATATATATATATAATACAGAGAAAGACAGAGAGACAGAGAGGCAGAGAGAGACAAAGAAAAGATGGAGACAGATAAAGACAGAGACAGAGAGATAGAGATTAAATGAGAGTGACAGAGAGAGATTGAGAGAGACAGAGAGAAAGGGAGAGAGAGGGAGAAAGAATACGTACATCTATCACTCTTCTGAAAAAGTTTTCAAAAGCTATGATGCCCATCAAAACACTGCTCCCTAATATCTGTATTGGCTATATCTACACTTACTAACATGTGAGCCCCACACATCTCAGGTTCAAATATAACCAAGGGATGAAGAAAGCAACCCATCATAATTGTTCCTCCCCTTCCCACCAAATTAGATCAGCTGCTCTTGATATAGGTCCTGACCAAGGATTTATAGCATTTTAAAGAAGTAGTCATGTTCCATGGTAACATCAGGATCCCAGCTCTGTATGCACACAAAGCAGCCAGGATCCTTCTAGCTAAAGAAAGCAAACTGTTCAGCCAGAGTCTGAGGGCTTACATATGAACACCCTGAAGGCTTTAATGATCAGATCTGACACTCAGTTGCCAGTCCTCTCATTTTTTCTTCCCAGCCAAAAGCATTCACTTATTTGTTCTTACCTACAGGTTCTGCTTGGCCACATCCTAGGGCTGATTCCATCTCTGATAGGAAGCATATAAGTAGCTTACGGCTTGGAATGTAAGTTCATTGAAAATAGAGATTGCTTCATTTTTTGTGCCTGTATCCCCAGCACACAGCACAGTGTCTGGCTCAGAGCAAGCACTTAATAGATGCTGGTTAATCAATTGACTATAGGGAGGACAACTTTCTCCCTCAAGATCAAGTTTGTGTCACAGTAGTTTGGCATTGCATTTATTATCAACCCATTACTGGCCTTGACTTCAGATTAACAGTACACTGCTTTATCTCATCTCCTTTCTGTTTGGCTTCCTGACTTTCTACTTTACCCTGATAGCTTGCTCAGTTTCCTCATCTATAAAATGGCAATGAGCAGATTCTCACAACCTACCTCACAGGATTATTATAAGAGATGTGAGCTATTCCTATACTTCTCACGTTGGTTTCTCTAGCTGAAACTCTTAGCAACTGGCCATGAAGTAACCATTGCTATTTCATACTGTAGGGGAGCCCCACCCATTTCCCACATCTTCCCCCCACACAGGTGGCTGCCCTTCCAGGGTGACTTCTGACAAATACAACTACTGGTCCTTAAGATGACCATAGGACTGAAAATATCCTTCTTTTGAAGCATGTCAAACTTCAATACAAATGGGCCACTAAACCACATACCATAAGGATCCCTCTCTTATGTTACAATGGATAGTGGAAAAAGCCTCGGATTTGAAATCAAGAGAACCTGGTCCAGTTTAAACCTTAGCTCTGCTACTGTATGATCCTAAGCAGGTCACTTCCTCATCCTGGGGTTCATTTTCCTCATATGTAAAATGAAGCAAGACTGGACTAGTTGCCTTGTAAGTTCACAACTAAGCCTAGACTTGAATAGTATTCTCAGATTTCGCCTGCCTGTTTGGTTAGAAACCAATGCTTGCTGTCATCTCTGGTGGCCTGTGACGACTGCTCGTTGCTTGGTTACCACTCTACATTCCCAGCCCTGGGTCTCCAAGTCTAAGCCAACTGCTCTTATCTTACAATCCTAATATGAGATCAAGACTAGTCCACATTATCAATGGAAAGACCACTTACTCAAGACCTGAATTCTAGTTTATTAGTTTATAATATTTCCTTGCCTGTGAGCAACCAGCATCCATCTCTGTCCCAGGAAACTACCATCTTCATGGTGCTCTGATAGCAAATGGCATTTCTTAGGCTGCCCAACTCATTAGCCAAGATACCGTAGGAGATTTGCCCAACACCCTAGTTATGAGGAATCACTAGAGAGCAGTGGTATCAAACATGTGTGCCACAGGCCATACGCTCATCATCCTTCTGAGTGCATCCCAAACCAGATTAAAATGTAATTGAGAAATATTTAACAAAATAAATAAAAATTCAACAAAACAGAAATAATGTTATTATGCAGCCTTCTGGGATCCTTATAGTATGTGGTTTAGTGACCCCATTTGCATTGGAGTTTGACACGCTGCGATAGAAGAATGATACTTTCAGTCCTATGGTCATCTTCATAAGGATCAGAAGTTGTCAGAGGTCACCCTGGAAGGGCAGCCACCAGTGTGGGGGGGAGATGTGGGAAATGGGTGGGGTTCCCCTACAGTATGAAATAGAAATGGTTACTTCATGGCTGAACAGGCTCACAAGAGCTCACTCATATCAGATGGAAACCCAGACCACATGAAGGAACGAATTTTTTCTATGCATGTTGCTACAGAGCTAACTCCTCCCAGTCGGTCTTTGGCCGGAAGTAGAACAGGGATTGCCACAGAAGGGACAGCACCAACCTGATATCTGTAATGAGGCTGTGGAGTCCTTGTGCATGGGTAACCTGATCCCAGCTCTGCCATAGCTAATCTGGCTGACCCTACCACATAGAATCAGCCTTAAAAGCAGATAAAATATAAAATCATAGACTGTGACACTTTGGAAGTAAGGGATTTGAGAGATCCTCTAATCCATGATAAGGAAATGGGAGGACTTGGGGAAGGAAAGTGATTTCCCTGAAGTCACACAGCCATCAATAGAAGATGGGGGACTCTCAGTTTAGTGCATGTTGGACTATGCCAAGCAACTTCCTAGAGATCACACGGATGGTGATTTGAAGGTTACTGGGCAGGCCACATGCCTCAAAATATCTCTCTTATTGCTTATCCCTGTGCCTTCCTTTAAGAATTATCTCCCAAAGAGAAAGTAGGAGTAATACCTTAACTATTAAGTATTGCATATACCCTTGAGGGGTGGAAATGAAAATGGGAATTGGTTAACAAGCCAAGATATTCACTGAAATGGGTCTCAGAACATATCTACAAAGGGAGGCAGAGAAAACTGGAGCAAGAGGAGAGAGTCATTGAAAGGATATCAAAGGCAGACTTCCATTATTTGGAAAGACCATTAGATTTAGACTCAGGACAACCATGCCCTTGTTCAAAGTCTGAACCCCTATGTGACCTTGGGCAAGTCTGTTCCTTTCTCTGAGCCCACTTTCTTTATCTATAAAAACAGGGGGGAAAGTTTTGTGGTTTTTCTTTTTTAATCTCTAAGATCTCTTCTAGTTCTAATATTTTGTGAGGGCATAAGACAACTTTATAAATTTTGCTGAGGGCAGGCCCTGCTGCCAGGGATGTCAGGGGATAATCATGGTCAAATCAATTAACTTTGATTTGTTTTTATGTCATACTTATCAGATGTCTGATGAAGAACAGGGCCTGCAAACATGGTCACAGATATACAGTATACAGGCCAGGCTACCTTGGCATCTTAGTTGTCTATGGTTTTGCCAATAAAGGGGAGCAACAGGTAAAGGTAGGGACTCACTTAAGCTCTTCCCCAAGCCCCTCCAAATAGCTTTACATAATGACTCTAAACAAATTCTAGAATGGCAGCACCCACAAAAAGATAGAGTAAAACAATTTTGCAGCCCAAGACAATTTAGAAGTTGGGCCCGAAAGGTCTGTTTCACCAGAGTGAGAGTAGAGTGCAGTCCATCCAGCACAGGGAGTGCCTGTGAAGGCCTAGACCCAGCAAATGGGGAGCAGACCTCAGAGGTGACTGAATCAAGGGCAGTAGTGTTGGTTTCCAGACTTCCCAGTCCACAGATCATAAGGGGGCCAAACAGCCCTTGGCTGGCAACAGGGACAGGAATCTGTTGCATTGCCCATATGTGTAGCTGGGTCACAGTCCAGGATTTCAGTTCCAAGGTGAGAAGGAGTACCAGCACACCAGACCTTTTTTCCCTACAGGGAAACAGGGACCCAAATCACAGTTCTAGGGTGGGAAAGAGTGCTTGTGGTTACAGACTAGTACGCAGGAGAGTAAAACACACCTCTCCCTGGAGCATACTACCTTGAAACAACCAAAAACTTACAGATGCCTAGTTGTACAAAAAACCTAATGCTTGGTACAAGCCCCCTCCACTTCAGAAGCAGAGTCCCACTTTAACATAAAGTCAAAAAATAGGCTGGAAAAATGATTCTGAGTGTAGAAAGTTATTATAGTGATAGGGAAGATCAAAACAAAAATTCAGAAGACCACAAAGTCAAAACTCCTACACCCAAAGCCTCAAAAAAAAAAATATGAATTGGCCCCAGGTCATGGAAGAGCTCACAAAGGATTTTAAAAATCAAGTAAGAAAGGTACAGGAAAAACTGGGAAGAGAAATGAGAGTGATGCAAGACAATCATTAAAAAAGAGTCAACTTAGTAAAGGAGGAACAAAAAATACTGAAGAAAATAGGTTAAATGGTAAAAGAGGTACAAAAATCCAATGAAGAGAAGAATGCTTTGAAAAGCAGAGTTGGCCAAATGGAAAAGATATACAAAAATTCACTGAAGAGAAGAATTCCTTAAAGAGCAGATTAGTCAAATGGAAAAGAGGTCCAAAAACTAACTGTACGAAAATAATTCTTTAAAAATTAGAATTGGGCAAGTGGAAGCTTATGACTTTATAAGACATCAAGAAACAATCAAACAAAATCAAAAGAATGAAAAAAATAGAAGAAAATGTGAAATATCTCACTGGAAAAAAAAACTGACCTTGAAAACTGATTCAAGAGGGATATGTTAAGGATTATTGAATTACCTGAAAGCCATGATCAAAAAAAAAGCCCAGACATCATCTTTCAAGAAATTATCAAGGAAAACTGCCCTGATATTCTAAAACCAGAGGGTAAAATAGATATTGAAAGAATCCACCGATCACATAAGCAGCCAAAAAGAAATAATTCAAATATTGTGAAGTCACAGCCAGGATAACACAAGATTTAGCAGTTTTTACATTAAAGGATCTAAGGGCTTGTAGTATGATATTCTGGAAGGTAAAAGAGCTGGGATTATAATCAACAATCACCCACACAGCAAAATTGAGTATAATCCTTCAGGGGGGAAAAATGGCTATTCAAAGAAATAGAGGACTTTCAAGCATTCCTGATAAAAAGACCAGAGCTAAATAGAAGACTTGAGTTTCAAATATAAGGCGCAAAAGAAGCATAAAAAGGTAAATAGGAAAGAGAAAATCATAAGGGATTAAATAAGGTTAAACTGTTTACATTCCTACATGAGAAAATGATACTTGTAACTCCTAAAAACTTTCTCATTATAAGAACAGTTAGAAGGAGTGGACATAGACAGAAAGCATAGGTGTGATTTGAATGTGATGGTGTGATTATCTAAAAAAAAATAAAATTAAGGGATGAGAAAGAAGAATATACTGGGAGAAGGTGAAAGGGAGAGGTAGAATGGGGGTAAATTACCTGATATAAAAGAGGCCCTAAAAAAATTTTATAGTGGAGGGCAAAACAATGGAAGAGGGAGAGGAGTACATGAATCTTACTCTCATTGGAATTGGCTCAAAGAGGAAATAACATATGTACTCAGTTGGGTATAGAAATCTTTTACCATACAGGAAAGTAGGAGGAGAAGGTGATAAAGAAGTGGGGAGAGGGCTAAAAAAAGAGAGGATGGTTTGGGGGAGGTAAAAGTCAGAAGCAAAACACTTTTGAGAATTAACAGAGTAAAAGGAGAGAGAGAGTAAGACAGAAGGGGGAAAATAGGATGGAGGGAACTACATAGTAATCATTACTGTGAAAAAAATTTTTACATTGAGTTTCTCTAAAGACTTCATTTCTCAAACATATAGAAAACTGAGACAAATTTATTGAAAGAAGAGCCATTCCTCAATTGATAAATGGTCAAATGATATGAACAGGCAATTTTCAAAGTAATCAAAGCTATCCATAGTTAATTGAGAAAATGCTCTCAATTGCTACTGATTAGGAGAAATGCAAATTAAACCATCTCTGAGTTAGCACCACATATCTATTAGACTGATTCGATCATGTGTATACTGATTCAATTTTAAGATATAGACTTAGTAGTGGTATTGCTTGGTCAGTTCTTCATGCTTATTGTACCCTCTGTTCCTTTAATTCCCTCCTTATTCTCCCAATCTATCACAATTGCCCTGGTTGGTCCTCTCTTTGCTCTCTTTGGAGTCTTAACCCTGGAGTTTAAAGGATCAGTGATTTAGCAGAATGGAACACCAGCTCTAGAATCAATTAGCAGAATGGAACACCAGCTCTAGAATCAAAAGAATCTGGATTCAAATCCCACCTCCACCACTTACTACTTGAATGATTCCTTTCACCTCCCCATGTCTCAGTTTCCTCAGCTATAAAAATGAGGCGGTTAGATTAAATGGCTTCTAAGATCTTTTTCAGTTGTAAATCCTGTGATCCTAAACTTTTTCCCTCCTCAAAGCCTTAATGATTTGGTCATTGATCATGACTGATCAGAGAGTTTCATGCCTCCCTTTAAGCCCTCAAACAATGCTTGTGGAGTTTGGAAGGATCTCCTAGGAAGTAAGTCCTTGCCCTATGCCTCCAATACCCTTCCTTTTAAATGCACCCACAGTACATGAAGGTGTTTAGGGGTAGTGGGCTTGGGGAGCTTCTGTTCACTCTGTGGCTGGCCAGGAAAGCCACAGTTGTAACCACAATGGGGTACATACCACAGATGATATTTTTGTCTCCCCTCCCCTGAGCTCATTATCTCTTCCCTCTGGATCTCTCTCAAACTCTACCTTCCTTTTCTGACTTTCTACTCAGCTCCAGTCACTTAGCCCCTTGCTTTCTGCCTCCCTATATACCTCATGGCTGGTCTAGCACTGACAGGAGCCCCTCCCATGAGGGCTCATGTACCCATTTGTTTTTCTCTATCTCTGTTCTGTCTCTCTGTCTGTTTGCTTTTTTTCTAACTCAGCTCTCTTTTCCAGACCAGCTGAGACCAAGAACTGGTTTCAGCTCTGTACATAAAATCTGATATACTCGTTACAGGAATGAGTAAGTGTCATCAACCAAGTCTCAGTCCCTGGGAGTAGGCTAGAGCACTGAGCTCTCTGGGTGAATTGGAGGGGGTGGTTTGAGAATTTCCAGAGTCCCTTGCCTCAGGCCAGGAGCTGCTCAGTTCCTCCACAAGTGCTCAGAGTTCCTTTTTCTAGCTAAGGGATGAATTCCCCTAGCATAGCTGGTCAGCAAAGGTGCTTGCCACAGTGCAGGGCCCCTTAAAGATGCCTCACTCATTTAAGCTCCTCAGCACCAGAGATACTTTTGTTTGGCTTCCTGGATGAATTGGATTAGGTTACTAGCCTGCCTGCCCATCTCTAATGTCAGTTATGTAGCTATTATGTCTTTTTCTAACACCTAGAATGCCTCAACTTGCTTTCCACAGCTGGATCTACTCCAGTGATTTGTCAAATACCTGGTATACGGCCAGGCTTCAGTTTGAATTTGCTTTTAAAGAGAGTTTTTTTTTTCCCTTCCTTTTTTGATTTCATTTAAAATGTCATTCCTCCTTGCATAAACAATTTTTGGAGAAGCTAGGATCTGAACCAGACTAGCAGGACAAATATTAGGAAAGGGAGTCTCCACCATCACCTCCTCATCAACTCCAATCAGACATTCCAAGGCCCAAAGTGAAGCTAATGCCAGGAGAGAGAATCTCCTAAAGCAAACTTGGGCTGAAATTTGGTCACAGATGGAATGGGGCTAAAAGTGAAAAGTTGATCTTGGGGTTGCCCCTCAAAGAACTTGCTGAATTAAACCCAGGTCCGTGCATCTATCCTTCTGTCTCCACCCAAATATCATTACCACATTTGACCATTCAGAGGAAAGAGAATGTTCGCTACCCACTCTTTCTCATTCCCCACACTCTGCCACCCTCAGAGGACTCAGCATATTGGAGCCATAGAATTTTTGACCAAATTTAGATCTCAAAACCTACTTAGAGGGTATGAATTCCCAGAGCTCCAGAATACGTTACCTTGGAGATGTAGGTCAATGGCAAAGATCCAACAGCTCCTGCTCCAATTGCCAGGTTCTGAAAAAGAGTGTTAGGGAGAGTTTAGGATTGGTTTGTTTGCAGAAGAGGTAGTTAAACCTTTCAGAGAGAATACAAATCAGAAGTTGTAGCTCCATCCAAACTTTGAATACGTCACCTAACTGCTATCCTCTGTGAACACCCCAGTCACAGATCTAAATTTTTTTTAAAAAGGGAGTGGGATAGAAAGGAAAGAACGTCTGATCTGAAGTCAGGGAAGCTGTTTAAATTCCAGCTGTGCTGCTTGACTACACCCCAACTGTGTGACTTGGGACAAGTCACTTCTCTCCATACTCAGGAACTCAGTGTCCTCTTTAAAATGAAATACAATTGGAGCCAGTAGAGGGTGAGGTTGAGAATTTCCCCTAATTTGTCAGCACACGTATATTTCAACTTAAACAAATATGAATAAAAATACTTGTTCAACCTACAATGTGGCATAGTGTATAGAGAAAATGGCCCTGAAGTCAGAGTATCATCTGATAAATAATAGCTGGGTGACTTTGAGTAAGTCACTTAAATTTTCAGCACATGTTACTTCATTTGAGTCTCACAAAAATCCTATCCTCATTTTACAGATGAGGAAAATGAGGTTGAGAGCGGTTAAGGTAAGCTACCTAGAGTCACACAGCTGTCAAGTGTCTGAGTCAGGATTTGAATTCAAGTCTTTGTGACCCCACGGTCAAATAATAACCATTACACCACCTGCATTCCTCTATAGATTAGAGGCAAACACATTTCTTAAATCCTACTTCATAATTCATAACAAAGTCCTGGACCTTGATTTGGACTGTGGGCAAAGATGGCACAAAGTCATTCATACTATTTCAGAACCAAGGATTAAAGTTCTTCTGTTGACACCTTAGCTGTTGTGAATCAGACTAAAGAAAACTAAGCTATACTCCCAACTCTTACCATTGACCACAGGTAGACCCTGGGTCAAGTCTTTTAACCACTGTGGGCCTTTATAAAATGAAGAGGGCTGGACATGAGGACCACCACCATAGCTTTTATATCTAAAATTCTATAATTCCATGCACCTTTGACATGATACATGCACAGAAGCTTTTATTCTTCAAGAACTCTTGTTGTAACATTACATGCTTATGTAAGGCAAAATCACTATAGGTCTACAGCTTGCCTTGTAGCTTGATCAGAAGAGACCAGGAAAATCAGATAAGGAAAATAAGTCTCCAGAGCCCTAAAGACAGAGCAGTGTTTCTTGTTCTGTTTTTGTTTTGCCAGAGGGCAAGGTAACTATAAGCCTGGACTCAACTCCTACTGAAGTTGTTGATTTAAAATTCCCCCATTAGGGGCAACTTAGACCAAGCGATATATCCCAGAGACTTAAAGTAATTTACCTGATGTCCCACAGGTAATTAGAGGCAGAAAAAGGATTGAAATTCAAATCTCCTGACTATATCACACACTCACCAATCCCAGAGGTTCCCATACCTGAAATTATTGCCAACTATTGGCATTTACTTCAGTGACTCCCTGTTTGGAGTCTTGTAAGGGGCTACAGAAATATCTGCTGTTGTATAATAGCTTTATTACTGAAAATATATTATGTAATTTAAATATCTGTAAACTTAATCCTGGTCATTTAAAGCAAAATTAGACTTCTTTTGTAAAGTGAAAAATTTCCTCAAAGAATTTAATTGGGGGGGGGGGGAGTTAGGAGTGGAGAAGGGAAGACTTGGACCCATGATTTTGACCATGCAGGGAAATCCCAATCAAGCAACTCATTCCATCATTTCAAATTAACCCCTTCTCTGTAAGTTACATAAAGTAACTAATCCTCAAAGAAAACCACAACTTTTTTCACCAGATCAACTAGAATTTTTAAAAGAAATGAGGGAAGAGTTTAAATAATCAGTTTTAAAATGACATTATAAGTGAAATGAGAGCAATAGAAGCAAGAACTGTTAAAGAAAAAAGAGCTATGGAAGAGAGACTTGGAAACAAAAATAGAGGTATAAAACTTTACCCACATACAAAACTCTCTGAAAATTAGATTAAACAGAAGTTAACAACTCCATGAGAAAACAAGAAATATCAAAACAAAGTCAAAAGATTGGGAGGGAAAACTGAAGAAAAAGTAAAGAATCAATTGACCTTGAAAACTACTCAAAAAGAGATCATTTAAGAATTACCGGACTGCCTAAAATCATGGAAGAAAACTACCTGGATATATCAGAACTAAGTCAGCAAAGTAAAAATATAAAGATTCCAACAGTCACCTCCTGAAAGAAATCCTCACATGAAAACTCCTAGGAATGTCACAGTTAAAACTCACAGTGAAAATACTGCACATAGTCAGAAAGAAAGAATGCAAGGACTGAGGAGCCATAGTCAGAAACATACAAGATTTGGCAGCTAGCACCATACAGAAAAGAAGAGCATGAAGTAAAATATCCTAAAAGGCAAAAAAATATAGGCTTAAAATCAAGAATATCTTACTCAGTAAAGCTGAGTATAATCCTAGAGGGAAAAAAATGAATTTTGAAAGAAAGAGAAGATTTCCAAACACTCCTAATGAAAAGACTAGAGCTGAGTAGACTCTTTGAAACACAAACATGGAAGTAAAGAAAAACAAAAAGGCAAATACAAGAAAGCAATCAGAAAAAGATTTTTGAATCAAGAAGACTTGAGTTCAAATCCTACATCATATACTTATAGCTATAGGATAGCACTTAACTGCTATTTGCCTCAATTTCCTTATCTATAAAATGGGGATGATAATAACAGGACCTATTTCCCAGGACTGTGGTGAGGATAGCATGAGATAACAATTATAAAGCACTGTATAAACCTTAAAGCACTATATTAATGCTAGTTAGTATTATCATTACTAATGAAAGGTTTGAATTCTAATGAGTGGGGAAACAGTCGGAATACAAGCATTCCTTGAGAACTGGAATACAGCAGGGTTTACAGAGGAAAGGAAAGGAAACGAAGGACCTGGAAATAATTTTTTAAGCTTTGATGATCTTAAAAGAAGAAAGGAAATGGGTATATGGGGTGGGAGACTATATACTAAGGGAGAAAAGGAGAGGAGAGGGAGGGAGAGCACAACTAGAAGTCTATACCAGTGCTTAGCCCAGTGCCTGGCACATGGAAGCAGCTTAATAAATATTGATTAATTATTCAAATGAAGGAGGAGTATCCAGAGGGGGAACTTTACTGTGAAATGATGTGGAATGAAATAGGTAGAACCAGGAGCACAATGAATAATCTAACAACATTGTAAAAATGAACAATTTTGAAAGAATTAATTTTGAACAAAGTAGTGATCAATCATGACTCCAGAGGCCTGGTGACGTAAAATGCTGTCCACCTACTGACAGAGAGGTGCTAGACTGGATCTGCAGAGTGAGACAAGTATTTTTCGGCATGGCCAACGTGAGGATATGTTTTGCTTGATTATGCAGACTTGTTGAAAGGAAGGGAAGTTTTTTTTTTTTTTTTCCGTTTTTTGCTTGGGGAGTGGGAGGTGGGAAGCAGAGAAGGTAGATGCTTGCTAATTGGGGAAAAAAGGAAATTTATTTTAAAAAAAGAAAAGTAATTTGGCAGCATTTGGAGGCTGAATTGGAGATTGGATACAGGAGACTAATTAGGGGATTATTGTAATATTCTAGACAAGAGGTGAGGAGGGCCTTAACTAGGCTGTGTGAATAGAAAAAAGGAGGAACATTTGAGAGTACTATAGGTAGAAGCTACAAGTCTTTCCAACATCCTCATGGTGGAGGATGACTTTAAAGTTTGGAATGGTAGAATCTTCAATAAAATTAGGAAAATTAGATAAAGCTGGCAGGTTGATAGGAATGGAGTGGGAAGATAGTTATGTTTTTTAAAATGATGAATTTGAGATTCTTATTAGATATCGAGATAGATGGGAAAGAAGGCATCAGGGAAAGGAGCCCAGGAGACCCGTGAGGCTTGGGGAAGGAGATTTAGAAATCATCTGAACAAAGATGATACCTGAATCCATGGGACTCATTGGCAAAGGATACAAACAGAAGGAAGAGGGCCTAGGTGGGGTAAGAATATGCTGGTAAATGTTGGGGGGTTGGGGGGAGGAAGAGGGAAGAAATATGTACACAGACAAGCAACAAATCAATAAATCAAGCCCTGGATCCTATTTCTGCTGGATAGCTGAGTGGCACAGTGGATAAAGCACTGGGTCTAGAGTCAGGAAAACTTTTCTTCATGGGTTCAAATCTGGCCTCATACACTTACCAGCTGTGTGACCCATGGGTTCAAATCCGGCCTCATATACTTACCAGCTATTTGACCCTAGGCAAGTCACATAGGGAGAGAAAACATGCAAACAAATATATACAAAGCAAGTTGTATACAGAATAAATAGGAAATAATTAAGGTATTAGAATTAAGGAAAGGTAGCAGGGGAACAGTTTGTGGAAGGTTTTGACAGCCAAACATAGGAAACTGAACTTTACTCTTTAGGCAATACTTACAATGTGTGAACAGGGGAATGACACCTGGCTCTATGCACATGGAAAATTATTCTGACAGTGACATGATGGATGTGAAGGAGAAGAAGACCTGTTAGGAAGCTAGAGTGGCAATGAGGTCCTGTACTAAGGTAAGAACAATGGGCCTGGAATATAGAGGATGGGCACAAGAGATCTTAATAGAGACAGAATTGACAGTTCATGCTAACTAATCAACTAGGAGAAGTGAGAGAAAGCAAAGTTAACACTAAAGTTAAAAACATGTGAAACAGGGTAAAAGGTGGTACCCAGACAGAGATAGACATAGAAAGTTTATTGGAAGGAACTAGAATTTAACCAGGGAAAGAGAAAACGTGGGGTGGAGAGGAAGGAGGGGGATGGAAATAATAGCTGCCTTCAAGTATTTGAAGGGCTGTCATATGAAAAAGAAAGTGATTTGTTTTGGTTGCAAAGGGCAGACTCAAGAACAACAGGTTCAAGTTGCAGAGGGGCAAATTTTGACTTGATAAAAGCCAAAACTTGTTAATAATTAGAGCTATCCAAGATAGAATGAATGGGTTCAAAATGTTGTGGATTCACCATCTGTGGAGATCCTCCATCAGAAAGAGGATGGTCACTAGTCAGAGGTTTGGAGGAGAGGAAGGGTCTGCTCAGGTACAATTGGGAGTAGACGATCTGTGAGGACCCTTCCAACTCAAGATGCTGACTACTATCACCTCTGTATCTTTTACAGAAAACAGATGAATCATGAAATGATAATGCTGCTGACGATATCAACTTAGATTTACATAATGCCTTGAGGTTTATAAGTACTTTTATATACATTAATTATTCACACATTAATATTTTATATACATTAAATTATTTCTATTCATTATTTAATGAACTTAATACATTAATTAATTAAATTCATTAATGCACTTACATATATTATCTTATTTGTTCTTCACAACAATCCTATAAGGTAAGTATTAATGATACCTATGAATAGCTAATGATACTCCTAATATTATTGGCCCTATTTTATGGTGAGTAATCAAAGATTCAGAACTGATGCGACTTGCTCTGGTGATAATGTTTGAGGCAGGATTCAAACTCAGGTTTCTACTGACTCCTAGTCCAATGTTCTTTCCACTTGGAATCTGAGATGCCATCTAGTTCAGTTCCCTTGGAAGGTGAAGGGGCAGAGTTAGAACCCAACCCAAGTTCCCTGATTTGTAGCAAGTGTTCTTTCCACTACCCCACAATGTAGTCATCTCTAAACTCATTTGATATTTCTGGTCTGTAAGCAACACACCAGTAGTGAGCATCATATTGTCCATATTGGGTATCACATCTCAATGACCATCTGGAGAATAAGAAAGTAAGGAAGAGAGGGAGCTTTGAGAGAAGGAAGAAAGGGAAGATAATGAGTTCAGGTTTGGATATGTTTGAGTTTTAGATATCTACGGGATATCCAGTTTGAGATATACAATAGATGGCTGGAGATGTGAGACTGAAGGTCAGGAAAGAATTTTGGACTGGACAAACAGATCCCAGAGTCATCAGTATTGAGATGATAATTGACTCTATGGGAGCTGATGATACCAAACAAAATAGTAGAGAAAGAAAAAAGGGGGCTCAAGACAGTATCTTGAGGGACATCCATAGTTAATGGAATTGACCTGTAAGACTTTGAATGCCAAGCAAAAGAGATTGAACTTCATTCACTTGATAGTTCAATGTTTGAACAAGGTCATCATTATTCATAAGATCCCACAAGAGAAACAGAGGAGTGGTCAGAGAAGTAGAAGAACCAGGATTGAATAGTTGTCAAGAAAACTTAGAAAGAAGAGAGTATTGAGAAAGCTACTGACAGAGTCAATATCTACAGTCATCAAGAAGGATGAGAACTGAGAAAAGATGATTATATTTAGTGATTAAAAAATTACTGGTACTAATGCACAGCTCTACCATCAATGCACTAGAACGTCTGTCTTCCCACAACTCCTCCATCATCAACTATTGATATCTTTTGTCATTTTTGCCAGCTTACAGAGTGTGAGATGAAACCTCAGGGTTGTTTTGATTTACATTTCTCTTATTATTATTACATTTTCTTATTATTTGTGATTTAGAGCATTCTTTCACATGGTTGTTAATAGATTGTAATTCTTCTTTTCAGAACTGTTTGCTCCTAATCCTTTGACCACTTATCTACAGGGGAATAGCTTTTGAATACCCACACACATATATGTGAATTATTTCTACATCTTGGATACCATAGTGTATGAACCTGTTCATTGTTTATGTATCTTGGATATCAAACTCTTATAAGAGAAATTTGACATTTAGACTTTTTCCCGTTCCATAATTTCCCTTTATATACTTGATACCTTTTTATTGGTACAGAAGCTTTTCAATTTTATTTAATAATATCTATTTTATCTTTTATAAATGCTTCTAATCCTTATTTGGTAGATTGTTAGTGGAGCTGTGGATTAATACCCACAAAGTCACTAGGAATTATGCAAATAAAATCACTAAAATGTCTATATCCTTTGACCCAGAGATTTTGTTTCTGAATTTATAGCTCAAGAAGGACATGGATAAGAAGAAAGTCCTTGTATACACCCAAAAATGTTATGGCAGCACATTTTATGGTAGTAAAGAACTGGAAACAAAGTAGATGTCCATGGATTGGGGAACAGCTAAACAAGATGTGGTATATGAAAGTAATGAAATACTACTGTGCTGTCAGAAATGGCAGATGTAATGAACTCAAAGAAGCATGAAAAAATCTGCATGAATTGATGCAGAGCAAAATAAGCATAACCAAGAAAACAGCACATATAATGACTATATCAATGCAAATGAAAAGAATAATCACCCAAAAAAATCAAATGAATGTTGCAAAATTGGTAACAAATGTGGCTCCAAAGAAGACACGTGAAAAGATATCTTCACCCTACCTCTCTGCAGAGGTAGAAAGTCTATGATTATGTTGCAGATATTTCCAGACCTTTTCAATGTATTGATCAGTTATGCTGATTTTTTTCCTCTTTTTTTTTTTTTTTGGCCTTAAAAAAACCAGGCAGCTAAGAGGTATAGTGGTTAGAGCTCTAGGACAAGAGACAGGAAGACCTAAATTCAAATCCAACCTCAGACACTAGCTGTGTGACCCTGGGCAAGTCACTTAACCTTTGTCTACCTAAACTATTAAAATGGGGATAATAATAGTACCAGGATTTTTGTGAAGATTAATAAGATAATAGTTGTAAAAACTGCTTAGCACAGTGCCTGGCATATAGTAGATGCTTAATAATGCTTATTTCCTTCCTCCTTATTTGTTATATAGGATAGCTCTCTGGAAGGAAGAGAGAACAGGATCCTGGGAGAAATTATGATGATAAAAAAAGACAGCAATAAAAAGCTTTTTCTAATGAAAACATTGTAGAGAGAAGTTTCAGTTGAATGATGTGGTCAGAAGCTAGACTTCAGGGAGTAAAGAAGAGAATGAGAGGAAAGGAAGTCTCATCTCTGACTCTCATGATCCCATTTGGAGTTTCCTGGGCAAAGATATTGGAGTGGTTTGCTATTTCCTTCTCCAGCTTATTTTACAGATGAAGAAACTGAGGCAAACAGTGTTAAATGACTTGCCCAGAGTCACACAGTCAGTAGATGAGTCCTTCTGACTCCAGGTCCTGCACTCTATCCACAATGCTACCTAGCTGGAAGAATTTGATTTACTCTATCTGATCCTTGAGAGTTAAATTAGGAGCAATGGGTGGTAGTGCCTGAGAGTCCTTTTTCAGCTCAACATAAATTCAAAATTTCCCAGTAATTAGAACTGCTAAAAAAAAATGGAAGAAAAAAATCCTTCAAATAACAAAAGAAATGTGAATTGAAACAACTCAAGAGGTTTCACACCCACCAGTTTTGTCAAAAATGACAAAAGAAGGAAAGAGCAATTGTAGGAGGGGCAGTGGGAGGTCAAGCATGTCAGTGCTGGGTTGGTAGAGCCATGAACTGATCCAGCCATTCCAAAAAAAAGAAATAATTGTAAATATGCTTTGATCCAGTAAGACTACTTCTGAGGGGACCAGGAAAGTTCTCCTGTAGAAGGTGCCACTTCCTATAGCACAAATTGTTCAGCCATTCCCCAACCAATGAACACCCACTTTGTCCTCAGTCATTTGCGACCACAAAAGGACTATAGCTATTTTTGTGCATTTGTCTTTGATCTTTTTGGAGTATATTCTTTTCACAGTGCCTGTCCAATAGTAGGCGGACAACTGTACATCGCAGCAGTTGTTTCTCACTTGAGAAGTGTGATGGGGGACAAAATGCCTACATTTGCCCAGACTGCCTATCTCATGCCCAGACAGTGCTAGTTGGTTTCTCAATTAACAGTGATGATGGATTGATGCTACTTCCCTCCCTAAGTTTTCCTTTCATACACAAGATGTATTCTGATTGCCAAGTCTCAAACTGCAAGTGTGTGGGGCTGGGTAGACAGACGGTAGCTGAGTCAGTCCCATGATATTTCATGATAAATCGACAGACATACAGATAGAGAGAGAGAGAGAGAGAGAGAGAGAGAGAGAGAGAGAGAGAGAGAGAGAGAAGGAGAGATGGAGGAATGGAAGGAGGGAGATACAAAGATCATTTGTTAAGTGCTTACCATGTGCCAGGTAATTAATTAATTGCTTAATTCAATACAAATACAAGCACCAACAAAGACGGACAGTTCCTATTCTAAAGGAGCTAGCATTCTAAGGGGGAAAGACAAAGCACAAAAGGGAGTTGAAGACAGTAGTAAGGTGAATAAGTAGTCCTGGAAGTGATGGGCTGAGATGTGAGTGCTTCCTCAAATGTAGGTTCCAGGGAGGAACTCACCAACTCAAGAGTGTTGAGTAGGGAGACGATAGACCCACCTAGTCTGCCCATGAAGATATCTCTCTATTTCTCCAGGGAAGCTTTTATATTTCTCCAGGGCAGTCTTTATACCCTTGCAGCCACTAGCCTGACCAAGCAAATATCTCACAGGCCAGAAGATCAGACAGAAAACCTTAGCATTAGATCATTTCAATCAGGCTTGGCTCTGATGAGGGACACATCCAGGAATTCAGATTAAATGACATCCAAAGGTTTACTTTTTCATCACATTATACTGCTTTCCATTCTCTAGTGTAGGGGGCCACTAAACAAGGGAAAAACTAGAGCACTGGGCACCCTATTTATACAATGCCATGGTCAGAGGGGCTCTTAGGGGATTATCCGGTCCAACTGCTTCATTTACATGGAAGAGAACAGAATATCAAAGAGGGGAAGTCACACAGAAAGTCAGTGGCAGAGCCAGGAATAGAACCCTCAAATCTTAATTCAAGGTTCTGTCAAGTCCAAGGACACATCCAATCTACCAGCTGTGGGAGAAGTCCCTGAATAACTGAGAGATGACTGTTACTATTTATACTGCAATACTTCTAGGATTCAAGATTTCACTAGTATGGGTATTCCTTCCTCAGAGATAATCACAAGCTCTCTGCACCTTAATGTGTAGTTCTCTGTGGGTTAATATGGCAGAAAGAACTCATTAACTGGTGACCACCATCACCTCTGCTGATGAGTTTCTTTGCTGTTTGTTAAACTGACCTTAGGCAACAGACACATAGTCCTTCCCTGGATACTCAAGTTCTTTCCATCTTGGTAGGACCTGCCAAAGTCTGAAGGGTACTGGCAAAGCCTCCATACATTCAAAATCATCTCTACCCTATGATGGGCTTTGCTGAAGGCTTCAATCAGAACAATAAATATAATGTGAAAACATAAATGCAACTCTAGCAGGAGGATCAACAGTCATTCCTAGAGAGTAATACAAACAGTCGCCCATACAGAGCTCCAAAAATGAGGGGGAAAAAAAACATGGCAGGCATCTGCAGGGGTTCTTCTTTTGTGTCCTCAACAATGCCTAAGTGTCAGTCAGTCAATGACTATTTATCAATTACCTATTATGTGTCAGGCATTGTGCTAAGCCCTGGGGATACAAAGAAAGGCAAAAGAGAGTCCCTGCCCTCAAGGAGCTCACCGTCTAATGGAGGACACCACATGAAAACAACTATGTACAAACAAGATCTACACAGAATAAACTGGAGATAATCATTAGAGGGAAGGTGCTGGCAGTAAGGTGATCAGTAAGGGCTTCTCATAGAATGTGTGATTTTAGCTGGGACTTGAAGAAAGTCAGGTGGTGAAGATGAAGATGGAACATCCCAGAGAATACACACAGCCTCAGAACTATAAATCTTTGGTGAGTAACTACTAACAGGATGAGGAGATAGAAGATCCAGACATATGTGGAAGCCTGATAGCTGAAGTAGGAGCCATCTTAGTCTTTCATACATGAGTTCCAAACCATAGGAGGAAGCCATGTGCCAAAATACAAGTAAGCAGAAGATGATGATTAGCCAGATGAGGGTGTGGTGATGAGACAATTGAGAGCACAGTGTCCTCTGCCCCACGTTCCCAAACCTTCCCACTCTGGGCTCCCCGATTTAAACTAGAGGGTCACACTTGGCCAACATAGGGGTCATAGATCTAAAAGGGACTTTGGAGGTCATTTAGACAAGTGCCTCTTTTTATAGATGAGGAAATTACATCCCCAGAAAGTTTAAGTGAGAGGAGGTAAAGCTAAAGCATGGTTGTATTTGAAGAAACTCCTCAGTGCTTTCAATGACCCAAACTGTTCTGTTGCAAAATCTCCTTCTTTTATTTCAGTATTCTGGACATATTACACGGTTAAAATCCATAGAACAACATGATCTCAAATTAAAAACAATTGTAAAAGTTCAAAGTGACAAAGAATGATGGCAAGATGAACAATGAGTTACAGCATATGTCTAAGAAGGGGGCATGGAGAGATGAAGGTGTAGCTAAGTGGCACAGTGAATAGAGCACTGGGCTTGGAATCAGAGAGACTCAACTTCATGAGTTCAAATCTGTCCTCAGACAATTACCAGTTGTGTGTCCCTGGGAAAATCACCTAACTCTGTTTCCCTCAATTTCCTCACCTGTAAAATGAACTGGAGGAGGAAATGGCAAACAACTCTAGTAGTATTTTTGCCAAGAAAACCCCAAATGGGGTCACAGAGTCAGATATGACTAAAATGACTGAACAAAAACAAAAATAAAGAGATGAATGGCTATCAAAGATATGCACGATTGCAAAAGGAGGCCAGCAGAGAATGATGGAGAGACAATAGGCAGATTACAATAGTACTCCTCTGAGATCACTGAAAGAACAAAAAGGAGGTTTCTATCGCATTGAGTAGATGATCCTCCATGGAATATTTTTGGAAAAACATGTATGAGAACCAAACAACAAAAGACAGTAGAGCAAGAAAACAGAATTTTTTTTTTTACAGAACCAACAAAGTTTCACAAATCCTTAAGTAGGTTTTTAACAAAGATATTGGTAAGTAAATAACCTACTTTCAGAAAGCAGCCTATCATCAAATCTATTATGCAATGTGTCATTTGTTTTAATTACCTAATGCCTGCATCATTTAAAATTTTTTTTGTTAATCTGTCTCTCTCACTAACTTCTAACACTGAGAAAATTTAAAAAGAGAAAAGAATAATGAAATAAAACTGTCCAATATATACTGTATGTAACCAGCAAAAACAAATTCTCACATCAACAATGCCCAAAAATGTACGTCTCTTTCTACATTTTAAGTTTATCCTGTCTTGGTGACTACATCATTAATCAAGATGGATCTGGCCCTTATTTCCCAGAGTTCTGAGCAAAAAAATAGCAGTTTGCAACCATTCTGTCACATCCTTCTAAATAATGACTAAACCAAAGTCCAACAATTTGTCTGCAGAATATTTTGAGTGCAGCCAAAGTACAATTATATACATTCAAAAGTTTTGTATTACTACACACTTTTAATTCAGAGGTGAAATTGTTGAAATTAATGTTATGGATTAGGAGAAAATAGAAGTTCTTAATTAATGGTCTGTTAACTTTTAAAAATTTGATAATATTTCAATTCTTTTGTAATCCTGTATGATTCATTTTATGTATTTAAAAACATTATTCTGAGAAGTAGTCCATAGGTTTCACCAGACTGCCAACATGATATAACACAAAAAAGAATAGGAACTTGGCTAGAAAATGATATAACTTCTGGGAAATTTGTTCAAACACAAAATCGCCTCCAGATTCAAAAATTCAGGATTTATCATTTTTAATATTTATTGCACCCTTAAGGAAGGAGTTGAAGAAAAATCACTGGCAAAATGAGATACCAAATCCAGATACAACCCCAACCCTAACATTGGGACATATTCTCCTCAATGAACATGAAACTGTCTCCAATTAAGGAGGATGGTAAAGAGAGATTAGTGCCTCAGTGAAGTTCTATCCCCCAGTTATATCAGAAAAACAGAATGAAAGAAAAAAACTCATCAAGAAGGTGTGAGTTATGATGACAAAAGCAGGCCACAGTATAAAATAATTTTTGTTAGAAATAATACTCAAAGATGTCTCTATTCATAGGAAACTCAAGGACAGAATGGCTGTGCTACTAGGATAATTTCCATTTCACTTTAAAGAGTTAAGAGGACCTTCTTTTTCTCAGCCTGGGATAGTAAAAGAATACTGGACTTGGAATAAAAAGACATGGGTTCAAGTCCAGGCTCTATGTCTTAGTACCAATGTGATCTTAGTAAAGTCACTTAACGTCATTGATCCTCATTTACCTAGTCTGCAAAACAAGAGATGATATATTTATACTATCTGCCTCACAAAGATGTTGTGAGGATTAAATGAGGAAAAGTTCCTTGGTTATCCAAAAGTGTAGCTATTTTTATTTACATTCTGGTCATCTGCATGTTATCATTGTAAGAAAGATAGAAAATAAGCCTTATAATTAATTAGATCCAAATTTCAGGTTACCTTACATGTAGAAATAACACTCTAGTTCTGCATTATCCATCGCTCATTAGACACTTCAAACTGGATGTCCTCTAGGTATTTCAGAAATAACATGCCTAAAACAGAACTCATTATTTTTTCCCAAAAACTCACCCCCCTCTTTCAAATTCCTTTATTACAGTCAGGGCTACCACTTTCTTAATATGCCCCTTTCAGATTTAGGCAAATCTTCCAGTAACTCTTTGAGATGTAGGCAAAGCAACAAAAAAGAAAGAAGTTAAGGACTTGAGTCAAATTTTAGAAAAGTTATTTATAATAGCTACCTGGTAATTACTGAATACATACACACATATCTATGTGTGTATATACATACACATATACACACACACACACATATATGTGTTATTACTATTGTCTTTACAAAAGGGAGCATGTACTAGAGAATAAGAGAGAATAAAAAACCTCATAAAATGCAGAATTGTAGAAATATTAAACATCTTTAACCACAATACAACAAAAATGGGCCTTTGAATAAAAAAATCAATGTTAAATGGACATTGTGCGATGACCAACTCTGGCAGACTTAGCTCTTCTCAGCAATGCAGTGATCTAATACAATTCCAAAAGATTCGTGATGGAAAATGCTATCGACATCCAGAGAAAGAACTACGGCGTCTGAATGCACATCAAAGTGTACTATTTTTTCTTTTTTTCTTTCTCGTGGCTTTTCCCTTTTGTTCTAATTCTTCTTTCACAACATGACTAATGTGAAAATACGTTTAATATGACTGTACATTTATAGTCTATATCACATTGCTTGCTGTCTTTGGGAGGGGGAGAGAAGGGAGGGAGAAAAAAATTTAGAGCTCAAAATCTTATAAAAGTAAATGTTGAAAACTATCCTTACATGTAATTGGAAAAAATATAATACTATTAAGTGTGGAAAAAAACTAAATGTAGATGAAATAATCTACTCCTAAAGAATTGGTAGGTCAAAAAACAATTAAAAAGTAATAGATAACGTCATTAAAGGAAATAATGGCAATGGCACAATATACTAAAACTCTAGGGATGTAGCCAAAGCAGTTGTTAGGGAAAGTCTGTATCTGTAATACCTTCATCAGTAAAAAAGAGAAACAACAAATCAATGAATTGGGCATGCAACTTTAAAAATTATAACTCAAAACCTTAGCCATAGAACAAAAATAGAAATCCTAAAAATCAAAGAAGAGATAAAATTGAAACCAAAGGAACCTGAATTGATAAATAAAAGTTGGAGCCTGTTTAAAAAAACTAACAAAAATAAACTGCTATTTAATCTGATTTTTAAAAAGCAGCAGGACAAAAACCACATTATCAAAATCAAAAAGGAAAAAGGAGAATTCAGAACAGTTCGAAAAATAAAGGAAATTATTAGAAACTATTTTGCTCAATTATATTCTAACAAAACTGACAACTTAAATAAAACAGATGAATATTTCTAGAAAGATAAAATATCCATATTAGCAGAGTAGAAAAAGATGAAATAATCCAATAAAAAGAAAATAACAAGCCATAAAATAACTCCCAGAGGAAAAAACACATCAGTGCTAAATAAATTCATAAGTAAATTCTATCAGTCATTTAAAGTAGTTAATTTTGATATTGTATATGTAATGGTGAGGATGAAAGTGGAGAATTATGACCAAACCTTTATGTTAATAGACTGCTCCTTAATGTGATAAACAATATCTATCTAAAACAATGAACTGTCATTATCTACAATGGAGAATGAATGAAGCATTTATTTTGTGTGAAACATTGTGCTAAGTACTGGAAAAACAAAGAGAAAAGTAAGACAGAAATACTAGAGTGTTTGCCAATAAGATCAGGAATAAAGCAAAGATAGCTATTTTTACCAACATTATTTTATATGACTCTAGAAATGCTAGCTATAGTAATAAGAAAAATACATTGAAGAAATGAATAGGCAAAGCAAAATCTAAATTGTTGCCTTGGGTGTATGACAGTGATTTGCTTAGAGAATTAGAGAGATTAACTAAAAAATTAATAGAAACAGTACTAATTAAAGTAGCAGGATATAAAAATAAAGCCACAAAAATCAACAGCTTTTGTATATATCACCAACAAATTCCAAAAGGAAGAAATAGAAAAATAATTTTCATTCAAAATGACTACAAAATGTATAAAATACATGAGAATCCATCTACCCAAGACAAACACAAAACCTATATAAATACAATTACAGTGTACTCTTTATAGAAATAAGAAAAGATCTAAATTACTGGAGCTATACCAATTGTTTTTTATTGGGCTATAACAACATAATAAAACTGATAATGTACTTAAATTGATTTATTGATTTGGAAAAAACTCATTTCTAAAACAAACAAAAGTAACATAATTTATCTAAAGGACAAAAAGGTCAAGAACTCGAAGGAAATAATTAAAGATATAATGGACAACTTCAATTACATAAAATTAAAAATTTTGCACAAAATAATAATGTTAGAATTAGAAGGGATATAGTAAACTGAATAAAGCTTTTGCAGCAATTTTTCTGAAAAAGGCCTGGTATCAAAGAAAGATTGGGAACTGATACAAATATTTGTGTGTGTTTCATTTATATGTATATATGCAAACATATATGAATACTGAACAAGAGCCATTGCCCAACAGATGAATGGTGGGTCAAACGATGGAAACAGAGAGGTCCCAAAAGAAGGCAAGCTATCCAGACCACATGAAAAAAATGCTCTAAAAATCACTAATAATATCAGAAATGCACATTTAAACAACTCTGAAATTCCATGCCATGGCCATTGGATTGACAAAGATGACAAAATAGGAAAATGATAATTGTAAGAGGGACTGGAAGGACAAGTACACTCATGCACTGATGGTTCAATTTGTCCACCTATTCTTGAAACCTTTTCCAGAACCCCAAAAAGTAACTCAATTCAGTAATACCACAGGTAGGCATATACCCCAAAGAAATCAAAGACAGAGGGAAAGAGGCAATATGTACAAAAGTATTTAGAGAAGTGCTTTTTGTTGTAGTAAAAAGCTGAAAACTAAGGAGAATGATTAAACTATGGCATATAAAAGTAATGGCATGTTATGGCATGGAAAAAAATCATTGGGGTCATGTAATCAATAACGTAGGGGAGCAGATATATTTTATGATCCCCACAACATCTCCAAAACAAAAACTATATTCCAAAGATAAAGCAACTTCTCCTATCTCCATGGTATGGCACATCCAGAATCCAAAAGATGAAAACAAGGAAATAAACCATGAATTCACCTTGAGCTCACTCAGCACTCTAACCTCACCACATGTGAGGCTATACTCCAGACCCCAAGGACCTGACACAGGTTTACAACAAACCCCTCCCCATGCACACTCTTTCCAGTATCACTAAAACCCCATTCCAGAAGTTTGCCTGGGCCACGGACAGACAGCCACTGTGGCTGCAGCCTTTCAAGAGCAAAAGCTCATGGGGAGCCCCACCTCCATAGCATCAGAACTGCAAAGCTTTGAATTGCTGCTACCAAGCCAGAGAAGTAAGGAACAGAAGGAGAACGGATAGGGTACCAGAAAAGGACATCATGTGTGGGTAGTTGTGGAGTACTCCACTAAGTCTGAGAAAAAGAACATAGAATTCATTTGGGGCCAGTTCTGACCATCCAAAATCACTTGGGACAGAGAAGTATGCTACTGAACCACAGACTGCCTGATGAGAGGAGGCTAAGACACATTGAGATATATCCCCCAAGGAAATCACCAGCAGAAGGGAGACAGTCAGAAAGTGAACAGGGGAGAACCAGGGGATTAAAAAAAATTGAAAGTATCAAAGATTTCAGGAAAGAGAACCTCAAAGACCTTGGACATTAGCAGATAAATCAACAGGGAAAATATTAACAACAGAAGGAAACGTGGCCTCCAGATCTAGTGAACAAGTTCAGGGATCCATGAATAAATACTGCAAAACAAAGGAAAACGATCCAACACTGGAGAAAGAGGACATCGTGAAATTTGAAAACATGAAACTACAACAAACTGTTTCTGAGTGAGAAAAAAGAGAATTATGAGAGCAGAATTTAAGGCCTGCCCAGAAAAAAATGATGGGCAGAAGAGAAAAACTGGAATCTGCAACGTCAAATCTTACAAATAAAAAAAGAGAAAACAATAGATCGGGAATGCAAATATATAGAAGTGAAGGACAATCTAGTAGAAGTGAAGCAAAAACTGACATTAAAAGAAAATATGCTTACTGTAGAAGCAAAACATACTCATCAGAGAAAGGATGCATAGAGTCAACCTAGAGATAACATTATAATAATATCACAAGATAAAATCCTTAACACAATAATGTAGGAAATAATAGAAGAGAATGCCCACAACTTCTAAAAAGAGAAAATGAAATTTCAATTGAAAGAATTGATAGATCACCTTCAAGAAAAAACCAAACAAAACAAAACCAAGATGGCAAACTCCAAGATATATAATTGCTTAATTTAATAATTCAATTCAACAACAAGTTCTGCAGGTAGTCAAAAGACATTTAAATACAAAGGAAACAAAATTTGAATAGCACAAGAAAAGTTGGTATCCACCTGGAAACGTAGGAGGGAATTGAAGAAAGTGTTCTGAAGTGCAAGAGAGCCTAGGATGCAGCCCAGGATGACCAACTCAGAAAATCTTAGCTTAACCAAAATGAAAAAAGGTGAACATTCAACAATAAAGAAGCATTTGAAATATTTTTAAAAAAGAAAACCAGAACAGAAGAAATTATTTGCTTCTCAATTGCCTCAGATGACAAAAATGTAGAGAAGAAACACAGCAGCCAAATATGGCAACAGCAGCTGAGTGACAACAGAGAGACCATTAAGAATCTTCTTTCTAAATGTACACAAGAAAACAGGAATGAAGGCATTCAGCTGGTGATAACAGTGAAGAGGCAGATAGGAGGCATTATAGACAGAGCTTAGCAACATCCTGCCTACAGATGAACCAATGTTGTTTTGTGGGACTACATTACAACATGGGAGGGAACCTGACAGCAGAGAGGGCAGCAAATGCATTGAGAAGAATGGATTATATCTTGGGATCAAATCAAGGGCTAACAATGAGAGGAAAGTGACCCCTGAGAAGAGCCTACATGAAGAGTGAGCGAGGAGGAGAGAAAGCTTGAAAAGGGGAAGAAAAGAAGGAGGCTTTGCTTTAGTGGTGGGTGGGGGCATTCCTCTGATAAATTCCATAGTTCTGCTGATAAAAGTTTCTATAGGTAATAAGAGGTGGTCTGTGAAAGTAGATGGGGACCTTACACTGACTGTGAGCTAGGGGTTTTGGTATTTGAAAAGTCCACTTGTCCTATCTTGGGGGAGGAAGACTGCTTCTCTAGGAGCAACTGGCACCTGGAGAAGTGGGGGAGTATGGACCCAGGGAGATTTTGAGGCAAATGGGGAAAAAGGTAACCAGGAGAGGATATAAATGAGCAGTGGGCTTCATAAACGGGAACATGGCAACAAAGAAGTACTAAAATGGAGCAGTGTCCTCTCATACACCTGCAACAATTGGCATTACTCTGGAAGCAAGTCATAATAAAAAAGGGGCAGAAACTGTCTAGAGAGGAAAGCCTAGAATGGGTACTTTGGTAGTTTTGATAGTATGAGGAATACAGAGAAAAGAGAAAGGCCAGATAACAATTGGTATCTTGAATCAGATAATGAGGGTCTAGAGTAGATAGAGAGGATATTTAATGAAGAGAGTAAGAGAAATCCTTTTCAGAAAGAGGTATAAAATGAAAAACTTAAAGCTAATGAACAGAATTAGTTAAAGAGGAAGGAGGAATCTACTTGTCTAACTGAGAGGGGGAAAAAAGGGTGGGGGACGAATTATATAATCAGATGAAGTCAGAAGAGAAAAAGGAACTAATAAGGAAATCCCTAAAAAGAAAAAGGGTAACATGAACAGGGGCTCAAGAGTGAGATGAAAAGAGAAAGGGGGAAGAGGGACACCTCAAAAAAAAAGATTAAATAAAAGGAACTGAAGGAACATAATACCATGTAGTAGAAGGGGGAAAAATCATAACCTAAAAAAAAAGTCCAACATTAGAGACAGATGGATGAAAATATAAACCTAAATCTCACAACTTGAAATGTGAATGGATTAAACAACCCAATAAAATGAAAAACGATAGATTAGAAAATAAAACAAAATCCTACAATCTGTTACTTATAACAAACATTTAAAAAATAAAGAGACGCAAAATAAAACTTAGGGGATGGGGGGGGAAATTGACTTCATAAAATGACTCAAAAAGCAAGAATTACAATCATGCTGACAAAGCAAAAAACAAATAGTCAAAAATTAAAAAGAGATAAACAAGGAAACTACATTACACTGAAAGGAAACAGAAAGCAAACCAATATTAGTAATAAACTTATATTCCAAAGGACTTGCTACTCCAATTCATAAAGGAAATGGGGGAAAATACAAATTTCTCAGCACCACATGAAATTTTTTTTCAAAAACTGAGAATGTTAGAGATATTGTAAATAAATATGAAAAGGCAGAAATAATTAAGACATCTTTTACAGACCATAAAACAATAAAAAATAGTAACCGGTTCAGGAACTATGAACAAAAAATAGATTCAAATGAAAACAACAATAAAATCATAAATAATGAGTGAATCAAAGAACAAATCAGAAAAATAATTTAAAACTATGTAAAACTGATAATGATGAAACAACATACTAAAATTTCTAGGATGCAGCTAAAGTAGTCCTCAGTGGAAAATTTATATCCTTACAAACATACATTAACAAGATGGTAAAAAAAAAAATTAATAAACTGAATGTGCATTTAAAAACTAGAAAGCCAACAAATAAACCTAAAATAAGCACAAAAGAGAAGATGTTAAAAATTAGAGGGGGAAATAAATAAATTGGAAACAAATCCAAAGAAACGATAAATACAACTAAAAATTAGTTCTTTTAAAAGACTAATTAAATTAATAAACTCTTAGCTAATCTGACTAAAAAGAAGAGATCCAAAAAACACAATTAATAAAATTACAAATGAACAAGGTAAAACTACAATAAAACCAGAAGAAATTTTTAAGAATTATCAGAAAATATGCTGTTAACAAAAAGGAGAACACAAAAGAAATTAATACTTTCAAAAATATAAAATACCCAGACTATAAGACATGATAGAGATCTTTAAAAACACAATCTCAGAAAAGGAAATGGATCTAGTTACAAAGGAACTATCAAAGGGGGAAAAAAAGTACTGGTCCTGATGAATTCACAGGAGAATTCTATCAAACTTTTAAAGAATAGTTGGTACCCATACTTCACAAATTATTCACAAAAATTGAGAAGAAAAGCATCCTGCCAGAAATCTTTTCATGAGACAAATATAGGCTTAATACCTAACTCAGGGAAAGAGAAAGCACAGAAATAAAACTATAAGCCAATTTTACCAATGAGCATTAACTCAAAAATTTTCAACAAAATCCTATCAAATAGATTACAGTGATTTATCCAAGAAATCATTCATTACGTCCACATGGGATTTATGCCAGGGAATAGAAGAATGGTTGAACAATCACCATAATAAATCATATGAAAAAACGAAACACCCACAACCACTAGAATCGTTTCTAATAAATACAGGAGTGAAGCAAGGATGCTCATTCTTCAGATTGTAATTTGATATAGTTTGTGGAAATGCTAGCAACAGCAATAAGATAAGAGAAAAAAATTAAAGGCATAAAGTTAAGATTACTTGGAAATTCTAGAGAATCAGAAAAGATACTAATTCAGACAATAGCTTTAGCAAAGTTGCAGGTTTCAAAATAAATACTCAAAAATTACCAGTATTCTAAATAATAATAATAATAATAAAACACAAGAAGCAATAATAGAAAGGGAAATCACTTTCAACATAACTACAAAATGCACAAAACATCTGGGGATCAACCTCCCAAAGCACACCAAAACACTTGTATAGATTCAATTACAAAATGTTCCTTTAAAAAATAAAGAACAATTTAAATAGTTGGAGAAATATTCAGGGTTGGGTCATGGCTAAGCTGTGTCAACATAATAAAAACTACAAAACTACCATAAGCAGTTTGTACTTTTAATGCTATATCAATCAAATTACCAAGGAAATGCTTCATAGAACTTGATCAAATTATAATAAATTCATTTGGAAGAACAGAAGATCTAAAATATCAAGGGAAATGGTAAAAAGAAGTAAGGATGAAAGGAAATTAAAACTTCCAGGCACCAAAGCATATTATAAAGGCAATATCAACCAAAACCATCTGGTATTGGTTAGAAAACAGAGTTAGATCAATGGAATAGGACAAGAGAGAATCAGAAACAATAGAATGAAATTACCAAGTGTTTGATAAAGTGGAAAATATAAACTACCTAGGAAAAAACTCCTTATTTGATAAAAACTGCTGGGAAAACTAGAAAATAGTATGGCAGAATTCAGCCTTGGATAAACATCTTACACTGCATTTCACAATATATTCTAAATGAATACATGATCTTAATATTTTTTTAAAAATTAGAAGAGAAACAGATTACATACCTCTCATAGTTACAGGTAGATGTATTTTTAAAGAAACAAGAGATAAACGCCATCACAAAAGATAAAACAGGTAACTTTGTTTACATGAAACTGAAAAGCTTCTGCACAGATAAAATTAAAGGGAAGAGGCCATATGGAAAAATGTCTTTCTATCAAATTTCTCTGATAAAGGCTTGGTATTGCATACATATATACATCATATATATGTGTATGTATAAAAAATTAATAGTCATTCCCCAATAAATAAGTGGGTAAAGAATATGAACAAACAGTTCTCAAAAGAAGTGCAAAGTATTCACAACCACATGAAAGAATGTGCCAAATCACTGGTAAGAGAAATATAAACCAAAACAATCCTGAGATTACACTTCAAACCCAGTAGATTAGAAAAAATGATTTTAAAATGGCAACAGTTAATGTTGGAGAAATTGTGGAATGATAGGTTCATTTATGTATAAATATATCATTATCAGTAAAGCTATGAAATGACACAATAGCAGTTTGGAATTATGCAAATTAAGTGACTAAAATATCCATAACCTTTGTACCAGAGACTCCATTACTGGATTTATGTCCCAAGGAAGCCATCAATAAGAAGAAAATCCCTATACCCTCTAAAATATTTAAAGTAGCACTTTTTGTGATGGCTGAGAATTGGAAACAAAACAGATACCCATCAACTGCGAAATGGCCAAACAAATTGTCTTGTATACATGGAATGGAATAATACTGGGCTATAAGAAATGATGTGTGTGAGAAATACAGAGAAGCATGGAAAGATTTATACGACCTAATGCAGAGTAAAGTAAGCAGTGCCAAGAAAACTATACACGACGTGTAGAACCCATATAAGACTGCATATCATCTCAGGGAGGGACGGGGGAAGGAGGGTAGAAAATTTAAAACTTATGGAAGTGATTGTTGAAAACTGAAAACAAATTAATTAAAACAAGAAGACTACACACAGTAACTACAGTAATGTAAAGGGAAAGAACAATGACATACTAAAAAAATCAAAAGTAAATATAACAAAATTATAAAGATTAAATAGGACTCAAATGAAGAGATATGAGAGGACACCCTCAACCCACCCCTTTGGGGAGGTAAGAGGTCCACAGGTATTACACAGTGCATGTGTTTTCACATTTTTTTATGTATTAATTGGTCATGCTGATTTTTTTCTCTCTGAAAAATTGCTATTTGTTATAGAGGATAGCTCTCTGGGAAGGGAGGAGAAAAGGATACTTGGTATAACTAAGATTATTTGAGAAACAAGGTATCGAGAAAAACATTTTAAAAAATATGAAGGGAGAGGGTCAGAGAAACCTAGACAGACTCATATGAAATGATAAAGAATGACAAGAGTTGAGCTGGGAGAACAATTTATAAAATAACCACAATACTGGAAAGGAAAACAATTCTGAAAGACTTTAGAATTCTGATTAACGCAATGGTCAATCACAGCTCCAAAAATCCGAGGCTCATAAAGAAACCTGACACCTCTTAGCAGAGAGTAATGAATGATATGTGTAGAATACGACATGACTTCAGACATGACCAATGGGTGAATCTGTTTGGCTGGATCACATTTAAGGGGAGACATGGGAGAGCGGATGATAGTCATATAAAAAAAACGTTTCAAGAAAAGAAAGAAAAGGGAGTCAATGAATCTTTAAAAAATAAAGAACGATTTCAGAAGGCAAAAGACAAGCAGAGCAATGGTGAAACTACCTTATTAATTGTGAAACAGACAAAAAGCAAAAGAAAACCATGTTGTACATGGTGGAGTTGCATGGTAAATACATAGTCCTATATTTCTGTTCTTCTTTGTATAGGGAAATGTTCATGTCTGTTAATGTTTGTCAAGTTCATATAAATAACAAAAGAAAATGGGGAAAAATATTTTCTACTTAAATCAAGCCTAAATCTTTCTTCTATAACTTTCACCCATTGTCCCATAACCCTCTGGAACCAGGAACCATTCTTACTGTTTCCTCTTCCACGTAACAGCCCTCTAAATACTTCAACTATCATGTCCTTCCCTCCAACCTCAATCTTTTATTATCCAGGCTAAACACCCCCAGATCTTCCTGTGCCATGAACACAAAGTTTTTTAACCAACCTGGACAGTTTATCAATATCCTACCTAAAATGTGAAACCTGTAGCTGAACACAAAGGTTCAATGAGAAACTGTCTATGTTTTGGCAGTAAAGCTGTCGTTTATGTAAGCATTTTATAGTTTACAAGGCACTTGTCCAAGATTGTCTCATTTGTTTTTTGGCAACCTCAAGAGGTAGGTGGTACAGTTGTTATTATCCCCATTGAAGGATAAGTAAACTGAGGTTCAGAGATTAAATAACTTGCCCAAGGTCAGAGAATTTATAGATAACAGAGCCAGGGTTTTAAACAAGGCTTCCTGACAATGTTTTGTTTCCATTCCACTGACTCTGGTAACTAGATGGTACAGTGTAGATAGAGCACTGGGTTTTGAACCAAAAAGACTCATCTTTGTGAGTTCAAATCCATCCTCAGACACTTAGTAGCAAGTCATTTAGCCCTGTTTGCCTCAGTTTCTCATCTATAAAATGAGCTGGAGAAGGAAATGGCAAACCACTCCAAGAAAAACTCAAAAGGGATCATGAAGAGTCAGACATGACTGATAAACAACACAAATAGTTATCTCTGCTTGAGGTTATTCTAGAAGGGGACATGCAAAAAGATAAATATGATTAAAAAAACAGAATATGGCATATGTTTAGGAACCACAAAATGTTCTAATATATAATGAAGAAAGCAATTCAAGATTGGAAGAAAGGAGCAGGGAGGAGGGGATAAATTAATGAAAGCTTCATGGAAGAAGTAAATATTCAGCTGGGATTTGAAGGATGAGGAGTATGTCAAAGGTGAACGTCATTCAACATATAAAGGAATGAGGAAATGAAACTGGCCAAACAAAGCAGTTTTTATTTGATCCTAAAAGGCAATGGGGAGCCATTAGTGTTTATTACGTAAGGGAATGAAATAGTTCCCTGAAATTCAGGGAAATCTCTTTTAATAACTGTATGGAGGAGAGGTAGGAGAGACTTACAACAAGGAGATTAATTAGAAGAGACTTTAAACAAGACTAATTAGGAGACTAAGGTGAAATGTGAGCAGCTGTGTAACCCTAGGGAAAGGAAACACCCTTTCTACTACTGTTAGACTTACTACAGATATACTTAAACAATTTTTAAATCAAAGACCTCTTGGGCAGTTTTGTGAAGCTTGTGGACACCTAGGAATATTGTTTTCCAATGCACACAATAAAAATATATAGTGTTAAGAAGGAAGTCAACTATTTTGAAATTAAACCATCAAAAAGTTTTTTAAAAGTTTAAAGACTTCAGGCTGAGAACCCCTGCACTAGCCCAAGTAAACGGATTAAGCAGACTTTTAGTAAAGACACTACCAGAAGTACAAGTTTATGATAGAAGTAGGGTGGAGGTCTTCTTTCACATTATCTTTCAATCACCTATGGTCCACACACAGAAGGGGCAGCACAGACAAATGAAATCCACCGAGGTTTCATCAACCTAACTTGGCCAGTTTGAATCCTACTCTTGGAAAACCATTTTTTAATCAGAGCCAGCCCAAAGTATCAGAAGTGACAGGGCATCCCAGATTTCCTAACTAGCTCATCTCCTCCACTTTTCTCAGACATAACAACTCCCTTTCATTCAGGCAGATATCCTATGGCCCACAGGCCATCGGAACAGAGCAAACAAATGAAATGCACAGGGGTGAAATCCACCTCACCTCTCCATCTGAATTTTCTCTCAAGTTGACCAAAAAATCTAAATCAAAACTCAGGCTCTGCTCAGAAACCCTTAATACCTCCTCACTGATTAATGAATAAAGTCTAAACTCCTTAGACTAGCACAGAAGAACTTTCAAATATTGGTGCCTCCCTACTTTTCTAACTTTGTCTAAGATACTGCCCTGCTCTATGTTCCATGTTTCAGCCAAATTGGATTACTTTTCAACTCCCAATACAAATTCTACGATGCCCTGACATCATGTCTTTGGTCAAATTGTTTTGTCACACATATTTCTTACACGGGTACCTCACTACTATTATAGTCTAAGATTAAGCTTATTCCTCACATAGATGCTGTATTTGTGGGAAGGGGTGAACCAGGTTCTTAGGAAATCGTTTTGTATTAACTGTCTTACAATCTTATTTGAAAGTAGTAGGTGAGATATGTGGTACTCCTCCTCTTCTTCCTCCTCCTTTTTTTTTTTTCCAAAAAGCTAGCACAATTTACTTTTTATTCTGCATATTTTTGATTTCTTGAAATGTAGCTCTGAAAAAATAGGCTTTAAAAAAACCCATTTTTGTTTCAAATGGTGCTACTTGATCATGCTTTTAAATCCAAATCATTCTGGATTTCACTGTTTTTGGCCAAAAATAGACCCAGCCCAAGCCTCTGTGGCTCATGTTTAGATTTTGATGACATAGAATGAGTGTAAATAGAAATTGCTTTCTGTTCTAGTCAGAAAATCTGAGGGTCTTCACCCAGACTGATATCTTTGTAATGGTAAATTGGGTCCAATCTTGCCTGGAGGACAGATCAAATTGTTACCTGTGCCCCCAATGCTCCCCTCTGCCTCTCTACCTGTTGAAATTCTGCCTACATTTTAAATCCCATCTCAAATGTTTCTTTATGATGCTAAGGTTCCTCAATTTCCGACATAAGCACAATCAAAAGAATTGAGAACTCAGAAGTTATCATGACACAGACTCAGTCACCATTACCAAGCCTTTAGATATTCCCTGTGCCCAACATCTTGAAGAGGGAGCATATAAAGTAGCATAAAGTAGAGCACTAAATTTTCCTAAGGATGCACAAAACACAAGAGAGTCCAGACCCAAACACCTGGAAGTACTAGACATCCCCAGCTACACAGTTCCATCACAAAGAGGCCTCACCTGAGGGTGTCCTTTTCTTTTGAAGTTGCCTGAGCTTGTGTCTTCTCAACTCCTCAATCATCTATGACACTTCCAGCTTCATCACTTAACTGAAACTGCCCTCTTCAAAGTTACCAGTGAACTCTTAACTGCCAAATCTGATGGTTTTTCTCTCGGTCCCCATCCTTCTCAATCTTTCAAATCTCAATCTCAATCTCAAATCTCAATTTTTTTCCCCTCTGGTTTTCCCAGTACTTGGTTTTTCTCCTATCTGTCTGACCATCCCTTCTCAAACTCCATTGCTGGTTTATCACTCATATAACAAAAAATCCCTAAATGTAGGTCTGCTCAAAGTCTCTATCCAAGACCCTTTTCTCTACATACTCTTTCACTTGGTGATCTCATCAGCTCCCACAGGTCTAATTTCTGACTTTATAAAGATAATAATAAAAATTACATTTTAAGGTTTTTGAAGTGTTTTTCATATATTGTCTCACTTATTAGAACAACCCTATGAGTTAGGTAGCATTATTACTCCATTTTACAGATGAGTAAACTGAAACTCATGAGAGGTGAAGTGATTTGCCCTGGATCACACAGCTAATAAATGAGGCAGGGTTTGAGCTCATTTTTCTGAGTTCAAATCTTGTGCTCTATCCACTAGGCCACCAGATGATTTTTTCCATCAATATATCCAGCCTCCTCTCCCCAAGTACCAGATCCACATCACCAGGTCCCTGTTAGACACTTCAAACTGAATGCATCATAGACATTTCAAATTCAACATGGACAAAAAAGAATTCATTATATTTCCCCACAAAAAAAATCCCATCCTTCTTCCAGACTTCCCTATTTCTGTTGAAGATACCACCATAAATTGTTTTAAGCTGAGTCATGAACAAACATTGGGAAGTGCTTGTATTATTCTTCAGGAAACCTTGGACTTGTGTTATAATCTTGTAAATAAAAACTGTGCTCCTCTATATAGTACACTACTATTTAACAATCCAAAGCTATATAACAATATATGACTTTGTTTCCTTCCTAAAAAAGAAGATACCATCATCCTTCCAGCCTCCCAGGTTCATAACCTGTCACCCTCAACTCCTCACTAATCAGCTGACAAATTTTATCTTTTCTCCTACAGCATCTTTCACATCTACTCCTTCTTCTCTTCATACTACCAAAATTGTAGTTCAAACTCATCACTTCTCTAATAGACTATTGCAATAATCTCCATTACTCAATTAACTGCAATGACTCCCTATTTCCTTTATGATTACAAAGAAAATGTTTTGTTTGACCTTGAAGGTCCTTCACCACCTGGCCCCAATCTACCTTTCCAATCTTCTTATACATTACTCCTTTTCCTACATTCCCATCATCTGGCCTTCTGGTCATTCTTCACAAATCATTTGGCTACAGATTGGATAAGAGACTTCAAGGCAAAGGTGACCCTAACGAAGCACAGGGTAAAACATTAGAAAAATTGGCTCAGGAGTAAGAAACAAATTGGACCAAAGGTTTGTATAAACCAAAGAGAAGTCTCATGCCATGTGATGATGGATGTTTTGTTCAACAAGACAGGAGGCACTAGACTTATCTGGTACATCACACACAATCACAATCACAAAAAAATGAACTACATTTACCAGAGAGGAAATGATTGGTCCCTGCTGCGGAAGTTATTTCCAAATTCGCTATCTATATACAATCAGAATACTGAGTTATTAATATAAAAACAATAAGAAATTAGAAGAATAAAAATCAGAAAATGGCGTACAACTGAGATACTCTCCCTCTGCCCTATTTAAGCAAACTAGTGATGCTAAAAAATGATAACCAGATAATAATATATACATTAGCACAATAACTGGCACATAGTAGGCACCTATAAATATTTGTTGACTGAACGAGGCTGACACAAACTATTACCCTTTCCTAAGGACATTTAATTAGTAATCATTCCGCACAATGAGAAGCAGATTTAATGAGAACCGTGATTCAGAAAAGAAGTTCACAGCTTTGTCCAAGGGCACCAGATTCAAAGGCAGGAAAATTTAGAGAGAGCTGACAGCATCTGAGGTCCTTCAGCAGAGAAGAAATATATTTTAGCTCTAAGCTAACAAAAATGTTAACTCAATTAGAAGCTACCTGATAGTAGCAGCTGAGTGAGCTCTCCCACCTGGTGACCATCTCCCATGGAGTGGACACACATGACTTTCCTGGGGTCTAGATAGGTCCTAACTACATCAGCTGAGGGTCTGCATTGTACTTCTTTCCACAGGCACGATTTGTGATGTTTGCCCTGGGCATAAAAATTCCTACTTATGATTCTGATAAGATGACCAAAATAGCCCAGAAACCACTGAGCCAGCAAATACTTGATGTCCTTGCCAGTTGAAGAGATATGACAGCCAAGGACAAAACCAGTTTAGAATTTAAACTTGTTTGTAAAATCTTGTCTGGGATGATGGGAGAAGCTCATGAGCAATATCTATCACCGTAAAATAGTGAGGAGCAGTGGAAAGTAAAAAGAAATTTAAAGGACGTTTAGCAAAAGACCCAACTAAGTAAACCAATCTTTTAAAAAGCCATTTAAGGATGAAATTTACAAAGAGACGATGAATGAATGAAAAATGGAAAAGATCTGTAAAGATTGCTATATTAAAAACTCCACTTTCTATCAGTGACAATGGAGACCCCACATTTGTATTCTAACATGGTGCCTGGTATGCTTCACGAAGAAACTGAAAAGCACTAAACAAAATGAAGAGAGGCAGAAGAACCAGACTACACTAAGTATACACAGAGGACTTTGTGTTTTGTCCTAGAGATACAATTTTAAAGGAATTTTAGGATTAATTCTTAAGGTTTATTAAAGAAGGCAAGATACTAACCTCTTGGGGAAAAAAAAAATCATGGAACTTTTTATCACCCCACCCCAAGAAAGGCAACTGAGAAATTTTAATAACAATCAACCCATATGCCTCCTTTCCCATGCCTATAAAACTTTTATGAGAATAAGTATACACAAAAGTCCTGCTTGATGACAGTATGAAAAGGGGAACAGGCAGGTTTTTGCAAATGATATTCTACAAACCAATACATCTTTATAAACATATAACTGACTGAAAGATTATATATACATATATATAGGTATATAATATAACATGATAAAAACTAGCCTTGCTTATGATTACAGATACAAAAATCTTAAATAAAATTTTAGCCAATGGGACATAGTAATTCTTCACTAAAGTCTTCCTTTAATGCCTCCTCAAGGTGTAGAGTCATCCTTGATTTTTCACTTTCCTGCATCTCCCATATCTAATCCATCACCAAATTTCATCTAGCGTACTTCCATAGTAACTTTCATATCCTTCCTCTTCTTTTCACCCTCGTGATCACTACTCCTAAACTAAGCCTTTACTTTATCTCTCACTTGGACTGCTGCAAAAGCTTCATCATAATTTAGTCTGCCTCCTTCCAGTCCATCCTCCCACAGCTACAGAAGTGGTACTCTTAAAGCAGAGGCCTGACCGTGTCATTTTCCTTCTTAAGCAGTTTTAGTGAATCTTTACTGCCTTTAAGATAAAATACAAATTCCTCTACATAACATTTAATGTTCTTCACAATCTGGCTGCAGACTTTACAGACTGATGACACATTTTCTTCCTTAAGAACTCAATGGTCCAGCAGAACTAATTTATTTGTTGTTTCTTGCACACATTTCCTGTACATTATAGGGCATTGCGCCCTGGAACACTCTATCAGCTTGAAGGCTCTTCAGCATCCTTCAAAGCACAGCTCAGAAGTTGTCTCCTAAAGAAGGCCTTCCCTGATCTCCAGTTGTTAGAGCGCTCACCTGACTCTTCTATATTACTTTGAATTTACTCTGCATATATTCAATCTATGCTTATCTGTATAAAAGACTTCTCCTGAGCCTCCTCTTAGAATGTAAGCTCCTTGGTTTCTTTCATTTATTTGTTTGTTTGTTTATTTTTTGCCTTCATATTCCCACCCCCTTCCACAGTACCTACCACAAGGTAAATGCTTGTTGAACTGAAGTAAACCTAGGCTCTTAAAATCTAGTTTTTGAACAAGCTGAAAAGGTTTCAGGTATGGGACCTATGATAGACTGTTGGCCAAGGATCAGCCTACTTATGTTCAGAGAGAGGGGCTTATCACCAGATGCTTGGTCACCAGGTAATAATTTTTTTCCTCTAGTTACATCAATTGCCAAGGCCTGTCAATTTAATCTTTGCTACACTTTTTATATGTTCCTTCTCTCCTCTGCCCCATGTGGTGCAGACCCTTATCAACTCACACCTGTACCATTGCAACAGCTTACTTGGTAGGTCTGCCTGCCTCAAGTCTCCCCCAGCTCCAATCCATCTTCCGCTCAGTCACTAAACTGTTTTTCCTAAGTTGCAGGTCCAATCATATCACCCTCCCTATTCAATGAACTCTAGTGACTCCCCATAACCTTCAAGATCCAATATAAATACTATGTTTGGCATTTTAAGCCTTTCATAGCCTCCTCCTACCTTTCCAGTCTCCTTGTACTTTACTTTCTCCCATGTACACTTCTATCAGTGACAATGGCCTCCTGGTTGCTCCATGAATCAAACACTATCTCCTGAGTCTGGGCATTTTCTCTGTCTGTCCCCCTTGCCTGGAATGCTCTCCCTCCTCATCTCCACCCACTGTCCTCCCTGGTTTCCTTTAAATCCTAGCTAAAATGCCATCTTTTACAGGAAGCTTTCCCCAATTTTTCTCAGTTTTAGTGCCTTCCCTCTCTATAATTGATTCTTGTAGTTACGGTATATAAAGCTGCTATGAACACTGAATTAGTTAATACAGAACCATTGATCCAAGGGGAAACACTGGGTTAGGTTCCTGCGAGTCTTTTGTCACAACATTTACTTTAGCACTTTCCGGAGCACAGATCAGCAAATTTCCTCTTCCTTTTTCTGGGTTTCCGTATTGTTGATTCATCAACGTTGAGCTCAATGCCAACAGTACTAGAACTCATGCCTGAATGAATCTCGTCTAATATACAGATTTTCTCCATAAGGGATATACTTCTTGTACTTAGGAACACTAGATAGTACTTCAACACTACATTTGGGGGCCATTTGAAATAGTGAAATCACCAACAAAAAGCACTAAAATATGGCACTAAATAAATGGTGAAAAGGACAATTGTTTTATAGAATGAGAGCTGAAATGATCTGGTTTGATCTCAGCTAGGAACTACATGGGGAAGGTGACTCAAATTTTTCACGCTCTGTGTGTCTCTGCAAATAACCTCAAAGATGCTGCAAGTATTTTGATTTAGGGGTCACAAATAATTTTTAATAACTAGGTGAGTTCTAAAATATGGAATCTGCTAACAATGAGGATCAGCTGTATTTCCTATTTATGTAGATAGCTGGCTTGTACATATTTGTCTGCCTGTTGTCTCCCCCATAAGATTATGAACTCCTTGAGGGCAGGGACAGTCTTCTGTCTTTTTTTGTATTCCCAACACTTAGCACAGGGCCTGGCCCACAGTAGGTACTTAATAAATATTTGTTGATTGACTATCAATTAACAAAGCTGAAGGATTAAAGCACAGAAAAAGTAATGCTCTCCACCAATGGAGGAAATACCCTTACCAAAGAAATCACAAGTCCTTGAATTATTGAAAAAAGAGTAAGCAATCTGTGAAGAGGAATTATTCACGGCAACCATGAAAGATTTGTCTCGGCACTGCTAAGATGATTCAATACCAAGGAAATGATTAATGTAATTCCTCATATCACCAGGGGGAAAAAATAAAAATCATATGATCGTGTCAGTAGGTGCCAAAAAAGCATATGCCATTTACAACAAAAATCAGCTGTCACTTATGCTTTAAACATCATTAAAAATAGGAATAAAATACAGGAATAACATTTGTTGTTGCTTTTAAGTAATAAAGAACATTTACTTGAAACCAAGCCTCAACATTATTCTCCATGTTTGAGGAATTTGGCCTGAGGAAAGGGGTAGACTTGGGCTCCTCCCTTCCACCCCCACCATACAAATTGCCCAAATTTCCCCTCAGACTTTGCTGAGAGTGACAGCAACCCACCTGGATGCTCCAAAGAGGAAGATGAAACAAGTGACACAAGATGCAGACCAGAAAGAAGGCTCAAGAAAAGCATTAGGTATGAGGAATAGGAGAGGTCCAAGGATCTCCTTCACCTCATGCAGCGAGGCAAAGAGGACCTCAGTGGTGATGCTGCCCTGGACGTAGGCAGCAATGACACCCTGGAGTAGGAGAACTCCCAGCACACCAAAATGGGTCTCATCCCACACACTGGCAACTGGGTGCCTCGCTAAGGCACAGATGAGGAGCATCACCTGGCCTCCAATATTTGGATGATGCCAGCATTCTCCATATGGGCCCCTGAGGAGAGACAGCCAGAGCAACAAATGAGACCAAGGTGCAGAAGACATGAAAGAACAGTGACACTGACATGCTTCTAAATGCCCATGGACAGGAGCTATCCCAGGAGAATCAACACAAATGTCTCATCTTCATGGACATTCCTACATGACACCTGCCCATCTAGGAATGGCAAATTCCCCATGAGAACTGCTGATTCTGGATTTCAGGAGCCCAGAAACTACACTCCCAGGACACTGGATCAGCCCCCAGATTCTTGTGGAGAATCTACTTGTGAACCAAGATTCTAAGGAGCAGATGTCAGCTGACCCAACACCACCCTGACACAGGCCAGTCACATCCTAGGCCTTCCCTGCCCCATCCATTTCTGTCCCTCTTCCTCCCCTGTGCATCTACAGCTTGGTGACTGGGAGGGACGGACCTGTAGACAGGCAGAACAGGCAAGACAAGCACACGTAACAGACCCTGTGTGTTTACAATGCAATATATGGATAGGACAGACCCTTCTTGCCTTGTCTTTGGAGGCAGGACTCGTTTCTTTTTTTTTTTTTTTTGCCTTCATAATCTCACCACTTCCCACAGCACCTAGGTTCTTAAAACTACCAAGGTAGTTCAAACAAGTTAAGTTCTATCGAGCTAAAAAGGCTTCAGGTATGGGACCCAGGACAGACTATTGACTGAGGATCAGCTGACAAGTTCAGAGAGAGCGGCTCATCACAAGATGGGCTGGCCATCAGGGAATGATATTTGTCCTCTAGCAACATCAGTTGCCAAGGCCTATCAATTTTAGCTTTGCAACCTCGCTCTTATACACCACCCCCTCTCTCCTCTGACATGGCCCCTTTCCAAACTCTGCTATTACTGTTGGGAGTACCTTCATCCTCTCAGTCCCCTAAGCTTGCCATCTAGGTATTATCCTCAAATCCTCACCCTCTCTAACCACCTCCTCCTCATCATGCCCCATATTCAATCTGAGGCCAAAACATGTCTATTTTACCTTTGTAACATCCCTTGCATATATGCCCTTTTCCCACTGGGTGCTGCCACCTTACAGGCTCCCATCACATCCTGCCTGCACTATTTATAATAGCCTGCTGGTTGTTTTAGGCTGCCAGCTCTAGCCCACTCTCTGCTTAGCTCTCGAAATGGTCTTCCTTAAGCATAGATCTGACCATATGACCAGCCTCCCAACTCTATTAGTTCAGTGGCTTCTTATCACCTAGCCTAGACGATCAAATATGAAGCCCTCTTTTTGGCACTCAAAGTCCTTCCTACCTTTCCATCCTTCTTACACCTTATAAACTCCCCTCGAGTACTGTTTCATTCAGCCACTGGTCTCTCCGCTCTTCCTCACACAAGACTTTGAACTCTAGGAATTTTCTCTGGCTAACCCCCCATGCCTGGAGAGGCACCTCCTCCTCACCTCTTGGCTTCCCTGGCTTTCTTCAAAAACCCCATTTTCTGCAAGAAGCCTTGACAGTCCCTCTTAATTCTAGTGTCTTCCTCCTATTGATTATTTCCAATTTACTCTCTATATAGCTTGTTTACACATAGTTATTTGCATTTTGAGTCTCCCTATTAATTGCAAACTGCTTCAGGGTAAGGACTATATTTTGCCTTGTATCCCCAGCACTTAACAGTGCCTGGTACATAGTAGGTGCTTAATTTATTGACTTTGTATAATATGAATTTATTCAAATATTGAAATATTGAATTTATTTAACCTATTAACTGACTGGCTACTCAATAAAATATTAAAAATGCTGTGAAATGTTGATAAGGGATGAAAAAGAAATAAAATTAAAAATATTAAAAAGGAAGAGATCAAGTAATGGCACAATCATGTACCTAGAATATCTAAGAAAAACGACAAAATCACTTAAAGATAAAAAGCCCAGCAAACTGGCAGGTTATGAGATATAATCACAAAAATCAATTCTATTCCTACATACCAGAAGCAAGCAGTTAGATAATACAATTGGGAGGTGGAAAGAGAAGATCTCATTTACAAGAATCATTTTTAAAAATCAGCATTAACCTGGAAAAAAAATGATAAAACCTTTATTTAAAGAACTAACAATCTTTTTTCCCCATGACATGCTCCTATGTTCTACACAGAAATGATCATACCCTTGATCTTGCTAACATCTACAAGCATTTAACTTCAATTTTCCTGAACTCTGAAATTCCTTTATATGATCAAAATCTTTTATTATTCCATCTTTCCTGCAGTCTTTACATCCAAGACATAGGTGTGTCTTATTATTGCAACCTAACACCTGTCTTCATCCTCACCGTGACCACCAATCTCCACCAGCTCTCAATGAAAAGTTTACTGGATTTAGGTATTAAAATAATAATTATAAAATTACAAGCAAAATTAATGTTTTCATTTTAGACCACGGCAAAGCTAACAAAATTATAAACTAGAAGGAAATAATTAATTTCAAAAGAATATTAGAACAATAGAAAATAGAATAATGATAATTACTTAATGGGAATTCTAATATATATATTTAATATTACACAGCACCTTTAACAATAATCTTTTAATAGGACACAAATGATTCATAAAGGTTGATATAGTAAATGTGTCTTATACAAACCATAAAACAACAAAAATTATAATCAACATGGGAAATGATCCAAATATGAAGGTCTAAATGGAGACTAAGTAACTATACCCTATAATGAGTGAGTCAAAGAGCAAAACACAAAAACAATAAATAATTGTTATTAAAGAGAATAATAAGACAATACATCAAAATATATGGAATACAGTTAAAGCAATCAATAGGGGAAAAAATCTTTGAACAAAGAGAAAAAGAGAACTAATGAATTGAATACGCAATTTTAAAAACTAAAAGATTAATAAGTTAGTAATCTTTTTAAAGCACAAAAGAAATTTTGAAAATCAAAAAGATAACAAGAAGACTAAGGAAGAAATGAGACAGAGCTGTTTTTTAAAAAGACTAACAGAAATCATTAGATAATAATTTAAAAAAGAGAAGAATGTCACATCACCAATATCAAAAACAAAGGGGAATTCACAACAAATGAAGGACTAACGGAAATTAGTAGAAATTACTAGAACCAATTACATAAAAGAAAATGAGAACTTGAATAAAATTGATGGATATCTCAAAAATATAAAATACATAAATGAAATAGTTCACCTAAATTCCTAGAAAAACAAATTGAACAAGCCATAAACTAACTCCAAAGAAAAAAACTTCTGGTCCAGATAGATTTAAAATAAGGTTTACTTAATATAGTAAAAAAAAATTAATCTTCATGATACATAAATTTCTCAAAATAGCAAGAGGGAGTACCCATCCACTTCTTCCATAACACAAATAGGGTCTTGATACACAATCCAGGGATAACATCGAGAAAGATAATTATAGACCCCCAAATCACTAATGAATATTGATGCTCAAATATTAAATATTAATATTATATTGGTATGTAAATAGTACAGCTGAAATATGAACAAGGAGACTGTGGCAATGTAACCGAACACTTATCCAGTACAGTCAAATTGGTTTCCAACAAAAATCCAAGGGTAATTCAATTAATGAATAAGCTTCTTTATCCTGGAATTTCACTCCATCCCTAGACTTCCCACACTGGAAATTCTCTCTTTCCCTGTAGTCCTTTCTTCCAATTAGATCGTTTCTGACAGAACCTCCATTTTAAGAAAAGCATTAAAGGCAGCCATGTCTTTATTGCTCTCTAGGATCCACTCTTTAGTCTTGCAACTTTTTCTACCATGACCCCACTTCCTTCATACCATCTCCACTATTATTTGAGCATAGTTATTAAATAAGTAATTAATAGTCATTAAATTAAAATTTAATTTAGCAATTAAATAAGAAAAAAGAGGGAACAAAAAGGCAAAGAGTAAATAAGATTATTTCTATCTGCAAACAATATGATCGTTTACTTGTAAAAACTAGAAATCAACAACCACAAAATGAGAACAGTAGCTTCAACAAAGCACCAGATCACAAAATAAATCCAGCAAAATCTTCAATATTTTTGTATATTATTATCAAAATGCCAAGAGGAAGTGATAGAGAAATTCTAGTTAAGATGACAATAAAATGCATGAAGTATACAGAAGTAGCTGGCCTGCATTAGGAGAGGGTGTTCTCATCTAAGAGCCCACCATACCATTGAAATTGCAGTTCTCTCCCCATCTGTTCCCTATTTGTGATTTAAATTAACAGGATATATCCATGATTATATGAAAACATATGAAAACATCTATAAAATATTTGTGCATATATATACATATATGTATATAAGACTTAAATAACTGGAGATATAATCAATGTTTATGGATAAGCTGCGTCAACATAGTAAAAATTATATCACTAGCCAAATTAATATATGGATTTTGCAAACAGCTGTAGATTAAAAGAAAGGCTTAAATGGATCTGTGTTCTTAATTGATACGGATGTTTCTCCCAGTAATGTACCTCAAAACCCATTCATCATTCCTCTCCATACTGTGTGACTCTTATCTCATGTGCAAGTAGCTAGCTGCTCTGACTTCACATCTATATTAGAGTGGCATGCATGATGTACATCAGTTATCCCTCTACAACCATGACTAGACCATCTTCTTATATGATCATACTTTTTTGATGACATCCTTATGCAAATCCTTCTTCATAGTTCTTTATTGTTGTATCTTTCAGCTTGTTTGTGCCCAGACCTCCAAGAAATTCAGCTCTAAAGTCTCATCATTTCACAATGATGACTAGATTCTGCAAGGCCATGTCAGGGAAGAATACATTCTGCTAGGTTCTGCTGTCCTAAAAAAGTCTCTTAAATAGGGTGAGAGTAACAAACTGAGTCTGCTTTCAAAGGAATGACCCTCCTAACTAGAGACACCAACTGATAGTAAGCTGTTTGCTTGATGATGAACTCTTTGGCCATGGCAACCAATGATTTATGTGAAATAGTAACCATATTCATATGGAATAAAAGGTCAAGATATAAAATAGAAATTGGCAGGATTTAAAAAAAACAAAAATGAAGGAGGTTTAGGTGTTGAGATATCAAATTAAATTACAAAGTAGACCAGTCAAATAGATAAGATAAATAAATCCATACAGTAGTCTAGTGTTTGATGAATCCAAGAATATAAGTTGCTGGGAAAATGAGAAAGCATTTTTGGAAAATAGGTTTAATTGTACAAGCTGATGAATAGTGAGGTGAGTAGAACCAGAAAAACAACTGATAAGATGACCACATTAAAGGAAGAGAACTATGAGAAACTTCAGAATTCTCATTAATAAAGTGGCCAATCACAACTTCAAAAAACTGATGAGGAGGCATACTTCTTGTTTCTTGACAAAGAGGTCAGAGAATGAGACATACAGTTTGAGATGTGGCCAATGTCTGATTGATTCGTATTGTTTGGTTATGCTTATTTGTTGAAAGAAGGGCTTCTACTTAGGGGTGAGGGAGAAGAATGTTAAGTTGGTGAAAAGTGATAGAAATGCAAAAAAGAAAAAAAAAGAACATCAAAGTACAGAAATTCAAATAAAAAAACAAAAACAAATTCAGAAGGGGATGCAAATAGGGCAATTTTGTTATTATTGGGCTAAAGTTTAACATATATGTTTTAAAAACAAAATGTATATAACAGAAGTTTCCAGTTTCATATACAATGTTTTTGTTCTTTGCGCATTATAATGTTTGGTGATTATTGTTAAGAAAGAAATAATAAATAAGAAAAAAGAAACCAGGTTTAGACTCACATCTTATACCATTTAGCACAATAAATAAGTCCCAAGTGGATATGGAACATAAAAAAAAACCATGCTGCAAAAATAGCTAAAGGAAAATAGAAGATTACATATTCCACAACTGTAGACTTGGGAAATATTCATAAACAGATACAGGACAGGAGATTATAAAAAACAAAATAGATAATTTCAAAATGAAATCAACACATCTAAGATACAAATCTTTGCATTAACATCTCAAAAGTCTAAAACATCCAAAATCTATGAGGAATTGAAACAAATCTATAATTTAAGAGGCATTCTCCAACAGAAAAATATAAGATCTGAATAATTTTCAAAAAAAGCATACAAACTATGAATAGCTAAAAAGATTATATCTAATATAGCTCAAAAGTATACCAAATGACTAATAATCAGAAGAATGCAAAATTAAAACAATTCTCAGGATGTTTCACACCCATCAAAAGTGAAAATTCTGTATTGGAGGTACTACAGGAATCTAGTTACTCTAATCCATTTCTCATAGAACTATGAGTCAATCCAACCGTGCTAGAAATTGGTTGGGAATTATGCAGAAATTACCAAATCGTTTATACTCTTTGACCCAGAGAATCCTACTACGGGGGGTTTCTCTCCTAAAGAGGAAAATGATAGCAAGAAATTGTCTATAACATACAAAAATATGCACATAAAAGCCTTGCAACAAAATTATGCCTAACAACTGTGAATGACTAAACAAATTGTGACACTTAATGGAATATGATTGTATTGTAAGGAATACTGAATATTAAAAATTCAGAGAAACATGGGAAGACTACGATGAAATGATACAGAACAAAAAGACAAATGTACTCCAATATATGCAATAACTACAATGATATAAATAAAACCAATAGTAATATGTGGCAGTACTCAAAGACCTGAAAAGTAATGGTGCCCAACAGTTGAGAGTCAGTACTCTAGCACAGGGCCAACAGGGCTTTGACCTAGGGCTGTGGTTTGGGGAGAAAGGAAGGGAGGAGGGAAAGAAGCACCCTGGTACCCCACGAAGACCGCTGTCTCCATAGTCCACCTCCTGATCTTGCAGTGCTACAGAATACTCCTTTCAAGTGCGTGTATCCATGGTGGCACCATTCTCTGTGCCAAAAACAAACCAACAAAAGCCCTGATAAAAGCATTTGTTGTTGTTTAGTCGTTTCAGGCATGTTCAACTCTTTGTGACCCCACGGGAATTCTTTTAACAAAGATACTAGAGTGGTTTGTCATTTCCTTCTCCAGTTTACAGATCAGGAAATTGAGATAAACGGGGTTAAGTGACTTGCCCTGGGTCACACAGATGGTAAGTGGCTGAGGCTGCATGTGAACTCAGGTCTTCCTGACTCTAGCTCTAGTATTCTATCCACTGAGTAGTATACAATACTTCTCCTGACCATTATCTTGATCCCCTGACCAAGAACTAAGTTGTTAGCTTCTCCGGAGATCTCTGTTTAACATTTAACAAATATTTATTAAGTTCAAAGATATCAGATGGGTGTCAGAGATGCAAAAATAAAAACACAACAATTCATGCCATGAAAGAAGTTACTTTGCCATGGGCATATGCGTACAAAGGATTGGAGTCAGGAAGATGAATCTTTCTGAGTTCAAATCCAGCCTCACACTTACTAGCTGTGTGATCCTGGATGAGTTCTCTGTTTGCCTCTGTTTTCTCATCTGTAAAATGAGCTGAAGAGGAAAATGGCAAACTACTCTAGTATCTTTGTCAAATGAGGTCATGAAGAGTTGGATACAACTGAAACATGACTGAACCACAAGTGTCATGAGGGACATTATCAGTCCCTGACGTGGTCAGACCTTGATTTGGAAATATTAAAATGTGATTCATATGGTAGATGGATTGGAAAAGCGAAACTATGAAAGAAGGGAGACCCATTAGGAGGCAATAATAATAATAGTACAAGCAAGAGATGAAGTGACTCATAACAAATGTGGTAGCCACATGAGTGCTGAAAGGGGGACCAATGTGAGAGATATGCAGACAGAACTGACCAGACTTGTCAAAAGACTGACCCTGTGCAATGAGAAGCTAGAATTGAGGATAAGAGAGGTTATGAACCCAGCTGACTAGAAAGATACTGGCATCTTCAACAAAAATAGGGAACTTTGAGGAAGATATGGTTTTGACATGTTATGTTTGAGTTTCAAAGCTAGCTAATGATGGCAGGATGGCAACTTCACTGAAATAGAAGAGTGGTTTTAACACAACCCACCAAATGTTTTCCATTTGAAGCGTAAGAGCAGAGGGTGTCTAAATACCTCCACTAAACTGTGGCATGACCCAAAGGCATAACCAGTTGGAAAGTGGGAAGATGGTTCACATCCAATATTCCCTGGGATAGTCAGTGGTAGGGCTTGTCTCCAATTAGATCAGCCCCTTTATCCATTATAGCACAACTATGCCCCTGCTTGTGGCTGGTCCTCCTGGCTATGTAAGCTCCCAACTTCTCCCCTTGTACCCAGACATTAGCCCCTCAGGGAAGTCAGAAGTCTTTTGGGTCAGATAGCATCCACTTTAAGCTGCTGTTCAGGGGTCACTGAGAAAAACTCTGCCTCATTTCTACCTCTAACTTACCCTCAAATAAACTCATTCCTGCAGTGTGGAACCTGTTCCTGGTAGGCCTTCCTCTCTCCCCATTTTTGTTTTTGGTAGGACAAATTAAGAAACATTCATACATTATCTTTCCACCCAAACCTAACCTTCCTCTACACCTCACCATTTCTGTTCAACTCTTTCAGATACTCAACCTCCTTATTATCCTTGATACTGTACTCACCTGAAACTATTCTCTTCAAAATGACCATGATCTTTCAGTTGCCAAATCTAATGCCCATTTCTCAATCCTCATCCTTCTTGATCTCTTTGCACCATTTCCCACCACTAACATCTTCTCCTAGATGCGTATTCTTTCTTCTCTGAGTTGCTGAAAATGATAGGTGTCACCTATAAAAATTCTCATTAAGTTGTACACTTAAAACACTTGGAAGCAGAAGTTTTCTTACTTGTTTAGAAGTTTCCCAAAGAGTTTCAATGAATTTTAAATTAGGTTCTTCTGATTAGGTTGTAAGAGCAACTGATGGAAAACAGGAAAGACAGATATTTATTCGCTGAATTTTAACAAAACCTTTGCTTAATTAGTGGATGATTATCACAAGTGAGTAAACATAGCCAAGAATGCAATTCTTCCATTTGGAGGTAGGTATCTTTATGAGATATCTTTTCAACTATGATAAGCATTAAAACCAAGAAGAGAAATAAACTAAACTTACAACTAGATCTTCAGGTCACTGTATTACAAAGTGTTAAAGCCAATACTTTAAAAAACAATGAAACACTGTTTTTAATGAGATCATATTGCTCTCATGAAAATGTGATGATTAGTAATATTTTACAGAGGGCAAAATGAGTTTTTGTACCATTAAGGAAAATGTTATTTCCAAATTGTATTTTATCTTCATGTTATCCTTTTAAAAATTTTATGTAGCTTACCTAATGTGCATAATTATTAATATTGTAGCATATGTATATAATTTATAAATAAAAATGTACATATACATTTATAAAGAAATATACAAGGGGGAGGCAGAGCCAAGATGATGGAATGGTAGGAGGAAGTACAGTGAGCCCTGTTCCACAAACATCTCCAAACAAACCTGGAAAATGCACCAGACCAAATTCTGATGGAGAAATGCAAAAACATCCCAGTGAGTCATTTGTCCGGGCTGGTTTGGCATAGGGGGACAAACAAGAAGGGCTGTGGACATGGAACAGGGTGAACCAGGAGCACTAAAGCACCCAGGAAAAGGCTGTGCATCAGGGCAAGAAGAGGTCCCAGACTCTTAATGGGACAGTCCAAGCCTATATCAGTCATTATGACAGTACAGGTGCTAACTGACAGTTTTGTTGCCCAGTACCTACTTCTGGGTCATAGATCTAGAGAGAATGCCCAGGGGAATGGCACTGCAAGTAGAAAGACTCCAAGCTGCAAATGGAGAAAGTAGGAAGTTTAGAAGTCAGCAGCAGTGGCAAAAGTGATGTTGCTCAGTCTCCCAGGCAGAGCAGAATCTAACTGAAAGCACCCAGCCCAGACAGCAGAGGAATGATGAAGACAGGAAACTTGTACTAAAGGAAAGTCTACAATTCTGCCATTCTGACCAAAATGGCTTTGCAGAGGGTTGAATAGTGGAATCCAGGAGCATCTAGTCTTGCACAGACCCAGACTCAGGTCAGGAAAAATCAGAGCTCAGACTAGGTGAGGCAGCTGTCAGATTTTTTCCTGGATTGTAAACACTTTGGGAGCACTTAAAGATTGCAGGTCCTCATCCTGTCCATGAGACCCCAGAATAACGCAATATTCGCTATTCCAAGAAAGGAGCAACATGGCCAGCCTACACCTTCCCTCCAGAAATGTGGCAGAGTCTAGGCTTAACATCAAGTGTGCAATCAAGAAGTAAGCCAGAAGAATGGGTAAGCAAAAAAAGATATCCTGTCATAATGATCAATAATTATGGCAAAGACGCTCAAGACACAAACACAAAAGAGAACAGACCAGAAGAATCACAAGCAACTCCTCACTGCTTGGGCACAAACTCAACTGGAATTCCTGGAAAAGATGAAGCAAGAGTTTTTAAAAAGACTAAAAATATTTCTACAAATGGAATGAGAGAGGGCAAATAGGTGGGGCAGTGGACAGAGGACTGACCCTGGAGTTAGGAGGACCTGAGTTCAAATTCAGCCTCAGGGTCTTAATAGCTATGTGAACCCTGGGCAAGTCACTTCATCCCAACTGCCAATCAATCAATTAATCAATAAATGGAACGAAGACACTTGAGAAAAAGAAAGGAAAAAGAAATGAGAGTTATGGAAGAAAGAACTGGAAAGGGAATTAACAGCCTTACATAACAGGTACAAAACCTTACCCAAAAAACAAATTCTCTGAAAATTCAACTGGACAAATTAGAAGCCAATGACCCCATGATTAAATTAAAATGAAGTCAAAAGACTGGAAAAAAAAAACAGAAGAAAATGTAAAGTATCGCACAGCAAAAACAACTGATCTGAGCAACAGACTGAGAAGAAATAATTTAAGAATCATTGCACTATCTGAATACTATCACCAAAAAAAGAGCCTAGACAACGTAACTTAAGAAATCTTCAAAGAAAACCTCCCACATATCTTAGAACTAGAGGACAATGTAGAAAGAGAAAGAATCTACTAGTCATCCTGAAAGAAGCTGCAAAATGAAAACTTCCAGGAGAATCACAGCCATAATCCAGAGTTTCTATGTCAAAGAAAAAATGCTGTTAGCAGTCAGAAAGAAAGAAAGAATTCAAGTCCTGGAGGAACTACAGCCAAGATCATACACAATTTAGCAGCCACCACTCTAATGAAGCAGAGAACATATGATAGTCTATAATGCAAAAAAAAAAAAAATGAACTTACAACCAAGATAACTAACACAGAAAAACTGAATAAAATTCTATAGGGGGGAAAAAATGAACACTTAATGAAACAGAGGACTTTCAAGCATTCCTGATAAAAAAGATCAGAGCTGCATAGAAACTTTGAAATTCAAACACAGGAGTGGAGAAAAGCATAAGAAAGTAAACATGAGTGAACAAAAATGAAACATCAAGCAAGGATAAACTATTTTACATTCAAATATGGGGAAATGATATATGTCTCTCCTCTGAACCCTGTTATCATTAGTGTTCATGGAGAGACTCCAGATAAACTGGGAATGGTTCTGTTATGTCTTGATGATCTTAAGAAAAAAAATGGAAAGACAGAGAAAGAGGAATATACTGGAGGTTGGCAAGAGGGAGGATTAGGTAAAATAATTTTATATGATCATAGTGTACAAGAAGATATCCACATAAACAAGGAGAAGGGGAGAGGGGCTGACAGTTGAAACTCACTCTCATCTGAGCATGGGTACCCCCCCCCACACACACATTTATAGACTTGGGTACTGAAATACATTTCACTCAGCACAGAAATAGGAGGGAAAGTGGGAAAGACGGGAGGAAAAATTAGGTAGAAGGTAGTTTAAAGGGGGCAGCAAGTAGGTGATCCATTTGATAGAGTTCTCGGCTTGGAGTTAGAAAGACTCATCTTCCTGAGTTCAAATCTGGTCTCTAATACTTAGTAGCTATGTGACCCTGGGTAACTCACTTAATCCTGTTTGCCACAACTTCCTCATCTATAAAATGAGCTGGAGAAGGAAATAGCAAACCACTCCAGCATTTCTACCAAGAAAAGCCTAGATGGGGTCCCAGAGAGTCAAACACGACTGAAAAATGACTACTCAACAATGGGAAAAGTTAAAAGTCTTAAGCAAAGCAAACTTTAGAGGTGTACAAAAATATTTCCAGCCCTTTTGGAAATGGCAAAGAAGGGGTATCTAAGAAAGCACTCATAATTTGGGGAATGACTAAACAAGTTATAGTATACTATCGTACTGAATTCTTATCAGCATAATGATCAATCAGGATTTCAGAAAACTGATGAAGAAAAATGCACCTCCTATTAAAGAGGTGAAGGGCTCAAAATGCAGAATGGGGCAAATATTTTTTGGACATGGCCAATATGGAAATTTGTTTTGATTTACTATATATGTTTGTAATGGGGGAAAAATGTCAAATGAGCTAACTGAGGCAGTGCACTACCATCACTGGAGTCTTCCAGCACAAGCAAGGTTACAACTTTTCAGAGACCTAGTAGAGGATAATCCTGCTCAGGCACAAGTTGAACTAGATAATTTCTAAGGCATCTTCCAATACAGTTTCAGATTCATGCCTGACTAAGCTGATTTCCCCAATGAGGGGAGAGGAGTAGGGGAGTATTACTAAAAATAGCATTATGCATGTTTGTACCAGGTTTTGTTTTTCTTACTTTTTCAATGGGTGGGGAGGGGAAGGTGAGGGGGAAAGAATTGGGAACTGAAAATAAAATAAAATTGAATTAAAAAAAAAAGAAATATGGCTGGGAGGGTGTTCATACTAAACATTCTTACTGATGAGGGGGCCATCTCCAATCCTCCTGATCTATATATCTGGCCTCTGGATCCAGATGACTCAGGAGGAGAAAGTAAGGCTGGTAACCTTGTACAAGCCCTCCCTCACTTAAATCCAATTCACTTGCAAGTCAAGGAATCATCTTCTCGACTCAAGGTCTTCTCATGGACAAGCGACAACATTCTTACTGATGAAGTAAAAAAAAAAAAAAAAAAAAGATTGAAGACCACTGCTTTAGCGAATAATCAGCTTTGTCCTGTAGATGAGTAAACCTTTCTGAATGAATGACACATCAAAAGAATAACTAAGAGAAATAAATGACGCTTCTAACTCTGAAGTTAAATTCTACCTGGAGTATTTACTGTTGTTTGACCCTGGGCATTTATTTCAACTCCTTAAGCCTCAATTTTTAAAATAAAGGAGATGGGCACAGTGGCCTCAGAGGTCTCTCCCAAGCTCTAAATCACTGCCTGAGAGATTTTAAGGGAAAAGACGAGGGAAAGATATGCAAATAACACTAAGTATCTCCTTGTACAGAGGAGTTTAGGAAGGCTCTCCTAACCCCACCCTCTAAGGTAGTGCACATAGGAGTGGTTGTAATGGGAACACATCAGGTTTGGCTATCATTCATTTGGTTAAAGGAAACTGAAGAAGAACAAAAGGTCATCACACCAAAACAAGGCTTTGGTTCTTAGAGAAGATGGCTTCAAAATGTTCCCTCTCTGGTCCAAGTGGCAGGAAGCCCAAGCTAAGCTCTTGCTACATACAGCAGGCTTGAGAACTCCCTACCCCCTTTATCACAGCACACCATGACAAGTTCCTAGCTGCCGTCTCATGTTCCACAGGAAAACACCAGAGGCACCTCTGTTTCTACAGGCCACAGGCCATATACCACAGCATCTGTTGAATCACCAACCATTACCCATAAGTGGTTATGTAGGGTGGGGCCAAGACAAAGGTGCAGATGAGGGGAAGGGATAGAAGGGGGGGAATGGGCACTTATCACACATTTACTATATGCCAAGCACTGTGCAAAGCACTTTTTGCAAATACTGTCTCATTCAATCCTCAAGGCAACCCTGAGAGAAAGGTGCTATTATTATCCTGACTTTACAGTGAAGGAAACCAAGACAGAGGTTAAGAGACTTGCCCAGCTAAGCAAGTCTGGGGCTGGATTTTAACTCAGATCTTCCAGACTCCAGTTCCAGCACTCTATCTAATGCATCGCCTATTTGCCTAGGGAGTTTATAAGAGAATTTTTAAGGCATTCAAGGGTTTCTCCTATGCATGCTTCCATGTTTTAATCTGGAGGAAAATTGAGGTAGCTTTGCGGAACGTAGGGAAAATGGGGGATTCAAAAATACTTTGTTCTTAAATTCAAGTTATGCTGAGAGCCCAGCCCTTAAAGAAGGCATTCAGCAGCTGCTTTAATCAGTTATCAAATCTGAAATACAAAGACTAAGTATAGAGAAGCTAGGCCCCAGAGGGTCATCAGCAGTGACTCACACATGTCTTTTTCCCATGGCTGCACATAATGTATAAGCTATCACTCAACGCTCTGGCTTCCTTCTCCTGCAAGCTTCTGAATCATAGCCAGATCCCAGGACCCCCAAACACAGCTGTGACCTCCCTGGTCAAAGGTCAAATCAGTTTTCAGGGTTACTCTTCCACCCTCCCTGTAGCCATGTCCCCTTCTGGCCTCCCTCCCTTTCCCACCACCCAGGAATAGGTTAAAAGACCCCATGCTACTAAAAAGAGATTCTTCTGAGTCTAACTCAATTTGGGCAACTATTTCTCAGAGCAATATTGATGCTGGAGACTTCTGGATACAGAGATAAAGGGCAAAGCTTGCCTTTCCTCTCCTCTGAGAAACCCATTTCAGATACAATCACCTCCCTCTTATTTTTAGCTGTATGACCTTGAGCAAGTAGGTTTCTCTGGGCCTCAGTCTCTCCCTGTGAAAAATAAGGGGGTCTGGCTGGCTGGCATTCCTCAGGTCCCATGTGCTAAGGTCCCATCCAGACCTAGCAGACTATGGTTCTCAAAACTAACATTTGTCCACTTCAGGGAACCAGGTCACTGTCTCTGCTGGGAGAGGCCCCAGACTGGAAGAGCAGGTGAGGCTACAGGGCCAGAACCACATCAACAAAAACTATGTGGAAACTGTCCCTGCCCTGAAGGTGAGATCTGGCCCAGCTAGCCTGATGCTTAACATTGGCTAAAGTACTCAATGTGAGGAAAGGCACCAGTTCCCCAGGGTTGAGAGAGCTTCAAATATGGAAGCTGTAGGGCCATTAGCCCTTTAAGAACCTATAAAGGGATTAGGTCCAGGCTCCATCCACCTGCCCAAAGGCAGTGCTTTCCACAGCCTCATTGGCATTTGAATCTTTCTTAGTCCTACCACTTGACTGCTGGTCTGTGATCATGCCTCTTCCCTACTAGTCTATAGGAACAACACGTGGGGCCAGTCTTTTCTCTGGCTGTCCCTCAGACTTGGAAGGTTCTCCCTCCTCATCTCTGCACCCTGACTTTCTTCAAGTCATAGCTAAAATCCTGCCTTTCATGGAAAGTCTGGTCTGAACCCTTTCAGTTTAATTCCAGTGCCTTCCTTCTGTGGGTTATTTTCAATTTATCCTATTTATAGCTATTTGCATGTTGTCTCCCCCGTTAAACTGAGGACTCTTTGAGAGTAAGAACTGATTTTTTCGAAGGAAGGAAGGAAAGAGAAAAGAAGGAAGAAAAAAGAAAAATGAAAGAAAGAAAAAGAAAGCCCTTACAATAAGCACGCAAACTCAGCAAAACAAGTTCCTACATTGACCACTCCCCAAATGTATGTCTCTCACTCTATTTTAAGTCTCTGACCTCTCTGTTTTTAATTTGGCCCTCTGGAGTCATGGCTTATCATCACACTGATCAGAGTTCTAAAGTCTTTCAAGGTTGTTTTTCCTCTAAAATGCTGCTGTAATCATATAAATTGTCCCAGTTCTGCTCACTTTGCTCTGTATTAGTTTTTAGAGGTCTAGCTGGCACCAACCTTAAAAACTCTCTGATCCAACCGTGATTCCAAAGGACCAAGGAAAAAGAAGGCTACCCGCCTCCTGACCAAAGAGTGATAGACTAACTGGGCAGAACGAGACCCGCCTTTTGGATGTGGTCAATGCAGGAACTTGTTTTGTTTGGGTATTTGTATGTGCTACAAGGGTTTTGTTTGTCCTTTCTTCCCCCAAGGGAGGGGAGAGATGAGAGGAATAAACAAATGCTTCTTAACTGAAAATATATATTAAAAACTATATATAAACTATCTCATTTTACAAAGGGGAAAACTAAGATTAGGACGCTAACTTCCCAAAGGTAGCAAGTAGTAGAGACAAACAGAGTGCTGGCCCTGGAGTCAGGAAGTTCCAATTCAGTCTCAGACACTAGCTGGGTGACCTTGAGCAGTCACTTAACCTTTGTCTGCCTCCATTTCCTCCACTGTAAAATGAGGATAATAATAGCACCTACCCCCAAGGTTATGTGGATCAAATGAAATAACGTTTGTAAAGCACTTTCCACAGTGCCTGGTGCATAGAAGGAGCTTGACAAATACCTCTTTCTTTCCTCCCGTACCACACTGCTCTCTTCACCTGGTTTGTTCTCGGTAGTATGATCTCACTCTCTTCTGACAGTGCTGACTCTGTACTTGGCCTGTCTAGCTGAGTCCTGGCATCTAACCATCCTATCCCTTTGTTCCTCTATTCTGTAGAACTCTCTGGTACGTGACTTTTTGTTTAGGGCTCTCGTTTGTTGAATCATAGTTGTGGGCAACAGGCTTGCCAGAAGCAGCATAAGCCTCCCTACCTGGTCCCCATGAAACTCAGAGGCTCCTAACAACTGCCATTAACCCTGTGCATCCCACAGTTCTACCTCACCATTCCAACAGATGAGCAGCCTTTCTACAGAAGTCCAAAGTTGGGGAAAATAACAAGCTTGAGAGCATTTAGAGTCAGGCAAGCAGGATAGTTGGGGGATACAGTCATGTCATATAAAGGGCGGTAGGGATATTTTAACCTGGAAAAGAGAAGACTGGCAGACATGTTAACTCCCTGAAGAGCTGCCATGGGAAAAAGGGATAAGACTTCACTTTGCTTGGCCCCAGAAGGGCAGAACTGGGACTGTTGGGAAGAAGCTACATACACGGAAACAGACTCTGGTTTGCTATGAGGAGAAAACTTCCTAATATAAGAGCTGTCCAAAAGTGAATTAGCTGCCTCAGGAAGTAATGAATGTCCTGTCACTGAAAGTTTTCAAAAGGAAAGGTAAATGACCACTTGCCAAGGATGTTATAAATTGAGTTCCAGCTTTGGATAAAGGGTAGACTGACCATTCAGATCCCTTCCATTCTATATTTCTGTGATATTTTCCCCATGGGGAGAGGGGGAGGAATGACTCAAGTGTTTTACCTTCCATGCTGTGCATGTGTTCATCCTTAGGTTGCCAAAGAAGACCATGCCATCAGAGAAATGATGACATGACTTGCACGTGACTTTGTTTTGAGTGAGGAAGGGCTGTGCAGGTCACCATCCTCACTTCTCCTCCAGAGTCATCTGAATCCAGTGACCAGATATTCATCAGGATGACTGGAGATGACCCAGGATGAGGCAATTGGTGTTAAGCGATTGCCCAAGGTCACATAGCTAGTGAGTGTCAAGTGTCTGAGGTGAGATTTGAACTCAGGTCCTCCTAACTCCTGCACTGGTGCTCTATCCACTGCACCACCTAGCTGCCCCAACCTTCCATGCTGATAATGGATCAACCAGATAAAGGTGATAAGGTTAGCCACAGGCTCATGTCTCATCTCACCTGAGGATTGTCCATGTACCAGAGGAGGCAGTTAGCCTGGGTGTCCAGGATAAAGTATCTCCGTAGGAACTTGCCACTGGTCTCATTGTCCTCGATATCCAAGAACCCGCAAATTCGATTCTGCCGATCCACATAAGGCATTCCTGTGCTCTGCTCACATCACCCTGCAAGACAGAGGAACATTGAGGAAGGACAACCTCGTTAGGAAATTATTTAGGAACCTCTCTAGGATTTGGCTCAAGGCTAGAGAGGAGTATAACTAGGGTCCTCAATAACTTTCTTTTCCAAGGTATCAAAGTCTCCTCCTCAGCCAGCTCCCACAGATCTACCTCCACCCTGAGGGATCCCCATCATCAGCTTCAGTGACCAGAAAAACTTGTACAAATCTATATCAGGGTCATTGAGCAGGGCAATCCCTTCTCCAAAAAGAAGATAGTAATACAAAATCAAATCCTTGGGACCACATGGCAAGCATGCATTCCCGAGTTCTACTTCCCTCTACCAGTGCACCCTTACTAGTAGTACCTCCACCCAAGAAAGTTCTTATCTGAACAGGAGAGAGATTACCAGAAAGCCCCAATCCAAATAACTATCCTATATTATATTCCTTCTATACTATACCTCACCATGCCATACTATTCTGGAGTAGTATGGCCTTCTCCTCTGCTTTACTTCGATAAGAAAGAAGGACAACCATATTTTTGTTCCTTTGGAAGAATAGTTTACAGCAAGCATAGGATTAGTGGAAGGAGTGTTGGACCTGAACTTGGAATCAGGAGATCTGAATTCAAAACCTCTCTCCAACACTTACTAGCTAACTGTGTGACTTTGGACATGTCACTTATCTGCAGCATCAGTTTCCTCACCTGCAAAATGAAAAAGTTGGAATATCTTTCCAGTCTTATTGTACATCATTTCACCTTATGAAATCTGCAGCCTAGTCAAACAAGCCTCTTGTCTTTTCTTCCCTCTCTCTTCCACAAATGATCCTCCATCTCCTGTCTTTATACTGGCCATACTCCTTATTTAACTATTTTGTATGTATTTGTATTTATTAATTTTGTTTTTATGCTATTTGTATATATATATATATATGTACTCATATACATAAATATGTATTACATAAAATATGTTCCATATATTTCAAATGTCCTTATTGTACATTAGAATTTAAGTTCATTTTGAGAAGGGATTTTCATTGCTTTTCCTTGTATCCCCAATACCTAGCCCAGTGCATGGCATATAGTAGGCATTTAATATTTGTTAAGGGACTGAAGGTCCTTTCTAGATCTAAATAGTCTAATTATGTTACCAGAAACCCCATTCTAGACCCAGAATCACAGTAATGATGTTCTGAATTAGTCAAAAGAGGAGGCCCACCTCATCACCCATCCTGGGGTGAGATGTGCAGGGGGCAAGTTTCTAAGCCTTCCTCTTCTCACCCTGCCAGAAAAACTGAGTTGGTCCAGACCTAAGATGCCATCTGGGACATTCTGCTGTACTTGAACAACATTCTACCTGGAACATTGGAACTATGACTTCTACTGGCCTCTCCCCTATCACAGGACTCCTTTTCTATGCAACTACAGGCAAATCTCTTAATCTCTTGGTCTCAGTTTCCTCATCTGCAAAATGAGGAGGTTGGACCAGCCAACCAGAAGATTGGGACCTTCAGGTTCCCCATTCTCTGTCACTCCATTTTCCTGCAAACAAACTACTTATCCTTATCACCTCCTCCCAGACTGTTATCTCTACACACTTCTTCCTCTACTCCCACTTCCCCTGCCAGCGCTTCTAACAAACTCCTCTTAAGAGCCCTTCGAAACCCCCTTTTTAAAAACTTTTATTGTTGCTTCTTGTTTTTACATCATAATCATTTCCAGTGAGACCTCCCCATAAAGTGAGCCTTCCCTTGCAATAAAGAAAACCAGTGAAGGAAAGCCAGTGAAATGACACAGTGCCTGTACATGAGAGTGTACACAATGTTCCACACCCATAGTCCCCCAACTCTCCAAGAAAAGGGAGGAAGTATATTGCAACAACTCTTCTCCAGGACCAAGATTGGTCGTTATAGTACACACACACGCACACACACACACACACACACACACACACACACACACACACACAGCCTTCTGCTTGTTTGGGTGTTCTTTGTCTTTACATTATTGCGGTCATTGTGTATATTGTTCTCTTAGTTCTGCTTATTTTATTTTACTGCAGCTCATAGAAGACTTCCTATATTTCTTTGAATTCCTCACATGGTACAGTACAAAGAGATCTGGCTCTGGAGTCAGAGGACCTGGATTAAGATCTTACCTCTAAAACTTACTACTGGAGTGAGCTTGGGCAAGTCACTACACATTGGTGGACCTCAGTTTCTTTCCCTGTAAAATGAGGAAGATGGTCTACATGGGCTTTAAGTCCCTTCCACCTCTTAATCTATGACTCTCTGATCACCATTTCTTATGGCACAATAACCTAAAAAATTCACATATCTCAGTTTTTTCAGATTTTTCCAATTGACAGACACCTTCTTTGTTCCTCATTTTCTACTATCCTATAAAATGCTATTATAATCTTCTTCTTTCTTTACATAAACAAATTTGCTTACATCTTCTAACTTTTCCAATATTCTTGAATAAAATGAAATCTGATTTTGCCCTAATACTCCATTCCTTAAAATTCTCTCCAGTATAAGTTATTTCTCCTATATCCTCTAAGTTACAGGGCATCCACATGCCTTTTGCTCCTCCGCTGACATTACCGCTTTTCTTTCATCAAAACTCTTCTTCCTCAAAGTCCATGAAATCAGACTATAGCTTTTTTCCTTTCAATTTCTCTAGCTGTCTCTGTCTCCCCTTCTCTGTCTCTCTGTTTCACTCTCTCCTGCTTAGCAGTGAATTAGTTAATTCATTGTCTAATCATTGCCCAGGTTGTTGTGTTTGTCCTTCATTCTCAAAGAGGACCATGACATCAAGATGATGACATGACTTGCAGTTGACTTTGATTTAAGTGAGGGAGGGCTATGCAAGGTCACCAACCTCACTTTCTTCTCCTGAGCCATCTGGATCCTGTGACCAGATATTCATCAGGACAACTGGAGATGGCCCAGGATGCAATGTGCAACCCTGACCATTTTAGTCTAAAGTCTTATCACATTCTTACTTTGCGTGAGATACACCCATTCAATGAATAGTTGATAATAATAATCTCATCTCTTACTTTTCTGTGACTTAGACATACATTTCTCAGTTCCCTTCCTTATGACCTAAACACTACAGTGTCTGTACCCACTCTCCTCTTTCCTGTCAGTAGAAGAGATGTTCATCTCCTTGCCAAGGCTAAAATGGTATCCTTCCACCTAGGCTTGGATTCTATCCCTTCCTAACCCATCTGGAACCTTACTGATTCCAGCAAGATTCTTGTTGGAATCTTTCTCTCTCTTGAATCTTCCATTTCTTCTTATCCATTGGCTCCTTCCCTTTTGCCTAAAATAATGCTCAGACTTCCTCTCTCCTACAAATCCAAAACAAAACACTCCCCAACCATGGTGCCCTTTCTTGCCTCCCCTTCATTCCTATACTTTTTAAAAGAAAAGAATACCCAATATACAGGTGATACCTTCACTTCCTCATCTTCTCTGAAGCAATATCTCCCGCCCCCACACCATTTTGTTCTTTCTTCTGATGAGTAACACAGGCTGTCAGAACAGTGTAGTTCAGACAGAAATCTAAGAATAGAACAGCTCATGAACCTCAATGGTAGCTCAATTAGTCCAGGATCAGCACCCAATTACCTCCAGCTTCCCAAAGCACACGAAGAGCAGTGGAAATCCCTCCATGGGAACATCACTCTCCAGGGCACAGAGAAGGTAAGACACTCTCAGTGACAAGCACCTTTCAGGTAGGCATACATGATTACATTGTAAGGAATGAAGGACCAAACTACCAATCACTGCAGAGTAGGATTCCTCAGCTAGCTAGAGCCTACAAAGGCAAACTCTTGATCTACTCCCCCCTAGTTGTACCCTCTGAAAAAACCCTTGGAGAGCTGGCTGGGGGAAAGGGGGGAGGTAGTATAATAATAACCAGCAAGCAGTGGGGCTGCTTGCTCTATTATCAAGAGGACAGAGCTATCACCTTGCCTAAGCAGTCCTTGGCAACTACATCTGGGCCAAGGGTGGTCCCCTTTTGTTGCATCCAGGCGCCTGGGCCACCCATGTAAGGTGACATGGTTTCAATACCACCTACTCCTTAAGTCCTTAAAATCTGGCTTCTAGTCCTACCATTCCACTAAACTTCTCTGAAGACAACAGTGACCTTATTGCTAAGTCCAATGGCCTTTGATTTCAATTCAACAAGCTTTTATTAAACACATATTATGGACATGGCTCTGTCCTAGGCATCAGGGATACAATGATAAAATCCCCAAATAGTTTCTGCCCTCAAGAAGCTTTCATGGAAACACAACCATACATACATAAATAAATAGAAAGCATCACTGGTGTAAGGGGGGGTGGGGGGGAGGAGGGATAGGTACTAACAACTGGGGATTAAGAAAGGATTAATATAGGAACTAGCATCTGTCCTGAGTATGGTGTCCAGGTCACTTCATCCTTGATTCAATGAATCCTTATTAAGCATCTACTATTCATTCTTTCATCACTGTGCTAGGCACTGGAGAAGATGCAAAATTTAAATAAGACATAGTCCCTCCTTGTGATTATAGTCTACTGGGTACCATAAATATGGATAAATAATAATACACCAAATTCAGATACAGTGTTAAGTGCTTTACAGATATTAGAATATTATCTCATTTGATCCTAAGGGGACATTCATTATTGATGGGAGTGTACAGGAGGGGAAGAGCAGAGAAAGGCTCCTGTGGTAAATGGCATTTGAATTAGGATTTAAAGAATAGGTAGGAATTCAAAGTAGGGTGGAGATAGTTTGGGGAGGATGGTTCCAGGGGAGGAATTTCTGTTGAATTCTAGTGTATCCTTTAAATCCCAGTTCTATTGCCAGCTCCCATTGGGAAAAGCAAAAGTATGGAAGCAGAAATGTATGAGGTATGTGTACGGGGAATGGCAAGTAGCCCAGTTTGGTGGCAGCATAGAGCATACAGAGGTATTTCAGAGGTAACGTTGTCAAAAGTTAGTGACTAATGAGATACAAGAAGTGTGTATGGGAAAAATCAAAGGTAACACCAAGGTTTCAAATACAGAAAGCTGTGAAAAAATAGTGGTCCCCCTGACAGAAATAGTGAAGTCAAAAGCAGCTGCAAGTTGGAGGGATAAAGATAATGAGTTTGGCTTGGGACTCATTGAACTTGAGGTGCTAGCAAAGTCCTGTATTTAGCCTGGCTTCTATTATGCTATTATACTGTCCTCCCTTGCTTCATCTATACTGTGGTGACCCCGGCTTCCATTTCCTTTATTGATTCCTCTTTCTCCTCTCATCTCCTTACCTTATTGTTGTTGCTCAGTCATTTTCAGTCATATTATGGAATTTTCTTGGCAAAGATACTGGAGTGGTTTATCATTTCCTTCTCCAGCTCTTATTACAGATGAAGAAACCAAGGCAAATAGGGTTAAGTGACTTGCCCAGGATCACACAGCTAGTAAGTGTCTAAGGAAAGATTTTAACTTGGGTAGATGAGTCTTCCTGACTTACAATTATTTTTATTATCCATTTACTATCCATTGTGCCAACTAGTTGCCACCTTAACTTAAGTGTACCCTAAATCTCTTTTCCTTCTGTACCCTCACCCTTTTTGATCTTACCCACTTTTACAACTTTTCCTCTATGCAAGTAACTCCAAAATCTTTATTTTAAGCTCCTACGTCTCTCTAGAGTTCCTGACCATATTTCCAACTGTCATCAGGTCAATTCAAGCTGGACATTCATTCCTCTAGTCCCAAACACTTACACTCAATGTATCCAAAACTAAGATTATTAACTTTCCTCTCAAATATCTTTTCCTCCTTCTTCCTTCCCTAAGTCACTCCAAGGTAGAGGTCTAGAACCCCTCTGATAAGGGAAATAGAGCTTTCCTCAAGGAGAGGGGAAGAAAGGTGGGAGAGCTGATCCTACAAACCTCACTCCTATGTAGTTTCCTTAGGAGACTAATTCATTAATTCAGGTGAAGGTGGGAAAAAGCCATCACCTTCCCCCTTTCTGTCTCTAAAATAGATATGTTTCATCAAAGAATTTAGAGCTAGAAAGAAGCTTAGGCATCCTCTAATCCAGGGCCCTGGTCACATGTTACTGAATAATAGGGCTCAGATTTAAACCCAAATCTCCTAATTCTAAATGTAGCACTCTTTCCTCATATTTTCTCATGCTGGTGTTATTCTCCTATCCTAGAAGCTTCAATGACTCCCCGATTCCCTGTGAAATAAAAGCCAAATTCCTCAGCCTGGCATTCAGAGCTTTCTATAATCTGGTTCCAATCCACCCATGCAGGCTTCCCTAGTGTTATTCCTCTTCAGGATCCATTTAAGCTAGCCTGTTTATCATCCCATGACTTAATTAGCCCACATTTTCTTTAATACCTCAGTACCCTTACTCTGCACATTCTCTGTACATAAAAATGCCTGAATAACCTTCCTCAACAGACTCTTCCTGTTAAAATTTAACCCCCTCTTTTCAAAACTAGTTCCAAGGAAAACTTCCCCATGAAGCTTTCCTTGACACTCCCTTAACCCAACCCAATCAGAAAGAATGTCTCCCCAGGATAAACTCTCATGGCACTTTGTGTTTACCCTTCATCTATCAATCTATCAACAAGCCTTTATTAAGCCAGGACTATATGCCAGGCTTTAATGAGCAAAGTTTGTTCCACTGGAATTACTGTCATGGATGGACACATCACCTTTACCATACCGTAAAGTCTAGATCGAGGGTAGGGAACCTGAGGAGGCCTCAAGGTCACTCTAGGTCCTCAAGTGCAGCACTTTGACTGAATCCAAACCTCACAAAACAAATCTTTTTATTAAGGATATCAAAGGCAGCATTCGAACACAGGACTCATTCTCTACACTGCATGCCCCTTTCTATAGTTTATACAGATTAAACACTTAACATTTGTTGGATAATACTAGATGATAATATTTATATATCACTTTAAGGCTTGCAAAGTGACTTACATGTTATTTTGCAATAACAGTGGCTAGCATTTATTAGTGCCTCCTATGTGCTAAGTCACCATGCTAAGTGCTTTAACAATTATTATCTCATTTGATCCTCACAACTCTCAGAGGCAGGTGCAATTAACTGTCCCCATTTTTACTGTAGAAAAACTGAGACAGATAGTATTTAAGTGACTTGCCCAGGGTCATGCAGCTAGTAAGTGCCTGAGGTCAGAATTCAACCCAGGTGTTCCTATTCACTGGACCACCCTTGCTGCCTCACAATGGCTCCGTGAGGCCGTATCCCTATTTTACAGGGGAAACTGAGGCTGATGCAGATTAAGTGTTAAGCCCTACATCACACAAAAAATGTCTAAGACAGAATTCCTGGTCTCCAAGTCCAGAGCACTCACGGCACTTCCGAATAGAGTTCTTGATGTATTAGAATAATGTCAGAGAGAGCTCAGTCCTTCAGAGACAGACTCCACTTGGTATCATTTCTCTCTGAGTAGAGCCTGAGCACAACCCAGGAGATCAATCCTTCTCATTTTTGCAGGAGGACTTCGGCCCACATGGGCTTTTAGTCAGCAGAAAAAAAAAAGTTAATGTGAAGCAAGGAGCCTGACTCACTCTCAGTCAGTAAGTGACTACCCAACACAAGCAGAGAAACTATAAGAACACACCATCAGTCTAATCAGCCCTGGGAGGGATGACCTCCATAAGGTGATGAGATAAATCCCTAGGGGGCCAGATGGTTCCCACAGGTAACATGTCTGTTAATGGCATCATCATCCTCCCAACAGCCCAGGCTGTGCCATCATCAATGTATCCTTTGGCCTCACAGCCCACCTCCATCCAACCAATTGCCAAGTCCTGGAAAGGCAGAGTAGGACAGTGGAACAAATGCTAGGCCTGGAGTCCTGAAAACTAAATGGGGCCCCCAGCTCAGACAATTACATGCTGTGCAACCATGGATAACCTCTCTGGGTCTCTGGATCTTTATTGGTAAAATGAGGAAGTTGGACTATATGGTCTCAATGTCCCTTCCAGCCCTAGATTCTATGACCTTAAAGGGAGATAGATGATAGATGAGAGAGAGAGAGAGAGAGAGAGAGAGAGAGAGAGAGAGAGAGAGGGATGGATGGGCAGATAGAGAGACGGACAGACAGACATAGGTAGACAGACAGGTAGATAGATAGACAGACAGATAGGTAGATAGGCAGATGGGCATATAGCTAGATAGGCAGACAGACAGGCAGGCCGACAGACACAGACAGATAGACAGAAAGACAAACAGACAGATAGATGGATAGATAGATAGAAATAGGAAGTATTATTATCCCTACCCAAAGTGCAGGCCATCCCACAAATGCTTAGCTCTAGCTGAACCCTGGCCACTCTGATTCAGCCCTGCAGTATTAGGAGGCTGCTTTTGGGAAAGTCCCTGAGGAGACACAGATCAGCCCTGCCCAGCTCCCTAACAAGGCCAAGCCCCACTTCTCCTGGCACCAGATTCAGAAGAACAAATGACTGAGTAAGGGGAGAGAAGCCAGAACCACCCCAGGGAGAGGGCACAAAAGAGAATGTTAGTAGTACATGGGAAAGGAGGAGGGGGAGGCAGAGGAGAAAGGAGCAGAAGGAAGAGGAGGTACAGAAAGATGGAGGAAGAGAGGAAGGAAAGGGAGAAGACAACAGAGGAGGAATGAGGGTCCTTTGCACGGGGGTAAGATCACCAGGTTTAATGATACCTGTAGCACCTGCTGAAGCTCCCCTGGACTCTCAGGCCATCCTTCAGCAGATTTTTTTTCTAGGTCCAAATTTGCACAAGAGGGGCTGGTGAATGGGTCTCTCTGGGACTCAGGAAAGGGAAGGAAGTGGAGGCAGGTCCAGGGCACTGCCAAAAGTAGGGAACAGCTGCTGCTCAGAAGGAACTGAAGTCTCTTCCCCTGAATTGAAACTGGGAGTCTTCCAGCAAGAGAGATAAGGAGATGGGGAAGTAGAGAAGGGGGAGGGGTGGAGAGACAGAGATCTGAGAGAAAGGTCTGCGGCTGCTCTGCAATAAAAAAGCTGGAAAAAAATATAAGAGAAAACTAGACAGGTTCTGACAACCTCAGCTCTTGGGGCTACAGGTGCCACATTAGACTCCTCCTCACCAAGGATGAGAGAAAGTCAGTGCAGGACAACCTCTACACAGCAGTCTGGCACATTCCCATGATGCCTGGTGATTAAGGCCAAACTACCCAAAGGCCAAAGGTTCCACAAACCCTTTGGAAAAAAGTCTGAAGAGTGTGACATCATCCCACAGGAGGCTGGGCAAATGCCCTTTGGGAGGAAAGGCCCAGAGTACCCATAATGCCTCATTTAACTTCCATTTTTAAACAAATTCACTTTGTAAGCCTGACTGGATGGATTAATTTCTCTCTTGTTCTCCAATCAGGGGTCAGAGAAAGTGAATTTCTTTTCCTCTCAAAAAAGATAAGGGTTCTTATTCACTAGGCTCCATTGTAGGCGAGTGAGGTCCACCAAAAGCACATGTGATTCTACTCTCAATTTCCTCCCCTCCTCAGAAAAAAAAACAAAAAACTGTTCAATTATTTGAGCATCCCTAGATGCAGCTGAATCATAAAACTCACTTGAGATGTGGGAGCTGGGGGTGAGGGGAGAAGGCATGGTTCTTTTGCAGAAAGAGAACTTAATGGGGAACAGGGGGATAGGGCTGTGTATTTGACCAAGCAATGGAGCCAGGACATGCTGCTCAGCAGGCTTCATAATGAACAAATTTGGGGTCCCAAGGCCCTTGTTAAGATTCTGTTACATGCAATTTTTAAAATGTTGCAAAATTACAAGAAACAAGCTTGACCCCAATGAAGAAATATGAAAGTTCACTTCCCCCAATTCCTTTGCAGAGGAGGGAGGTTCATGGGCATGGAATATTGCATTTGAAGTCTGTTATTTTTAGTATGTATGTATTGATCTTCTTTTATCAATCAAATTATTAAGCACCTACTGTGTGCCAGGTCCTGTGCTAAGCAGTGGAGATACAAAAAGAGGCAAAAGACAATCCTTGCCCTCAAGAAGTTCACAATCTAATGGGAGAAACAACATGTAAACAAATGTATACGAAGCAGGTTATATATAAGATAAAACAGCAAACAACAACAGAGGGGAAAGCACTGAAATTAAGAGGGGCTGGGAAGAAGTCAGGGAGATCAGTAGTCAGAACAGAGGAGGGAGAACATTGAAGGCATGGAGGTCAACCAGAAAAAATGCCTGGAGTCAAGAGATAGAGTGTCTTGTTCATAGAACCAGCCAGGAGGACAATGCCACTAGACTGAAGATCATCAGTCAGGGAATAAAATATAAAAAGACTGGAAAGGTCAGAGGAGGCTAGGATGTGAAAGGCTTTAAGGCCAAACAGAGCATTTTGTATTTGCTCCTGAAGTCAAAAGGAAGCCAGTGGGGTTTACTAAGTGGAGAGGGTAACATGACTGGACCTTCAGTTTAGGACAATCACTTTCATGGTTGAACGGAGGATGGATCAGAATGAGGAGAAATAGGAGGCAGGCTGACCCAGTGGAAGACCATAACAATCCAGGGGTGAGGTGATGAGGGCCTGTACCAGAAGAGTGACAGTATTAAAGGAGAGAAGGAGGCATATTTGAGAGATGTAGCAAAAGTGAAATTGACAGGCCTTGGCAACAGCTTGGATATGGCAGTGGAAGATAGGAATTGAAGATGGTTCCTAAACTGAGACCCTGGGTGACAGGAAAGATGGTGTTGCCTTCTGTAATAACAGGGAAGGTAAGAGGGAAGAGGGTTTAGGGGGAAAGACAACGAGTTCTGTTTTGGACTGATTGCGTTTAAAATGTCTAGTGAGCACTCAGTTTGAGTTATCTGAAAGGTAGCTGGAGATGGGAAGTTGGAGGTCAGAAGAAAGATTGGGGCAGGAAAAGTAGTTTTGAGAATCATCAACAGAGCTGGATTCATGGGAGCTGATGAGATCACCAATGAAGAAATATAGAGGAGAAGAAAAGAGGGCCCAGGATAGACTACTGAGGGACAGCTTTAGTTACAGGGTATCATCTGGAGGCAGATCCAGCAAAGGAGACAGAAGAAGCAGTCTGAGAGGTAGGGGAGAACCGGGAGAGTGTCTCCCCCAAAAAAACACTTCTAAAGGAGAGAACATCAAGGAAGAGAGAGAGAGATCAACAGTGCTCAGGAAGATCAGGGCGAATGAAGAGTGAGATAAGACCATTGGATTTAGCAAGAAAGAGCTCATTAGCAACTTTGGAGAGAGCAGTTTCAGTGAAATGATAAGATTGGAAGCCAGATTTGCTCATGTTTTTTTCTCTTACTCTTTTTTATTTTTCTTTTTAAATAGAAATAAGAGATATGGCTCTCTGGGACAAGGGCTTCAAAGGGAAATTTAGGGTATATTAAAAACAAAAGCGATCAATAAAAACATTTTTTAAAATATTCTGTTGTGTATCACCAAAAGAAGTTCCCTGAAAGACATCCATATTGGGATTAGGGTATAGAGAGTAGGAGTGAATTCACTCAGCTGGTGCCTAGACTATATAAGGGCATCCCTACCATCTGTCTGCTCTTGGTTCATTCTAGTTGACACTTTATCACCTTGGCCTCTGAGTAATTAAAAGAGAGTGACAGATTTTTTAAAAATCTGTCACCCTGCCCTCTCAACTTGTTATCCTTTCCCAAACCCTTGTCTAGTTCCTGGGGTGGGAGTGGGGGTGGGAGTAGGATGGGACAGGGCAGAATACTTCCAAACTCTCTTCTAGTTATCATAGTATTTGGTATAAACTGGGATTGGATGGGAGGAACTAAGAAAAGTATCCTGACCCTTAGGGTTAGAAGAAACCTAGGACACTAATATACACATTTATACCATAAAATCCCCTATTGGCATGCAAGCAATAATATGGGACTGCCCCCATTCCATATATCCCAGTCTGTTCTGTGACTACTTTTCCTACTCCAAAAAGCCCCAGTCTTAATTTTATTTAAACACACTATCATCTTTAAAACAATTTAGGGTATATGCATAGGAGGGAAGAAGTTAGTAAAGTTGGAATCAAACCTCAAGATCTACTCTATGCAAAGCCCCTTTATAACTGGCCTTTCATACATATAGTTCTAACCAATTCTCTGCTCAAAAATCTTAAGGGGCTCCCTATCACCTACCAAGTAAACACCCAACTTCTTTGCCTGACATGGAAAGTCCTCCACAATCTAGTCCTGCTCAGTCTTTTCAGTCTCTCTCCTATCGCTCCCCTGTGCTCATTCTACTCTCCAGCCAAACTGGATTCCTCTTAAGATAACCAGCTATCAAAAAAACGTAGAATAAGATGACACTATAGTGATCATCTGATCCAATCACCTCATTTTATAGATCAGAAAATTGAGACCTGGAGAGCTAAAATGATTTATCTGTGGTCATTCAGGAAGTAAACAGTAGAGCAGGGATTTGAACCCAAAGTTTATTTGAACTCCAAATTGAGGACTTTCCTACCTCTAAAACTGGAATTTCCTTTTTCCCTTCATTTATTGAATTCTTACTCATCTATTAGTTATTATGGTTTAGTCATTTCAGTTGTGTCCGACTTTTTGGGACCCCATTTGGGGTGGTCTTGGCAGAGACACTGGAGTGATTTGCCATTTCTTTCTCCAGCTCATTTTACAGATGAGGAGACTAAGGCAAACAGGGCTAAGTGACTTGCCCAGGGTCACATAGCTATGTCTGAGGCCAGATTTGAACTCATATCTTCCTGACTCCAGGTTAGTATTCTTTCCACCATGCCACCTAGCTATCCTATCTCCTCTTTGAAACTTTTCACCATCTTCAGTTTCAATCTTCTCTATTAGACTTCACACACCTTGTTTTCTCTCTAATGAACTTACCATATAGCACTCGGTATTATTTGTTACCTATGTGTGTATCTTATCAACCTACCCAACCAGCTCCATGAAGGGAGGACATCCCTCCCAACCTAAAATAAGTGTTCTGTACAAAAGAGAACTTAATAGATGTTTGTTGATTGAAAAGAAAAAATAATTTAGCATCTAGTATAACAAGAGAAACTCTCACTCTAAGTTTAAAGATCCACTATTACATGCAAACATTTTCATTCTTTCTTCCCCTAATCCACACTTAAAATTCTAACCACCAAGTCTGTACAATCTATCTAGACACATCCTAGACATTCTCTATGTAAGACATTTAAAATCTCATTATTTCCAGGCATCCTCCCTCATTGGTATAATTCAAGGGGCACTCTAAAGATACCTATTCCCAAACACCTTTCACACTTAAATAAGCATGGTGCCTTCACCCACCACATATGTCTTCTGCCATTGATAGACTGGAAAGAGCATCGGCTCAGAGTCAAGGTTAAGCTTGGAGTCCCGGTTCCGCTCTTAAATAGCTATGAGACCAGAGGCAAGTCGTCTCCCTTTTCTGGGCCACTTTCCACATTTGTAAAATGAGACAGTTGGATCAGAGGTATCAAACGCTCTATCGGCAGCAATACTGTCATGTAACTGGGAAATGTTTAACAAAATAAAAATATCATACAGTAGAGATAACGTTAATCAGTGGTTTTCTAAGTTTCTATTTGTGTTTGATACCCCTGGACCAGATAATCTCTAAGGTCTCTCCCAGTTCTCACATCCCATGATTCCATAATTCTTTGAATAATCCACATACCTATAGAAGTCAAATTTTTTTCCCAGTTAATGCCTTAAAGACTGAATAACCTAAGAGAATTCAATCTCAAATAAGTGGGAGAGTAAGGAATAAACACCAGATAGATGAGCATTATTTCACAAGGAAGATGTTTTTTCTTTCTGTTCTTGCTATAACATCTCAGTAAATAGTTCAGTGGGTTAGTGGAAGGAATGCTGGTCTTGGAGCCAGGAGGCCTACCTACCTGGGTTGGAGTCCCAGCTCTACCACTTACTAAAGCCTGTATCTAGACAGTCTTCAGAGGAGTTTGCTGCTTTCTATTGCTATAAACCACCTCTTTTGGGGGCTATGGAACCTTGGACAAGTCTCATGACCTCTCTGAGTCGCGGTTTCACATGTAGAATAGGGACAACAATTTGGACTATCTACCTTACAAGGCTCTTGTGAGGAAAGTACTTAAACGTGAGCTATTTTTATTATAGGGTGCCAGGGCACTGAAAAGAAAAGTAGGAAGCCTGCCAAAGGCAAAATTCACCTCTGTCACAATCTGGCTGAGGGCTGGCCTTGCAGATGAGCCTTTATTTCTCAACCTCTTCCTGAACATTGAAAAAGCAAAACATAAACAATGAGCCATGTCTAAGTTAAAGCTCTCTCTAGACTCTTGGGCTTGGCAGCTTTCAGTCCAGTAAATGCCATCCCCTCAATAGCACAAGTTCCCAAGCAGCCTGGAGAGTGTAGGAGCTCCCACAAAGTTTTTTTATCTCGACAGCCTTCAGAGCAGGCCACGTATATAGTTTGAGGTTTGCTGCTTCCTACAATGTGCGTAGTACTGAGGAAGGTACAAGATATTAGTCACTGAGGGAGGTACAAAATTTAGATAAGAAAATGGCCCTGCCCTCATGAACCTTACAGTCTGGTCCAGTGATTTTCAAATTATGTTCCAGGGACTAATTGCAGTCCCCAGAACCTTTCAGGGGTTTGCAGAAGTCAAAATATTTTCATAATAATACTAAGATATTTTAATGCCTTATAGTGTAAATCACAATAGATAAAAATCTGTATCAACCAAAGTTCTTTGGGGGAGGGTATTCAACAATTCTTAAGATTGTAAAGGGGTCCTGAGACCAAAAAGAGGTACTAAACAGGACTCTGTGAGATCCTGGACACTAACCAGGGGAAATTGGAGATGGTTTGAGGGACGATTTGGCCTTTGCATGCAAGATGAGTTTCAAAGGAAGAAAGAGGAAACTGGAGTCAGAGGAGGTGATTTTGAGTCTCTGCTCTGCCATTATTAGCTGTGTGACTTTGGGTAGGTTCTTACCTCTTTAGGGACCTTTGTTCTTCACCTGAAAACTAGTTGATATTTAAGGCACCTTCCAATGCCAAGAGTCTATGATTCTAGGAATTCAACAAGGGGAGAGAGAGGAAAAGGACATTCTAAGCGGCGTGAGCAAAATGCCTAGATGTTCATCTCCACATTCCTGAAAAGATGTTCAAGCCTCTGGACTCAGAGATACCCTGTGACTTGGCAAAGATGAAGAAAGGAGGCCCTGAGGTGCTAGGGACACCAAGGATGGCCCTCTGCACTATTTCCTTTCTAGGGGACCAGGCATTAGATTTGGAAACTCAACAGATAGAAATATAAGTAATTAATGGAAACCAGAACTATCTCTACCATCAATAAAGTGGGGGTAGTTTACACACTCCAGTTCTCTGCTATAGCACCCTGGATTATCAGAGCCTAATTTAAGGAGGCAGAGAATAACAGAAGAAGCTTACATTTCTATATAACTTTAAGGTTTGCCTGGGTGCCCTGTAAGGAAAGTAATGCAAATATTCTCATTTTATGGATGAAGAAACTAAGGTTCAGAGAATGTGAGTACTAGGCCAAAGTCATACAGCTAAGAAGTATCAGGCTTGGAAACTGTAAAATTTCTGGAAGGGAGAAAGTAGCAAACAGTAAAAAGAAAAGAAATGTCCTACTGAAACCATACTAACCCAGGTGAGGTTCAGATTCTGAAGTTACTTCCAAAATGAAGATTGTATACTTTTATGGTCTCATGTTCAACACACAAACCACTTTTTAAATTTATATCCAGCACGTTTTCCTGATTGGCAACACAATACAGTAAATGAGTACATCCCAACAACCATATAACAGAAAGAGCACTGAACTTGAGTCAGTAGACTGGATTGAGAAATGCCCTGGTTATGTGACCTTGGGTTACATCTTAGAGCCTCAGTTTCTTTGCCTGTAAAGTAGGGACAACAATACTTTCACTATCTAACTCCTCCTCCCAGGAGGAAAGTACTTTGCAAACTTTAGACCAATACGTAGATGTTACGGGACAGGAGTTAGGGACAGTGGCTTTGATTATGGGCAAAGGGGATACTTCAAGGAAGCTGCTAATCTCTAGCTAGAGAAAGTTGGTCAGGAAATGATGTCACCAAATAAAAGAGGTTGAAACACAGCCAGTCTGAATTTGAAGCAGTAGAGGAGAGCAAAAGTGAATTCACTCAGCTGCTGCCTACAATGTACAGGATGGGGGTGGAGATGATGCACATAGGAGGGGGGAGAGGAGGCAGAGGGAAGAGAAGTGGACCGATCCACCGGGTCTGTGGAGGACGGCTAATTGTACCGCCCCAAAAGTCATAGGCTATTTCAGAACAAATCCCTGAAAACAAGCCAAGAACTATAAATAAGGAAGTCTGAGAGCATCTATTACCTAGTGATTACAATACCACTATATTTTTAAAATTCTCATGGGAGCAAATACAAAGAGATGAGAGCAGAGAGTCTAAGGACAGGAGGTCAGAAGGAAGAAACTACAAGGAGTTCTTATTGTCATTGTAAACACACAAAATGAACAAAATTCTAAATCTCTACCCTCAGAGAGCTCAACACACAGAAGACACAGAGATGGGAAATGGTATGTCCTCCCAATCTCCCAACTTACCAAGTGGTTGATGGGCAAGAACCACTAGAACTTGTGTTATATTAGAACTTTCCCTCAGAATATTTCCTTGTGTAATTGGGGATTGGGGGTGGTCAAAGAGAAGTTGGTTCCAGTCCAACATGTGGAATGTTCTTCTAGACACAAGTGACTGAGGGGAGCTGGTGCTATGTGGTGGTGCCATCCTTTTTTGTCCTTCTCTCTTCCCCAATAGTTTTTGAGTAAGGGGGATGAGGAGAATCTGGCTTGGGGAAGGAACAGCAGCTTAAGCTACCTTATCTTCCCACCCTATTGCCTGCCATGTGTCCCTGAATACATGGTGCCTGTTTCTTTGAATTTATTCTTTCTTGATCTTAGGTGAAGGAGTATCCAAAGATGAAATGAATCAAGTTATGAACTTGTGAACTTCAAAAAGTCAGAAGATCCACCAGGGTTCCCAGTCGGTAGCAAAGACCACCGGAGCTGGTAGCAACAGTACCTGAGAAGTGACTTCTTGACCATTGGAAGCAATATGCTGACCTAGTACCTGAGACCCTTCATCCTTCAAGGAGTCAGTCCAGCTGAGAAAGGGAACAACTTGGGGGTTATGCCACACCTAGAAGTGAATTTGGTAGGGATTCTACAAAGAAAGACAAGAACTCCCAAGGCAAGAGATGCTCCTAAGACAAAAAAAAGTTTCCTCCATGGGTGCTTTAGTGTTGCTTTGTCTTCAAGTTTGAGTCCACTTTCTCCAGGGACCCTGTATGTGTGTAAGAGGGATAGTGTACCCTCCAGACTGGGGAGAGATGTTTTACACTTCTGTCTTTGTTCTACCTTTTAAACAATAACTATAAAAACTGTGTTCACTGGTTAACTGATATGGGGTAGGAACATACTAGGCGGAGACTTCCAAGCAACAGTATCATTTTTTTTTGCTATCCATAAGCATTTATTAAAGCACCTAACTGTGTGCCAGTCATTAGGGATACAAAGGCAAAACTTAAATTTTCCCTGACCTCAAGGGGCTCACAGTCTATAAGCCATGTGGCACAGTGGATAATACACTAGGCTTGGAAATCAAAAAACCTGGGTTTGAGTCCTGGTTCTGCCATTCACCAGCTGTGTGATCTGGCCTTAATTTCCTCCCTTACAAAATAAGAAAACCACTTTGCTACCTAATTTAGAAACTTTATAGTAAAGGAAAACACTTGTGAATCATAATGTAAATGTGACCTACTATACAGTAAACTTGTTTCAACTTCTTAGGTGGTCAGAATCACTCCTGATTAACAAGAGTGCCTATACCACAGCATTTATAATTTATTATGTGTAATCTACTTTCTTAGGGCACTAAACTCAAAATGCATGGAGAAACCTGTGAAAAACTAACAAGATCATCTTAGCTATGTACACTAAAGTTCATATTAATGAACAAACATTTATCAAGGGCCTACTGAATACCACTTATGTTTCCACCCAAGTAAGAAAGTTCCTTCCTCAAGGGAAGACAGTCTATAGATCAATTCAGCAAACACACAGCAGAAATAGAATTGGATTTGGAGTCAGATAACCAGAGTTCTAATCCCAGTTCAGCTGCTATCTGACCATGTGAACTCTGATAATGCAAATTAAGTTGGGAAAGGTAATCTAGAGTGGATGCTACACTTGAACATAGTAGATGCTTTAAATATTTTTAAACTGAATTGTATTTGAGCTAAAAATGTAATAGTAACAAAAATGACAAGATTTCTAAAGTGTGCTCACAAAAATTGGTATAATATTAACATCAACCTAAGGCAGGTACAGAAAGAAGAACATTTCATCATCCAAACTGAAAAAGAAGATTGATAGATGTTCTCAGAGCACACAATAAGCAAATTATTAATGTACAGAAATACTCTGGGAACAAAGCAATAGCATTTCATCAAGTGATAGTGAAGGCTAACAAATATGTACCCACCACTGTATTTGTCAAATCTAACTGAAAATTATTTCTTTTGAGATGAAGCCTACGAAATGCCTAAAGTCTAATAACTGATCCCAAAATACTATCCATGAGTGACATCCACATGAACTTAGCATGTAGCAAAGAAATTTTGAACAAATGGCTAACTCATAGAAATGGAGGTTTGTATGATAACAATTTAGGATCTGGTTATCACCACAAAAAAATTACAAATGGCTTATTCTTAAGAGACCCAGACTTATTGATCAATTCAGATTATATGAAAGAAAATGGTAGAAACTAGTAACACATAATTGCAGGTTGTAAAAGGATAAAATACCTAAGCAAGACATGATCCAGTGACTAGAATTATAAACCAGTAACTCACTATCTTTCATAAACCAGCAGATAATAAAACTCCATACTTACAAATACCTCAAAATATCCTTGAGAATTCAATAAATAAACTGTACCAGAATCAGAACAATATTTCAGATACAACTGTTGCCCACAGTTGCCAGAATATAACACTGATCTATAAAAATTTAAGAACAATGTTTTTAATAGCTATTGCAGTATCAAATATTCATAATCTGCAAGCTACATGGAATTAAAAGCTTTCCAAACAGAAAGGCCTGGTGAAGGAAATTAAAATGATGTGGGAACAGGATGAGCTACATATTATTCCTGCTTCTTGTTGGCTATTACAGTTGATCCAAAGATGCTTTCAGTAAGCCTGCAGAAGATGAATTTACATCCGAATTCAGTTACAAAAAAAGCAGTTATTTTGCCCACAGAACATTAAATAGAAAAGAGTAATAATAAGATATCTACTTTTCCCAGAACTGATTTTAGCTGAAGTCAATTGAAAAAGATGATAAAAATGAGAGGAATGTTAATATTAACTCAGATCTTCCAAGGTAGCTAAAAAAAAAAAATGAACACTTTCTTCTCAAAAATAAAGAACACTGATAGGTTGAAAATTTACAGAAATATTTCCCAAATAAACAGACATTACTTCCCAAAGAAACAGTAAAGGCTGACAACAGACATTTGCTACTAGAGTTACTGAATGTCACTGGACTACCTCCAAATGGAGTCTAGGAAACAGCTAAGATCCAAGAAAGGCCTTCCACCAATTCAGTTAGTGACAAGAAGCACTGAGCATGTAAATGACTGCCTCAAGTCCATTTGTTATTAGAAAAAGAGAGGTTCAGGGGAGCACTGCAGGATTAGGTCATGGCTAACAGAAACTAGAGAAAGATCATTCTCAAAAAGTCCTAACAGAGCAATCCTGTAAACTCTGCAAGGAAGCAGTGGAAACCATACAGCATATTCCTGGAGGTTGCAGATATTTAGCAACTACCAAAAACCTGGAAAGATATAATCAAATGGCCAAGATTATAGGCCATGGATAGGCTTGACAGTCTTCAATAAAAGACAGCAAAACTCTGTACTGCAAATACAAACTTCAAGGTATCCTTGAGAACTCAACAAATCAGCTGTATTGAAACAAAAGCATTATCCCAGATAATTGACCATAATCACCCAGACATAATATAACCCACAAAAAAATTGACTGTTTTTAACAGATGTTGCCATACCAAACTTTCATAACCTCCACACCATATCGGATGAAAAGCTTACAATAATATAGAAACCTAGCAGAAGAAATCAAAATGTGATAACTTAGAAAGTACATGTTACCCCTGCAATCCTCTCAGCTACTAGAATTACAGTTTCAGTAAGCTGACGGAGGGTGATCCTGCATCCCAATTCCTTCATTCAGTTACAAAAAAAAAAAAAATCAATCACTTTATCCACTAAGACAACTATTTACTGAATCCTAAGCATGAAAGAATAATACCAGAATACTGACCTATCCCAAGGCCATTTCAATCTGAGCTCCATCCAGAATAAAGATGAGAATGTAATAACAATAATTAATAATAATGATAACAGCTCACAGTTATAGAATCATAGAAGGTCAGAACTAGAAGGGATACCAATCCAGCACAAGAGGAAAGTGATCCCCTTCACAGAGAGGGAAAGCAATCTGTCTAAAATGATAAAGCAGAGCTGAGACTGGCATTCACATCTCCTAGAATTTCATCATAGCACTCTTCTCATGATACAAATAAGGAAAGAATTCCAGGAGAGGAAAAAAAAAGATGAGGATGACATGTGAGGGGATGATAAGGTGAACAGGCTGTCTAGAATGGAGGATCCATGCTGATGAGTTGTGGTACCTAAAGTTGCATGGGGAAGGTGGAAGCCAATGCTGGTGGACCTTAAATATTGAGGTAGGGAGTGCTCACTGAACTCTTGAGTGTTTTTTCCCAATTTGCATGTGCTCTTGCTCTTTGAGCATCAGTAGTTGGGTCAAGAGGAAGTAGAAGAACCCCTGGTTAGTGTGGTCAAAGGTGGTAAAAAAAAATTTAAGACAGTTGAACATTGCATATGCATGCTGATTGGGAGTACCAAGCTATACCCTTATATATACCTATATGCTTATCCTTCTTAGGGCTGTATGCATCTCATACATATAGGACAGGTCTTAAAAGAGGCCTTCAATCAACACACAGATCACAGACTATAAAGTGGGTTTGGCATAAATTGAACTGGCTTCTTCATTTACTCTAAACAGATGCTTCTTTTTATTACTTTACTTTTTTAACCTTTATATCTTAAAAGCTCTAGAATTCTACACTTCAAAAGGGTAAAACAAAGAATTAGAATGTGAAAAAAATCCTTGGCTACATTATTGTAAAGTTTAACATTACCCAGACCCCCCTGCTTAATTAATCAGCCTCCTCAAATAAAATACTATTAATCATTTTTTAAAAAATCGTTAAAAAAATGAATCAGCCTCCACGGGAAGGGTCCCTAAAACTCCATATAGTAGATGACTCGTCAGGAGTCTGGTAACAGTGAGGAGCCACCCAGTCATTTGTTGGCCAAATTTGGGTATAATCTGTTGGGACAGCCTGTCTGAACTTTGCATGTCAACTATTATGTTTCTCAAGAGCTGAAAGGAAGATGTGGGCCAGGAGGTCCTTACTTCCCTCCCTCCTTTATCTCAGCTGGGCCCCCTCCCAGGCCCACACACTTGAAGCAAAAAAGCCCAGAGCTTAGGACTTGAGCTGAGATGGTATCATGGGGTTCAGGGGCCACAATGTGAAGACTCAAATAATGAGAAGCCCCCAAGCATTTCTTAATAACTAGTAAGCAGCAGAGATAGGGTCCCAACCCAGGTTCTTTGAATCTAGATCCAATATTCCTTTCAGTATAAACCAATAACAATTAGATTAAAAAAAAAAATCCACAAAGCTTTACACATAGGCATAGACAAAATATATCAGAATGGGACAAGAGCAAATAAGTCACTATTTTTAAGTAAAAAGTATAAATTCTTTTTAAAAAATAAAACTAGTTCCAACCATATGGTTACATTGGTCTTTATTCAGGAGATTTTTCCTTTTGAGATTGTTACATTTCTAGTGCTTGGCATGCAAATAAGCACTTACTAAATACTTATTGATTCACAATGAAAATAATTTTCAAGGTAAAAAAGATAACCTCCCAAAGATTGGAAAGACCTAAAACTAAAATGGGAATAGGGCAACTAAAGATGCAAATAAATCCCAAGAAACTCTTCCAAAAGTATTCATAGAACCAGATTGCTAGAGCTGGAAAGCATCTGAAAGATAATCTAATCCAACCCCTTCATTTGATCAGAATGTGATTCAAATTCCATCCAGCCATTCACAGGACGCCATCTTCGAGCACTTCCCATTGAACATAGAATATATTCCTATACCGCCTCCCTACCCCAGTTACTAGAAGTCAATCCACTTAGCTTTGGAAGGGGGGAAGAGCAAGACAGGAATCACTGCCTTGAGGAGTACAAACCCTACCGGCCTCCAAACATACTCTGCTTCAAATCTCATTGAGCCTTCCACCCCAGTAACCTTGCCATCTGCCTACAATCTCCATGATTCCCCAGACCAAAACTCCCTTTCTTGGCCACCGCTTCTACACCCATTACAATGAAAGCTCCTACTATGGTCTATGAATGTAGTAGCATATGGTTGCTCTGTAAGAAATGAAGAAAAGTCTATGCAACATGACTAATGTGAAAATGTGGTTAATAAGAATGTACGCGTAGAGCCCATATAAGATTGCACGCTATCTTGGGGAGGGTGGGGGGAGGGAGCAGGGAGAGAGGGAGAGAAAATTTGGAAATTATGGAAGTGACTGTTGAAAACTGAAAACGAATAAATTAATAAATTTGGGGGAAAAAAAGAAACAAAGGCACAGATTTGATGAAATCCAGAAAGACTTGTATGAACCTCCTCTGCAGAGCAAAAAGAGTAGAACAATTTACATAATGAATATAACATTGTGGTGAAAAACTACTCTGAAGGACTTAAGAATTCTGATTAATAATAAGCTGTTATTTATATATCACTTACTATGTGCCAGGCATTGTAGTAAGTGCTTTACAATTACTATCTCATTTGATCCTCAGAACCTTGGGAAGTAAATACTATTATTATCCCAATTTTAATAGACGAGGAAACTGAGGCAAGCAGAGGTTAAGGGAATTGCCCAGAGTCACAAAACTAGGAAGAGCATGCTAACCCTCTCCTGACAGAAAAGAGATATACTTGAGTTGCAGAAAGAGATGTATATTATCAGACATGGCCAACCTGTAGATGGACTTCTTTTGCTTAACTATGTTTATTTTGTTTCAAGGGAGTTCTTAAAGAAAATTCAGGGTGGGGGGGACAATAGGGGAGTGATAAATGATGCAAAAAAAAGAGAGAAGAAACAAGGGTCATTAAAGCATTATTTTAAAAATTGTTAAAGGAATTTCAGAGGGAGACAAATAAGTAGGCATCTTTGAAACTGACATGTTAAATTTATACTTTAAAAAAAAAAACCTAGTTGCATATCACAGAGATTCATGGTTTCATATACAAAAGCTTTCTGTTCTTTCATATGGAAATGTTTCTATTTGTTGGTGTTTGTCAAGTTCAGAATAACAAAAAATAAAACTTATTTTAAAAAAAAAAATTGAGGGCAAAGACTTTCTTTTTTTATTTGTATCCCATAGCACAGTGCCTGGGACATAGTAGATATTAAACTTAATAAATGCTTTTTCATTCATTCATTTTTTCATGAAGAAACTGAGACTGAATAGGAAAGGTGACTTACCCAAAATCAATAAAGATTCATTAAGAGCCTATTCTGTACCAGGCACTGCACCTTGGGACACTGGGGAAACAAAGAAAAGCAAAAAGTCTCTACCTTCAAGGAGCTCACATGGAACAAGTTATATATGGAACCCAGAAATCACAAAGGAGGCAAAGATAATATGGAATGAAGGGAAAGTGAGAGTCAACTCAGGTCCTTTGAGTGTGGTTGAGTAGAAAAAGCGTGGAGTTTGGGGGTAGCTAGGTAGCACAGTGGATAGAGCTCTGGCCCTCAAATCAGGCAGATTTGAGTTCAAATGTGACCTCCAACACTCACTAACTGTATGAACCTGGACAAGTCACTTAATCCTGAGGGGCTCAAAAAATAGAAGTGGCTTCAAAACCAGGCTCTGCTATTTTACTATGTAATAGATAGGGCAAATCCCATTTCCCCTTCTTTTACAGATAAGGAACAAACTCAGAGAATTTGTTGGACTAGATCAGAGGTTCTTAACTTTTTTTTCTATCATGGACTCCTTTGGAAGTCTGGTGAAGCCTATGGGCCCTTTCACAGTAGAGCATCTTTAAAAGCTGGGCATTACAAAGAAATTTCAATGACATTGAAATAAAGATGACATTGAATAAAGTTCACAGACACACCCCCAGCTCCAAAATCTTCCTTTTGTGGATGAGCCCAGGTTGAGAAGCCATCTAAGGTTACAGAATCAAAAACTTGGAAGGGACCCCCCACACACACACACCAACTCCTTCATACAGATGAGAAAACTGAGGTCCAAGGAAATAAAGCAACAAACAGCAGAACCAACTCAGGTTCTCTGACTCCAAATCCTGCCTTTTTACCAGCACATTGTGCTCCTCAGGGCAACAACAGAGGTACTTCTGTCTGAGTACACAAGACCCATCCCTCCCACTCCACCCCCAAACAACCTGTCCCCCAGATGGAGAATGGTGTCGTGCATGGTGTGATAGGCTTCATATCTGGAAGCCACGGATTCAAGTTCTGCTTTAGACACTTACTAGCTCCAAAACCTTAGACACGTCACAGCTTCTCTTCTGAGGGGGCTAGATTAGATCTCTAAGATTTTTTTCATCCTGAAAGGTACAATCATATGATCTATGGCACCCAGCACTGGATTTCAGTAGAAGAGAAGCACGGAGTTTGGGCAGGTCATATCCTGTATCTTATTTCTCCTGCTTGCTTCCTCTCATCCTAAAGTCTAACTCAGCAGATGAACACAGACTCATGTAGCTCAGTAAGGCAAAATAGGAAATGCCAAGTGAGGTAATCAAAACCACTTGCACTCTTTGCCGAGGAGCTGAGGGGAGGCAGCAGCAGCAGCCCAGCCCCAGCCCCACCCCATCCCAGCCCTGCCCTGCCCTGCCCTGCCCAGATCACATAAACTATTCTGCCAAGCCCCTCAGAGCTCTACAGCATCCTAAATATGCAAAGAGAAGATGGTCTCAGAGGAGCAGTTTAAAATTGCCTCCACCCACGGAGACAAAGACCCACCTGTCAGATTACCTGGACACTCAGGAAATAAACACAATGCAAACTGGATGCTTAACCAAAGCAGATTACCTAGCACAGGTCCTCTGGGGGTTGCACAGTAATAATGCTTGATAAGATATGCTACAAGTTAGAATGATGGGTTGGGAAGGTTTAGCATTAATTCTTGGCAAAGCGCTTTATCCCCAACCCTGTAAGGAAGATAGTACAAGTATTAGCATTTTACACTTTAAAAATTGAGGAAACTCAGACAACACAATAGCATTGAAGTCAGGTTACTCCAAGCTGACACCCCCTTTCCACTATCCCACATTACTCTCCACTTTTCAGAGCCTCATTCTCTCCTTCCTGAGCCACCTACAAGGACTCATACCTCTCCCAACATTTCCCATACCTCCAGAATTCATACTGGCAGGTCTGGGCCTACTGCTTGGAGGCTCAGTCCACTATGGCAGCATGACAGGAGTATGTACATCTACTTCCATTTACGCTTACTCAAAGGAAAGAACAAGAACAAGAAAAATGCCAAGAGAAAGAAAAGAAGGGTTTACAGAATCCTTCATAAAACTAACATTTAAACAAATGAAAGTTTCCAAGCCAAGAGGAAAATGACAACATGGAGGTGGCTTGCTGAAAAGATGAGGAGGGAGAACAATCATACTAGCTAAATTCAGCACTAATAATCCCATGAACATTCTCATGGAGTACATGTACCTATTCTGGTTAGCCTCAAAAAAACAAAAGTGGGAAGAGACAAAAAGATATAACATAATGGGTCTAGGTGACCTTTGAAATGCAAATCTCAATAAGATCTGGCTACCCGATCATAGTATCTGAGAAAAGTACAAAAGGCTAAGTCACCAGGGAAAAGCCTACACACTCAATTCTGAAGGAAGCCTACATGTCTATAAGCATGTACATGATACTTAATGTTTGACCATGGTGGTGACCCATCTTTAATGCATCCCGAAAGGAGATTCATCTGTCTTCAAGTCTTCTGCTATACTGTCTGTGGAACTGGCTATATAAGCAAAGGAAAAGGAAGAAGGTGAAAGAGGTGGCAGTCTCATTGATCCCTCTATATAAAATATATGTATATCAGATATATTTTATCTAGTTACGGGTTCTCCATTTTAAGAAGACCATTGACAGGCTTGAACACACACGGAGGAAGGTGTCCAGGATGGTGAGGGAACCCAAAACCATGGTATACAAGGTTCCATTGAAGGAACTGAGGATGGCTAACATGGAGAAGATCAAGGAAAGATATGATGAATGTTATCTGAAGGGCTATCACATAAAGAAGGGGCTAGATTTGTTCTCCTTGGCCTCAGAGGGCAGAAATAGAAGAAAATTTCCCTATGGTGTGGGCAGCCCAAAAGTGAAATAAGCTGCCTCAGGAATTTCATATCCATGTAGATCTTTAAGTAGAGGCTGCATGATTACCTCTCAAGGTTGCCTCTCAGATACGGATTGTACTACATGACCTAGGGTCCCTTCCAACTCTGAGAGTCCCAACCTCAGACAGGAAAGCAGAGACTAGGCCAAGTGCATATTTTAACTGAACCCACAATACTGCAGGATCATAGGGAATATGACTAATTGTAAGAAGCCTTAGAAATCAGTCAGTCCAACTCCATCATTTTTTCAGAAGTGAAGAGCTAAAGAAAGATGGGGAAGTGATTTGCCCAAAGTCACAGTTATCAGAAGCAGGGCTGGAATTTCAATTCAGATCTTGTGACTTCAAATCCAAAGCCCTTTATACTTCATGCCACACTTGCCTCCCTTCCTTTCTTTCCTCTTCTCTTTCATAAGTTGTATTCCATGCAAATCTGCAGTTTTAGTTCCATGTTGGAAAGAAGGAGAGAGGAACAAGATCATAGGGATATCCTGTACCCAAACACTTCAAGAAGTATAGGAAGGAAATATAGTTTCATAGGGAAAGTCTTGGAGAAAGGGAGGGAGGGTGTACTGAAAATGGCCAGTCAACAGAGGGAAGTGCCAGCCTGATAGATTTTTCCATATCTATAAAATGGGGATAATGATAACCCTCCACCTCACAGAGTGGTTGTGAGGTAATATATCTAAAGCGCTATGCAAAGATTAAATCGGGGTCTCTGTGTGTGTGTGTGTGTGTGTGTGTGTGTGTGTGTGTGTGTGTGTGTTATTCACTATTACATGATGTGAGGCTTGGAACCACAACCCCTAACAGTCCCAGTCCCTCAGATAGGACCGTGGCTGGACCCTGCTGCTTCTTTTGCCTCCCCGGACGTGCGCAGGCATCTTACTTCACTGTAGAGTGCTATTCTGAAAGGATCAGGGTGCTGAAGTCCTGTGGCAGAGGGAGAGTTTCTACAGATATGTGTAGGGGAGTGGAAAAGAAAGGCAAATGAGGGAGAAAGAGAACAGCCGTTGGCCTAAGGAAAGAAAGGTGCTGTCCATTCTATTCCTGGGCTGTCCTTGAGACGAGGTGCAAAGATGCATTCAGCAGGGCCCCCAGAGCCGCTGCGGAAACGTCTTACTTGGGGATCAGAGCCCCAAGTGGGGACGGGGGTGGGGCAGGGACAGGTAGTAGATTAAGGAAGGATTGGACAGCAGAAAAGCAGCTGAACCGTTCCCAAGCAGCTGGGGATGGGTCGAGGTAGGGGGAGGAGGACTTTCGTTCAGCAAACATTAAACTGCCTCCATGGATAGACACTGTACCAGGCGCTGAGGTTGGGAAGGAGGGCACAAAGTTTAGATAAGGCACTTCGTAGCCTTCCATCGAGAAGCACAGTTTCGGAGGTCCAGCAGAAAGGCAGGTATCCCACTCCCCGAACTGTGCACTGAGTTCCCACCCAAGCCACCCCCAAGACTTCATGGGGTCCACGAGAGTGAGCAGCGCCTCCCAATTTGGAAGCCCTGGGATTACCGAGTCGTACAGGGAGGGAAGAGGAGGGGGATGGTTCTCGCAGGGAGGAAGGGCAAACCCCATTAGACTCCCGAGCCTGGGTCTGGGTCCAAACGAGTCCACACGTTCCTCCCCCTCTCCCCAAGTCATCCTACCCCCTCCTCCCATCCCTGGAACTAGGTTGGCCCCACGTTTCGGGGTGGCAAAGGTCTGAAAAGACAGAGAGTAGCCGTGCCCCCTCTCCTAACTCCCCCAGTCGCCCCAAGCCGCGCTAGGATTCGGGGGGACAGGTGGTCAGGGGGAGAGGGAGAGGCAGGGCACTTGTTGCAAACAGTCCCAGACCCGCGCTGGCAGGAGGCGGCGACGACCCCTGCCCGAGCCCTCCTGCCGCCGAGCACAGCGATGCCAGCTCCGAGCGAGCCAGCCTCTCTCGTGTCCCGGTCTCGCTGCCCCTAGCCCTTGTCCGTGCCCTGCGCTCGGTCCCCGGGCGCCCCTCCGAGCCCCCCTCCTCCCACCCAGAGCCTCAACTTACCCCGCTGCGCAGGGGGCCCCGCGGATCTCCGGCTGCTTCACATCGGGCTTTGCCAGCGGACTCTCGTCCCTTCTCATTTACCTCCCGGCCAAGCTTTCTCGGGCTCCAGGACTGTCAGTGTCTCTGTCTCTATCTGTATCTCTGTCCCGCCTCCTTCTTCCCCCTCCCCCTCCCTGGTCTCTCGGCCCTTTTTTCCGGGTTAATTACGCTTAGCACTAAAGCAGAACGCAACCCCCGGATGTGAGTACAATGCTCGGAGGCCGGCCCCCAAGGGGAGCAGGGAGGGGGGACTAGGGAAGGGGAGGAGAGGGAGAGGTGCGAGAGCCTAGAGGGGCTGGGAGCCGGGTGGGGGTGGAGGGGAGCGGGCCTGGGGGGGGAGGGAGGGAGAACCGAGAGGAGGTGGAAGGCGAGAGGCGGGGCCGCGGGGCCTGACAGGTCTTGGAGGGACCTCTCCCAGGTGGGAGCTGTGGATCCGACCCCTCCCCTCCCGCTTTCCCACAGCCAGACCCCCTTGCCTTTTGTCACTTCCACTCCCTGGTTTGCACCCCGGTTCCCACTGGGATCTGGACAGATAAAGGGGTAGTAAGCAGGAGAAGAGTTGGTGCACGTCTTTGAGAATCTAAAAATGTTCGTTGGAGCTGGAAATGAATCCAACCCCCTCACTTTACAAAGGAGGAAACTGAGGCCCAGAGATAGGGAGTGACTTGTCCAGGGTCCTTTGCAAAAGGGCAAAGGACCTTTGCAAGGTCCTAACTTTGCAAGGGCTCCCTTTTAGTTCCTGTTTTTCCCTTCCCAGTCTCCTTGGGGAGGTTTGACACAGGCTGCAGAGCGCTTGAGAAGACCTGGGTTTAAATCTTGTCTCTGCCTCATGTATGTCTTTGAGCAAGTCATTTTCCTACTACCCAGTAGGTGACTTGGGTACAACCCACAATAATAAGGGGGTCTTGGATTCACTCTTTGTAAAATGAGGCGGGTAGAGGTAAACTAATTTACCTCTGAGTTCCTCTCCCACTCAACATTTTTGGATCCTCTGGACCTCAGTTTCCTGGTCTATAAAACTAAGGAGTTAGATTAGATGCCTTCTAAGGTCCCAACTCTAAATCTCTAATGTGATTCAATGATATGATGAATTTTCCTGGGTTTAAAGAATTAAGTTTAGGATTAGAAAGAGAGCAAGGACAATGGATGGATAGATAAAGCATTTATTAAGCTCTTACTAAGTGTGCTAGCTAACCTGTGTGACCTAGCCCTGTGGCCCTGAGCTCATCACCTCTCTGTGTCCCATCTTCCTCATCTGTAAAATGAGAACAATAATACTTATGTTGCCTACTTTAGAGGGGTTTTGTCATGAAGTGACTTTGTAAAACCTATATTATTATAGGTTGCACCCAAGTCACAACTAGGTAATAGGGAAGTTTATAGGACAGAGAAAAGAAAAATCACCTTTTTTGCCTTCAAGAACCAAATGAATGTACACTGTAAAAAGGGGGGGATTATAGAGTTGGAAAGAATCTTAGAAATCATCTAATCTACCTCTTATTTGACAGATAAGAAAATTGAGATGCAGAGATGATTAACCCAAGGTCATATAAGTAATAAGTAACAGAGCTAAGATTTGAACTCAGGTCCCAAGACTCCAAATCCAGTGCTTGTCCCTATGGCAACACTCAAGCCATCACATGCAACTGACAAAGGAAAATATACATTCAAAAAGGGACATTAACAAATATTCATAAATCATTCGTTCCTAAGGAAGAGCGAAGATGTTCTGTCTGCTTATACCAGTGTAAAAATACTGGCATAGTGTGTGTTGGTCTCAGTTAATAATAGTCAATAAACATTAATTTAGTACCTACTAAGCACTGGAGAGTTGAAGAAAGGTAAATGACAATCCTGTCTCTCAAGGAGCTCTTGGTCTCATGGGACTGGCTCCCAGAAGTCTTCAAGGAAGAGAAGAATATTGAATTATAATAGCTCATTTATGGAGTGTTTTTACAGTTTGGAGAACACTTCCCTCACAACCACCTTATGAGGTATATAGTCTAAATATTATTTCCCCATTTTACATATCAGGCAACTTGGGTGCAGAGAGAGGAAGTCTAAAGTCAGTCACATGGCTAGTGAACACCAGAATCGGCTGGGACCCATGTCCTCTGTTCTTTCCACTGAACTTCTAAACAGAAAGCACATGTTTTATTTGCAAAGAACAGTAGTATTAGCTCACATTTCTATTGGTTTCTAGTGTTTCCAAAGACCTTTTATCATAACAAGTTGGTTTGGGCAAATAGCAAAAGTATTATTATCACCCCCATTTCTTGCAGATAAGAAAATTGAGGATTTAGGGACTTGCACAAGGTCTCACAGTTGGAATTAGGCCTGGAACTCAGATCTCTCTAAATTCTGAGTCTAGGTCTTCTTCCCCTACAAAACACTGCCAATAAACAGAGTGCTGTAATCATGGGGGAATAAATAGAGGAGAACCTAAAGCCCTAAACAAATACACCAGAGAAAGAGGGAAAAAAAGACTCTAAGGAAAGAAATCAGAGTTCCTAACCATCAAGGGCTGGAGTCAAGAAAATAGAATTATGTTGGGTATCCCAAAAGTCTTAGTATTTATAGGTATGACCATGTCCCTGGCTCCAATATACCTAGAGTAAAATAAAAAATTCTCAGTCTTATATTTAAAACCTTCCACAAACTGGCTGTCACCTACCTTTTCAGTCATTCATATTTCTTCCTCCACCACTCTCCATTATAGTCAAAATGACCTGTGAACTATTCCCCAAACATGACATTTCATCTCATATCTTAGCACCTTTGCATAGGTGGTCCTAGAAAAAGATAAGGAAATTAAGGACCAGAGATGATTAACCCGAGGCCACACAAGTAATAAGTAGCAGGGCCAAGATTTGAACTCATTTTCCATGACTCCAAATCCAGTGCTTGTCCCCGTGGTATTACTCAAACCATTGCATGTAACTGACAAAGGAAAATGTACAGGAAAATATACATTCAAAAAGGGACATTAACAAATATTCCTAAATCATCATTGCTGAGGAAGAGTGAATATGTCCTGTCTGCTAAAAGCAGTGTAAATATATCAGTGTAGTGTGTATTGGTCTCAGTCAATAATAGTCAATAAACATTAACTAAGCACGCACTATGTGCCTAGAATGCACTCTCTCCTCTCTACCTCTCTTAGAGTTGGACACATCTGAAATGACTGAATAATTAAAAAAAAAACAGTCCCTGCTCTCAGTGAGCTCACAGTCCAGTGTGGTCAGGGGAGTAGGAGAGATGGCAAGCAACTAACTGATTACAAACAAGATGTGTAGGATAAATTGGAGATAATCTCAGAGGGAAGGCATCACTAGAATTAAGGGAGATCATGAAAAGTCTTGTTGCAGAAGGTGGGATTTTAGCATAAATTTGAAGGAAGCCAGGAGGTAGAGAGGAAGAGGAAGAGAATTCCTGGCAGATGGTGCGTTTTGTGAAAGGAACAGTAAGGAGGCCAATCTCACTGGATTGTAGATTATATGGAGGGAGGTAAGGTATAAGAAGACTAGAAAGGCCAAGTTATCAAAGGTTGTAAAAGCCAGAGAGAGGAACAATCAACTGTTATCTCACCCTATGGCCTGCAAACTCTCACATGTTTCTCCTCTAATCCTTGTGATTCAGTTTTCTGCCTCGTTTTCTTGACTACCTCCTCTGTCCTCTATTTTCGTTGTTTCATCCTCCAGATAACTGGTTCTACTGTTAAACTTTCCTTCATTCTAAATCTCTTCCTCTTACATTTTCTTTTTTAAATTATTATTTTAATTAATAAAAATCTTCCTTCCACTTTCTTTTCATTCTTTCCAACTGCTGAGTTAGCATTATATCTTGGTGGATTAAGTGCTAGATTTGGGATTAGGAAGTATTTGAATCTGGTCTCAGATATTAACAACCTTTATATCCTGATCTTCTGTCTCTTTCTCTCTCCCTTTTTTTCTCCCTCTCTCTCTCCTCCTCTTTTCCCTCTTTCTCTCTTTTTCTCCTTCTTCCCTCTTTCACTGATCAGCATCTATAGTTACTATTATCACTATGTGATTGACTCTCAAGTCTACATATCTAACCTTCATTTCTCCAGAACAACATCTCCAGCTACCTGCTGGACATTCCAACCTAGATGTACCATAAGCATCTCAAACTCAATGTGTCCAAAGCAGAACTCCTTACCTCTCCTCCTCAATCTAGCCTATCTCTTGATTTAACCATTTCTGTAGAGGGCACCACTACTCTTTCAGCTACTTGGGAGAGTTGAAGAGCCATCCTTATCCTATTGCTAATTCCTCCATGTTCAATCAGTTTCTAAGTCTTCTTGATTCTACCTCTTCAGTATCTCTTCTATCTGATCCCTTTTCTATAGCCACATTACAATGATCTTAGTGTAGACTTTCCTCACCTTTCCCCAGGCTTACTGTAATCACCTCCTAATTAGTTTCCAGTCTTGTCTCCTTTCTGATCCATCCTCTGACTGTCAAATTGATGTTCCTAAAGCATAGGTCTCACCTTGACACTGCTCTGTCTCTAACCCTCTTCTGTGGCTCCACTTTGCTTTTCAGATAAAGTCCAGTGTTTTACCATCTGGATCTAGCCTATCTTTACAGGCTAATGACACCTCACCTGCTCGCCAACCAAACTAGCTTATTTGCTTTTCTCCTGCATCAGATGGCCTGTCTCTGACTTTCATGCCTTTGTACAAGCTGTCATTCAGGCCAGAAATGCTTTTCCTCCTCATATCCCATCCCCTTCTAGAGGCCTTTCCTGATTTCCCCAATTGTTAGTGCCCCTTCCAATCTCCTACATTTGCTTCAATCCCCAATGCCTTCTTTCATACATTTGTTTTCTATTTACTTCTTTGTGAACATCTACCCCTTCTCCCGCCTTATCCATAGACTGTGAGCTCCTTGAGAACAGGAACTGTCTCACTTTTGTATTTGCATCCAGAGCACCCAGAATTGTGCCTGGGACATAGGAGGTAATGTTTATTGATTAATTAATGTGATCCCCGGGCAAGTCACTTAACCTCTCTGATCCTCAATTTCCTCACCTGTAAAATGGGAAAAAAAGAATAAAAAAGAAAAAGTAGCCCCTGCCCCATAGTGCATAGTCTGCACTTAAATGAGATAATAGAAGTGAAGTATTTTGCAAACTTTAAAGCAATACATAAAATGTTAGCTACTATCATCATCATCATCATCATCACCACCACAGAAACTTGGCTGCCTCCTGAAGACCCACATTCTTAGCCACCTTCTCTAGTACTAGATGTTACTCTCACATCCCCACTGAGGCGCTAGAAGGGAAAGAGAACTAGCACGCCCCCTGCTCTTCACAGTCTCTTCCAGACCTTCCTTCTTCTGCCATCACTCTGAAGAGTTTCCTCTACTGAGTTTCATGTAACTGGCCAATACCACCTTGTACTGATTCTATTACATCACTTATGCTCTAGGTCACTCCCCTTTTCTCAAGGAGTTCAGTATTTTGGCTCATTGGCTTCCTCTCCAGTCTAAACGGTGCCTCATACTTGGAGACTTTAGTATGTACACATACTGATGACCCCTCAACTACCCTGGCCTTCTAGTTCAGCCTCCTCAGCTTTGGTGAGCTGTATTTCCACCTCCACCTCAGCCACCCACAGGACTGGTCATACTTTGATATCTCACCACCATCCATAACTGTACTAGTTTCATAACCTTCAACTCTAAAATCCTCTCCCTTCTATCCCTCTGTCTTCTTCTAGACCTATTTTTCATCCCCTATTTGATCTCTAGCTTTACCCCCTTCCCAATGCAACATCCCTGTTCTAGCTATCTGAAAGTTGACTAATTCAATTATATATTCTCATATACTCTTGAATCCCTATTTCCTTTTTTCTATCAACACGCATGATCTTCCAACCCAGATCCTGGTTATGCCTTCTCTACTGTACACTACCACACAACCATACTATCTAGGTTCACTGCAGATTTGTGTTACTTAACCTCAACTAAGATCGCATTTCAATCCCTCATTGATTCCAAGTTACACTTTGCACAGAGGCTATTCCAAACCTTGTTGTCTCAAACCCTTTACACTTTACCCTACTTCCTACTTCTCTGAGAAAATGGCAGCCATCCTCTGTGGACTCCTACTTCTTACCTCTTCCATGGTTTCATGTTTTGCATTTTGCTTTAATGTGAAGCATAAAATCACTCCACCTTCCCAGATCTCTCCTTCTTTGCTCTAGTTCCCATAGAAGTGGCCCATCTCTTAACTAAGACTAACTCTTTTACTTGTGCCCTTGATCCCATTACCTCCCATTGTCTCCAGAAGCTTGTCTCTTCTATTATTTCCTTTCCCTAATCTTCAGTTTCTCCTTATCTACTGGTTCCTTCCCTTTTGCCTACAAACAGGCCTATATCTCCCCATCCTTAAAAAAAGTTTCAGTTGAGCCTAAAGCTATCATCCTCCAACTCTTCCGCTTTTCACTGCAAGTCTAGATGTCAAATATAATCATTACCTCTACTTCCTATATACTTACTTCTCAATCACTTGCAATCTGACCTTCTACCCTGCTGCTCAACTGAAACCTTTCTCTCCAGCGTTACCAAGTGTTTAATGGAGGAACTGCTAGTCAGGGTTGAGGGATCCATTTGGATTCAGTCAAATGACCCCACCTGAGGACCTAGAGGGCCACATGTGGCCTCGAGGCTGCAGGTTCCCCACCCCTGTGGGTCTGGAGTTGGAAAGACCTGAGTTCAAATTTGAACTCAGATACTTATTAGCTATGTGACCCTGGGCAAGTCACTTAATGACTATTTGCTTCAGTTTCCTCATCTGTAAAATGGGGATAATAATAGCACCTACCTCCCAGGGTGGTTGAGAGGATCACATGAGGTAATAATTGAAAAGTGCTTAAGATAGTGCCTGGCACAAAGTAAGTGGCATGTTACATGTTAGCTAGCATTATTAATGAATTTTTTAAAAAGTACTCCTCCTACTTTATCTCTATATATCTTATAAGAGTCCACCACCTCCTCCCTTTGGATATTTTCTCCTCCCTCAGCTTTCCTAACAATACTCTCCCCTAGTTCTTCTCCTACCTGTCTGACTACTCCTCTGCTAATGCAACTGTCATTGCTATGTAGATCACTTCAGAGCCTATATAATATGTTCAGCCCTAAGCTCTCTCCTGAGTTTCAGTCTCCCACCTGGAGATCCCATAAGCACCTCAAATTCAAAATGTTCAAAATGGAACTTAATCTTTTCCCTCTTAAACCAGTTTCTCCCTTACTCCTATTTCTACTAGGGGTAGAGGTGGAGGTGCGGGTGGGAAAAGGCATTATTACCATTGTTATAATGACCCAAGCTCACAGTCTGAGAGATAACCTAGACCAGGGGTGGGAAACCTTTCTCCAGTGAAGCCTTTTGACTGAATCCAAGTTTTACAGAACAGATCCTTTTATTAAGGGGATTTGTTCTGTGAAGTTTGGATACAGTCATAGGGCTGCACTTGAGGATGAAGAGGGCCTCGAGGCCACAGATTCCCCACCCCTGTGTCCCAGACACCCCTGTGTCTTACCTCAGCTTCACCCCTAAATACAGTAAATGCCAAATCTTGTTCAATTCTACTTCCAAAACATTACCACCTCTCACCTGGACTGTTGAAGTAGTTTTCTAATTGATCTCCCAGTCTCTAGTTTCTTTCTCTGTAACCCATTCAGCTGGTAGCTGGCAAACCTTCCCCATAGGTCTGACTCATTCTCCTAATTCAAAAATCTTCAGTGGTTTCCCATTATCAGTAGTACCAACCTCCAAAGGGAGGGCCAGGCCCAGCCCACCCCAGGGGCGTGTAAGATGGAAAGTTATAGGGTCACCTCAAGGGTTAAGTAAAAACTAAACTGGAAAGTGAGGTTTGAATCTAAACCTCCCTGAAATAGCCAATCATGAAGCTTCTCTCTAACACAATCACCTACTCTTATTCCTCCTACTCTGATCCCTTTTAGGGACCAACTCCCCACTTCTGAGCCTGTTGGGCTACTTGGAGTCCCAAGAACCCACAGCCATTGGGACAAATTTGGGTCCCATGCTAGGTCCCATGGAGGCTGGAAGGCATTGGTAGGTGAGTAAAATCCCCATCTCCCTCCCTTGTCATTTTGGATGGGTCAGGATGAGTCACACAGGATGAGCAGGCATGAATGGACTCTGATCAGAACTGCAGATCTCATAAATGAGCTTTACCTCCAAATCTACCTAGCCCTTTTACAAACTTCCCTATTTCTGTTGAAGGCACCGAGACCTTTCCAGTCACCCATGTTTTCACAACTATCTCTGCCTCCTCACTTTCCCTCACCCTAAATTGATGGATCCAATCAGCTGCCAACTTTTCTACCTCCAGATCTCCCATATCTGCCTATCCCCTTCTCTCTACTCCTACAGCATCATCCTAATCTAGGCTTTCATCACCTTTTACCTGGACTACTGTAGTCATAGTCTCCTAATTAGGCTCCCTGCCTCAAGGCTGTCCCTTTTCCAGTCCTCCACACAGCTGTCAAAGTGGTTTTCCTACAGCATTGTTCTGACTATGTCTCTTACACACAGCCCACCCCGCTCAAGAAACTCCGCTGGCTCCCAACTGACTCTAAGATGAAGAGTTTTTTCATTTAATTTCATCTCATCAATTTAATTTCTATTTCATGTAGATTTTATAATGTAAGGTCCATAATAATAGCATTTATGTAGTGCTTGCAAAGTACTTTACAAATATTATCTCACTTGCTTCTCATTACAACCTTGGGAGGTAGGTGCCATTATTATCCCCATTTTATATATGAGGAAATTCAGACTGACAGAGGTTAAGTCACTTGCCCAGGGTCACATAGCTAATAACTGTCTGAGACTGGAATTGAATTCCCTCCTTCCTAATTCCAGGTCTAGAGCTCAATCCATTTCAACACCTAGCTACATAATATTAGTAGAATAGTGCATGCATATAATTTGTATATAATAAGTTTATAATTTATAAATAAGTGCATATACATATAATGGAAGTGCATGGTCAATCTTTTTTAACTGATGGGGTGTGCAGTCACAGAAGTTTAGAAACCACTGGTATACAAAATAAAACTCAAATTCCTTAGTATGACATTTAAGGCCATCCATAATCTAGCTCCCACATGCCTTTCCAGTCTTAATTTGTACTAGCCCCTTTCCCAAATTTCATATTCCTGACAAAATGGCCTAATGGCAGTTCCTTGAACTTGGCTTTCTGTCTTTTATCCCCGTGTCTTCACATAGACTCTCCTTCATGTCTTAACAGTTCAGCTTAAGTTCACCTGAGATGTTACCTCACGGGAAGCATTTCAGCATATGCCCCAGTTTACTCAAATGGAAAATTGAGATAATAGTAGCAACTCCCTCCCAGAGTCGATGTGAGAATAAAATGATAAATTTGTGCAGCATTTAGCACAGAGGTCAGCACATAGTAGACACTTAAAATTGTGGAGAGGAGAAGGGAGGAGAGATCACTTTGGATCAGAATGCAATCCAGGTCTAGGAAGGAAGGCCTTCCAAGGAATCTACCATTATCCTAAGCATCCTTTGAGACTTGGTAGATGAAAAAGAAGGAGAAGAGCATTAGACAGGTGGAAGAGAGGAGAAAGCATAATCATCCTTGGTTCCAAGTTGTGGAAACAGTTACTAGGGAACTATTTAATGCAAAAATTAGAAAATTCCTTCTTCCCCTGACCCAGGCAAATTGTCAAAGGGTCATGTACCAACTAAACTTGGTTAATGCCAAGCTAACTTCACTACCCTGACTTTTTCTCCTCTTTCCTGGCTCTTGATCACTTTTCTGTGACTGCCCAGTTCTTTTCTCAGGTACCAGAAGCATGACGTTGATGGTATTTTAGCATATACCCCGCCATGATCCCTTTTCCCTTCCCATAGCACATGTACTCCAGGCAACTGGAAAATATTGTCAGTGTTTCCCATAGTACATTTCAGCAGAGGGTACACTCAATAGCTAGCTTCTGATTGTACAGAAAAGGTAATTCAACAGACTGAGAGCACTCTAGAACTTAAAAACAGAGAGTCCTTATTATACACTTAAAGGAGGAAAATAGAGTTTTGCATATTTCAATATTCAGTGGCTAGAACTGCAAAAGACTTGGGAATATAAAACGTAAAATGTCAGAACTCAAAGGGAGTTTAAAATATAGATTTTTGATAATAGCTGACATTTATATGTTTTTAAAGTTTGCAAAGTTTTTTTGTATATTATCTCATTTGATCTTTATAATAACCTTGTGGGATAAATTGTTTGAATGTTATTATCTCTATTTCATATATAAGAAAATTGGAGCTCAGAGAAGTCCTTCTCAATGGTCATATAGCTGTAAGTATACAATGTGGTATTTTGATCTAGGTCTCTCCTGAGTTCAAGCCTAGACTAATTTCTATTATGTTCTCTTTACTTATAAATTATTGGAACTGAGAGGACCTTAGAATATCAGATCCAAAATGGCAGAGCTGGAAGTAACCTCAGAATCTAGAACATGCAACAAGTTTCCCTAATAAAGGTCGCATTCCAAACATGTATAGGGAATTGAATCAAATATATAAAAATAATAGCCATTTCCCAATTGATAAAGATATAGATTGTTGTGTTCATCCTTTGTTGCAGAAGAAGACCATGCCATCAGAGAAATGATGACATGACTTGCGCTTGACTTTGTTTTGAGGGAGGGAAGGCTGTGCAAGGTCACCAGCCTCACTTCTCCAGAATCATCTGAATCAGTGATCAGATATTCATCAGGATGGCTGGAGATGATCCAGGATACATTGGGTGATCTTGACCTCTTGAGGCCAAGGTCTATTTAGGTACTCACTTAGGGTGAGGTAATGCCCATTCATTGAATAGGCCTGTTTAAGAAGTAGCCAGGGCATGACCCCTTTAATGAGACAAAGAAAAGAATGACATCAGGCTGGGAGGGAAACAGCAACAATTACTATTGATAATCACTCTTAAGCCAAGTTTCAAAGGGAGAAATTCAAGCTATATAGCTATATGAAAAAATGCTCCAAATCTCTAATAATTTTTTAAAATGCAGATCAGAGCAACTCTGAGGATCCATTTCACTATCATCATATTGACAAAGCTGACCAAAAAAAAAAGGGATGAAAAATGTTGGAAGGACTAGGAGAAAAAAAGTACATTATTGCAGTGTTGGTGGAGTTGTGAACTGGTCCATCCATTTCGAAAAGCAATTTGGAACTGTGCCTGAAGGGCTTCTAATTTGTGAATTATCTTTTAACCCAGCAATCCTTCCAGTTTTATTGTATTCCGAAGGCCTATACCCCAAAGATATCAAAGAAAGAAAAAGACCCATATGAACAAAAAATATTTATAGCAGCTCTTTTCGTGATGACAAAGAATTGTGAATTAAGAGAATGTCCATCAATTGGAAAATGGTTGAACAAATTATGATTTGTAAATGTAATGGAATATTATTGTGCACTAAGAAATGAGATTTCACAGAAACCTAGGAGGATTTGAATGAACTGATGCTGAATAAAGTGAGAGGAAGCAGGAAAACAACTTATACAGTAACAACAACACTGTAAATACAAATAACTTTGAAAGACAAAAACTTTGATCAACAGAGTAACCCACCATGATTTCAGGAGACCCATGATGAAACAGGATACCCACATCCCAAGAGAGAAGCAATGGATGCAGGGTACATTTTGGACTTGGCCAATGTGGGATTTTGTTTTGCTTGACTATATATGACAA